>NC_083329.1:63625837-64308646 GCF_963455315.2 Globicephala melas | reverse complement strand
GTGGTCTTAAATGACACATTAGACCAGTTGGACTTAATAAACATCTATTGGACATTCCATCCAAAAACAGCAGAATACACATTCTTTTCAAGTTCAAGATCTATCTTCAGGATAGACCGTGTCCTAGGCCACAAAATAAGTCTCAACAAATTTAAGAAGATAGAAAGCATATCAATCATTTTTTTCTGACCACACTGTATAAAATTAGAAATCAATTACAGAAATAAAATGGGAAAAGCACAAACACATGGAGACTAAACAACAACATGCTACTAAAAAACCAATGGGTCAATGAAAAAATCAAAGAAGAAATTAGAAAATACCCTGAGACAAATGAAAACGGAAACACAACTTTTCAAAATCCATGGGATGCAGCAAAAGCATTTCAGAGGGAAGTTTATAGCAATACATGCCTACCCAAAAAAAGAAGAAAAAAAATCAAATAAACAACCTTACCTACCATCTAAAGGAATGAGAAAAAGGAGAACAAACAAAGCCCAAAGTCAACAGACAGAAGGAAATAATAAAGATCAGAGAAGAAATAAATAAAACAGAGACCAAAAAAGAAAAAGAAAACAATACAAAATATCAATGAAACCAAGAGCTGGTTTTTTGAAAAGATGAACAAAATTGATAAACCCTTAGCTAGGCTCATCAAAGAGAAAAGAGATAGGATCCAAATAAGCAAAATAAGAAAGAAAAGAGGAAAGACAACAACTGGTACCACAGAGAAACTAAAATTTATAGAAAATACTATAGTTATATGTCCAACAAATTGGACAACCTAAAATAAATGTACAAATGTTCAGAAACATACAACCTGCCAAGACTGAATCAAGAAAAAAAAGACAATTTGAACAGACTGATCACTAACAGTAAAATTGAATTTATAATTTTAAAAAACTACCCACAAACAGAAGTCCAGGACTGGATGGCTTCACAGAGGAATTCTACCAAACATATAAAGAAGAACTAACAACTATCCTTCTCAAGCTATTTCAAAAAGCTGAAGAGGGCATAACACTTCCAAATTCATTCTACAAGGCCACCATTACCCTGACATCAAAACCAGACAAAGATACTATAAAAACGGAAAAATTACGGGTCAATATCTCTGATGAATATAGATGCAAAATCCCTCAACAAAATATTAGCAAACCAAATCCAACAATATATAAAAAAGGATCATACACCATGATCAAATTGGATTTATTCCAGGGACACAGGATAGTTCAATATTCACAAGTCAATCAATGTGATGCACCACATGAACAAAAAGAAGGATAAAAATCACAAGATCATATCAATAATTCAGAAAAAGCATCTGATCAAAGTGGATATAGAAGGAACATAACTCAACATAATAAAGGCCATTTACGACAAACCCACAAGTAAGAACATACTCAACAGTGAAAAGCTGAAAGCATTTCCTCTAAATTCAGCAACAAGACAGGAATGCCCACTCTCACCACTTCTATTTAACATAGTATCAAAAGTCCTAGCCTATACTTCAATAAAAAAGGAACAAAACTATATCCACATGTACATGACAAGAACATCTATATCGAAAATAAGGAATCTAAAAACAAGAACAAAAAACCCCACAAAACCTTGAACTAGTAAGTGAGTTGAGCAAGGTTACAGGATGTAAGGTAAACACAAACAAACCTATTGTATCTTTACATACTAGTGGTATGTGGAAATTGAAATTAAAAATACAATATCATTTACAGTACCTGAAAAAAAATGAAACAAGTAAGTATAAATCTAACAAAACATGTTCAGGACTTGTACAAAATGCTGACGAAAGAAATCAGAGAAGATCTAACAGAGACATACCATGTGTTCCTGGATTGGAAGGCCCAATATAGTAAAGATGCAAATTCTCCAAAACTGATACATGGTTTAACATAATTCTTATCAAAACCACAGAGAGAGTTTTTGTAGATACAGATAAGATTATGCTAAAATTTACATGAAAAAACTAAGGACCTAGAAAAACTAAAGCAACTTTGAAATAGGAGAATAAAGTAGGAGGAATAACTGTAATCAATTTCAAGACTAACTATAAAACTACAGTAATCAATACTCTGTAGTATTAACCAATGGATAGACGAATAGTTCAGTAGCATTGACAAAGATGCAGAAGTAACTGGATGGAAGAAGGTAATCCATTTCAAGAAACAGTGCTGGAGTATTTGGATATCAACAGGCAAAAAACTAACCTTGAGAAAAATCTCATACCTCATGAAAAGAGTAACTCAAAATGGATCATAAATGTAAACTGTAAATTTAAAACATAAAATTATAAAACTTTTAAAGAAAATCTTTGGGACCTAGAATTGGGTGAACAGTTCTTAGACACCAGAACTACAATACATATAAGAAAAAAACTGATAAAATTGCCTTTATCAGCTACAGACGGCAAGAAAACATTGGCAAACCCCGTATCTGAAAAATTTCTCATATCTAGGATACATAAAGAACTCTCAAAAATAACAGAATACAAACAATCCAACTTAAAAATAGGCAAAAAAAACCCATGATGAACCATTTCACTGAATACTATACGCAGGTAGCAAATACGCATATGAAAAGATGTTTGATATCTCTAGCCATTAGGGAAACACAAATTAAAACCATGATGTTCAATGAGTACACATCTGTTAGAACAACTAACATAAGAATATTAAATATACCAAAAGCTGGTCAGGATGCAGAACAACTACACTCTTCATAGGTGAAAATGTAAAATAATACAGCCACTCTGGAAAATAGTTTGGGAATTTCTTAAAAATGAAACATTAATTTACCATTATGACCCAGTAATCACACTTGGCGCTTATCTCAGAAAAGTGAAAACTTACGTCCACACAAAATCCTGTACACAACTTCTCATAGAAGCTTTGTTTGTAATAGCCCAAAACTGGTTAACAACAAAAATGTCCTACAATAGCTGAATAGCAAAATAAACTGTGGTATATTCATACCATGGGTATAAGAATAAACTATCAATACATGCAACTTGGATGGATTTCTAGGGCATCATGGTAAGTGAAAAAAGCTAGTCCCAAAAGATCACATACTGTATGATTCCATTTATAAAACATTTTAGAAAAGATAAAACGAGAGAAATGGAGGACAGATTAGTATTTGCAGGGGTTAGGGATAGTGGGATGCCAGGGGTTGTGGTGAGGGGTTGATACACTACAGTTACCTAAGATACTACCAGTGTGGGAAACTGGGCAGAGGGTACACAGAAACTCTCTGGACTATCTTTGCAATTTCCTTTCAATTTATAATTATTGCCAAATAAAAGTTTGTTTTTTTTTTTTAAATCTTCATTTCAAGTCTTTGGGAGGCATTCCTCCCAAAGGAGGAACACTGTAATAACCCCTAATTGATAGAAGATGGGTGGGTTTCCCCATACTGTCTAAACAGCTCAATATAAAAGTAACCATCAAGTAGATTCAGTTAGTTCTACCATACAAGCTTCTAGGTTTTATATAAAGGTCAGAAACAAGATAAAATGAGCAGCCAATTCTTCTAAAGGAGTTATAAAATTAGAAAGAGCTTCTGTTTTTACAAAAGACAACATGATTATCATAAATAGTGATTATCATATCTCTGCTATGCACCAAACCAAAGAATTATTTTTCTCTCCCCAGTTGTAAGCCAACTGCCATACTTACAGTACTGCCAACTTTGTGGAGGTTTGCATATTTCTTTCTCTGAGCCCCTGCTACTACGCTTAAAATTGCCAAGAAGGAAGGAAGACTTAGTAACCACAAGAGGCTGAATAAACATTTGCCTCTGACAGTTCTCTAGCATAAATTATATAATCACTCAGTATTCAGTGATTCTGATTCAATGTCACTGAAGAGAGCAGGTGATCATCATGCACATTTTGGGAAAATCAATTGTGGATCACCTGGAAAAGTTTCAAAGTCACTTCTTAAATGCAATTATATACATCATTATAGCTAAAATGCACCCAGTCACAAATAAGCCTTGTTAAAATGAAATTCTGCAAAAGGTCACTTTCCTAGGTTTTTGTTTTGTTTTCACGTTGGGCACTATAATCTTGACTTCTAACAGGTAAGTTTTACCCACTTCAGATCTGTTATGAGGATATCTTTAGTGGTTTTATTTTTAACACAGGACTTAATATTAAAGATTTGTGGAGATTAACTAAATCTATACTTTGTAGTATATCAGTTTTTATCTTCCTCCTTACAAAGCTGTTGTTAAGAATCCTTGACCACTATGGCTAAGGGGACAGTCTGACTCATCCTCTGTACCTTCTAGGCAGTTCCTCACATTCGGTGTTAGAGCAGTTTTGATTCTTTATGCTTTTCTCAAAATAAAGTCTTTGCCAATCAAATTCTGTAGTATTCAGAGTATCATCCATTTCTGTGCAAGAAGACATTCCCAAACCTAGCGGCTAAAAGCAACAACTTTTTATTTCCTCTCATGGTTCTGAGGTTTGACTGGGCTTGGCCAGGATTTCACACATCAGGTCTCAATGCAGCTGCAGTGAAGGTTCAGCTGCAGCTGCAGCCATAGGAAGGTCTGAGTGGGCTAGACATCCAAGATGGCACAGTCACAGGACTGGCTGTTGATCTGGGAACTCAGCTGAGGCTATCGACCAGATCGCCTACCTGGTTGTGACCTCTCCAGGTAGGCTGGGCTTCCTATGGTATAGCAACTGCATTCTGAGAGGGAGTTTCCAAGATTGAGCATTCCAAGAGGCTTAGTTGGACTCTGAAAGGCAAGGTTTTTCGTGACATAGCCTCAGAAGTTCCAGAACATTACTTATGTCACATTTAATTGGTCATGTCATTAAGGTAAGCCCAGTTTCAAGAAGAAGGGTATTAAACTCCAACTAATGATGGAGGAAAGACAAAGTCATACCAAGGAATATGCAAAATGGGAGATACTATGGTGTTCATTTTGGGAAAATATAATCTACCACATATGGAAAGTTTTGTTTTTCTCCAATATGCTACTATAAAATACCAGTTGCCTACTTTACTGGTTAACACAGAAATGACAGCATGGTGCGGTAGCTCTTAGTGTCCCTAAGTGTTCTGTGTCTTTTTTCTTTTGTTACCTTTCCTAACAGTAGTAGCATTATTAAAGCTGCAGAAACATGGAGGTGGTTAAGTATCAGAAACTCTGTAGTGGAGAAGACTTTTCTGTATAGAGCTGTTCTGTCCAGTATCACAACCACATGTGGCTATTGAACACTTAGAGTGTGGCTAATCCAGATGTACTATAAATATAAAATACATACCAGATTTCAAGGATTTAGTACTAAAAAGGAATGTAAGCTATCTCACTGATAATGTTTATGTTGATTATATGTTGAAATGATATTTGGCATATCCTGAACTAAAAATACATTATTCAAATTAATTTCACCTGTTTCTTTTACTTACGTGGCTACTAGAAAGTTTTCAATTATATTGGATTCACATATTATTCTAGTTTGCATAATATTTCCGTGAAAGCACTGGCTCAGAAATTAAACTAAATCATATTTTCCATCGTGTAGCACCACAGCAGTTCACGGTGTTTACCCCATTAAATGATTTTCAGTCATTTTAATTACTTCATGCTAAATCCTATGTGAGATACACAAGCACATTCAAAATCAGTATTTTGGTATTTCTATGAAACTGACTTCCTTTCCTGAGATTTATACACGGTTCATATTTAATATACCTACATGTTTAGTATATAATGGCAGCAATTCGTTTCACATTAGATTTCAAAGTTGCTCACATAGTATCTCTATATGACCCCTGATTAAGATCATGTATTAATTTTCTATTGCTGCTGTAACAAATTACCTCAAATTTAGTGACTTAACACCAACTTATTACCTTACAGTTATATAAGTTAGAAGTATAAAACTGGACTAAAATCAAGGTGTCAGCAAGGCCATGTTCCTTTCAGGAGGCTCTAGTGGAGAATCTGCTTACTTGACCATTTGGGTTATTGGAAGAGGCAGTTCCTTGCAATTGTAGGACTGAGATCCCTGTTTTTTGCTAGATGTCAGCTGAGGGCCATTTCCAGGTTTAGAAGCCACCCTTGGCTCATGTCCCCCTTCCTTCAACTTTGAAGCCAGTGTTGGGCTGCACCCCACAGGCCTACAAGCCCTGTGCTTGCCCAGCTTCAAGACAGAAGAAAGAGCCGGGAGTCAGCAACAGAGTCATCAATAGTTTAATGGATGGGGGAGCTTACCCATCTGAAATAAGGTCCTGGAGCGACACCCCACTGTGTGCGGTGCAGGACATGGCAGCAGTCTTCACTCCCAGGGGAAGGGGAGATTCCCAGTTATAGGAGAATTGATGTCAGATGGGCTCATTACCAGCAGAGGAGCACATGCCTCACCGCCCCTTTGATAAGAACAATCACTAGCTGGGGCCTGGAAGTATGTTAAACTAGAGTTATTTCACCTGGAAGGTTGGTCATGTGGGTTAGATATACGTGAAACAGGCACTGGTCAGGCAGGGGATGTACAGAGAGCAAGAGAACAGCCATCTCGAGTGGCCTGGCCATACACTCCCCCTTACATACCCTGCACGACCCTTACAATCTTGGCCGGCTCCTCTTCCACAATATCCTTGGGGTCAGGTATGTAGAGGGACACTGCAACCATATAGCACAAATACAATACAGACAGGCCATCCCTGATTTTCACAAACCCAGAGCCACCCCCAAGGAGGGGCAGGCCCTGGCCTAGTCATGACTCAGCAGTCACAGTACAGGTCTGCCACCCCATGTTATGTTGAGTGACATTAGGGGTGAACCCATTAGGTCTTTCCAAACAAAAAGTTAGTCCCATTACTTGGACTTGTGTGTCCAGAAGCCAGCCTATTCTACTCCACACAGCATAGCCCAGGGGGCTCATGAGCAGGCAGTTGTACAGTACCATTTACCAATGGAGGGTCCTTCTGACATATTAGCATATGGGACTGGAAGACGGTGACTCCTTTCCCCCCATTGTCAGTAGTCCCCACCTAGTCACATTAGCTGGGTTGATTTCTCATGGAAGTTCAGAGGAGCACAGCAACTCGCTGTAGACCCAGCAATTAGACTCATTTGAGGCTCATGAGGTCAGTGTTGCAGATCATTCCTCAAACAGATTTCCTCCCTCATAGGGAGGAAACGCAAGACAACTAACAGGCACTACACAGGGGAGATCATGACAGTTAAGCAAAATACAAGCGGTAACCGCATTCAGAGATAATACCACACCCGCCTGTGGTTTCTGTCCTGGTCTGCAGTGCAGTTTCAGAAAACTCAAGTTTTCTGTAATACAAGAACATTTCCAAAATCACATATACAATGGCCACCTAGTTTCACCTTGGATGTCTGAACTACAGCTACTCCATTTTGACTTTCAAACGCATTCCCTTCCTTAATGGCCCAAGCATATGTACAATGCATTTCTGAAAGGCCACAAAACAGGCTGCTCTGGTCAGTAAAGTTTAAGTTAAACCATGTATAAGCCAGAATGACTTCCCCATACCTCAGTATATGCAGATTTTTCCATCATTTCCCCTTTTGACTGCAAATCGTTCAACAGAAAAGCACTGATGATCAAAATATCCATCCATCAATTCTGCGGTGCTGGCTCCTACCCCAGGTTCAGATCATGTCCCTCAGGATCCACAGTCCAAGCTAGGCCTCCTTTACATTTGCCTAGTCATGCACATTGGGGGAAAACTACTCAGATCTTGTGAACATGCTGAGAGGTATACTAACAGGGAAACACTTTACAGGCTATACATTTTATCACTTATACCCAATTGTCATACAAGCATAGTACATGTGCTTTTAGCAGCAGACTTAAAGCAAGCAGTGTGACATTTCATAAGTCATTATACTCTGTGACCATTTCACTAGATAATTTTCTTTCTATCCAGAATATGAGGGCAAAAGTATGACTAACACAGTAACTTTCATAAATACAGACCTCAATGAATAGAACTAGAATTTAACATCCACTGAAACATAATATTGTTCTCTCTAAAATTACCCTCATCTCCACCAAACAAGTCAAATCAAGACTAATTTGTTTGCAAAACAAGTCTGGTCAATTGACCATACAGGCTCCTCCAAATTGACCGTGGTGGAACTCCTCAGGAGTGGCAGACTGAATTCTCAAAAGGCCTCTCAAGGACGGGAAAGCCATGCCAAAGGCCTGCTATCAGGCTCCACCCCAGTGGATTTCTCTCTTCCAGAGGTCCCCAAAATATCAAGATTCCTGCACATGACAGGAGACAGTCTTTCCCATTCACCTGCTAAGGCTGCTCAGAGCCCAAGAGTCTCCAATTTCTGGAGGAACCAGGAAGAGAGAAAAGAAAAAAATGCTTCAATTCTACCCACAGGTGTAGTTTACCGAATTGCTGTGTGTCATAACTAACTTGTGCAGAAGGGTTTCCCTCTACCTGGAAAACACAGATCAAAACCAGCGACATTCCGGACAAACCCCATAAACATTATTACCGTATCCACCAGTTCCCTCAGTAACCAATCCTTTTGTTAACTTTTTACGAAGCCATCAGGTTTTCCATTAGGATTCTTTAATTTCTTACCCTGTTCAGTGGTAATTTATCAGAGACCTCTACTTCTCAAAAAGTCCTTCCCATGAATCTTCTTGAAGATGAAGCATTTTTGCAAAAAAAGCATCAGAATAAAACAATAACTGTCTATAAATGATAAAAACTTTAAAAGGCACAGTTAAACACCTGATCACAATGTAATCAATAAAGAAACCTGGTTACAAGAATTATGACTGATTATAATCTTAACCCTTGAAAACCTTAATCTCTGGCAAAAACCAAGAAGCAAGTAATTGTGCATTTTCTGATTGGAAAACAATGCTTTAGTCTTCCTCTCTTAAGCAGGTAGAGGTAGATAAACTTAGACCCTCCCAGCAATTAATGTTCCAATATTTTATCCTATTTGAAGTGACCCATGAATTCTCTTCTTTCAACTTTAGTTTCAAGTTACCAAAATATGGAGGGACTACTTTAGATAGACATTCCCAAAACATAATTATTTCTATAGGGTTTACCTAAAAGCTCTTTTTTCTCCTATACTTCTAGAGATCACGGAAGATTAAAGTCCAGAGAGGCCAGGTAGATCATTTACATCTCAAAAGCACAATTCCTTTAGAAAGCTAGCTTAACCAATGACAGAAGGCTCATTTTGATACAACAGCAGAGCCGTTAGAGGCCACTGTTCTCCAGATCTCTTGGCAGCCCCATGAATCAAGGACAGCCACCACAAGGCCCCCCATTAGATAGCCACCCCAGATTTCCCTGCAACTTTCAGGATTACCCCTGCAACTCTGGAGCCCCACACGTCAGTGGCCAGCCACGCCGAGATTACACTTGCAACTTTCGGGCCCCACATGTTACTGGAGGCCCCTGTAACTTTCCATTCCCCGTCCTGTATTTCCCCACGTCTTGGTGCTCACAGGAGTTTCCTCAGTTTCCTATCTGACTCTGCCAATTGTTGGGCTGCACCCGACAGGCCTACAAGCCCTGTACTTGCCCAGCTTCAAGACCAAAGGAAGAGCCTGGAGTCAGCAACAGAGACATCAATAGTTTAATGGATAGGGGAGCTTACCTGTGTGAAGCAAGGTCCTGGAGCGACACCCCACCATGTGCAGCAGATGGCCAGCAAAACATGGCGTCAGTCTTCACTGCGGGAGGGTGGGGGGAAGGGCGGATTGCCAGTTATAGGGGAATTGACGTCAGGTGGGCTCATTAATTACCAGGGAAAGCAGCAGACAGGCACGCCCCTCACCACCACTTTGATAAGAACAATCACCAGCTGGGGCCTGGAATAAGTATGTAGGAAGGTCAGTCAGGTGGGTAAGATATAGGTGAAGCAGGCCCTGGTCGCAAAGGGGATGTACAGAGAGCAAGAGAACAGCCATCTTGAGTGGCCTGACCATACAGCCAGCAATGGCAAACTGACTCTCATGCTTTGAATCTCTCCTTTTTCCATCACATCTTTCTCTGATCCAGCCAAGGAAGGTTCTCTGGATTTAAAAACTTAATTTATTAGATTGAGCCCACCCATTTAATCCAGGAAAATCACTCCATCACAAATCCCTGTACTGAATCACATCTGCAAAATCCCTTGTACCGTGTAAAGTATGCATGAGTTCCAAGGATGAGCACAGACGTCCGTTCTGCCTACCATAGATAGGAAACAACTTTTTACAGGGAGATAAAAATGTTTACAGATATAGCCTTGCCATATGTAAATGAAAGAAAAGTATTTTGCAAATGAGGTACCATGCCCTCACACTGAATCATATTCATAACCTAAATCCACTAGGACAACTAGAGATTTACTCCAAGTTTATAGGAATATCAAACTAAAATACTTAAAAGCTACTCTGGGACATAAAAGCAAACAATTCTGGAATAATAAACTTTTGTCAGTCAACAACCTTAGTTGAGTTTCTCATATACAAACTGTGATAGTTATCTCTAAGGAAAACAGGAAGGCAAATCTAGTTTCAATTTATCTCCCAGAAGAAAACAAGCAAATAAATTCATGTCAAAATTCAATAAGCTCTTTCATCATGGTTACAAGACTTTAAAACATATTAAACTTTCTGATTTTAAAAAAAGGACCCAAATAGGGTGGGGCAATTTGTAGATCACTAACAGTCTTCTCCAATTAATTATTAAGTGTAGTCAAATAGCCAAGCAAATCAACTACACAAGTTGCTCGTCTGTGTCTGACCCTGCTAAACCTACTTTAGCACAGAAATAAAGCTACAAGCCGGCCTTTGATCCTAAACTTACAATGGTATGATAACTTTTTATTCAGAGCCTGCCTACAAATTCATTAAGAAATATTGAATATGTTTCAACAATAAAAGGTTCTAGTACAAATTCCAATGTGGCAGGGTATGGCGGGGCACAGAGGCTGGGGTGGGAATCCAAGCAATTCTCAGAACACCAGCTGGCTGTCCTACAATTCAACTCAGTTCTGACACTATTTACCTCGAGACGGCACCAGATTCCACAGGTAAGGGTTCAGTCCTACAAAACTGCCTCCCCCACGTCACCCCACTTCAAATGCCAGTCACAAGTTCAGATTGTTACCTATACTTCTGACCAACTGGCTATAAATCACAGGTTCCCACTACCCCGTCCTCAGGTTCAATTAATTTGCTAGAGCCACTCACAGGCTCAGAGAAACTATTACTTACTAGACTACCAGTTTATTATAAAAGGCTGTAACTCAAGAACAGCCATATGGAAAAGGTGCACAGGGCAAGGTATGTGGGAAGAGCTTCCATGCCCCTCCAGGTGCACCCCTATTCCTGACTCCCCACATCCACATCAATCCAGAAGCTCTCTGAACCCTGTCCTTTTAGGTTTTTATGGAGGCTTCATTACATAGGCATCACTGAATACATCATTGACCACTGGTGACTGAACTCAACCTCCAGCGCCTCTCCCTTCCCTGGGGTTCTGCAAGGTGGGACTGAAAGTTCCAATCCTCTAATTATATGGTTGGTTCTCCTGGCAACTAGGCCCCATCCTTAGGTCCAAGCGTTACCTCAAACATAACAAAAGACATCTTTACTACTCTCATCACTTAGAAAATTCCAAGGTGAATGACTAACGTGCACCACAAATATTAGAAATCATCACTGTCTCTGCTGGAAAGCAAAAGATGAAAACAAAAGACTCTCAGCCTTCAGGCTGTCTGGCCTAGAGGATATAACCTTTAGGGACTTTCACCTGTTACTGTTCTCGGCACAGACTGTCTTGCCGCTTTAGGATATCCTCTATTAATTTCTAGTCATTTTGATTTTACACAAATTACCTTTTTCTCTTCCTGTGTTCTGGTTCTATCCAGCTAGTCCCCCTTCCCCTTTTTAGAAATAATTATAGCTGCCTACCTTTGTTATTTTAGCTTTTCTTATTAATTCAGTAATCATGTATTCATGTAGCCTGCATCTCTGTAGGGCTCTCTCGATTAACTTTTACTTTTAACAGAAATTAGAACATTAGATCACAAATAAGAGATCCGTGAAAAGGTTCATTCCCTCAAAAGAGGAATCTAGATGCCTCCTTTTCCCCGATGAGCACTGCATAAGCTCCTTTTAAATCCCAAAATGATCATTATTAGCACGATTTAGCTTGTTAAGAAAGACTCAGAGTAACTATTTAATAATCAGTCCTCGAAGGAACTCAGAAACCTTTAGGAGAGGAATAAGATTAGACTCCAAATCAGCTGAAACAATAGTATTTTACCACCTTATTTCCAAAACAATTGATAGACTAGATACCTGCCCACTATCTAGTCCTTAAAACAGGCACAGAAAAGAAAGCAAGGAAGAAAAAACCAATTTTTGCCCATTTAACCAGACCCCCCACCATTTATTATTTCTCTCAGCTCCCTAATTGTTGAATTCTTGGTTCCTATATCCCAGCTTCAAAATCTGTCTCCAGTCTCCTTGATTTTGATAATTCCTTTATATGTTCTTAGATTTCAATCTCACGTTCTTTTTTAAAAACCTTTTACTGGAGTAGAGTTGATTTACAATGTTGTGTTTGTTTCAGGTGTACAGCAAAGTGACTCAGTTATACATATACATATACCCATTCTTTTTTAGATTCTCGATATCATGTTCTAATCTGAGTTTGGTTCATCTCTCTGATTTTGGCATATCTAATATTGTACAAACCTGTACTGGATACTATTTACTTATCTTCCTCCTCTTACTTCTTCATTAACTGAGGCTGTAAAATTCAGATCTATAAACTAAAACACAGGGTCTCCAACATAATCAACCACTCAAAAATCAGCCACCACTATGGTGTAACTGACAAATTTAAGAATATAAAAATGTAAAGCATCTAACACAGTGTACCTGATCCAATAATGGATCAGTTCTAATATGCAGTCCATGAAGGAAGGAAGGAACAAATGAATGAACAAAGAAATGGAGAAAAGGAAATAGATTTGGAAGCTGCCTGTACATTTTTAGAATTTTAATTCTAACCTGTCTCTAGTATTTGAATAGTCATTTGCATATAGATCATCCTAACGGCTTCAGCCCAACATCATGAGAAATAAGGCTGAAATTAATTTCAAAATGGATTTTCAAGAGAGAGGTGGAGGCCTTATATGCAAGAAAACCCCATAACATCTCTTTATTTTCTTCATTGGATCCTTATAATTCCCCAAGACTGGGAATGCATTAAACCCAAGACATACAAATGAAATTGGTCTCTGAATGACAAAAGCCAATCCATTTGCTTTTTATTCACTCAACAAATATATAATGAGAACCAACAATACGCTTTCACATAAAACACCAAAAGAAAATATTGGGCAAGTGAGGTCTACAAATACCAATTGGTCCTTTCAAGCAGGCCAGGCCTGACTCATTTACTCTAGCAATGCCATCTCTCCTTCAGCCCTCTAGCATCCCCCTATAGTAAAATACCAACCTGAGTGTTATCTTCAGTAATAATTCTACATCACCTGAAGTTCCTCTCTCTTCAACAACACATCCAAAGTTAACATTGACATGATTTCAACCCACCCCCAGGAAAAATTCATGTCTGCTGATTCTTAGTACTAAAGCATGATGGCCACCCATCTCCAACTCTATTTTCACCAATTATAGAGAAACCACCATTTTAAAAAAACTGATTTCCCTCTAAGATACTTCCTTTTTCAGAGAGCCTCGTTGTTCCACCCCATCTACATGAAGAATTTCTTAACTATATTGTACATCAGAGAAGATGGACTAGACCTAACCAATCCTGGAGGCATAACAAAATCAGCAGAAATATCTTAGAAAAATATACTTCTAAGTTTTAAAAGACAAAAGTTAAACTTTCTCTGATTCTGAATGTTCCCTGGAGTATATTTTTTCAATGAATAAAAATCCTGTTTCAAACCATAGCGAGAGGTAGACTCAAGTGAAGAGACTGTGATGAGAAAATTTTGTTGCTGAATATTCACATGGATTTTTAGAAGAGACCTATGCTTTGCAAAATAAAACCTTTTATTACAACAGGCAGTCTATTGTATAAATTTAGTAGGTGCTTGAAACCCATTCCATTTAATATCAGAGAAGCTTTTTCTCCATTACTTGCTATATACAATATGTAATAATTTTATTCATTCTTTCATTCAAAACTACAATTTAGCCTTTTCTAAAATGCCAGGCATTGTGCCTAGGACTGGGGATAAAACAGTACATAAAACAGACGTGATCTGCCATCATAGAACATAAAGTGAGTAAAGGATACTAACTACAATGGATTTGAAACGTAAAGATTGATAATGATTCCACAGAAGAGACTAGGAAAGACTAGTACTAGGTATATGGCCATGAGCCTCCCAAAGATGCCCATATCCAAATTCCCAGAACCTGTGACTGTTACATTACATAGCAAAAGGAACTTTTGCACAAGTAATTAAGGTGGGATGATTATCCTGAATAATATTGGTGGGCCCTATCTAATCACATGAGTCCTAAAAAGTGGAAAATTTTCCTGACTGTGGTCAGAGAAAGAGATGTGAGGACAGAAGCAAGGTTAGAACAATGTGACACTGCTGTGTTTGAAGATGGAGGAAGAAGGCATTGAGCCAGGGAATGTGGGTGACCTCCAGAAACTGGAAAAGGCAAAGAAATGGATTCCTCCCTACAGTCTCCAGAAAAGAATGCAGCCCTACTGACACTTTCATTTCCAACCCATTGACACCTGTGTCAGACTCTTGGCCTACACAGTTGTAAAATAATTATTGTGTTGTTTTTAAACCACTAAGTTTGTGATAATTTGTTACAGCAGCAATAGAAAACATATATATATTTAAACTAATATATATGTATATTTAGAATGAAAATATTAGAGCAAACATATATGATCATGTGGTTAGGTGGTTGTCTGTTTTACTTGTTATAGACCCATCTGGACTCACATCCTGCTAATTTCTTACTAACGTGACAAGACATTGAACTTATTGAACCTAGAGCTTCAGTCAAAAAATGATCGAGACTTGCTGATCTGTTAAGGAAGTTATTTAGACTCAAACTGGTCATGTGAACTGAGCCTGAGAACAACATAAACTGCGTTTATTCCCCACTACTGAACTGCTCTGGACTCAATAAACTTGCAAAATTTGAAGCCTTGAAGTCACATTCACATAAAAGATCCACAGATCCTGATGAGAGTTAATTGTGCTTTAACTTCTCCTGGTTATCTTTACTGCATCTGAATTATATTTAAGCATTTACTTGATCAACATAGGTCAATAACAAAAGCTCCAAACTAATCTGAAAAGCAAATCAGGCTCACCAAATGAGACACAACATTCCTTAAACTAGGAAGTTGAGGACTTAAGTATGAGAGTCGTCCTAAAATTTTTGAGCAAACTGAGAAAGTTTTGAGTTCAGCTAGTTTCAGGGAAGTTCATTCCCTTCCGTTAAAGCTGAAGAAACACTTATAGAGAAGCATTATTGGTGATAGAAACCTAGAGTAAAAAGAAACCTGGAAATGTGTTCTGATAATACACCCACCCCACAGTTTTTCCAGATTGGTTCCTGCTTTTTAATTCCAATATTCATTGGCTTGGTCAGATAGTCACATTAAGCCTAAAATTCTGCACTTTTATATAAAAAGGAACTATTATACTGCTTTTCGAGTGCTTTTCATAATGATATAAATGCATATTTTTGTTTATTAATAGGTTGTACTTATCAATAAAATGTTAATATATAAATGGGTTTCTGATCCTGTGAACCACTGCTGTATAACTTAACTCCTGCTCTCATCTCTACACCAACATGAGGGCAGGTCACCAGACATTACCCACACACACGGTAAGTCTTTCATTCCCTGAAGAAAAATGCCTTCCTCAACAAGTACTTAACATTATGCCCTGGGAAAAAGCAATATATAAATATTTTTAGATCACCCACAGAACAAGTTTTCTCACCTCTGTGCTCGCTCTTTCTTGTATTCCTGTTCTCACTATTAACCCTCCCTACATTTTCTCCACAGTTATCATATAAATAAATAATTACAAATTAATTGCTTCAGGCACATTGCCATTTAATTTTAAAAACTGAGAAGAAGCAAGTGCTAATTCAATTCACCTGTACCCAAATAGTAATTACTGAGCACCTGCTACCTGAAAGGCTCAGTGGCAGGGCCAGGGACACAGCCCTCGCTCTCCTAGAGCTTCTGACCAGTGGAGAAGGCAACACAGGAATTCCACCAGGAATGAGAGTTATAAAGGGGAAGGTGCCATGAGGGAGAGATATTTCAGGGGATGTTTGTACTCCTTTGCCGGAAGGAGAGAAGAGGAAACATGGGGGAGAGAGGAAGGAAGAAGAAAGTCTCCATCAGGCATGAAGAGTAGTGCAATCTAATCAATTAAATAAGTGAGAAATATTTGAATTCCTACAATTAAGTCTACCCTTAAAAAATTAAAATTAAAATAATTATCTGGACAAGCTAAAAAAAAGCTACTTACCTTTGATCTCAATTATTTGGATATTATAGACGGAAGAGTCTTTCCACTTCACTCTTCTAACACAGAACTTACCTTTTATAAACCAAAATATCTAACAGAAGGATATTAGTAACATAAATAAGTTTTGTATACTTGACAAATGGGCCTTGAAACTGAACATCAGATTAAAACCTCATTAAGAAAAAAAGCAGTAAATGTACAAAAGTGCATACATATTTTCAGTGCCTCACTTAGCATATTTGATACCCAGATACTTTTTAAATGCCCCCGTCCTCTATATGACAAAATTACTTTTCAGTGATAATCATTATTTTCCTGATTTGTTCTTTAAAGCAATTGACAATTTTCAGAAGGAAAACAAATTTCAAAGTTACTATTCAAATTGAATGAAATATTTCATGTATGAAATTTACATTTACCTAACAAAAATATTACCCCTGCAATTCACACTGTTCCATTGTTATAATTTTAAAATTTAAATTAAAATTCCAAGTGATCACATGAAATAACAGAATTAAAGTAACTCTAGTTCTCTGTCTTTACAATCACTGTCATCATTGTTTATTCTGAATCTGCTGTTTAAATCCATAAAGAATATAATGTTTACCGAAGGATAGTCATAAAAATGTGTTAATTTGAATCATACATACACATATATTATTAAAACTCAACAATAACTACAGCAATTATTTAGGATTTAGAGAAAAAACGAATTTATGAAAAACATTATCACTGACTTAGAGAATTGCTGGTGCAGACCAACTTTTAGTTGGCTTTATTATTTTTTATAAATTTCTAGAGGCAATGCATCTTCTTAATGATTGCACCCAGGGCAGAATGTGCCCATCACTTCACCCTTTGTATGAACAGTTTTTAACCCAAGGTTGAAGAAAGCCATAAAATCACCATTATTTTTATATGGTATATGTTTACTACGTACAAGAGCAACTTCAGCGTCCTGCCACTGGGCAAAAGGCAGCATGCTCAGAAAGGAGCCCTGTGTTTGGCTTTTAATGCTCTGCTATCACAGTTTTGAAAGTCTTAACAATTTTACCTTTCAATTTGTGTAGATAAGTGAAGTCTGATGGGGCAATAAAGCATACGCCCTAGACTTAACATGCAGTCCTGCCTCCCAGTGCCTTCAAGGGACAGGTCCTCAGCCACCTGCTCCACAACCCAGCAATTGCTGCCACCCTCCATTCCTGGTGGGGCCCTTGGTACAAGGCAGGATGGGTGGGGGTTATGGGGTAAGGCTAAAGAAATCTGTGAGGGTCTATGTGCTCCCAAAAGTCCAAAAGTATCCCTATACCCTAGAGAACCAAACAACCAAACATTAAATAGCAAATAAAAATAACCTTTCTTGGGTCAATAAAGACTGTAAAAAAAAAGGAAAAAACTTTCTTTTTTTCCCGGCTTTTGAACAGGCCTTACATTTTCATTTTGCACTGGGCACTGGGCTCCCCAATTACGTGGCCATCCCTGCCTATGTATGTGGGTGAGTGTGTGCATGTGCATCTGTTATGTTTGTATTTAAAAGAATAGAATAACTTTCTTTATATTTAATAAAGTAAATTTATCTATAATTTATAGATAAAATAAACTTATGTATAACTTTACCATATTTTATCTATAAAATGAAACTACTAATTTGAATAGTTTACAGATCAGGGGAGAAGGAATTCCAACAGAATATTACCTTCTGAGTTTCTTGTAACTCATGAATTCTCTTTAAAAATCTTTAAAAATATATTATATGCTAAAAATTGTGATATTCCAGCTTCAGAAGCAGGACATGACATTACTAATATGGTCCTCTTATTAACAAAATCTGCTTTACAACTGTGATTTCTTGACAGGCAAGAGATTTTTGGTCAGAAGCCAAAGTCATCAAATATTAAGAGTGTGGAGATACATCAAATGTGTTGCAGAAGCCTAAAACTCACTAATTTTAGCACATTTGAATTATTCACATAAATTACTTATACTGAAAAATCCTAACTCTTCAATCTCACACCTAAAAAATCGTATGCTTTGTAACTAATCATTTTCAAAATATACCCTCATAACTCTTTAATTATTCCATTTATAATAAAGCAGATGAACAAAATATTCCCATTATAAATTTTTCTTTTTTTTACCTCTATTATTTAAGGAGTCAATATTCATGATCAATATATAACTGACAATGTCTTCCTTATTTTAAAAATATAACTAAGTTTTGAATGTAAGAGTAGTCATAGATACTCCATAGATGGATGTAGATATATATACAAAAAGAATATATCATAAATATATATATGAAATTATATCATAAGGACCTTGAAACAAATACTTTTGCATTTGTCTAAATTTAGACATTGTTTCTAACATTCCTGAGAGATGGCTAAAATTGCAAAGAATCTATGACATTGTCACATTTGAAAAAGGTTAAAAGCGATCCAAATTACACCTTCAAAAATGGCCCCCGATCCCTACAGCATTGACTTTATCCCAATACCATCTAAATTCTAACTTTGTTATTCACCAATATAATCCGGAGCAACCTGCCCTTTTCTTTGTCTTCTTTTTATCCTTTAAACTGATGCGCAACTCCAGTTTCCTTTCTCCAATCCTGACTGCCTTCTTCAACTAGTATTTAGATACTGTCTCAAGCAAAACAATCATGTATAAATAACCTTCTGGTTGAATTCCATCCCTAGAAACTCCTGTCTCCTTGCTGCACTCTGGGAGCAACCCACGCAGAATGCACCCAAAAGGCCAAGCCATGTAAAATCAGGTACTCATTTGTAATTTATCAGATTTTGTACACCGAAAGAACCTCAGCACATACCCAATGGACGGGGTGGGGGAAAACCAGTTACCTACATTGTTCATGTACTCTGAAAGCAGGTCCTGGAGAGCCTGGCGAATGGCATTGCATTCTGCGATAATTCGCTCCCGATGGAAATCCCTCGTGCATGAAGAGTCAGCCAACAGAGCAGCCCCACTGATAATGGCTTCGAGGCGTTTCTCTAGGGATGGTCTTGTTTCCTCCTCAGTCACTGTGAGTGGATCCAAGACAATTAAATTCTAAAGGAAAAACACATTTAGATGGTTAGAACTCCATGATATTCTATTTTTAGGAAAAAATAATTAGTATTTTGTTTTCACATTTGGAATTCATATGTGATGATAAAGACAGCTGTGCTTTTACTGCCTCACCCAGTTCATGTATCATTCTATAAAGCAATTATTATTCAGGGCAGTGACAAAAATTGTGAAATTATGAGCATTGATTCTAGTGTCAGCCAAATCTGTATTCAAATCTTGCCCTTCCCATTCACTAATGGTGTGAGCTCACTCAGGTGTCTTATGTACTGTAAGCCTCACCTTCCTGATGTGTAAAACTGGAATATTAACATTGTTTATCTCATAAAACTGCTGTAAGAATGATATGAATGCTTAATACAGTGTCTGGCACATATTAACAGTTCTTTACAATTGTCATTTTCATTTAGCACTTCATTGTTTACAAAATATTTTCACATATATTATCTCATCTTGACAACACTATAAAGAGGTGGGCAGTAAAGATATTGTTAACCACACATTTCAATTGACGGTGAGTGAGGCTGAGACTGTCTTGCCCAAGGTCATTAAGCTATTAAATGGTGAAGCTCAAACAAGTATTAAGGTCTTATAACACCTAATTCAATACTGTTTTCGTTATGCCTCACTGTAAGTCATACAATCTAATTAACCTTAATACTAACGTATCAAAGAGAATTCTAAATTTTAATTATTCATTTTAAAAGTAAAATTCCATCTTCCTGTTGATTATAACTTCCAGCCATTTCCCACCATTGAAATCTGACATGGTATTTTTAAGGTTTCCTTTAGATATGTCTTCAGGCAACAGAAGTCAAGATAATCTACAGACTTTGAAGAAAAGGTGGAGAAGATGAGGCTCTAAGGATTCTTTCTTAAAATACCGTAAGAGAGGAAGCCTTTCAAGGTTTGAGCATAATGTCATAATTGGAGAACTAGTTCGTATAAAATGAAAGCTCTCTGTAGAACCTTTAACATAAAATGAAATCATATAGTGAACTTCAGAATGTGTGTGCATGTGTGAGTCTTTACACACAAATATACACACTGAAAATCATTGATCTTCAGAGTGCACAATCATATATATTTACATATATAGAGAGGTATATGTATATTGTGTGTGTATATTGTGTATAGATATAATCTTACACTGATGGTTGTACTATATCATGTTATGATAAATATTAGGGGATCTAAAGTAGCCAGGATAAAATTTTAAAAGCTACAGCTCTAGGCCAAGTTAGGGAGAGAAAATCATTTTGGAAAGAAAAATAATATTAAAACAATTATACAAAAAGGAAAAATAGTACTGTGTAATGTTCACATATTATATGATATAATGTAAAATATAAACTAGAAATAGATCTTACAGAAAATTGTTTAAATATCTTAAAATTATTCAGAAGAATTCTTCCTTTCATGCCTCTATTTCCTTCCTATTTTTCTACTTCTCTACTGAGTATCTCCACTTTTCTCTTTTAGATGGAAACAAATTTTTAAAAAGAAATGAATTTTACAAATGCCAAATTTAACATTTTCTTTATCCAATGCATAATTTTTTTGGTGAGACGATAATCCCAACCATGGGCTTGCCCACCAGACAAGGATTCATTTACATCTAAATATACCTCCTTATTTCATTTGCCATTTTTACCATGTCCTCTTTGGCTCACTAATTTAGTACAAACATTCCACTCCAATTTTCATAACAATAATTGAACAATTAAAACCTTTTTGAAAATGTCCCTCCAATGTGACATCATCATTAAGAAGAGACACTGAGGGCAAGAGAATTTTTCTTTGATTGCTCAAATGCAATTAGTAGATGTGATAGGGACAGTTAACCTGTTTCCAGCATTGTAATGATAGGAAAAGTTGATTAACTTTGAAATCTATACACCTATAAGTATTACAAGAAGAAACTAGTAATTTTAGGTGTTCTGGCTGTGATTTCATGTCAGAAAACATCCTCTATTGTAGGAATAAGTTCACCCCAGTTCCTGCTCTCCACAGCCATTCCCCAAACTATCCTAGCCTCTGGATTTTTACTTGTTTGTTGACTTTTAAGACTCAGATTCTTCAAGCTCATCTGAACTCAAAACATTGCCTGCTCTGATGTCTGATACTCACATGCAGCCTCTTGATTCTACCTAAATCTAATGTCACCCTATTCATATCCTATAGAAGTTTTCACTAACTTTGTCACTGAGTCAATTAAAAGGTGAGGTTACTTAAATAACTTTAATGTTCTATGAAATATCACTGGATATTTGAGACCTACTGAAATAAAGAATGATCTCTTCTGGACGTCAGTGAGATGATGAAATAGGAAGTTCCATATGTCATACCCCTAAAGAAATACTGATTTTAACAATAACAATAATGAGAATACCTTTACGAAAGCCTGGGAGAACAACTGAGAGGTTCCAGTAACCACGTGGAGCAAAAACATCAAAGAACAGAAGCACTGAAGAGGATAAGAAGAACAGTTTCATTTTACCCATGTCACCTCTCTCCCAAGGCAACACAGCTCAGACCAAGAGAGACTCACCTTGGCCTGCAACTTCTCCCATTGGGAAAAGCGAAAACAGTGAACACTTGGCTCCCCAGCCTTGCAGGAAGGTGTCCAAGAGTCCCATTTCCATCTCTCCACACCCAGAACATTGAGAGGATTGAAATAGCTAAATAATTTGGGGACAGCAAAGAGTAGAGAAAAAGGGTAGGAGCTCACAGAAACCAGTATACAGATATCAACCACCAGCAGCAGATCCTACTAACTAGATTACAGACTCTAATAAGAGCCCTGACCATGAACCCAGTAGGACCCCCACCTGCAGACCCCATGATTAGCCACTGTGCACCATGCAGTGCTCCATGCAGTCCCCTCTTGTAGCCAACACGCCATGCTCCCCTGCAGACAATGCATGCGAGCTCCCACAGACAGCACACAGATATTGGCATCCAGCTGAATCTGCTGGATCGGGAAAAGGGGCACAATGCTGAACAAACACTTCAGGGTACTGCCCTAGAGAAAATAAATAGGAGGCTCTCAACACCTGGCCTGGCTTTGTGGGATCACAAGAAGGCACAGGGCTTCCCTGGTGGTGCAGTGGTTGAGAGTCCGCCTGCCGATGCAGGGGACACAGGTTCGTGCCCCAGACCGGGAAGATCCCACATGCCGCGGAGCGGCTGGGCCCATGAGCCATGGCCGCTGAGCCTGCGCGTCCGGAGCCTGTGCTCCGCAACGGGAGAGGCCACAACAGTGAGAGGCCTGTGTACCGCAAAAAAAAAAAAAAAAAAAGAGAGAAGGCACAGAGTCTAAGACTTCTTCACAGGGAACAAGAGGAATGGAGCAAGTGCATCCATAGAAAGAATCTAAGAGACCCCCAGTATCTCTGGCAAGGCTGACTCATGAAGACCTTTCTCCCTGAAGCTAGTCAGTAAAACCTGGAGAAAAGTGACTGCTTCTTCAAATGTGAAGACAGGAATACAAGGTTTCAAGGAACATGAAGACTCAAAGAAATATGATATTACCAAAGGAACAAAATAAACTCTAGTAGCTGACCCCAAAGAAAAGGAGATTTATTAATTGCCTGAAAAAGAATTCAAAATAATCATCTTAAAGAAGCTCAGTTAGATAAAAAAGAACACAGATAGACAACTCAACAAAATCAGGAAAATAATACATGAATAAAATGAGAAGTTTCATAAAAAGATACCGTAAAAAAAGTACCAAACAGAAATCCTGGAGCCGAAGAACATAATAAATGAACTACAAATCCATTAGAGAGACTAAACAACAGACTACAGCATGCAAAAGAAAAGATCAGTGAACTCAAGGACAGATCATTTGAAATTATCTAGTCAGAGTTACAAAAAGAAAAAACAATTAAAAAGAATTAATAAAGCCTACAGCACCACTTATGGTGGACTATAGACATATACAAAGCATGCCATCTGATAGCATCAGAATATATATTCTCAAGTATACACAGAACATTCTCCAGGATAGATCATATGTTAAGCCATAAAACTGGTCTTAAATTTAAGACTGAAATCATATCGAGTATCTTTTTCACCCACATGATATGTGCAATAATAATAGGAAGCAATAATAGGAGTAAAATTAGAAAATTCACATATATATTAAAACTAAACAACACATTCCTGAACACCAATGGATCAAAGAAGAAATCAAAGGAAAATTTTAAAATATCTTGAGACAAATGAAAATAACATACAAAAACTTATGACATGCTGCAAAAGCAGTTTTGTTTTTTTTTTTTTTTCGGTACGCGGACCTCTCACTGCCGTGGCCTCTCCCGCTGCGGAGCACAGGCTCCAGACGCGCAGGCTCAGCGGCCATGGCTCACGGGTCCAGCGGCTCCGCGGCATGTGGGACCCTCCCGGACCGGGGCACGAACCTGTGTCCCCTGCATCGGCAGGCGGACTCTCAACCGCTGCGCCACCAGGGAAGCCCAAAAGCAGTTTTAAGAGAAAAGTTAATAGCAATAAATGCCTACATTAAGAAAAAAAGGAAGATCTAAAAAAAACAACCAAACTTTACACCTCAAGAAACTAGAACTAGAAGAACAAACTAAGCCCAAAGTTAAAGAAGGAAGGAAATAATGAAGATGAAAACAAATAAATGGAATAGGAACTAGAAAAACAACAGAAAAGAACAACAAAAAATTAGTTGGTTTCATGAAAAGATAAACAAAATTGCCAGACCTTTAGCTAGACTAACTAAAAAAAAAAGAGAGAGAGAAAAGACTCAAATAAATACAATTGTAAATGAAACAGGAGACACTACAATTGATTCCACAGAAGTACATAGAATTGTAAGAGATTCTGATAAACAATTATGTAGCAACAAATTGGATAACCTAGAAGAAATGTGTAAATTCCTAGAAATACACAGGCTACGAAGACTGAATCATGAAGTAATGGAAAATCTGGACAGATCAAGATTGAATCAATAATTTAAAATTTCCCAACAAAGAAAAAAACCAAGATCAGATGTTTCACTAGTGAATTCTACCAAATATATAAGAACTAATATCAATGCTACTCACACTTTTCCAAAAAATTAAAGAGAAGGAACGTTTCCAGACTCATTTGGAGGCCAGCATTACCCTAATACCAAAGCTGCCTGATTTGGATACTTCAAGAAAAGAAAAGTGCAGGCCAACATCTCTGACAAATATAGATGCAAAAATCCTCAACAAAATGCTAGCAAATTGAATCAACAGTATATTAAAATGTTCATACAGCATATCCAGGTGGATTTATCCCTGGGATGCAAGAATGGTACTACCTATGCAAATCAATAAATGTGATATACCACATTAACAGAATGAAGGATAAACATCATATTTTCTCAGTAGGTGCTGCAAAAGCATTTAACACAATTCAACATCCTTCATGATAAAAACTCTCAACAAATTAGGTATACAAGGAATGTATATCATCACCATAAAGGCCATATATGACAAGCCCACCATTAACATAATAGTCAACAGTAAAAAGCTAAAAGCCTTTCCTCTAAGACCAAAACAAGACAAAGATGTCCATTCTTGCCATTTTTATTTAACATACTACTGGAAGTACTAGCCAGAGCAATTGGACAAGAAACAGAAATAAAAGGCATCCAAATTGGAGAGGAAGAAGTAAAACTGTCTCTTTCTGCAGATGACATGATCCTATATATAGAAAACTCTAAAGATACCACCAAAAAACTGTTAGAACTAATAATAAATTCAGTAAAATTGCATGATAAAAATCAACAATATAAAATCAGTTGCATTTCTATACTAATAATGATTATTCAGTAAATACTTTGGAATAATTTAACCAAGGAGGTCATAGATCTGTATACTGACAACTGTAAAGCATTGATTAAAGAAACTAAAGAATAAACTAAAATAATAAACAAATAAATAAATAGAAGGATATCCCATGTTCATGGATTGGAAGAATTAATATTGTTAAAATGTCGATAAAACCCAAAGCAATCTACCAATTCAATACAATTCCTACCAAAATTCCAAAGGCATTATTCACAGAAGTAGAAAAAACAATCCTACAATTCATACGGAATTACAAAGGACCCCCCAATAGTCAAAACAGTCTTGAGGAAGGAAGACAAAGCTGGAGGCATCACACTTCCTGATTTCAAACTATATTACAAAGCTGTGGTAATAAAAACAGTATGATACTGGCATAAAAGCTGCCACATAGACCAACATAACAGGAGAGAGAGCCCAAAAATAAACCCATGCTTACTACAGTCAAGGATCTTCAACAATGGTTCCAACAGCACAAAATGGGGAAAGTATAATCTCTTTAATAAATGGTGCCAGTAAAACTGGATAATTGCACGCAAATTTACTAAGATCTTATGTTAAGTGTTCTTACCATAAACTATTAATAATAATAATAAAAAAAATAATAATAAAGGGAGTCAGAGGAACCTTTGGGTGGTGAAGGCCTTGATAGTGGTGGTGGTTTCACAAGTGTATACTTATGCCCCAAATCATCTAGTTGTATACATTAAACATGACCAGCTTTTTACATATCAATCATACTGCAATAAAGTAGTTTATAAAAAGGAAACAAAGCTCATCTTAATAAAATAATAATCTCTTCTGAACTAGTATAGCAGTGTGTTGAAACACTCTTTCAGTATGTTTTCATGGCATTAACTTCATGAAAGACAAACAACTGGATGCTTTATTTTCAGGATCCCACTCTAATGAATGTAGAACATATTTTCTCTTTTTTCTAGGTTCTGCCCAATATAAACTTACCTCCCTAACACTTTGATTGCTGACAAGAAAATATTTTTTCAAAAAAGTAAGAGTCCTAACTTCATTATCTTCTGTTGGATTGCTGCATTTTAGGAGGCAGTATAGTTAAAGGATTACGAGATCTAGGAGCAGTTAGCATGGGTTTGAATCCTGGCTCATTAGCTATCAGAAAATTTATCTATGTTGTTATCATCCTCCATACTCTCAATTTTATATAAACTCCAATCCACCCACTTTCTACTACTCTGGGGAAACTGAGATGAGATCATCTGGGAAACCTCTCTATTTACTTCTATCTCAATATGCTTTTCCGTCCATTTTTTCTTCTCATCTGTCTTCAAGGAAGATCTCTCCTTTTCCCTCTCCCTTTCCCTCTCTCTCTTTTCCCCCCTAACCACCACTTTCTTTTCAAGGCTAACTTCTCTTTCTGTGCTCTTATCTCAAGCCTTCTTCAGTTATTCCTTTCTTATATTTTGAGTCAATCTTCAGAGCCTACTACATACCAGACAGTAGGAATGGGTAATAAAATTGAGAGCATCCCTGCTCACCTCACAGGGCTCACAGCCTAGAGGTACTGACAAATATTAACCAAATAATCACATAAATATCACTATTTAACTATAATGTAGATGTGTGATATAAATAAAAAGAATATGAAAGTTTATAAATTAACCAGGCATACCTCTGGGCAATTTGGTGCATAATCAAGATGACTAAAGGCAAAGCAGATGTAAGTTCCAGAGAACTCACAGGATTCTCAGGGAGGGCTTTGGATTTCGACAGAACATGGAATTGAAATTTTGGAGTTAATCTTATCCAGATCTTATTTTATCAGGTCAACTTGAACAGGCATCTAGGTTATAATTATGTGAAACTTAAACCAAGAGGCAGAATACTCTGAAGCCTGAAAACAAACAAAAGGGAAGAGACGGATTCTACCCCTAAAATAATATAGTTAAAGCATCCAATTTGGACATAAAAAGACACTGAAAACTGTCTAAAAGGCAAGGAAAAGGGCTGTTCAATCAGAAAGAGAATATATGTTACATTTATCTATAGAACAGGACTATAGGAAAATCAGATCCTGTGAAAGAATGATAAAGTTGTAAAATCATATGCATACTCATAGGTATTTTAAAATATAAAAGATGTATATGACCCAGGACTGAGAGTGTGATAACCAACCCAAATAATGATACAGGGAATAACTTAATATGTACTAAATCTTTTACTGGAGTAGTTGTAGTTTAAATCATCATTGCTGATCATTTTTTTTCTTTGCCCACTAAAGCCTATCTATCAGGAAAGAACTACAATGTAAGGGTTATTTTATTCAATATGAGTTACCATGAAAGAAAATCCGGTGGCCTTGAGAAACACAGAAATGTTAACTTTTGAGAAGACTGAGATCCTGGCTCTCATGTATTTGGAAGTGAATAATGTAAGGTGAATCTATACAAAATAAGTTGGAAAGATTGCCAGAATACATTGTAGAATAAAAAAAAAGTTGCAGAATGATATGTGCAGTGGCATCATATATATTAAAAAAAACAAGCATACTATAATACTTGAGATTTTCTCTGAGTACATATAAGTATTTTGGAGCCTAGGAAAAAGTTTAAGAAAACATACCAGTGCCATGACAATTGCTATCTCTGAAAAGAACCGGATTGGAGTGGTGGTCAAATTTTTAATTTTATGATTATAGCCTTATTGTGTATTACTTCCAAAACTTAAAACTAATTTAAAAAAATTAAAATTCTTAAAATTTTAAAAAGAAAATGGCAATTATGAATCAAACACATTATTATTTTGGATTCTAGATATTAATCAACTATTTTGGAATCATAATAGAAAAATATGTTTCCATTAATTACCAGAATGAAATATGATATTAAGTTTTCATATTAATTAGCTTGAAGGATTTTAATTTTGTTATGTTGGGTTTCATCATTACAAATATGTTTGGTTAATACATGTCTTTTAAAAAATAAAGACATGACCTCAAAGTACCAGGGCACTCTTTATCAGTCAGCTTAGAAGTCAGAACACCTGAGTGTGAATCTTGGCCTTTCACTCACATTAAGAGAGTGATTTTAACTGCCTAAGCCTTTATTTCACCCCTGTAAAGTAGGGAAAATAAAACCTGCACCTTTCATATAGGATTTTATTTAATGTAGCTTTATAACACATTTTAATAACTGGTGGTATAGGTCTCACCTCAGTTTCTTGCTAATATTGTTTTTACCTTTACACGCACTACCATCTATTCCTGATGATCAGTGAATAGAATGCTACAAAGGAAGCTACACTTGCTAAAACAGAATTCTCTATATACCACACAGATATGTATCAGATAGTCATTCATTCCACAAATATTTATTAATCATCTAATACACTTCAGATCCTGAGCAAGGCTTTGGTCATGCCTTACCAGGACCTATAGGAAGTTATAAAAAATCATTTAAGCAAGCTGAAGCATAAAACCAACAAGTTGGAAAAAGTTTTCTGTATGTTAATAACCATGATATAATAAACCCTATTCATTCACCCACTCTATATGCTGTGATGCGATTGATCCAATTTACATTCAAAACCCTAAAAGTCTTACACCTATTCTCCAAAGTGAAATTGCCTATCAAAAGAGATGTAGCTATGATTATAATCAAGTACCAACATTCTTCACAAAAACACATGCAGTGCTTCAAGTTGGGAGCAGCAGAAATAATAACCACATAGCATAAATAATGTTTCTCAAGCAACTACATTATCAATCTTCAGAGTGAGTGATGAAAATGGAACAAAATTCTCCTTATGATTATCAACAGAAAATGCTATTGACAGAACTCACAGGCTCTCCTTTGTCTGGTATATCTCTTATTTTAATGTTTCCACCTAAATAATCTAAAGAATGGAAGCTTCAGATATTAAAAATGTAAAGGAAGGCAAAATGTCAGTAATAAACTATAAATTAGCAAGATTATCAATAAATACTACTAGTAAATTATTAAATGAGTGTAACTTACACAAAGTTTACATATTCAGCTATATAAAATCAAAATGTATTTAACTCACATTCTGTTGTATATTAGTTACTAAAACAGAAGACTAGAAAATATTTAAGAAAGTCATTCAACATGCTTATAAAACAAATTAGATATGTACATACTCCCTTAAATTTTTTTCTCTAAATTATAGGTATAGAACATTTGAATAGCTCAGTGAGTACTAAGAAGGTAGTTTTACCAGAACACCAATAAAAAATTCTAATTATCTAATTCATTTCACCTGAGGTAGTAACCATTTCTCCTAGGTATATTTCTGTCAGTGTTCAGCAATTCAATCTATGCACAGTACCACATCATGGATTGTTTGCTTCAGTTTTTATCTGGTTATATCAAAAATAAAATAAACTTCAAGAATTCTTCTATTTTGAAAACCTCTGTTTAAAAGAATTTTAACGTAAGCACTTCCAAGAAGATGTCACTTTCACTGTACTACTGAATATAATATTAAATAAATCTTAGAACATATATTTTTAATTTTATTTTTTTATTATTTTATACAGCAGGTTCTTATTAGTTATCTATTTTATACATATTAGTGTATATATGTCAATACCAATTCATCCCACCACCGCCACTGCCACCGCCCCGCCACGCCCCCACCACTTTCCCCCTTGCTGTCCATAAGTTTCTTCTCTACATCTGTGTCTCTATTTCTGCCCTGCACACCACTTCACCTGTACCATTTTTCTAAATTCCACATATATGCTTTAATATACAATATTTGTTTTTCTCTTTCTGACTTACTTCACTCTGTAAGACAGTCTCTAGGTCCATCCGCGTCTATAGAAGTGACCCAATTTTGTTCCTTTTTATGGCTGAGTAACATTTCATTGTATATATGTACCACATCTTCTTGATCCATTCATCTGTAGGTGGACATTTAAGTTGTTTCCATGTCCTGGTTATTGTAAATAGTGTTGCAATAAACATTGGGGCGCATGTGTCTTTTTGAATTATGGTTTTCTCTGGGTATATGCCCAGTAATGGGATTGCTGGGTCATATGGTAATTCTATTTTTAGTTTTTTAAGGAACCTCCATAATGTTCTCCATAGTGGTTCTATCAATTTACATTCCCACCAACAGTGCAAGAGGGTTCCCTTTTCTCCACACCCTCTACAGCATTTGTTGTTTATAGATTTTCTGATGATGCCCATTCGAAGTGGTGTGAGGTGATACCTCATTGTAGTTTTGATTTGCATTTCTCTATTAGTGATGTTGAGCAGCTTTTCATGTGTCTCTTGGCCACCTGTATGTCTTCTTTGGAGAAATGACTACTAAGGTCTTCGGCCCGTTTTTTGATTGGGCTTTTTGTTTTTTTAATATTGAGCTGTATGCGCTGTTTATATATTTCGGAGATTAATCCTTTGTCCATTGATTCATTTGCAAATATTTTCTCCCATTCTGAGGGTTGTCTTTTCATCTTGTTTATACTTTCCTTTGCTGTGTAAAAGCTTTTAAGTTTCATTAGGTCCCATTGATTTATTTTTGGTTTTATTTCCAATACTCTAGGAAGTGGGTCAAAAAACATCTTGCTGTGATTTATGTCAAAGAGTGTTCTTCCTAAGTTTTCCTCTAAAAGTTTTATAGTGTCTGGACTTATATTTAGGTCCTTAATCCATTTTGAGTTTATTTTTGTGTATGGTGTTAGGGAGTGTTCTAATTTCATTCTTTTTTTTTTTTTTAACATCTTTATTGGGGTATAATTGCTTTACAATGGTGTGTTAGTTTCTGCTTTATAAAAAAGTGAATCAGTTATACATATACATATGTTCCCATATCTCTTCCCTCTTGTGTCTCCCTCCCTCCCACCCTCCCTATCCCACCCCTCCAGGCAGTCACAAAGCACCGAGCTGATCTCCCTGTGCTATGCGGCTGCTTCCCACTAGCTATCTACCTTACGTTTGGTAGTGTATATATGTCCATGCCTCTCTCTCACTTTGTCACAGCTCACCCTTCCCCCTCCTCATATCCTCAAGTCCGTTCTCTAGGAGGTCTGTGTCTTTATTCCTGTGTTACCCCTAGGTTCTTCATGACATTTTTTTCTTAAATTCCATATATATGTGTTAGCATACGGTATTTGTCTTTCTCTTTCTGACTAACTTCACTCTGTATGACAGACTCTAGGTCTATCCACCTCATTATAAAAATGTAGCTGTCCTGTTTTCCCAGCACCACTTATTGAAGAGACTGTCTTTTCTCCATTGTATATCCTTGCCTCCTTTGTCAAAGATTAGTTGACCAGATGTGTGTGGGTTTATCTCCGTTTTTCTTCCCCTCAAGATTGCTTTGCCTATTCAGAGTCTTTTGTGTCTCTGTACAAATTTTAAGATTTTTTGTTATAGTTCTGTATAAAATGCCATTGGTAATTTGATAGGAATTGCATTGAATCTGTAGATTGCTTTGGGTACTATAGTCATTTTCACAATGTTGATTCTTCCAGTACAGAACATAGTATATCTCTCCATCTGTCTGTGTCATCTTTGATTTCTTTCATCAGTGTCTTAGAGTTTTCTGAGTACAGGTCTTTTACCTATTAGGTAGGTTTATTCCTAAGTATTTTGTTCTTTTTGTTTCTATGATGAATAGGATCGTTTACTTAATTTCTCTTTCTGATCTTTCATTGTTAGTGTATAGGAGTGCAAGAGATTTCTGTGCATTAATTTTGTATCCTGCAAACTTACCAAATTCATTGATTAGCTCTAGTAGTTTTCTGGTGCCATCTTTAGGATTATCTATGTATAGTATCATGTCATCTGCAAGCAGTGACAGTTTTACTTCTTCTTTTCCAATTTGTATTCTTTTATTTATTTTTCTTCTCTGATTGCCGTGGCTAGGACTTCCAAAACTATGTTAAATAAGAGTGACAAGAGTGGACATGCTTCTCTTGCTCTTGATCTTAGAGGAAATGGTTTCAATTTTTCACCATTGAGAATGCAGTTTGCTGTGGGTTTGTCGTATATGGCCTTTATTATGTTGAGGTAGGTTCCCTCTATGCCCACTTTCTGGAGAGTTTTTATCATAAATGGGTGTTGAATTTTGTCAAAAGCTTTTTCTGCATCTATTGAGATGACCCTACGGTTTTTATTCTTCAACTTCTTAATATGGTGTATCACATTGATTGATTGGGATATATTGAAGAATCCTTGCATCCCTGGGATAAATCCCACTTGATCATGGTGTATGACCCTTTTAATGGGTTGTTGGATTCTGTTTGCTAGTATTTTGTTGAGGATTTTTGCATCTATATTCATCTGTAATGTTGGTCTATAATTTTCTTTTTTTGTGATATCTTTCTCTAGTTCTGGTATCAGGGTGATACTGGCCTCGTAAAATGAGTTTAGGAGTGTTCCTTCCTCTGCAATTTTTTGGAAGAGTTTGAGAAGGATGGGTGTTAGCTCTTCTCTAAATGTTTGATAGAATTCACCCATGAAGCCCTCTGGTCTCGGACTTTTGTTTGTTGGAAGATTTTTAATCACAGGTTCAATCTCAGTACATGTGACTGGTCTGTTTATATTTACTATTTCTTCCTGGTTCAGTCTTGGAAAGTTATACCTTTCTAAAAATTAGTCCATTTCTTCCTGGTTGCCCATTTTATTGGCATAGAGCTGCTTGTAGTAGTCTCTTATGATGCTTTGTATTTCTCCGGTGTCTGTTGTAACTTTTTTCATTTCTAATTTTATGAATTTGAGTCCTCTCCCTCTTTTTCTTGATGAGTCTGGCTAATGGTTTATCAATTTTGTTTATCATCTCAAAGCACCAGCTTTTAGTTTTATTTATCTTTGCTATTTTTTTTTGTTTCTATTTCATTTGTTTCTGCTCTAATCTTTATGATTTCTTTCCTTCTACTAACTTTGGGTTTTGTTTGTTCTTCTTTCTCTAGTTCCTTTAGGTGTAAGGTTAGATTGTTTATTTGAGATGTTTCTTGTTTCTTGAGGTAGGATTGTATTGCTATAAATTTCTCTCTTAGAACTGCTTTTGCTGCATCCCACAGGTTTTGGATCGTCGTGTTTTCATTGTCATTTGTCTCTAGGTATTTTTTGATTTCCTCTTTGATTTGTTCAGTGATCTCTTGGTTATTTAGTAATGTATTATTTACCCTCCATGTATTTGTGTTTTTTACATTTTTTTACCTGTAATTTATTTCTAATCTAAATAGCGTTGTGGTCAGAAAAGATGCTTGATATGATTTCAATTTTCTTAAATTTACCGAGGCTTGATTTGTGACCCAAGCTGTGATGTTTTCCCTGGAGAATGTTCCATGTGCACTTGAGAAGAAAGTGTAATCTGTTTTCAGATGGAATGTCCTATAAATATCAATTCAGTCTATCTGATCTATTGTGTCATTTAAAGCTTGTGTTTCCTTATTAATTTTCACTTTGGATGATCTGTCCATTGGTGTAAGTGAGGTGTAAAAGTCCCCCACTATTACTGTTTTACTGTCGATTTCCTCTTTTATAGCTGTTAGCAGTTGCCTTATGTATTGAGGTACTCCTATGTTGGGTGCATATATATTTATAATTGTTATATCTGCTTCTTGGATTGAGCCCTTGATCATTATGTAGTGTCCTTCCTTGTCTCTTGTAACATTCTTTATTTTAAAGTCTATTTTATCTGATATGAGGATTGCTACTCCAACTTTCTTTTGATTTCCATTGGCATGGAATATCTTCTTCCATCCCCTCACTTTCACTCTGTATGAGTCCCTAGGTCTGAAGTAGGTCTCTTGTAGACAGCATATATATGGGTCTTGTTTTTGTATCTATTCAGCGAGCCTGTGTCTTTTGGTTGGAGTATTTAATCCATTCACATTTAAGGTAATTACCAATATGTATTTTCCTATTACCATTTTCTTAATTGTTTTGTGTTTGCTTTTTAGGTCTTTTTCTTCTCTTGTATTTCCCACTTAGAGAAGTTCCTTTAGCATTTGTTGTAGAGCTGGTTTGGTGGTGCTGAATTCTCTTAGCTTTTGCTTGTCTGTAAAGGTTTTGATTTCTCTGTCAAATCTGAATGAGATCCTTGCTGGGTAGAGTAATCTTAGTTGTAGGTTTTTCCCTTTCATCACTTTAAGTATATCATGCCACTGCCTTCTGCCTTGTAGAGTTTCTGCTGAGAAATCAGCTGTTAACCTTATGGGAGTTCCTGTGTATGTTATTTGTCATTTTTCCCTTTTTGCCTTCAGTAATTTTTCTTTGTCTTTAATTATTGTCAGTTTGATTACTATGTGTCTCAGCGTGCTTCTCCTTCAGTTTATCCTGCCTGACACTCTCTGCATTTCCTGGACTTCGGTGGCTATTTGCTTTCCCATGTTAGGGAAGTTTTTGACTATAATCTCTTCAAATATTTTCTTGGGTCCTTTCTCTCTCTCTTCTCCTTCTGGGACCCCTGTAATGCGAATGTTGGTGTGTTTATTGTTGTCCCAGATGTCTCTTAGGCTGTGTTCATTTCTTTTCATTCTTTTTTCTTCATTCTGTTCTTCAGCAGTGAATTCCACCATTCTGTTTTCCAAGTCACTTATCCGTTCTTCTGCCTCACTTATTCTGCTATTGATTCCTTGTAGTGTACTTTTCATTTCAGTTATTGTATTGTTCATCTCTGTTTGTTTGTACTTTAATTCTTCTAGGTCTTTGGTAAACAGTTCTTGCATCTTCTTGATCTTTGCCTCCATTCTTTTTCTGAGGTCCTGGATGATGTTCACTATCATCATTCTGAATTCTTTTTCTGGAAGGTTGCCTATCTCCACTTCATTTAGTTGTTTTTCTGGGGTTTTGTTTTGTCCCTTCATCTGGTACATTGTCCTCTGCCTTTTCATTTTGTCTATCTTTCTGTGAATGTGGATTTTGTTCCACAGGCTGCAGGATTGTAGTTATTGCTTCTACTGTCTGCCCTCTGGTGGATGAGGCTATCTAAGAGGCTTGTGGAAGTTTCCTGATGGGAGGGACTGGTGGTGGGTAGAGCTGGGGATTGCTCTGGTGTGCAGAGCTCAGTAAAACTTTAATTCGCTTGTCTGCTGATAGGTGGGGCTGAGTTCCCTCCCTGTTGGTTGTTTGGCCTGAAGCAACGCAGCACTGGCGCCTACAGGCCCTTTGGTGGGGCTAATGGAGGATTCCAGGAGGGCTCACACCAAGGAGTACTTCCCAGAACTCCTGCTACCAGTGCCCTTGTCCTCATGGTGAGCCACAGCCACCCCCCATCTCTGCAGGAGACCCTCCAACACTAGAAGGTAGGTCTTGTTCAGTCTTCTATGGGTTCACTGCTCCTTCCCCTGGGTCCCAATGTGCACACTACTTTGTGTGTGACCTCCAAGAGTCGAGTCTCTGTTTCCCCCAGTCCTGTCGAAGTCCTGCAATCAAATCCCACTAGCCTTCAAAGTCTGATTCTCTAGGAATTCCTCCTCCCATTGCCAGATCCCCAGGTTGGGAAGCCTGACGTGGGGCTCAGAACCTTCACTCCAGTAGATGGACATCTGTGGTATAACTGTTCTCCAGTTTGTAAGTCACCCACCCACCGGTATTAGGGTTTGATTTTATTGTGACTGCACCCCTCCTACCGTCTCAATGCAGCCCCTCCTTTGTCTTTGGATGTGGGGTATCTTTCTTGTGAGTTCTAGTGTCTTCCTGTTGATGACTGTTCAGCAGTTATTTGTGATTCCAGTGTTCTCGCAAAAGGCCATGAGCACATGTCCTTCTACTCTACCATCTTGAACCGATCTCTTAGTATATATTCTTAACAGACTATTGCTGACTAAGGCAACATATTTTAATGAAGGAGCAAGTTAAGTCTTTGTTATTGATTATCTATTTGGAAATACGTCTTTACATGTTTGTTTTATCTCTACTCATAGTCTGTTTTTAAACCATGTGTAAATAGAAGATCCTAAAAATATATAAGCAATGATGATTACCTTATTCTGTCTACATTGAACATACAATACAGATAATTTTTATATATAATAATGTCACTAAAAATATTACAGATGCTCCAAAATTTTTAAGTAGTGTTAATTCTTCTTAATTGTCTCAGTAATGTCATGTGTTTCCTACCTTCTAGGTCCAAATTGATTGCAAACCTAATTGAATACAAACCTGTAAAATTTAAACAAACGTTTGAATAGTTCCTACCATGTCCAAGGTTTATGCCAGCTATTATGTCTGTGGAGTTCTCCCAGAAAGCAATTCATCAACAAAGGAGAGAAAAGGTACAGAGGGGGCAACTGAAAAAAATAAATAATCCCATTTGTGCTCTATTTGATTCCACCTTCCATTTCTGTCTATAAGTATATCCTTTGGGAGAAATAACAGATTAAGTACAAGCTCTAGATTCATGAGTGGACTGTGCATATTAGAGCACAGAAAAAAGAGTAGCCAGTGTGGCACAGTCATACCAAGTAACTGTAAGACTCTAAAAGTCATGTCTGCCCTAAAATCCCTTGGAAAAAGAGGAGTGAAAACATGACTGCTAGGTGGTAACAACTGCTCAGTAACAGCATCCTCCAGATGCTCTTGGTGTGGTCCCTAACTCCTTCCTCATGTTCTCTAGAGCAGCGGTATTTAAAAATTGTGGAGATAATATTCTGAATATTTTAAAATTACAATTAAAGATGTTCTTGGCATGAAAAATGTTAAGAATTGGCCTTTTTGCCTCAAGTTGAATATGTAGTTAAATAGAAATTAACTCAAATATTTCTAAATAATTTTCTAGTTAACTATGGCTAGGAAAAAAATAATTTGCTTGAGTCATTGTGTTTGAAAACCTATATTTAGAATGTATTAACCTATAAGATAACCAAAATTATCATTTTGGACTATCCATAAAGCCTGCAGTCTTGATAAGAAATTGGGATAAAATTGTATTCACACCAAAGTACACTCTAGAGTGCTGTCCAAAACAACTTTTTGTGATGATGAAAATTTTCTGTATCTACAATGGCCAATACAGTAGCCACCTGCTACATATAGCTATTAAACACTTAAAATGTGGCTAGCACAACTGAGGAACTGAATTTTTAATTTTATTTAATTGTGATTGGCTTAATTTTAAATTCAGATAGCTACATCTGACAAATGGCTAGTATATTGAACAACACAGCTCTAGAAATTGCTTTTCATTTTATTTTTCATGATGTGAAATTCTTTTGTTATGATATCTTGTTAGCTGGATTTCACTAGATAAAAGGTAGTGATGACTCCCATGTAGCAGGTTGAAGAGATCGATACCTCTGTACTATCATTTGCTGCTTAGAAAACCTCCCTTACAATATAGAACCACCATTGGTGGCTATTATCTACACTAAAAGTGGTTGATTGATTGTGATTAAAAGCACTGTTTCCCTAAACTGGCAGGTATCTTTGGAGAAAGCACTGGGAGAGGACAGAATTTTAAGCTGTTGTATGTCATCAAGGTTTTAGTTTATCAGGTCTTTTCCCTTATGACTAGTTAAAAATAAGTTAGTTAAAATAAAAGAAAAAGAGGCAGCTGAAGAGAATATGCATCACATATCACACAGTGTGGAGGGGCATGAAGCAAGTCTTAGGTGGCTAGGATACAGATACTGGGTATCAGTGGGAAAAGAGGGAACAGATGCTCTGAGAAAAAAGAATTCTGACAGGAAGGATGGGAAGGACCACCAAAGATGATGTTCACCTATTCCACAGTTTAATCCATGATGCTTCATTTTATAGCCTTCTCTTTTTTAATTCAAGACAGATATTGCTGGTGCTGTTCACTATAGGATATGGATGTATAACGAGAAACATCAGTTCCTGGCTTAATGTCTTTTCCAAGTTACGAAAACATATAGAAAAATCAACTGATTTTGCACTTACTGCTGTTCAGATCTTTTTGCTTTACTAGATACATAATGACATATTCAAAAGTTGGTCAGAAAAATGTTAAAACAAGATCATTCCTTCTGCTATTCTTTGCTCTTTTAGAGATTTTACCAAAGGCCTTATGTTTTCCTTAAGTGCTTAATAAATCTGATTTAGGTATTTAATTTTCTTAATAAACAAGAACATGTGAGATACAAGGAGGAGGAGAGAAGGACAAAGAGAGGGGAGGGAGATGCAAATAAGGTAATGGAGGAGGGAAAGAGAGGAAAGATGAAAGGGAAGTTGAGGAGGGACTGAGAAGAATGAAGGGGGGGGGAAGGAGGATAGAGGAAAGCAGAGGAAATGAGAAGAAAGAAAGTGAAGGAATAGAAGCAGTTTGCTAAAACCTCCTGTGTCATGCACATTGGCAGTAATGAAACCAACCAGCTACTGTGTTTAATTATTCAGCAGAACATTTAGGTGATAAGAGAATGATTACAAAAGTTCTTAACAATTCAGCCCCCCAAATCCAGCTTTCATCATTATAAAACACTCTGAAAGGCTACTGTTTTTTATATTATTATAAACTGCAGGTGTCCAGTATGTCCCTTTCTGAATGTTACAATATTCTCATAGCTTTGGTAAATAGGATGCAGAACAACATTAAAAATAAAATTAATGTTAAAAGAATGCATCTACATATCCAGACTATTTTTCAATTCGATATTGATTTTATGCAGTGTGATATGCTATTATACAGCATAAACTATATACTTTAAATTTAGCAATAAATAATGCCATGAAGAAAAATTTCATCATTGGACTCTATTTCAGACTTTTCTAATCAGGGAGCCATAATACACTAGTTTACCATTATGACTGCCAAGCAAAATTGTAGTAAGGACTCTTTCTCTCTAAAAGTAATTGAATATGAAGGCCAAAAGCAGTGCTTGGAAGGATCATCTTATCTAGAGAGAGACTAGCAGGGGTACATATCAAGATAACTAATGGGAAAGAAGTATCAGGTGCCAATGAAAACTAATTTAGGTAAGGATGTCAGGGTTATTTTTCTGTAGTCTGGATGAGAAATTATTAAATTTAGAGGGTTTTCAGTTTAACTTAATTGTGACTATGCCTGCTAGTTCCATATTTGAAGATCTGGCAGGGAAAAAAGTGTGTGGAAATTTCAAAATATCCTCAGTGATTACGAGTCAACAGGAAATGGAAACTCTTACAATTGATGAAAAGAGGAGAGCACCCAACATTTCAAATTAAGGAGTCTCTCAAAGTAAGGCGATTGCTCCCCCAAAAGAGCACAAAGATCCTTCAGCGCCAGGATCCTTTGTTGTTAGAACATCTACATTAGCACTGAATGTGATTCTCCCTCTAAACATAAGTGGTTCCAAGGAGGCTCTCTGGTAAATTGTAGTCTGTTTGCTAGAGGTAAGGTGACCCCTTCTCCAAATCCACTTATACTGAGGATCAGTAAGTGGGGGTCTACAGCAGGTCAAAATTCTCATGCCTTCCCCAGCTCACGCCACTCTTGCTGTTTCATGACCCTAAAGATGCCCACAGGTCATGTACCAGATAGAAAATGATTCTCAATCTATTGCCCTTTCCTCATTAATCTCCCCAAGCCAAAAACAGTCATGTATACACTTTTCATTCACCTTTTCAATAAAACTGTAACATTAACACCACACACATTACATCTTCTTACAACTATTTAAGCCCTATATTTAAATTAGAAATATGCAAGCTTAGAAATTCTCCAGTATTAGAAAATGTCAAATAAAACAGACTATTTTCACTACCTTCAGTATGATGTGCCACAGTAGGTTATGTCTCATCTGTTTTACATCAAGATGTCAACTGACCTCAACTGATGCTCCCTCAGTCTCTGGATCTGATGGCTGAATCTATTTATCACACTGCCTCATCTATCACCAGAATTCCAACTCTACCTCTGGCCTCCCTCCCTCTCTGTAAGGCTGACTCCATATACTAGCCCAACAGTCACATAACTGAGTAATGTAAGAAGAAAAATATGGTCAGACTCATTCCAGGCATTAAAGAAGCCACTATGCCTATTAGAGACAGCATGGTTTCCATGTGGAACAAATAAGAATAATCTGCCACCCACAAAGCAGCTACCCTTCTTCAAAACTCATGGCCACTGGCAGGCTGCTTAACAAACACAACCTCTGGCAGCTGCATGACAGATTCATGCATCTGCACTTGTATACATTTCCACAGGCTGTTTTTCCATCTGCAGGATATGACATATGCCAGTTGACTGGCTTATTGCAGGCTTAGAGAAGAGCCAGAGAGAGTGTTGGAAGGCACCTCATGTCTATTCTTTGCTTTTCATTTTTTCCCTTTGCTCTGGGGCTTTTGGTCTTTCCTCTTTTGGATCCTGCCTGCTAAATTATTTATTTAACTTCAAGTGGTCATTTGTGGCTAACAAAGCTAAGATTTTCTGAACATGTAACTTGCACTGAGTCCAAACTGCTTTAATGCCAGTAATCAACCTAAATCAGCAGACTTCACTTTAACTGCAATTCTATCTTGGATTTCACATGTTAAAAGTGAGCTGAGATCAGGTACAGTAATGGGAACTAAACAGGGTACAAGTTAATCTGAAAGTAACCAAGAGATTTATGCAGGACCAGTTACATAATTTTGGGCAGGACAGTGGGGGGCTCAATGCAAAATGAAAATGCAGGGCCCTTTGTTCAAAATGTATTCAGAATTTCAAGACAGCATCTTCAGATAATTAAAATAAATGTGAGATACTTCCAAACACGGGGCCCTGTGTAACTGCACAGGTTGTACAACCATGAAGACAGCCCCAGATTTGTGGAAGAAAACATGACATATTTTGCCATTTCTTTCAAACATTAAGCTACTTATAAAAACTAATATGTTGGCAATACTTTCTTCACAATCAATAGTATTTTCAACAAAAGTTTCTGTTTAGATTTTACAATGGCTGTTTTTTTCTTTTCAACTGTTCTAAGAAAACAAACTTTGAAATTCTACTCATAGCATAAAGTGTAATGAGGTTTCAAAATGTAATTGCCTGCCACCTCTCTTGCCTTTCCAAATCTACCATAAATACTAAAATGTGCAAATAAAGCTTATAAATGATAGATCCTATGGCCGGATTTAGGCAACCCTAAATCTTAAACTTAGCAGTGAACACCTGCCACTAACAAAAGCTATAGGCGCCAAAGTCTAGGAACAACGTGGCCACTGTACAATGTTCTCTGTGATAAAGCAGTAATCAACATCCTGAGGAGGAAAGCACGGAGCTCTACTATGACCCACACCACTAACCAAATTTTATCAAACTGTGTCCTAAAAATAAAGAACTCTAAAATTTTCCACCCTTCATATTTTATTAGAGAAAAAACAGATTTCTATAAATTAAAGCTGGAATTCACAATATCAAACACCAATAAAATTATATTTTATGAAATTTTTTAAAGGTAAGGGTAGATTAGTAACTGAGGCTACCTCACATTTCTTGATCTCAGCTTATTCTCAGGATATCTCTCAAATAAGCACCAATCCATTTTGAGCAAAGTGCTTTGTCCAACAGATTGACCATGTTAGAAAGTTTGCTACATTTAGCAGAAACAAAGTGACCATAATTGATCACTTTACATGGTAAACATAACATTCCAAAGGCTTTGTGATAATCTGGTTACTAATCGTATCTATGGCTATATGAAGAGGGAACCATGGACATCTCTACTTAAATAAAGCTAGAGGCTAGTGAACCTTCTGGACTTGGAATAATTTTAACTAATATTCTTTAAGAAATAGTTATAGAAATGGTAACTTGTTTATTTCAGTTCACATACCATATTTACATGTGTTCAAATGATTCCCCCTCATAAGACTAACTCCAAAATATATATATCTGAATACTCAGAAGCTTGTAATAATTTGTTTTTCGCTATCTCCCTTGCTTCATATCAGATCTTCCTTCTCCCAATTCAGTTCATCCTTCTATTGAGGGTATTATGCCACCATTCTTCTAAGCATAGGTCTGTTTGATATCTAAGCCATCTTGGGCCATTTTCATTTCTCACCCTTTAAAGTCACTACAACTGTCAATTCTTCCTTCTTTATAGCTATCCCTTCCCTTTCCATTTCAACTGCCCTTGTTTTAATCCTTATTATCTCTTACTGGAAATGTTAAAAAGAAATCTCTTGATTCTTCTTGCCTCCAAATATCTAGCCCTACAAAATAATCTGCACATCACAACTGATTAATCTTCCCACAACATCTATTTGATTTTCTCCCTCCCTAATCAAATATTCCTCACTTAATAAAGTCCAAATTTGTTAGCTTGATATCAGTACGGTTCCTCCAAATTTAGTTTCAAAACCAGATTGTCAACCATTCTCCTGCTGTAGACTCTATAGCATAGTGCTTAAAAGCATGGCCTGGGAACTTCAATTTCATTATTGCAGAAAAGCAGCAATATTAGCCCTCTCTTTAAAAGAGGAGAATATGAACTTAGGAATATGATTCCCCTAAGAAGGAAACAAGCTTTTATTAAAAAAAAAATTAAAGCAAATCTCTTAGAGCCAAAAGCACTTTCTCTCCCAGATAAGTACTATGAAATGTGTTAATCACTGCTAATAAGAAAGCGAATTTATAAGCTCTGAAACTAAAGTACATTGATTTACTGATTAATCAAACTGATATGACAGTCCCAAATAAGACTAACCTTAATTTCATTTTGCTGTTCATCCTTAATGGTGTGTTCCTGTGAGGAGTTTTTCTGCCAGTCCACATAAATAGATTCTCTTGCTGGAAAACCGTCTTATAAAGTCCTCATACATCCGCCCAAATTGCAAATCTTTATGTTTATTCAGGCATTGAAGTCTTGTTTACAGGCAATCATTGTTTTACTCTGATGCTTTTATAAAATGAAGATCTCCAAAAAGAGTCATAAAATTGACTTTTTGAAAAGTCTGTTTCTGATAAGTTTTAAATCATACCACCAAACTGGTTAAGAAATTACAAAACTCTAATGGAAAACCTGACAACTTCATCCAGATCAACAAGAATTACATGGGACTGAATGAACTGATAAATATGATTTATAATGTATGACTTTTTCTGAAATATACTGGCTTTCAATCTTTGTTTTCCAGAAAAACCTTTCCTCTTACACTATAACCTGTAACACGTTGATAAAGTACACCTTTGTAAACAAAGATGAAACATTTATCTTTTTCTCTCTACCTGATCCTTCCAGAATTTGGCTTTTCCATCTGGCTCACCTGTGAACTTGGTGGCTTATTGCAATCAGATTACAACCAGTTATATTAATCATTGTTTTAATATGTTCTTTCTTCTTGTTTTCAAATTATTTATGCTTTATACTCCTCTCTGCTGCACCAGGACTTCATCAACGTTACTAGCTATATTACTTATATCCTATCTGTTTTATAAGATTGCTGTCTCTTTCATTACTCAATGTGTAATCAGGCCTCTGACAAAATTAAAAACGGATAAACATCTTAAGACAGTAGATCATATATTTAACTCTACATAGAATATTGTAATTGCACAACTCTAGATATGGGAAGAAACAAGGGAAAACATTTCCTGGATCATAACAGACTAGTAAGACAGGTGATCCAGAGAATTTTAGATTATCAACAGGGCCTGATCCAAAAATTAACACATTGAGTGGCCTATCAACAGAATCTTCATCTGATCTAGGAATAAGCCTTCTTAGCACTGTGGGACAAAATTGGTCATGAAATACCTCCCAAACATTTGTCGAATTTATGACCAAGAGGAGGCACTGTGGATGAAGAATGTCACCTGCCATATCAATAAACAAAGGATGTTCCAGCCATCAGGCTATCAGTCATTGCAGCCACCCACAACTGTGTACCTTGAGGGGATTCAGGATGGAGAAAAGCAGGATATTGGCCCTAGATAGTTAAGGTGCATATCAAAGAAATGATTTCAATGAGCCCACACTCTTGCATCTTCCCATACATAGAAAAGTACTAAATTCACTAACTTGAGATGTATGGTTTTTCTTTAACCAACAGTAATCCTTTTTGTTTTCTAAGCCTTTAAATAGTGATTTAGGTTTTTTTGTTTGTTTTGTTCTTTTTTTAATTGAAGTATAGTTGATTTACAATATTGTGCTAGATTTTCTCTCTCTCTCTCTTATATATACATATATTTTTTTTTATATATATGTATACTTTTTCAGATTCTTTTCCATTATAGGTTATTACAAGATATTGAATATTGTTCCCTGTGTTATACAGTAAGTTCGTGCTGTTTATTTTGTATGTAGTAGGGTGTATCTGTTAATCTCATACTCCTGATTTATCCCTCCCCACCCTTTTCCCTTTGAACTATAAGTTTGTTTTACATGTCTGTGAGTCTGTTTCTGTTTTGTAAATAAGTTCATTTGTATTATTTTTTAGATTCTACATACAAGTGATGTCATATATTTGTCTTTCTCTGTCTGACTTATTTCATTTAGTATGATAATCTCTATGTCCGTCCATGTTGCTGGAAATGGCAATATTTCATTTTTTTATGGCTGAGTAATATTCCATAATTAACAGTAATTTTTTGATTTTCCGACTACCTGTTTTTTTTAAAAAAAGAAAAAAACTACGATATATCCTGGCTCCTCCCTGACTTCTTTGGAAAGGTCGCTCAGAGCTATCTGAGAGTTCATCTTACAGGCTTAAGTACTCAGAAAGTCCACCAAATAAAACATAATTCTCAACTTTGAGGTTGCACATTTTTTTCTCAGTTGACACTGGATTTTAAGAGGCTTGAAAACAGAGCCTGGAAATTTTCTGATTCAAAAGACTTTTATAGAACTGGTACCATGCTAGGAATTTATCCCACAGTTATACCCACACTTGTAAATACAGGTACCACCTCTGAAAAATACACAAAGAATGTTCAAAAATGATTGTTTCTGGGGAAAAAGTAAAGATAAATAATAAATTTAAAAAAAAGAAAAATAATTTCCCTGGGGCAAAAAAGGAAAGAGACTGCCCCCACCCTTTTTCTTTTATCATTTACTTTAGAAATCTTGTCACTGTTTTTTCTCTATCTCTTTGAAATATATGTAAATAAACTTCTTTCCAGCTTTTCACCCAGGAATGTCTTTCTCAAGGACATGAGAGCCATCTCTTTGAAATGTACTCATCAAAGAAGATAGCACCCCTATCTCCCAATTTATGTGGGAGCCTAACTTCTATAGGCATGTGGCTCCAAGCTACAAACCTATCTCCTGTCATAAAGATATAAGAAGTTTAACTTTACTATGGATAAAGGCAATTACCTAACACAGATTGTCATTCTAATTACCTAATTAATTTATGGTGAATTATGCAGGCAAAAGAGTACTATCAAGTACTCTTATTTGAGGACTAGTTACTGTTCTTGAGAACATGTATGTAATGGGTTGTATCTGCTTACTTATATAAAATGGTGAGACTTCTTTCTGTATCTGCAATCTCTTTAGCAGTTTGCCTGTGATTTGTGTCGTATTCTGGTTTAATGCTTACTCAATAATAAAACCTTTCTTTCTCTTCTACCTTTGTGAAGAGGTTTTCACGATATATTGTTTTTAATCTTATCTACCCCCAAATCACTAGACATCATTGTATCTTTTGAATTTGTACATATCTGCATATATTAACTATTCAATAAATAATGAAAAGAACAAATTAAGAAAAGAGGGGGTAGGGATGCAAAGTGTGGGAGGTCAAGAGCAAGGAAGAAAAGAAGAAGAGAAGGAGGAAGAAAAGAAAAAAAAACAAGATAATGATAAAAAACAAGAAAAGAGCAATTCCACTTAGGGAAAAAAAAGACTTCAAAAATAATGAAGACTTTCCAGCAATACTCTAGAATCAAAGGCTCTATAAGTTGAACATATTGTATTTTAAGTAATTAAAGGGCAGAACAATTAAGCTAATATCCCACTCTCAGAAAAAAACTTACTCAGCAACTGACCCAGACTAAAGTCACAAGTCAAGTCAAGTCTAGCAGTTCTTAAACTTGTCCTGGACTCCATTTACAGTCTGGTGAAAAATAAAAGCTCTTCTCAAAACAATGACCATAATACATAAAACGAAAAACACAGATTTAAAAGGAAAACAATTACATTGACAGTTATAAAAATATTTTTAAATTTGTCATATTAACAAACATGAAATAACAAGATCTAGCAGTGGATCTAATAACTTCCATAATTTGGAGGTAGTGCAATCATAAACGATATTTTGCATACCTGTATTGTGGTATGAAAATATCTGTAATTTCTACTCATGAAAAAGTCTTAGGTATTGCCAGCACTACTGTGGTTTGTCACCTATATTAATAAATAAACAAAATGCTAAATTTGAGATAGAACTTTGAAAATAAAGTTCTAATTTTTTTCTCAACCAAGTCCAGAGACCCCTGGATTCTATAGATGGATTTCTTTAGACTTTAGCCTAAGAAGCCCCATGTGGGTTGTAACTTTAGAGCCCAGAATGTTTCTTCTGTGATCAAATAATCTAGGCAATATACACCACAAGGGACAGGAAGTTCCTGCTCCTGGAAGATAAACCACTTTCCTGGTCTAAGGAGCACCTAAATCTCCTTACTCTCTTACTCCAGTATAACTTGACCTAGTACTCCTGTAATAAGAACCTTACAATGACTGCAAATAAATTACATGAATATTGAGTTTACTACAAAATACACTACAGCTACTAATACTGTACAATCTAGTTGAATATTTGTCAACATTTAGTGTGCATAAAAATCACCTGGGGAGCTTGTTTTTTGAAAAAGATTTACGACCTCATCATCAAAGTAGCTCTAAATGGGGAACTGAAATCTTCACTTCTACTAGCACCCAAAGTGATTCTTATCCAAGCAGACAACTGCCGAACATTTAAGAAACACCAAAAGAATTAAAGAGAGGCCTCGGGGCTTCCCTGGTGGCGCAGTGGTTGAGAATCCGACTGCCGATGCAGGGGACACGGGTTCACGTCCCGGTCTGGGAAGATCCCACATGCCGCGGAGCAGTTAGGCCCGTGAGCCATGGCCGCTGAGCCTGCATGTCCGGAGGCTGTGCTCCGCAATGGGAGAGGCCACAACAGTGAGAGGCCCGCATACCGCAAAAAAAAAAAAAAAGAGAGGCCTCAAACTCAACAAACAGAAAGCTAAACTCTTAATTAAATATAATTAGTATACTTAATATCTTCAAAGATATTTAAATGTTTATATAGCTATAAAAAGAAGAACCACAATAAAACCACTGGCATTCTTGGAAATTAAAAATAGTATTGCAGATACAAAAACTACACAGTTGAAGACATAAACACACTAACAACACAAATTAATGATGAAAAAAGAAAGCCAAAGAATTCTCCCAGAATGAGAAAATGGCAAGAAAATGCAAAGTATGGAAAGAAAAAAAAATTAAAATCCAGGAGACTCATCCAGACAGACCAACATCCACCTTAACAAGAGTTTCATAAGAGAGAAAAAAAATAGAAAAAAAAGAAGTGTCTCTTCCTATAAATGGGTCTGGAAAATATACACAAAAAAATAGCAATTATCTTGGGCAATAAAAATGGAATTGAAACGGAGAGAAAAGTGACATTAATGTTTCCTTAACATATTTCTGCAATTGTATGATTATTTTACAAGAATAAATTCACACATTCCTTATGAAATTGGTTTATTTAATTGTAAACAGATAAAATTAATATCAAAGACACATCAGGAAAATGCTAATAGAAAGAAAGCCACAAATATCAATATTAACACTAGGCAAAATAAAATTCAGAGCAGAAAATATTAAGAAAGATAGAGGAATATTTTATAATGATAAAAAGGAATTGATCAGAAAGACAGGATAGTCAAGAACATTTCTGAACTTAATAAGTTTCTAAATATATGAAACACTTGTGGGGTCTAGGTCACACCCACAAGCAGGCCAGCGCCAGCCATGAACATGCTACCTTGGCTATACAGACAGCAGTACAGGAAGTCTACTCCACCCTCCAGCAATCCAGTAGCAACGATACAAGGCAGGGCCTCACAGCAAACCAGGCCGAGGGCCAGCCTTGCCTACCAGTGCACCTACAGTAGTCAGCCCTGCCACAACAAAGTATGCATATAGCCAACATAGGGGACACCCCTAAAGCATACAGCTCTAATGGCCAAAGGGGGGTATGCTGCTAGACCACACAGGGTATCTCCTACATAGGGCCACTCTCCAATAACAGGAAAGCTAACCAACATACCTAACACATAGAAATAAACACAGAGAATTAGACAAAATGTGGAGACAGAGGAGTATGTTCCAAATGAAGGAACAAGACAAATCCTCAGAAAAAGAACTAAATGAAATGGGTATAAGCAATCAACCTGATAAAGAGTTCAAGGTAGTGAGTATAAAGATACTCATAAAACTCAAGAGAAGACTGGATGAACAGAGAATTTCAACAAAAAGTTAGAAAGTATAAAGAAGAATCAAGTAGAGCTGAAGAATACAATTACTGAAATTTAAAAATAAGACAGAAGGAATCAACAGTAGACTAGATGATACAGAGGAACAGATCGATGATCTGGAAAACAGTAGTGGAAATTACCCAAGCTGAATAGAAAAAAAATAATAATAATAATGAGGATAGTTTAAGAGACCTCTGAGACAACATCAAGCATACTAATACTTGCATTATAGGGGGTCCCAAAAGAATAAGAGAGATTAAAAAATAGACAACTTATTTGAAGAAATAATACCCGAAAATTTACCTAACCTGAAGGAGGAAACACACATCCAAGTCCAGGAAGCACACAAAGTCTCAAACAAGATGAACCCAAAGAGGTCCGCATCAAAATACATTCTAATTAAAATGTCATAAATTAAAGATAAAGACACTCTTAAAAACAGCAAGAGAAAAGCAACTAGATACATATAAGGGGACTCCCAAAAGACCATTGACTTTTCAGCAGGAACTTTGCAGGCCAGAAAGCAGTGGCACCATATGTATTCAAAGTGCTGAAGGAAAAAATCTACAACCAAGAATATTCTACCCAGCAAGGTTATCATTCAGAATGGAAGGACAGATAAAGAGTTTTAGAGACAAGCAAAAGTTAAAAGAGTTCATCAAAACCAAATCAGCCTTACAAGACATATTAAAGGGACTTCTCTAAGCAGAGAAGAAAAGGCCACAACTAGAAATGAGAAAGTTATAAAAGGAAAAAATCTCACAGTAAAGACAAATATATAGTCAAGGTAGTGGACCAAACAATTATAAAGCTAGTAGGAAGGTTTAAAAAAAAAAAAAACAGTAAAATCAACTATAAGGGATATGCAAAATAAAAAGATGTAAAATATGATATCAAAAATGTAAAATGTGGCTCAGGGCAATAAAAATGTAGGACTGTTAGAATGTGTTTGGGATCATTAACTTAAATTAGGCATATATATACATATGTTGTCACATATGAACCTCATAGTAACCACAAAACAAAAACCTATATTAGATGCATGAAAAATAAAGAGAAAGGATTCCAAACATAACACTAAAGGTAGTCAAAAATCACAAGGAAAGAGAGCAAGAGAAGATGAAATGAACAGAGAAGAATTACAAAAACAACCAGAAAACAATTAACAATTTGGCAATAAGGAAATACTTATCAATACTTACTTTCAATGAAAATGGACTAAATGCTCCAATCAAAAGACACAGAGATAAGAAAACAAGAACCATCTGTATGTTGCCTACAAAAGACTCTCTTCAGACATACACAGGCTGAAGGTGATGGGATGGAAAAATATGTTCCATACAAATAGAAACAAAAAGAGAGCTGGGGTAGCAATACTTGTATCAGACAAAATAGACTTTAAAAGAAAGACTATAAAAAAAGACAAAGAAAGGCATTACATAGTGATAAAGGAATCAATCCAACCAGAAGATATAAAAATTGTAAATACATATGCATGCAACATACAAGCACCTAAACACACAAAGCCCATATTAACAATATAAAGGAAGAAATTGACAGTAATAAAATAAAAGTAGGGGACTCTTAACACCTCACTTACATCAATAGACAGATATCCAGGCAGAAAGTCAATAAGAAAACACTGGCCTTAAAGTACCCAATAGTCCAAATGGCCTTAATACATACATAAAGAACATTCCATCCAAAAACTGAAGAATACACATTCTTTTCAAGTGAATATGGAACATTCTTCAGAATAGAACACATGCTAGGCCACAAAACAAATCTCAGTAAATTAAAGAAGATTGAAATCATATCAAGCATTTTTCCAACTGCATCTGTATGAGACTAGAAATTGACTGCAAGAAAAAACTGGAAAAAACATAAACATATGGAGCCTAAACAATACACTACTAAAAAACTAATGGGTAATTGAAGAAAACAAGGAGTAAATCAAAAAGCGTCTTAAGACAAATTAAAATGGAAACACAACAGGCCAAATGTATGGGATGCAGCAAAAGTACTTCTACAGGGAAGTTTATGGTGATAAAGGCTTACTCCAGGAAACAAGAAAAATCTCAAATAAATGATCTAAATTTATACCTAAAAGAAATAGAAAAAAAAACAAGAAACAAAACCCAAAGTTAATAGAAGTAGGGATATAATAAGGATCAGAGCAGAAATAAATGACATAGAGACCAAAAAAAAAAAAAAAAAAGGAAAGATCACTGAAACTAGAAGCTGGTTCTTGTAAAAGATAAACAAAATTGATAAAACTTTAGCCAGACTCATCAGTTACAACCAACACTGCAGAAATACAAAGGATCATAGAGGTTACTACAATTATATGCCAACAAACTGTAAAACCTAGAAGAAACAGGTAACTTTCTAGAAACATATAATCTCCCAATACTTAATCAGGAAGAAATAAAAAAATATGAACAGAGCAATTACTAGTAATGAACTTGAATCAGTAATCAAAAAACTACCAACAAACAAAGCTTCAGGACCAGAGAGCTTCACTGGAAAATTCTACTAAACATTTAAAGAAGAGTTAACACCTAACCTTCTCAAACTATTCCAAAAAATTGCAGAGGAAGTAATACTTCCAAGCTCATTCTTTGAGGCCAACATCAAACTGATACCAAGACCAGACAAAGACACAACAAAAAAGAGAATTACAAGCCGATATCACTGATAAACATAGATGCAGAAATTCTCATTAAAATATTAACAAAAAATACATTAAAAGAATCATACAACATGATCAACTGGGATTTATTCCAGGAATGAATGAATGGTTCAATATCTGTAAATCAATTGATGTGATATACCACATTAACAAATTGAAGAAGAAAAATCATACAATCATCTCAATAGATGCAGAAAAAGCATTTTGACATATACTCTGACATCCATTTATGATAAAAATTCTCAACAAATGGGTATAGAGGAAACATACGTCAACATAATATAGGCCATCTATGACAAACCCACAGCCAAAAACATCCACAAAGGTAAAAAGCTGAAATTTTTTTCCTCTAAGGCCAGGAATAAGACAAGGATGCCCACTCTCATCACTTTTTTTTTTTTTTTTTTTTTTTTGTGGTACGTGGGCCTCTCACTGTTGTGGCCTCTCCCGTTGTGGAGCACAGGCTCCGGATGCGCAGGCTCAGCAGCCATGGCTCACGGGCCCAGCCGCTCTGCGGCATGTGGGATCCTCCCGGACCGGGGCACGAACCCGCATCCCCTACATCAGCAGGCAGACTCTCAACCACTGCGCCACCAGGGAAGCCCCACTCTCATCACTTTTATCAAACATATTATTCAAAGTCTTAGCCACAGCAATCAGACAAGAAAAATAAATTAAAAAGGAATCCAAATTGGAAACAAAGAGGTAAAATTGACTCCATCAAAAAAACTGTTAGATCTAAAAAATAAATAGAATACAAAATTAATATACAGAAATCTGTTCCATTTCTATACATTGATTATGAGCTATCAGAAAGAAAAATTAAGAAAACAATCCCACTTACAATTGCATTAAAAAGAATAAAATACCTGGGGAAATAAGTTTAACCAAGGATGTGAAAGATATGTACTCTGAAAACTATAAGAAATCGATGAAAGAAATTGAAGATGACACAAATAAATGGAAAGATATACAATGCTCATGGATTGGAAGATAAATATTGTTAAAATGATCATACTACCCAAGGCAATCTACAGATTCAATGCAATCCATATCAAAACACTAATGGCATCTTTCACAGAACTGGAACAAATAATTCTAAAATTTGCATGGCAACACATAAGACCCCAAAGAGCCAAAGAAATCGTGTGAAAGAAGTACAAAGCTGGAGAAATCATGCTCCTTGATTTCAAACTATATTACAAATGTATAGTAATTAAAACTATATGACATTAGCATAAAAGCAAACATGCAGATTAATGGAACTGAATAGAGAGCTCCAAAATATAACCATGATTATATCGCCAATTAATCTACAAGAAAGGAGGTAAGAATATATAATGGAGAAGAGTCAGCCTCTTCAATAAATGGTGCTGGGAAAACTAGACAGCTACATGCAAAAGAATCAAACTGGACTAATTTCTCACACCCTACACAAAAATAAACTCAAAAGGGATTAAAGACTTAAATGTAAGACCTGAAAACATAAAACTCCTGGAAGAAAACACAGGTGGGATACTCTTTGATATCAGTCTTAGCAAAATTTTTTTGGATCTGTCTCCTCAGGCAAGGAAAACGAAAGCAAAAATAAACAATGGGACTTCATCAAACTGAAGGCTTTTTCCAAAAAGACAGAAACAATCAACAAAACGAAAAAGTAACCTACTCAATGGAAGAAGATATTTGCAAATGATATATCCAATAAGGGATAAGTAATCAAAATATATAGATAATTCAAACAACTCAACATCAAAATAGCAAACCCAATTAAAAACTGGGCAGAGGACCTCAATGGACATTTTTTCCAAAGAAGACATACAAATGGCCAACAGACAAATGAAAAGATGTTCAACATCACTAATCATCAGGGAAATGCAAATCAAAACCACAATGAGATACCACCCCACAAGTGTCAGAATGGCTATCATCAAAATGACAACAAACAACAAGTGTTGGTGAGGATGTGGAAAAAAGGGAACCCTAATGCACTGTTAATGAGATGATACATTAGTGCAGCCACCATAGAAAACAGTATGGAGGTTCCTAAAAATTAAAAGTAGAACTACCATACAGTTCAGCAGTTTTGCTTCTGGGTATTTACCCAAAGAAAACAGAAACACTAATTCAAAAAGATATATGCACACCAGCGTACACTGCAGCATTATTTACAATAGCCAACATATGGAAACAAGTGTTCATCAATAGATGAATGGATAAAGGAGATGTAGGGGAAGGGATCAAGACGGCACAGCAAGAGGACAAGAAGTTCACCTTCTCCACAAACACATCAAAAATACATCTATATGTGGAACAAGTCTCGTGGAAAACTAACTGGAAACTGACAGAAGGATTCTTATACAACCAAGGCTGCCAGACAGATACACACAAAATCAGGTAGCACTGGAAGAAAAGAATCAGGTCGGGACCTGTACCCCTGGGAGGGGACTAAGAGGAAAAGAGAGATCCCTGGGGTGGAAACTCACTCCGGGGAGTCAGCAGGTCAAGCCACAGACTGCGTGTCCCAGGCCAGGCCCTGGCCCTTGGCTGCTCAGAGAATGGCTGGGACAGACAGAAAGGCTGGAGAAGCCTAGATTCCACTCACGAGGAGGGCATGGTGCTGGCTTACCCCCAGGCAAGGCAAAGAGAGGTCTGCCCCAGTAGCTACCACCTCCCTACACTTCCCCAGTTCAAGCCAAGCAAACGCCCTGGCCCCAGTCACTCCACACCACAGCTTGGCACTGGATCTAGCACAGCCAGGACCTGAGAAAAGACTCTATCTAGGGACACAGAGGCAATCCAGGGGCCCAGGGCATAGTGCGGGTGGGGCAGCAGCAGCCACTGTTGGCACTTACCCAAGCTGCACATCAGAAACAGTCCAGACTTCCGAAAGCAGCACAGCACCCAAATTCCCATGACCAACTCACTGTACACCCCAGCCCAAGCTGAACAAATGCTTCGGTCCTGCCCACTCCATTCCACAGCCTAACACTAGAACTAAGGCAGCCACAACAGTGTAAAACCCACAACCATGGGCTGCATCTGACCAGAGCCACAGATGCTTACACAGGCAGAGCATCAGACCCCTGTTAGCACATAAGCTCCATTTGCTTCAGCACTCCCCGCCTTTGGGGCAGAGGCCCCAGTGTGGGGAGAAGGAAAAACACACACTTAAAGTGAACAGAGCCAGCTGGAGCCAGACCCTCAGGACTTCTACTCAAGCAACTTAGGAGCAGACCCTGCCCCGGACAGGGCAGTGACAGCTACTGAGCAGAGAGGAAGTCCCACCTCACATCCTGTACAGGCTTTAGCTTCTCCATCAGCAGCCACACCAACTACTAAGGTCATACTGGCCAGCACACCCTGAGGAAAGATATGACAGGCATAAATAACTCCAGCCCTTCCACCAAAGGCATTGGGCATATGCAATTTCCATAAGAATGCTCTCACATAACACCTCTTCAAGGCCACAACAGGCAAATGTTTTACCTATATTCATAGAGACAGAGAAAGTTAAGTAAAATGAAAAGGCAGAGGAACTACTCTTAATTGAAAGAGCAAGAGAAAAGTTCTGAAAAAATAAATAATAAAACAGAAATAAGCAATTTATCGAAGAATTCAAAATGTTGGTAATAAAAATGCAAACTGAATGAGGGGAGAAGATTGATCTAAACACAAATCATTTTAACAAGGAACTAGAAAATATAAAGAACCCAATATCTGAGACAAAAAAGAACACTAGGGCTTCCCTGGTGGCACAGTGGTTAAGAATCCACTTGTCAATGCCAATGCAGGGGACACAGGTTCGAGCCCTAGTCCAGGAAGATTCCACATGCTGCAAAGCAACTAAGCCTGTGTGCCACAACTACTGAGCCTGCGCTCTAGAGCCCACAAGCCACAGCTACTGAAGCCCATGCACCTAGAGCCCATGCTCCGCAACAAAAAGAAACCAACGCAATGAGAAGCCCACGCACCACAACAAAGAGTAGCCCCCGCTCACCACAGCTAGAGAAAGCCTGCATGCAGCAACGAAGAGCCAACACAGCAAAAAATAAATTAATTAAATAATTTTTTTAAAAAAAGGAACTCTAGAAGAAATAAGTAGCAGACTAAATGACACAAAAGGACACATAAGTGATCTAGAAGGTAGAATATTGGAAATCACTTAATCAGAACTGCAGAAGGAAAGACCAAAAAAAAAAAAAAAAAAAGCACAACATACAAGATCTCTAAGATAACATCTAATGTGCCAACATTTGCATTATAAATGTTCCAGAAGGAGAAGAGAGACAGAGAAGGGAACAGAAAATGTATATGAAGAAATTGTGGCTTAAAATTTTCCCAAATTGAAAGAAGAATAAGGATATCCAGGTACAGGAAGCACAGAGGGTCCCAAACAAGATGAACCCAAACAGACCAACACCAAGACATATCATAATTAAAATGGCAAAAGTTAAAGATAAACAGAGAATTCTAAAGGAAGCAAGAGATAAACAATCATATACAAGGGAATCCCCATAAAGCTATCAGCTGATTTCTCTGCAGAAGATTTGCAGGCCAGAAAGGAGTGGCATGATATATTCAAAATGCCAAAAGGGAAAAACCTGCAACCAAGGATACTCTACCCAGCAAGATTATCATGTGGAATAGAAGGAAAGACAACTTCTCAGACAAAACTAAAAGAGTTCAGCAATACTATACCTATCCTAAAAGAAATGTTGAAGGGTCTTTTCTAAAAAGAAAAAGAAGAATCTATAGGAAAGGGAAAATCCAACTAGGAAAGGCAAATATATAGTAAGGATTGAAGGTCACTTAAATAAGCCAGTACATATATTAAAAGACAAAAAAATGTAAAAACAACTATAACTATAATAAACAGTAAAGGGATAAGCAGGAAGATGTAAAATATGACATCAAAAACACAAAATGTGGGGGAGGGGAATAAAAAATGTACTTTTTTGGGGGGGGCATGCCACACAGCTTATGGGAACTTAGTTCCCCAAACAGGGATCGAACCCAGGCCCTCAGCAGTGAGAGTGCAGAGTCCTAACCAGTGGACTGCCAGGGAATTCCCAAGATGTGGATCTTTTAGATATGTTGGAACTTAAGTGACTATCAGTTTAAATCAAGTAGATATAAGTACAGGTCAACAAACACGAACCCTATGATAACCACAAATCAAAAGCCTACAACCTGTGCTATGGTATTGTCACAAAAACAGATTTATAAATCAATGGAACAGAATAGAGAGCACAGAAATTAAACCCATGCACCTATGGTCAATTAACCTACAACAAAGGAGGCAAGAATATACAATGGGAAAAAAAAAGACAGTCTCTTCAGCAAGAGTGCTGGGAATGCTGGACAGCCACATGTAAAATGGTGAGATTAGAACATTCCATTACAAGCCATATACAAAAATAAACTCAAAATGGTTTAAAGACCTAAATGGAAGACTGGTTTCCATAAAACTCCTAGAAGTGAACATAGGCAAAACACTGACATAAATCATAGCAATAATTTCTTGAATCAGTCTCCTAAGACAAAAGAAATAAAAGCAAAAATATACAAATGGGACTGCATCAAACTTAAAAGCTTGTGCACAGCAAAGAAAACCATCAACAGCACAAAAAGACAACCTATTGAATACGAGAAAATATTTGCAAATGATATGACTGGCAAGAGGTTAACACTCAAAATACACAAACAGTTCATACAACTCAATAAAAAAAATAATAAGAACAAACAAGCCAATCAAAAAATGGGCATAAGACCTAAATAGACCAAAGAAGACATATAAATGGCTAACAGGCACATGACAAGATGCTCAACATCACAAATTATTAGAGAAATGTGTATCAAAACCACAATGAAATATCACCTCACACCTGTCAGAATGTCTATAATCAAAAGTCTACAAATAAAAAATGTTGTATAGGATGTGGAGAAAAGGGAGTTCTCATACTCTGTTGGTTGGAATGTAAGTTGGTGCAGTCACGATGGAAAACAGTATGGAGTTTCCTCAAAAAACTAAAAATAGAACTACCATATGATTCAGCAATTCCATTCCTGGTTATATATCTGGAAAAAAGAAAACACTCATTCGAAAAGATACATGCACCTCAACGTTCATAGCAGCACTGTTTATTATAGCCAAGACATGAAAGCAACCCAAGTGCCCATCAACAGACAACTGGAAGAAGAAGAAGATGTGGTACATATATATATATATATATATATATATATATAATGGAATGTTACTCTGCCATTAAAAAAAAAGAATGAAATACTGCCATTTGCAGCAATGATACAAACTGCTAGGTATAAAATAGATAAGCAATAAGGTTATACTGTATAGCACAGGGAATTAACCATTATCTTGAAATAAGCTATAATGGAGTATAATCTGAATCGCTATGCTTACACCTGAAACTAACATAATAGTGTAAATCAATTACATTTCAATAAAAAATGTAAAAAGAAAAAGGAGATATGGTTCATACATACAATGGAATATTACTCAGCCATTAAAAAAACAATCACATCAGTCATTTGCATCAACATGAATGGATCTAGAAGGTATTATGCTAAGTGAAAGAAGTCAGAGAAAGACAAATGCCATATAATCTCAGTTATATGTGGAATCTAAAAAACAAAACAAAAACAGATATAAAGAACAAATGGGTGGTTGCCAGAGGGGAGGGTGGGGGAAGGTGGAGGGAATAGGTGAAGATGATTAAGAAGTAAAAACCTCCAGGTATAAAATAAGTAAGCCACAGGGACATGATATACAGCATAATGAATACATTCAATAATATTGTAATAATTTTGTAATGGGACAGATGGTTACTAGACTAATCATGGTGATCATTTCATAATGTATGCAAATGTCAAATCACTATGTAGCAAGCCTGAAACTGACATAATATTGTATGTCAACTATATTTCAATTTAACATAATAATAAAAATAAAAAATAAGTAAATGTATGGAACAAAATGCCACTAAAAATACAAAGAGAAAATGGAAATCCACTGTAATGTGGCAGACTTCAACTCTAATAAATGAGGCAGAGACAAGAGTAAAAATGAAGATAATTCATTACAATTAAGAAGTTCAAGAAAGTTATTTTTTTTAGAATTTTCTGTGAACAAAGACAGAATACACATTTTTTTCAAATAGGCAACTTTCAAAAAAAACACCATGAATTAAGCTACAAAGAAAATCCCTAAAGTTTTCCAAAAAAAAAAAAATCCAAAAATTTTTCCAAAATAAAACCTATACTTTACCAAAATTCAGTGAAACTAGGTATTAATTTTATAGGACGACAAAAACAAGCAAATAAAAACAAAGTTTAAAATTTTGAAATACCCTTCTAAGACTCCTAGGCCAAAAAAAAGAAAAATATTAACTAAAATGTATGCCTATTTAGAAAAAGAGTAAAAAGAACTGCCCCTCAAATATAAGGTGTCCAGAGGAAAAAATGACATCATAAATAAATTTAAGACATTAAGAAAAAAAAATGAAGAAGACTAAAAATAAACTAAATAAATGTACTCAGTATATAAAAGAATGGCAAAATTAACTCAGGAATTAGAAAGTAGGAGTTAATAAAGATAAAAACAGAAATTAAGTAATTTAAAAAATTAACAGTAATCTTAATTACCAAAAGAAATCTTTACAGAGAATAAAATAGAAAAAGTCAGATTTGTAAAATTTAGGCTAAAAAAAAAAAAAGACACATTTTCCTAATGCCATTCATTTGTTGACTCTTTTCTACTTTGCAGAATTTATTGAACTTTTTTTTTTTCTTTTGATCCATTTTTGTGAATGTTCCATAGATATTTGAAAGGTGTGTGTTAGTGGTATATAAAGTCCTATACACCAAATCAAGTTGCAAACTGTCCATTTTTGTCCAGGGTGGTCAACAAATAATAAATAAAAACAAAAACTGCTCTATCTTGAGGTCTTCTATAATATGCCTTAAACCAACTTTCCTTAGTTGAATTCCAACCAATATTAAGTGTGAATTGTCCACTCCTATTACATAAGTCTCTTTATCACCTCCCATATTTATTTTTCCTCCCTGATTTTTCCCATTCTTATTTCCCACTAGGGCAATCCCTAATTAACATGAAACTAACACTACCTAGTGCTAGATTTCATTCCAGAGTAGTTTCCCTAGAGAACCCAACTTATGACCCATGAGTGAGGATTTGAAGGAAGAGTGTTGTGTTGAACTCTAGTAGTTCGTTTTATGTTATTCTCATCTCCTAAATAGGCATCCAATTATTAGAATCAGAGACTATTTCTTTTACTTCTTTTCTAGTTCTATGAAGCATATGACAATGTGGGAATACAGAACAGTTACCTAATACATATTGATGATCAAATGGCTGACATGAAACTCATGATATTATATAAATACTACATAAGAACTTGTTTTAAAACTCTGCTCTAGATTTCAGCTTTACCTTTTTCAAGTTTTGGAAAAGTAAAATAAAATCATGATTTTATCTAGCCACCTAGAAGGTATCTCTAAGTTTGATATCAAATTTATGGATCATGAGTTGAACATTCTCTGTAATATCATGTACAGCATGTATTTAAATAGTCCCAAGAGGCCAAGAGCAAACAAGTTCTAGAAATCATTATTATCCACATATTTTATTTACAAGGCACTCAATCCTTTCTTTTTAATCATCAAGATGTAAGAGATTTTATCCTTCTCTTATTGGATAAATATTTATTAGATGCATTAAAATTTCTCACCAGGTTCTCAAATGTCAGCAATTCATTATCTTTTCAAAAAATATTTATTAAGCAATTACTACATCCCTGGCACTGTGCTAAGCAGTGGGGAATATAAATATTAATAAGACATCATTCCTCTACTCACAAAACTCATCATCTGCTAGGGAAAGGAAGATACATAAACAAATGTATTAAACTCAAGATCTAATTGAATTCCAGCACTGGCCATCATTTTTCACAAGAGGTCTTATTTGGAAAGGGCAATTACTAGGGGGAGGTGGTCATGAGAAACAAGCTCAAGTTATAAGTCTTCTAATTCTTGTTTCTCTTGAACATAGACAAGTTATACAGCTTAATGGAAGAGCAGTTTGCTGCTTTACAAAGGACATAATAATTTCTAAACTATTTGCTCTACAAGGCAATCTGGTCCTAATAATAAAATGTGCAGATAAACATGCTAACTACTGCAAATATAAGGTGTTAGTATTAAGCCAGTACCTAGCACAATGCCTCACACAGACTAGATTTAACAAATATTTATTAAATTTAATGAGTATGGGGGCGGAGTCAAGATGGCGGTGTGGGAAGAAGTGGAGTTTGCATCTCCCCACAACTAGGGTGCCTGCCGGACACTGGTGGGGGACCTTGACGCCCAAGAAGATTGGAGGAACCCCGAAGCGAACCATGTACCAGCTCCACTGTTGGAAGCCTCAGGCCAAACAACCAGTAAAACAGAAACACAATCCCACTCATCAAAAAAAAAGAAACAGCAAAAAATATGTCACAGATGAAGGAGCAAGGTAAAATCCTACAAGACAAAATAAATGAAGAGGAAATAGGCAATCTACCTGAAAAAGAATTCAGAGTAATGATAGTAAAGATGATCCAAATCTCAGAAATAGAATGGAGGCACAGATTGAGAAAATACAAGAAATGTTAAACAAAGATCTAGAAGAACTAAAGAACAAACAGAGATGAACAACACAATAATTGGAATGAAAAATACATTAGAAGGAATCAAAAACAGAATAACTGAGGCAGAAGAACGAATAAGTGAGCTGGAAGACAAAATGATGGAAATAACTGCCAAGGAGCAGAATAAAGAAAAAAGAATGAAAAGAATTGAAGACAGTCTCAGAGACCTCTGGGACAACACTAAACACACCAACATTCGAATTATAGGGGTCCCAGAAGAAGAGAAAAAGAAAGGGTCTGAGAAAATATTTGAAGAGATTCCCTAACATGGGAAAGGAAGTAGTCACCCAAGTCCAGGAAGCACAGAGAGTCCCATACAGGATAAACCCAAGGAGAAAATCACCTAGAAACATACTAATCAAACTAACAAAAATTAAATTCAAAGAAAAAATATTAAAAGCAGCAACAGAAAAACAAAAATTAACATACAAAGGAATTCCCATAAGGGTATCAGCTGATTTTTTTTGTCTATAGTAATACCTTTCCCAGTGAGTTCCATACTTTTTATTCTCTCATATTGTTGTGTCATCTCAACTTAAAGAACTCCCTTTAGCATTTCTTGTAAGGTAGGAATACGGGTGATGAACTCCTTCAGCTTTTGATTGTCTGAGAAAGCCTTTACACTCCCTTCATTTTTGAATGACAGTTTGCCAGGCACTGTATTGTTGGTTGGCAGATTTTTTCTTTCAGCACTTTGAATATATCACCACATTCGTCACTGGCCTGCATAGTTTCTGCTGAAAAATACATTGATAATCTTATGGGGGAAGGGAGGGTCCCCATGTATGTAGCAAGTCATTTTTCTCTTGCTGCTTTCAAATTTCTCTTAGTCATTAAGTTTGACAATTTGATTATAATGTGTCTTGGTGTGGGTCTCTCCAGGTTTTTTCAGTTTTTTTTTTTTTTTTTTTTGGTGTTTTTTAGACTTCCTGGATGATGTCTATTTTCTTCCTTGGTTTGGAAAATTTCCAAACATTATTTCTTTGAATAAGCTTTCTGCTCCCTTCTTTTCTCTTCTTCTGGAACTCTTATAATGCATACATATCCACATGATAATACTCATATGCATAAGTTTCTTAAGCTGATTTCACTCTTTCTTTTTTTTCTTTGCTCCTCTGACTCTATGATTTCCACTGACTTGTCTTTGAGTTTACTGATCCTTTCTTTCCTCTGTTTGATCTAGTCTGAGCTAAACTCCATCTATTGATTTTTTTCCCCATTCAATTGTATTATTCAGCTCTATGATTATTTTTTAACATTTTGTCTTTGTTAAAATTCTTACTTTGTTCATAAATTGCTCTCCTGACCTCAATGAGCACCTTCCTGTTCATTATTTTGAATTATCTGTTGGGTAAATCACATATCTCTATTTTATTAGGGTCCATTTCTGGAGTGTTAGTTTGTTCTTTTATTTGGAACATATTTCCCTGTTTTTTCTTGACTCTCTCTGTGTTTTTCTGTGCGTTAGATAAAATAGCCACCTCTCCCAGTTGAGACACTGGCCTCAAGTGGGTGATGAACCCCAATAATCAGCCCATCCAGCTACTCCAGATGCTTCTCAAATGTTTTTGCTAGTCTAACTTGAAAAGTTGTGACACTAGATGTGCAGCATAACCCCTTCCAGGGAGACACTAGTAGCTGGGCTTTACTGCTGGAGCAAGCCTGGGAAAGGAGTTGTAGGAAGAGGCTCTGCTCATTCAAAACTGCCACTTTCTTCTGTGTAGACCCCAGGAAACTAGAGAATGCATGGCTCCATCAGCTCCCAGAGGCAGGTGAGTGAGAAGCTAGATCTTCAGGCAGTAGTCAGAAAAGTCTACTGTACTAGATGTGTAGTCCAACTCCTTCCAAGAAGAAGATGGTGACTCGGTTACTTAACTGGAGCTAGCCAGAGGAAAAGCCATGGGAAGTGCCCACACACAGGTTCAAATGCCTCGGAGACTAGTGATTGCCTGTCCCATCAGCTCCCAAAGACAGCTGAGTTAGAAGTCAGACCCTGGTCAGCAACTGGAAAATTTAGTAGGTAAATGTGCATTCTAACCCCTTCCAAGAGGAAGCTGGAAGCTGGGCTTTACTGCCTGCTCATTCTGAACTGAGCCAGGGGAAAAAGCTATAGGAATTGCTTGAAAACTACCTCTTTGTTCTCTATGGTCCCAAGGGACTAGCAAATATAGGGCCCTGTCAGCTGCCAAAGATAGGCAAGCTAGTAGACAGTCCCTCTGGTAGCAGCCATAAAAGTTGGGGTGTTAGATATGTATCAAAACCTTTTCTTCTCAAGGAGAATCTGGGAGATGGGGGATCCCCCTCAACTGTATGATGCTGTGTTAAGAATGGAGTTTATGGTGAGAGTGTATCTCAGTTTTTAACTAACTGTTTTGAGGTGGGCATTTTCTTAGTTGACCAACATGGAGGAATTGCTCACTCGTTTCCGGATTTCAGAGGCAACTGATACATGTGTAGTTGTTTATTCAGTGTGTTTATGGGTAGAGGGAAGAGTCGGGAGCCTCCTATTCTGCCATCTTGCTGAGAATAAAGCTATCCCTATTTCCTTTTTAAAATATTCTTTTTGCCTTTGTTGTTCTTCAGTTTCATTACAATATGTGTAGATGTGGGTATCTTTCTATATATCTTGCTTGGGAATTACTAGATTTTTTAGCTATGGAGACTGGTATCTTCCATTAGTTCCAGGAAATTCTTAGTATATTTTTATGCTTTTCTTCCTCTGTATCTTATATCAGAATATTTTAGAACTCGTCACACCATTCTCCATGTATCTTAACTGCTTTTACAAAAAAATCTTATTTTGTGCCTCTGTGGTACATTGCAAGTAACCTCTTCAAACACATCTTTCAGATCATTAATTTGCTATCTAACCTCCTGTTTTGCCTAACCATTGGATTTTTCACAATTGTTTTTCATTTTAGATAGTTCTGCCTGGTCAATTTTGATAGTCTTTTCTTCCTTCATCATACTCCTCATACTCTACTGAGTAGATGAGGAAATAATATATATTAAGCATATTAATTTACATCTAATATCTTACTGTTTCAACATCTGCAGTATTTGCAGATCTGATTCTACAGTTTGCTCTTTCTACAAAATTTCATTCATGTTGGCTTATTTGTGTGTCTTGTGAGAACTTATTATCCTTGGAGTTGTATGAGAATTTTTTGTGGACTTAGTGTATGGTGTAGAGAGAATTTGAATTTACTTCTGGCAGTTACTTGGAGATATTGCAAAGACAGGACAATTTTAAATTTTCAGTTAAAGTCTTAGAGGCTACACAGATAATATGACTTTTGACCCAAAGTCCAGATGAGAACAGACTTATAGTTAGAAAATTTCCAAGATGTTCTGTACATTTTTCTGACCTACCCATGGCCAATTTAAGCCAGCCAAGTTTTCCTACTATCTCTTGCTATAGAGGCTAGTGTTTTTCTTGTTTATCCAATGAGGTGGTCAAATAAAAGGATTCTCAGATTCATGTAAGGGTCTCATGTGACTTTCCAGCTGACAAGCTTTGTGTTCTGTCCTCAGTTCATGTTCTTCCAAAATCCAAGCTACAGGCAATAATGAAAAACAAATTCCCCATATCGCCTAGCACAATGCTAGTGCTGGCATGCTAGTTTGGATTTGTGCTCTTTGTACCTGGCTAGCCCCAACAAATTTCCCTAATTCACCTATCAGATTATCCATGTAGTTAAAAATATTTTATCCATTATTTTTAGTTTTTCTAATTCACTATATTTCTAAAAACCAAACCATTTTTTCATATTAAATTGCTTCTAGATATCACTGATGCCTATTTTCCTTTACCTCCTAAATGCTAATTTGATTAATAGAGGTCCTGTTTTCTCCTTCAGGTGAAAACAGAAGAATATAAGGACTGCATACCTCAAAACTATTACTCTTAGTAAAAGGCAGCATAGATTGGCAGTTACAGGGAACCTAAACTAAGGCTAGATAGCTACTGAGAAAAGATTTTTTTTTTCTCTTTGTGCTCCCTTATCACAGAAAGGTATCCGAGCAGCATATCACTCAGATATTTTCCTTGTGGTTTCCCTCACTTTAAATTTGCATCCCAGTTAAAAGTTAGATAAAGTAGAATACAAACCCCCAGTACGTACATTACAAGTTGGAGAAAGGAGAAAAAACACGGGTAAAGGGAAAATGCTCTTCACTCCATTGTTGCAAAACGATAGGCACCATTCCTATATTCATTCTTTCCTTCATTCATTCATTCATCGATATTTACCTAGCATTTACTATGTATAGAGCATTGTTCTAGGTGTTGGGGATACAACACTGAATAAAGGAATATATGAATGATGACCATAAATGAATATATAAAAAGAAGATAAGAAATAAACATGACAGCTCTTTGAAAATGACAAAATACTACAAAACTCCTTTGTTATTATCATCATTATCACAAGAGGATCTGGATAATTCTGTGGACTACGATTATGAAAGCTGTGTTTTCCTTCCAAACAAGAGCAAATATACCTTAGTAGACTTGGAGTTTCAAAGCAATTTTCACTGGCAAAGTTTCTTACTTAAAGATATTTTCATAATTCTGTTAATCCATAGTTGGGACACTTCTCAACTCTCATTCAGTCACAAATGCGAAAGAACACTCTAAAATTCACATTAGCTTTTCCAATAAAGAAACTGATTTAGCCCATACAGTGTTCTAATTCAACTTCTATTTTCTCCAACAATAAATCTCAGGTTTCATTTCAACAATCAGACATGGACCAGAATGAAAGATTTAATGATGCTTCAGCTTGGTAGTTGTTGAGTAAGTGTTCTGATACACTTCTACACTATAACATTTAATGAGACTTACTCCCAACAGAGTATTTACTACATCAGTTTATTTCATAGTATTATATTTGCAGAAGCAAGATAGAGCAAAGGTTATTTTGGATCCTGTACCAATAAGTTTCCTGTAAGTAAAGAAAAGTGCAACCATTTAATTTACAAAATCATTTAAAAAGGCTAAATGCTCAATAAATTCTGCTTTATCTAGTTCAGACAACCTCAGAAGCTATTGTAACTTGGATATAAAAATGTATGCAAAATTCAGGCATTTTGTACCAGCTTTCTATCCCTAACTTTGACTGGAACTGAATTTCAAAGGTTGTTGAGACAGTATTGGGATTTCTGGATAATATCTCTGAAACTCCCTCCTGCCTTGATAAGAAGAAGGGAGTCAGCAACTTATCTTACAAAAGGGAAGACTCTACCACTATGCGTATGCCCACTCCCATCAAAACTACACCCATACACACACGCAGACACACAAAGACACATACAGACACACACTTTCTCCTCCTCTCCAACCACTGCCATTTCTTGTCTGCAGCAGCCACTTTCAACTAAAGTGAGAAAAGAGAAGTCCCTGAAGGAAGACAACTTCAAAATATTCTATCTTCTTCTAAAATCCTAAGAATATAGAAAAAGGTGTCTGAGATAAACCGGACCTCTTATACAAGCATCACCTGATACAATTCTGTTTAGTACTATGAAAAATGTGATACACAATCCCATCTACCCACTCTTGCAAATTTCACCTCACAATACTAGTCACTTCTCATACACAGACTACTTCTACTTAAATAACCCAGGTACCCAAAAAATAATTTTTCACTAAAAAGTTATGCCATCTTTTGGACTGGGTTACATATATAATTTCTCTGATAGTTCCAATAAACTAAGAATCGTAGAACAAGTTTTGTTGAATTTTGATTAACCACATTAAGCTCTACCTGTGAGAACTCAGTATAATACAGAAGTTGGAAATATCTTCTAGAGTCAGACATACTAGATTTACATCCTGGTTACTACCACTCACTAGCCTTCTGACTTGAGCAAGTTAAAAAGCATACATAAGTCTCAGTTTTATTTTCTGTAAAACAAACAAACAAGAAAAAAACATATCTTATATGGACACTGTAACAATTAAGTGATAAATTTATGTTAAGTGTTTAGCTATCAAGAAATGTTACATATTAATGTATGGGGGACCTAATGTTCTGCTAGTATCACTGGTATAAAATTAGTTAGAAACATAATCTTGCCCACAGTGTGTTTTCAATCTTATTGTGAAGACAGAATGCTCATCTAATAGACAAGTTTACTGAGTACCCATTACACAGGGCAAACACTTACATGATGGGGTATTATTAAAGAATCACCACTAATTTTCTACCTTAGTTAGACAAATAGGTCCTAGGATTTTCACATAAATGCTAATAATTAGGAAGTTAACAGATTTTTTCATTGATCCCAAAAATTAGGAATTTAATAATGTTAGGTTAGAAATGAAGAAATCTGTTTAAGACATGTAACTAAAGGTAAAGCATATGGAAAGGCTATTCTAAACTTAAATGAATTAGATATCTAGTAAGTTTATTGTGACAGTAATAATGTTAAGAACATATAGGAATTATAGGTTATGTGTTTATTTTTTTAAGTTATCAGTAAAACTTTAGTAATTTTAATTGTTTCTTGATTATGGAAGAATCTTCTGCCAAACAGTCACCTCCACAACTAATAATGAAAGCTAAGATTTATCGAGAATTTACTATGTGCCAGTCACTGCTATGAGCATTTTTACATGTATTATTAATTCACTGATGCAGACAACACTAAGATATAGGTCCTATTATTATCCTCAATTTATAGGTAAGAAAACTGAGAGTTCAATAAAATAGCTTGCTTAAGGTCACAAGGGCAGTATCCACCAGACCTGGGATAGGAACTCAGGCATCTGGGCTCCTGATCCCTTATCTTTAAGCATTACACCGTGTTGTCTTCCATTAAGCAAGTACTTATCTGACTTGGATAACCAATGATCTTTGACATCATACTGGAATGTCTAACAAATCTCTCAACTCAACATGTTGAAAATTGAGTTGCTGATCTTCCTCTTAAAAATGGCTTCACCCACAGTCTTCCCCATCATAGTTGATAAAAACTTAATCCATCCAGTTGCTCAAGCCAAAAAACAAACAACAACAAAAAAAACCCTTGTAATTATCTGTGGTAGACACAGAGGTTTACTGCCCACATCCTCCTTCCAGGTAGGACTTGTTGCCTACCTGTGGAGGGTGAGGCCAGCAGATGGCCCCCCAGCTGTCAGTTCCTTCAGGGTCTGCAGCAGCTGCAGAGGGCTTATCCCCAGCCCCCCTGCCTGCAGATAAGACCCTTCCCAGGGTAGGGTGACCTGCTTCCAGTGATTGAAAGAGGCCTATTTCTTGAGGTTACCACTCTCTCCAGAGCTCCCTACTCATTGGTGGCTTTGTGGGTCTGGCTCACAGGTAGACTTCTTCCTCTGCTCAGTCCTGCTCCCTTCCTCTCCCCTCACACATGTTGATTCCTAATAACACCTTGTATCCCAAATTCTGTTCAGTGTGTGCTTCTAGAGGAGCTAACCTGCAACACCAGCCATGACTCTTCCCTTTTCACTTACACCCCACAACCATTCTGTCAAATCCGGTTGGCTCTACTTACAAAATTTAGCCTTAATATTCACTAGCCACCCTAGTCCAAAGTAAAATGTGAGGAGTTCAAGAGAGCAGCACTCAATTGTATCCCAAGCATAAAGAACAGCGCCAAAAATAAGTATTTGTGGAATGAATAAATCCTACATTTCATAAATTGATCTGTGTAAAATAAAGTCATCATTTCAATGTAATTAACAATCCCAATTTAAATGCATTGGCTTCCTTGGCAGAGATGTAAAGGAATCAGAAGTTTACTGATGGAATAGTGTCCTGCTATTCAATTCTTTGGAAAACACAGTCAATGATAGAGACTGATTAGGTCACTGGATTTTTATTTACTCATACTTTGAACTCCAACCCAAGGATCTGAGAACACACATCTATTAATTTTCATATTGGTACATCAAATCACATTTTAATTTTCTCTGAACTTACCTCAAGCTCATCAAGGGCACTTCCCAGGGTTGCTGCCTGAGGTTCTGGTGGGACTAACACATTCTGGATGCCTTGCGAAGCATTTGAAATTACATTGAGGGCATTCTGAATTTCTTCACAAACTGTGTCCTTGCTGGCTTTGAGGGAAGCGACATCAGAATGTTCCAAACAAGCTGAACAAATTGAATGCAATATGGGGGAGTTCTCCTTCAATGAGGCCCGGGCACCTGCAATTTCATCCCTCTGATTTGGAGATTTTAGGTCCTGAGGAAAGAAATAAAAAGAGAGGTTATGGAAGAAAGATTTATGCCAAGAAACTCCATTTTTCTGCCAATACAAATGAAAAGATAATAGACACTAGGAATTCATAACGATAAGTTAAAATAAAGGGCATAAATTATTTCTATACTCCTCCTGATTCTGTTAAAATTTCTGTAATAGGAAAGTGAAGCCATAGCAAATAAAGGTCACAATGGTACAGATGTGTGGTAACTGAGTAACTCTTACATTTGTCAGTCATACACTTATAAGTCAGAAAAATACTTTGGCTTTCACATTATGAAGTGAATTATAAGACAGCTTGAATTACAAGGATGCTGATTACTTATTTGCATAGATGGTGATGATTGCATTTAACCTTTTTGTTAAAACTAAACCAATTAAGTTAAGAATACTAAATTAAACTTCCCACCATTCAGCTATCTTCCACTCTTTTTCAGAAATACTTGCTAATAAGTTAATCCTGGATTTTTCTTTCTTTGACATTTATTCAAACAAATAGTTAGTGAGCATTTAGTATATGCTAGCCCTTGTGCTTAGATGTCAAGTGCATAGAAGTGAACAATCCTGAAAGGACCTTGTTCTCCTGAAGCTTATGTTCTTGTTTGAGGGGGAGGGGGCCTAAAGACAAACAGATAAACTAGGTAAAACCAATACATAAGACAATTTCAGGTAATGAAAAATGCTATCGAGAAAACACAACACTGACTGACTTGAGAAGAGAAGCTCTTTAGCTTGGGTGGTCAGAGAAGATATTTCCTCAGAGATGACATTTGCAATAAATATAAATGAAAAGCATTTCAAACAGTGGGAGGAGAGGAAAGAGAAAGTCCTATATAAGTGACAACTGGTTAAAACTAGCTCAATATACAATGAAAAACCCTGGCAAGTACTCCTTTAACCAAGAGATGAATGTTAACATCATCAGTGATGTCACATGGCTAGCGGGTGCTCCTTGATATGTTGTGACAAGACAAGTACTTCATCTGTCTGGAATTCTCTCCAAAAGCCCACAGTCTCAGTCTAATCATGAGAAAAACAACAAACAAAACCAGACTGGGGAAAATCCTACATGATACCTGGACTGTATCCCTCAAGACTGTTGAGGTCACAAAAAACTAAGAGACTGACTGATAAACTGTCACAGACCAGAGGAAATTGGGGAGACATGATAACTAAATGCAGCATAGAACCCTGGATCAGATCCTGGAACAGAAAAAAAGACATTAATGGGAAAACTGATGAATTCCAAAAAAAGCCCAGAGTTTAGTTAATAGTAATGCATCAATGTTTGTTCATTGTGGCTAATGTAAGACATTAACAATGAAGGAAATCAGAAGAAAAGTGGATGGGAAATTTCTGTACTATCATTGCAACCTTTCTGGAAATCTAAAATTATTAATATAAATAAAAAGTTTATTTTAAAGAAAACTAATTCAAGGGAACTTAACAATAACTTATGCATTCCACATACAATATCTCATGTAATCCTTATAACAACTCATGATACATATTATTCTCCTTTTTAAAGATGAGAAAACTGATACCTAGAGAGACTGAGTTCATGAGCCAACTGACAAAGCTAAATGGTGGCATTTCTTGCATTGTAACCCAAGTCAGTGCAACTGCTAAGCCATGATCCTAACAGCTATGTTATACTCTTTCCTGTGTGGGAAGGATTTCTCTTATTTGCTACTACACAAGGATGTGAGGACCTGTGTTGTATAATGACTTATAATTTATAAAGTGCTTCTGGATAGTATCTCACTGACCATCACAACACCCTTTAAGGCAATAAGGCTGGTGTTATTAGCCCCATTTTAACTAAATGAGTATTTAGTCTAAGGAGATTAAAAGGCTGATAAAAGAACAGATGTAAACCTAAGTCTTCTGATGGCAAATCCCATGACTCTGCTACCTTCGGATAATGTTACCTGAGGTTAATAAATGGCAGCACTACTATATTTTTAGCTCCTTCCTTTCTGAAAATAAAGGCTGTCTGCTACTTCATGCAGGATTTGGGGGTAATTAACTGTTTTACAAGATGTAGGGAAGACAGAAGTAGCTGTCTACCCACTGTTCTTAGCTAGGACATGGAAGCAACCTAAGTGTCCATGGACAGAGGAATGGATAAAGAAGTTGTGGCACATATATACAATGTAATATTACTCAGCCATAAAAAGAAACAAAATTGAGTTATTTGTAATGAGGTGGATGGACCTAGAGTCTGTCATACAGAATGAAGTAAGTCAGAAAGAGAAAAACAAATACCGTATGCTAACACATATATACGGAATCTAAAAAAAAAAACAGAAAGGTTCTGAAGAATATAGGGGCAGGACAGGAATAAAGACGCAGACGTAGAGAATGGACTTGAGGACATGGGGAGGGGGAAGGGTAAGTTGGGATGAAGTGAGAGAGTGGCATGGACTTATATATACTACCAAATGTAAAATAAATAGCTAGTGGGAAGCAGCCGCATAGCACAGGCAGATCAGCTCGGTGCTTTGTGACCACCTAGAGGGGTGGGATAGGGAGGGTGGGAGGGAGACTCAAGAGGGAGGAGATACGGGGATATACGTATATGTATAGCTGATTCACTTTGTTATACAATAGAAACTAACACACAATTGTCAAGCAATTATACTCCAATAAAGATGTTAAAAAAATAAATGAATAAAGGACATCTGCCAAAAAAAAGGAAAACAGCATGTGCAAAGGCCTGAGGCATAACAGAGCAAGCAGTATGCATGCTACTGCAGGTGGCACTACAAGTATAGGGACGCTAAGCAGGAATGGTGATGAATCCAGCTAGAAACGCAGGCAGATGCCATGTTAAGGAACTGCGAGAGAAACAAGCTCAGATGTGTACTTTCAAAGATTGCTCTAGCAGTGACCATTTAGTGATTAGAGAGAATGAAATTTCAGTCAGGGAGACCAGGCAATAATCCAGGTAAAAGACAATGAGTGCCTGAACGCTGAACACTATTGCTAGGCTGTAGTAGGATGGATCCAGAAATATTTAGGAGGCAAAAACAGTAAGACTCTGTGATACTTAGATGGAAGGGGGTGGAGGTATCTAGAAGCATCTAGAAAATTGTTTTCACCATTGTGCACATCGTGATGCATTCAGCCAGATGGAGAATACAGAATGAATAATGCATTTGGAAGAGAAAGGTAAAGTACTTTTTGTCATCTGTGAAATGTGAGATGCCAGCATAATATCCAAATTAAAATATACTATACATGGATCTAGACTTAAGCTAGAAATAGAGATCTGTGAATCACTAACTCATAGCTGGGAGCCAAAGTCATGTGTGTGAAGGTTACAGGGCCTTCACCCAGGATGAATGTTACAATAAGGAGAAGAACCTAGGATTCATCATAAGTTGTTTCTTGAAGATATAAACCTGAACATTTTCTGTTCTAGACTGAGAAGCTAAATATGTATTGTAAATTACCAAGAAGGACATCAGAAGATACTGAACTCTCCAAAAACCAAAGAAGCAAGCAAAAACACATGCACACCCTAGAGTTTAGGACCCAAAGTACTGTGAATAATTACGGTCACTATACTTTAAAAAAAAAGAATTAAAGAAATGTTTTTAAGAAAAGCAATTTGGAAGACAGGATGACTTCTGTATGAGGGAGTTAAAAATATGGGGTCTGTTTACTTCAAAAAAGTGAAATTTATATTGGAATACACATGATTTTTTAATAACCTAGACATAATGAATGAATTTGACAAGTTGTTAATGGACTTCTTTACTAAATCTAGAAACAACAGATCAAAGATGAAGCTTTTTAGATTTGAGTGAAATCACTTAAAAAGATATCTATTCCATCCACCTCCCTAGAGTCTGTCATACAGAGTGAAGTAAGTCAGAAAGAGAAAGACAAATACCGTATGCTAACACATATATATGGAATCTAAGAAAAAAAAAATGTCATGAAGAACCTAGGGGTAAGATGGGAATAAAGACACAGACCTACTAGAGAATGGACCTGAGGATATGGGGAGGGGGAAGGGTAAGCTGGGACAAAGCGAGAGAGTGGCACGGACATATATACACTACCAAATGTAAAATAGATAGCTAGTGGGAAGCAGCTGCATAGCACAGGGAGATCAGCTCGGTGCTTTGTGACCACCTAGAGGGGTGGGATAGGGAGAGTGGGAGGCAGGGAGACACAAGAGGGAAGAGATATGGGAACATATGTATATGTATAACTGATTCACTTTGTTATAAAGCAGAAACTAACACACCACTGTAAAGCAATTGTACTCCAATAAAGATGTAAAAAAAAAAAGAATAAAGATGTTAAAAAAAATGTATATATATATATATATATATTCATATTGCTGTCTCCCTCACTTCATTATACTTCCCTTGAATGAAAGCACTATAACTTATTTATTTTTTATCCATTATCTAGTAGTACATGGCATGTATTAGGAACTTAATCATTTTTTGAAGAAACAAATAGACAAATGAATAAGAAATAAGTAAGAGAAAGTTATGCTCAGAAAGGATAAGAAACTTGGGATATGATTATTCCAAGAAATCAAATGTGTGGAAAATATACATAATCCGGAGAGTCTAGACAAACTTGTACATGATAATGCCACAGAAAGCTAAAGAGTAAAATTAAATTATACCTATCTGTACATCAAATGTTAGTGAAGCCATTGATATAACTGCTTTGGAAAACCAGCAGTGCCTACCGAAGCTAAACATATGTATATGTTAATGAATGTGTATGAACCAGCTCTATTCCACTCCTGGGAGAAGATACACTCTTACAGAAATATTTTCATATGTTCATTAAAAGACATATAAAAGTGTTCATAGAAACACTCTTCACAGAGCCCCAAATTAGGGACAACACAAAGTAATGAGAATGAACAAAATGCAGTTACATGCTACAATACGAAATATGGAATGAAAAACACCAGACACGAAAGAGTACATATTACTTGATTCCATCTATATAAAGTTCAAACTCAGGCAAAACTAATCTATAGTTTTAGGAATCAGAATAGTGTTTATTCTTGAGGGGCGATTAGAGACTGGAAACGGGCATAAGGGATCTTTTGAATTTTGGTAATTTTCTGTTTCTTGATCTGGGTGCTTGTTACCTTGCAGGTGGTGTGTTTGGCTTGGAGAATTCATTGACCTGAATGTGTATAAGCTGTACATTTTTATGTACGTATGTTATACTTCAGTTTTTAAAGTTTATACAAAATCAGACAAAACAAAAGTGTTAATAAAGCCAAGCAAATATTCACTGGTATAAATAAGCTATAGACCTGTCATGTTACATTTCCCATGATATTTAGGGAAGGATGAAAACATTGGATATGCAGTCCATTTGCAAGTATCTTCTACCAACTTAAGGGCTTCTTTCTAAAAAAGAAAAAAATCTAAATGTTTGAAAAATAAAAAAGGAAAGCTCCGATAGCTTAGCCATCAGAAAGGGCAAAGCTAAAGGATTTTCACAGCAATTGATTCCACATACCCTTGAACAAACCCACATTTCAAAAAAATCAGAGAAAACTTCCTTACTAAGCTACATCCCTGCCCAAGTAGAATAGCTCAGCAGATACTCTGCTCAACAAAGCAGAACTACATGCAAATTACTGAGTTTCTCTTCCAGGTGTTTAAATGAAGAATGAAGTTTCTGGAGCTGACAAACCCACTTCTCTGGTAGTGGAGGGAAGGGAGATCATAAAGAGTAGTTTTTTTTTTCTTTTTTCTTTTTTTTTTTTGCGGTACGCGGGTCTCTCACTGTTGTGGCCTCTCCTTTTGCGGGGCACAGGCTCCGGACGCGCAGGCTCAGCAGCCATGGCTCACGGGCCTAGCTGCTCCGCGGCATGTGGGATCTTCCCGGACCGGGGCACGAACCCGTGTCCCCTGCATCGGCAGGTGGACTCTCAACCACTGCGCCACCAGGGAAGCCCGTAGTTTTGTTTTCTTAAGACTAAGAAGACATGCAGAGAAAAGCCTGATGGATAATTTGCTATTTGGATTCCATTCTTGGTTGACTTCTATCCCCAATCTTCTCTCTGCCAAGATGTTGCCTGCTAACTGCATCATTGGTCAGTGGGCAGCTTCATGTTCTATCAGAAAACAAAATAGTGCAAACACCTGCTAATTTAAATGTTTTTCTCCAAAATAAATTAGGAAGTTGAATACTTAGCCTTAACTGAGCTGAGGGATATAGGATGGTGAAACAAGAGTAGACTACAGAGATAAAAAGAAGGTTCTGAAGGAAAAAAAAAAAAAGATTGAAAATATGCAAGATTTTACAATCAAAACATTGTTAAGCAGCAGAGAGAGATCTTCACTGCTTTTCTACACTTATTTCCCATTTTCTATTTCATGTTAGTAGGACAAATTCAATAAAGGAGAAAATTAAAGAATTCTTCAAATTCAAATAGAAAACTAAGAAACCATATAATGATTGTATCAAGATATCCCCAAAGTATGTACTCTGGGACATTAATGCATGTCTTAAGTAGTTGTAATACACCAAAGTGAATATTAATACCTCCAAAGGAACCTCCTAGGAAAGCAATATTACTTAATTCTAATGCAGACTACTGTGTCAGTTAAGAAAATGTATATGTAAAGTTCAGAAACACACTATATTCATTTCATTTTCTATCTATCTGAAACAAATACAATACTATGTATTCATCTATTATTTGCCTTGAATTTATACCTAAAAAAAATTCTATCTGAAGTCATGTGTCATGATTAAAGGAAAAAGAATAAGCAGAAAAACATAAAAATAATGAGCTACTTCAGTAAGATCTAATTGCTATACTTCATGCTTTCCTTCCATTTGTGTGTATACTTCATCACTTAATCTAACAAAATTCAAATATCCATAAATCAGAAAACTTTTCCCGTATAGATTAATTAACACCAATGGGAGTTAAGTTGGATTTTAACATCTAGTCAAGGATCAATAAATATCATTATCCTTACAATTCCTTATTTAAGTTTCTGTGACTCACTTGTCAGAAATAAATCACCATTTTCCAAATATTCTGGTGCATCTAAGAAAGCAAATAGCATCATTTAGTATAAATGGTATCCAAACTCAGAGATGTTGATGCAACTTCCTAGTTAATAATCCCTTACGTTCATGGAGTGGCTTATCCTGTTTAACATGTTTCCAGTCACTCTTTCACAAAGAATCCCATGAGGAGATACAAAAAGTGCTATTATTTTTTTTAATTAATAAAAAGTGGTAGTGGTAATTGTTTTTAAGAAAGCCAACATTTATTAAATAGCTATAATGCTTCCTACATGAAAGCACTCTCTATTCTTTCTCATTTAATGGCCCAGCTATAAACAAGATCCAGGATTGGCTCCTGTCTTACCACTCTTTCTACCCAATGCTATTCTTTTTGTTATTGTCAGTAGCTTCATTATCTCTCACAAAGTCTGTCTAAGGACTTTCCTAAAACCCTACAGTTCTGTAGTAGCCCAAAAGAAAATACACATTTCAGGCATACCTTCTTGACAAATAACTGTCACACCTAATATAACGCAGATTAGAAACTTATTCCTTAATTGAGTTTCAGAATAAGACTAATAAGATAACCTCAGGCAAAAATTATAACACTAAATTCAAATGTGATTGATAAGGTCATTTAGTTTGCCCCAAAATATAAGTGAATGATACATGAAGAAAGAGTAAAATTAATAAGTATCATCTTCACTATTGTAATCTACCTTTGATAAAATAACAACTCTAAACATAGCATCTTAGTAGTGATAACTTAATGGTTGCTTTTCCCAGAGCAAAAAACTTTTTGGCTTTTACGTTTAATTCAACAGGCTTGAAAAACCTGCTACAAGGTGTGACTTAAAAGCTAAGGGTGAAATGAGGCAAACGCTGAGCAACTCCAAGGCAGGAAGTCTGTCTCATCAGGAAAATAGCAGGAACTTTGGGGTTACAATTCCAACACAAAAGCACTCCAATAGCAGGAACTTTTGATTGTAATAATTAACCTTACTTCAGCTACAAAATGGGGATAATAATTAATAATTATTAAATAATTAATAATATAATATTTAATAATTATTATTAATAATAATTAATACCTCACAGGGTATTAATGAGGTTACCTAATTTAATGTGAAACATTTTTCCAGCATTTTCTTACTTGACCTCTCTCTATACAACAAACTATTGGCCATATTCCCTCCTTAAATATTTCTCCCCTGTCTCCTTAAATGACAATACTGAATTTAAATTGACAGGTAGTGATCTCTCTACTGAGCTCCAGGAGCATAACTCAAGTTGGATCTCAAAATATACATGCCCAAAATTGAACCCATTGCTTTTCTTATACACACTCCCAAATATGTTTCTCCTCCAACATTCTCAGACTGAAGGGCCCCAATATCCAGCTGACTAACAATAAACTTAAGGAATATCCTTGACCCTTCCATTCCTTCATCCCAGCCATTAGGTGAGATCTGTTATTCTCCTCATTAAATATTTCTCCAGTAAGTACCCTTTGTTCTCGTCCTCATTACTAGTAGTAGTCTACCGGGAAAATGATTAGGGAGAAAACAGAGGAAGTGCTTGTGAAAACACAGAGGACAGAACAAATTAGAGAAATATTAAAGACAACTTTTTGACTAATACGATATTTTGTTAGTAACACAATCAGAGGAGTCTCTCTAAACTTCAAATATGATCCTCACTCCCCAATTTAAATTTTTCAAGTGACTGTTAATTAACACAATATCTCTCATATTGTTTATTACAGACAAGCATGATCTGGACTCCAGCTTCTCTCTCTAGCCTTACATTCTACCACTTCTCTCACAGGCACCCTTTTCTCCAGCCACACAGAATCACATGAGGTTCTACAGGTGCCTTTGCATGAGCTATGTCCCTGCCTCCCCTCATATCTCCTGCTATATGTCCATTCATCCTTCAAGACAATTTGGATTCTCATGTTCTGTCATCCACGGACACACTCATGTGTTCCAATAGTACTTACACAGCACTAATCTAGGACTTATTAAACCATTACCATTTGCTATATTTATTCATGGATACATCTGTGTCTCTCACTGAATTAAGAGTTCCTATTGGAGCCAAAATGATGTCTTAATTCTTTCATTCCCTGGGCCTTGTATAGGAGCTGGCACAGAATGACCAATGAATTAATAATACAACTTTAAAGACATGAGAAAACTTTGAGGGTTACTGCCTTAAGATAATTTACTTTTCCATGAGATAAAATTTTGAATTTTGGAAAAGGAAATCACAACTGCAAAAAGCTAAGGTATACTCATTCTAGAATGGAAATGTTCTTCTTTAATTGTGTTCCCAATTAGGCTAACTAGATTTGCCTATGAACTATTCTTCCAAGTGTTCTGGACTAGCTGTTGATGACAGTTTTTAGCACTTACATGTAAGTGTGCCATTCAGTACTTATTGCTGTGTATCCCAGGTTGTTCTGAAAAATATCTGATTTCTAATTACATTCCCCAGCAGGAGGCAAGACCTTGAGGAAATGCATGTAAGATATCCCATATTTGCCATGCTTTTCAGAAAGTTAAGTTAGTGCTCCCTACCTTGACCAACAATCAGATCCATCTGATTGAGGAAAACAGAAATAATTTAGGTTAATAATCTTGTTAACTTTTGAGTATTCTTAGATACTGATTTCAAGAAGTATTTATACAGTGGAACTGAACTAAGAGCTAGAAGGAAATACAAAGTAAAAATAAGCACCCACTCTGAAGTCCTCTGCTCTCTAGAAATTGTTAAATAATAATATGCTAAAATAAAATGTTGGAATAGATCAGAATTACTATAGGAAGTGTAAGGAAAAGCATGCATAGGTTAGGAACTGCTTCATAGAGAGGCAGGTGAGCATTTCAAAATGCACCAGGTAAAAGAGAGCCAAAAAATCTCACACAAAAGTCAGCTGGCTCTCTAATATGCTTCTCAAACATAGCATATCAAAACCTGAGCTCCTGAAAATACCCCTCAAACCACTACTACCAGTCTTCACCAGTTCAGTAGCAGTTCTTCCAGTTGACCAAACCAAAAACCTTGTTGTCAGCCTTTACTTCTCTTTCTCTCAAATCTCACATTTAGTCTGTCAGCAAATTCTATCACCTTTACCCTCATTTATCTAGAATTTGGCATCTTATCACTTCTAGCAAGTCATCATGTCACTGCTTTGCTCAAACCATCCTATATATCTTTCTGACCTCATCCTTACTACTCCCTTTGTTCACTGTGATCCAGCAACATGGACCTCCTTGCTGGTTCTCTAAAAATCTAGGAATATCCCATCCCTACCCTAGGCCATCCCATTGCTGGAACACTCTTCTGGATCCATGACTGGCTCACTCTCTCACTTCTTTTGAGTCTTTACTCAAAAATCAACTTTTCAGTGAGACCTCCTCTAGCCACTCTATCTAAAAATTTATCCAACAATTTCACTCTCAACATGCCATACTTCTTTCCCTGCTTTATTTTCTTCTTACTACTATTTATCACTAATATACTTTATATTATAGTTATTTACCATGTTTGTTTTCTGTCTTCTTCACTGGAATGTAAGCTCCATGAGGGCACATGAAAGGTATCTGACAAATGTTTATTAATGAATGAATGAACATCAACTCAAATTAAAAACTTGCAATTAATTTGAAACATCTCACACATATAAAAATTATCCTATCACATATGGGAATAAAATGCCAGAAACTGTCTAGTTATACCTGAGAAGACAGATAAAGGGCACAGAAATAGATAGTACAAAACCTATTGCTCCCTTTTATCTCTCATTCCAAAGACAGATCTCAGAACATGTTTACCTGGATAGCTCACAATTTACTTGTGAGTTTTACTTATGTCATATTTCATACTTACCAGAATGCATAGAAAAAGCTTCTAAACTCAAAACATAATGGCTGTGGCTGTAGTTGAAAGGTCAATTGTATATGCCTGCCTATTAGAAGGTAAGTTGTATTTAAAATCCAGATCCCTAATTAACAAAGATTTTGCCTTACTCAAGAACTAGATACTGAGAACGTATCTTCTATATGCAGAGTATTCGCTGTTTAGTTTTTGCCAATTTAAATACTCATGTCTCCAGGAATGGCTGCAATCCACCCTGGTACATGAAATAAATTAGCATTCTTGCACTCTAGAGAAAAGTATGTGTTTAGCACCAAATGGAAACAGCAGATGACTAAATACTCTTTTTTAGCCTTGTTTCCATCATAAATACAACAGACGCAAGATGCTGGAATGTGGACAACCCCCAGAAGGTTGGTGTTTTCCTCTAATGCAGAAATAAACCATTCGAAAATGCATTCTATATAGCACACCAGAGTCAGCAAGAACCCCTTGGTTTATTTATTGCCATCAAGATGACTTTATGACTAACTATATCACAAATACCTCTATAGCCCAAATGAAGCATAAGGCTACCTTTGATGTTAAACATCACTAAATATCTTATAAATGTATAGCAATGGTCATTCAAGTCTAAGATAAAGGATTGCCACATAAATGATTTAGAAAAACTATAGTTCACACTAAATACTGAGCATTACCCAAACTCATGAGACACTTATAGCCATGAGGTATGATTTCTAAAAAGTAATTTAATAGAGGAGGACCATTTCTACATTAAGTATGAAAAAAATTACCTTACTAGGAAGACCCAGTTTCATCATATCACCTCTTTTAAAAGCATAATGCACAAGAAAAATGACAGTATATCACCCTTGGTCTAATTGTCCAGCTACGTTCCTCAAGGTTCTCTAGCTCTTACTACCCAAATGTGAGTTGAACTTTCATTCCCATTTTTATTCATTGTAGGATTGGTAAGGAATAAATACTCAGAGACATTAAATTTCAGTCAAAAAAAATATTCTTCAACCTGATAAAGGGGATCTATGAAAAACCCACAGTTAAGATCATACTTAATGGTGAAAGTCTAAATGCTTTCTCCCTGTGATCAGGAATACGACAAGAATACCCTCTTTCACTTCTATTCAGTAAGGAAAATAAATAAAAGGCATCTAAATTGGAAAAGAAGTAAAACTATCTATTTGAGTATAAGATGATCTGGTATACAGAAAATCCTAAGGAATTCACTAAAAAAAAAAAATAGAGCTAATATATGAGATGAGCAAGGTTGCAGGATGCAATGTTAATGTGCAAAAATGAATCGTATACCTATACACTTGCAATGAACAGTATAAAAATAAAATTAAGGAAACAATATTATATACAATAGAATCAAAAATAAAATATTTAGTAATGAATCTAACAAAATAAGTGCAAGACTTCTACACTGAAAATTACAAAACATCATTAAAAGACTTAAATAAATGGAAAGACTTTCCATGTCATGGACTGGAAGACTTAATATTGTTATGACTGCAATATTCCCCCAAATTAAACTCTAAATTCAGTACAACTCCTATCAAAATGCCAGCTGTATTTTTTGCAGACATTGACAAGATAAACCTAAAATTCATATGAAAATGCAAGGAACACAAAATAACCAAGGTAATCTTTAAAAAGAACAAAACTGGAGGACTCACACTTTCCAATTTCAAAACTTACTAAAAAGCTACAAGAAAGTGTGTTACTGGCATAAGAATAGACATATAGATCAATAGAATTGAGAGTTCAAAAATAAACCCTTACATTCACAGTCAATTAATTGTCAACAAAGGTGTCTAGACAACTCAATGCAGAAAGAATAAGTAGTCGTTTCAATAAACAGTGCTGGGACAACTGTATATTTACATGCAAAAGAAAGGAGCTGAACCCCTGCCTCATACCATACACAAAAAATAACTCAACATGGATCATGCACCTTAATGTAACAGCTAAAGCCGTAAACTCCATTCATGAGGAGTCTGTGCACACTTACTTGTTCCTGAAGCAGAGCAGAGGGGGCAGATTTCCTACACCACTCTGTGTGCACCTCAACCTGAGCTACTGAGTGTTCCAGCCCTGCTTGGGAGCTTAGCTGTGAGACACAGATGTGTCTCAGACCTGAAGCAGCATCTGAGAAGGGTGGGGACAGCCATTACTAATGCTGACACAGTCAACTCATCAGAAAAAGCCCCATTTCTGTCTGCAGCCAGACCGCCACAGCCTGTGCCCCAACACATGCCAAGTGCCCACACAGGCCCCACTTGCCCTGTGGCATAGCTCCTGGGTATAGCTCCTTGCCCTGTGGCAGAGACAGAAGAAAGAGCCCAGCTATGAGAGACAAAGGTGGCTTAGACTCAAAGCAGCGTCTGAGTAGGGTAAGGGCAGCCATTACTGGTGCTTATACAGGCAGCACATCAGAAGCAGTACAGATCTCTGACCCAGGCCTCACCACCACAGCCCACACCTGAACATGCACTGAGTGCCCACACCAGCCCCTCTTGTTCCAGCACTGTTCCTTTCTGGGGTGAGGGTGCCAATGCTGGGAGGGGGAGGGGTACAAACTTAAAGGGAATGGAGCCACCTTGGACCTAACCCTCAGGGCTTCTGCTCCAGCAACTTGAGACCTGACCTTGCTCCCAATAGGGCAGTGACAGCCATCAAGCAGAGAGGAAGACCCAACTCACACCTGGGTCCAGCCCTAGCCCCTCCAACTCCTATCCCACCTCCTACCAAAATGAGAACTGCCAGCACACCCTGAGGAAAGATGTGACTTGTGTTCACATCAAATCCAGCTCTCTCTCCCACCAAAGCCACTGGGCACATACATACTGTATAAGAACACTCCCACATAAGGACACATTCAAGACTGCAATGCATCACTGTTTCACCTAATTTCATAGAGACAAAGAAAGTTAAGCAAAATGAGAAGACAGAGAAATTGGTCTCATTGAAAGAGAAGAACAAAGCCTGGGCGGGGCGGGGGGGGGGAACACTAATGAAACAGAAATAAATAATTTACCAGATAAAGAATTTACAACACCAGGAATAAGGATGCTAATGGAATTAGGGAAAAGAATAGATGAACACAGTGAGAATATTAACAAGGAACTAGAAAATATTAAAAAGAACCAGTCAGTTATTGTATTGAAGAATACAATAACAGCAATGAACTATACACTAGAAGGAATTAACAGCAAACTAGGTGATACAGAAAAATGCAAAAGTGATCTGGAAGACAGAATTATGGAAACTGCCCGATCAGAGCAGCAAAATGAGAGCAGTTTAAGAGATCTGTGGGACAGTATTAAGTGTACCAACATTCGCATTATAGGGGTCCAGAAGGAGAAGAGAGAGAAAAAGGGTTGAAATTGTATTTGATGAAATTATGACTGAAAACTTCTTAAAACTGAAAAAGGAAACAGATATCCAAGTACTGGAAACACAGAGGATATCAAGATGAACCCAAACAAGATGACCTCCCAAAAGGCAAGAAACTCCCCACGTACCTGGGTACAGCAAAAGAAAAAAGAATAAACAGAGACAAAAGAATAGGGACGGGACCTGCACCAGTGGGAGGAAGCTGTGAAGGAGGAAAGGTCTCCACACACTAGGAAGCCCCTTCGTGGGCGGAGACTGCGGGTGGCGGAGTGGGGAAGCTTTGGAGCCACGGAGGAGAGCGCACCAACAGGGGTGCAGAGGGCAAAGCGGAGAGATTCCTGCACAGAGGATCGGTGCCGACTGGCACTCACCAGCCCGAGAGGCTTGTCTGCTCACCCGCTGGTGCGGGTGGGGCTGGGAACTGAGGCCTGGACTTCGGTCGGATTGCAGGGAGAGGACTGGGGTTGGCGGCGTGAACACAGCCTGAAGGGGGCTAGTGCACCACAGCTAGCCAGGAGGGAGTCCGGGGAAATATCTGGACCTGCCAAAGAGGCAAGAGATTTTCTCTTACCTCTTTGTTTCCTGGTGCACGAGGAGAGGGGATTAAGAGCAGTGCTTAAAAGAGCTCCAGAGACGGGCGTGAGCCACGGCTAACAGCGCGGACCCCAGAGACGGGGCATGAGACGCTAAGGTTGCTGCTGCTGCCACCAAGAAGCCTGTGTGCGACCACAGGTCACGATCCACACTTCCCTTCTGGGAGCCTGTGCACCCCGACACTGCCAGGGTCCCGGGATCCAGGGACAACTTCCCTGGGAGAACGCAGGGCGAGCCTCAGGCTGGTGCAACGTCACGATGACCTCTGCCACCGCAGGCTCGCCCCGCACTCCGTGCCCCTCCCTCCCCCCGGCCTGAGTGAGCCAGAGCCCCGGAATCAGCTGCTCCTTTAACCCCGTCCTGTCTGAGCGAAGAACAGACGGCCTCCAGCGACCTACACACAGAGGTGGGGCCAAATCCAAAGCTGAGCCCCTGGGAGCTGTGAGAACAGAGATGAAAAAGGGAAATCTCTCCCAGCAGCCTCAGGAGCAGCGGATTAAAGTTTCACAATCAACTTGATGTACGCTGCATCATGGAATACCTGAATAGACAACGAATCATCCCAAATTGAGGAGGTGGACTTTGAGAGCAAGATTTATTATTTTTACCCCTTTTCCTCTTTTTGTGAGTGTGTATGTGTATGCTTTTGCGTGAGATTTTGTCTGTATAAAGCTTTGCTTTCAACATTTGTCCTAGGGTTCTGTCCGTCCGTTTTTTTGTTCGTTTGTATGTTTTTGTTTTTATTTTTTTAAAAATATTTTTTCTTAATAATTATTTTTTATTTTAATAACTTTATTTTATTATATCTTTATTTTATTTTATCCTCTTTCTTTCCTTCTTTCTACTTTTTCTCCCTTTTATTCTGAGCCGTGTGGATGAAAGGCTCTTGGTGCTGCAGCCAAGAGTCAATGCTGTGCCTCTGATGTGGGAGAACCAACTTCAGGACACTAGTCCACAAGAGACCTCCCAGCTCCACGTACTATCAAACGGCAAAATTCTCCCAGAGATCTCCATCTCAACACCAACACCCAGCTTCACTCAACGACCAGCAAGCTAAAGTGCTGGACACCCTATGGCAAACAACTAGCAAGACAGAAGCACAACCCCACCCATTAGCAGAGAGGGTGCCCAAAATCAAAGTAAGGCCACAGACACCCCAAAACACACCACCAGACGTGGACCTGTGCACCAGAAAGACAAGATCCAGACTCATCCACCAGAACACAGGCACTAGTCCCCTCCACCAGGAAGCCTACACAGCCCACCAAACCAACTTTAGCCACTGGGGACAGACACAAAAAAAACAGGAAATACGAACCCGCAGCCTACAAAAAGGAGACCCCTAACACAGTAAGATAAGCAAAATGAGAAGACAGAAAAACACACAGCAGAGGAAAGAGCAAGATAAAAACCCTCCAGACCTAACAAATGAAGAGAAAATAGGCAGTCTACCTGAAAAGGAATTCAGAATAATGATAGTAAAGATGATCCACAATCTTGAAAATAGAATAGAGAAAATGCAAGAAACATTTAACAAGGACCTAGAAGAACTAAAGAGGAAACAAGCAATGATGAACAACACAATAAATGAAATTAAAAATACTCTAGAAGGGATCAATAGCAGAATAACTGAGGCAGAAGAACGGATAAGTGACTTGGAAGATAAAATAGTGGAAATAACTACTGCAGAGCAGAATAAAGAAAACAGAATAAAAAGAACTGAGGACAGTCTCAGAGACCTCTGGGACAACACTAAACACACCAACATTCGAATTACAGGGGTCCCAGAAGAAGAAGAGAAAAAGAAAGGGACTGAGAAAATATTTGAAGAGATTATAGTTGAAAACTTCCCGAATATGGGAACAGAAATAGTTAATCAAGTCCAGGAAGCACAGAGAGTCCCATACAGGATAAATCCAAGGAGAAACACGCCAAGACACATATTAATCAAACTATCAAAAATTAAATACAAAGTAAACATGTTAAAAGCAGCAAGGGAAAAACAACAAATAACACACAAAGGAATCCCCATAAGGTTAACAGCTGATCTTTCAGCAGAAACTCTGCAAGCCAGAAGGGAGTGGCAAGACATATTTAATGTGATGAAGGAGAAAAACCTACAACCAAGAATACTCTATCCAGCAAGGATCTCATTCAGATTTGATGGAGCAATTAAAACCTTTACAGAAAAGCAAAAGCTAACAGAATTCAGCACCACCAAACCAGCTTTACAACAAATGCTAAAGGAACTTCTCTAGGTAGGAAACATAAGAGAAGGAAAAGACCTACAATAACAAACCCAAAACAATTAAGAAAATGGTAATAGGAACATACATATCGATAATTACCTTAAATGTAAATGGATTAAATGCTCCAACCAAAAGACACAGACTGGCTGAATGGACACAAAACCAAGACCCGTATATAAGCTGCCTACAAGAGACCCACTTCAGACCTAGGGACACATACAGACTGAAAGTGAGAGGATGGAAAAAGATATTCCATGCAAATGCAAATCAAAAGAAAGCTGGAGTAGCAATTCTCATATCAGAAAAAATAGACTTAAAGACTATTACAAGAGACAAAGAAGGACACTACATAATCATCAAGGGATCGATCCAAGAAGAAGATATAACAATTGTAAATATTTATGCATCCAATATACGAGCACCTCAATACATTAGGCAAATACTAACAGCCATAAAGGGGAAATCGACAGTAACACATTCATAGTAGGGGACTTTAACACCACACTTTCTCAATGGACAGATCATCCAAAATGAAAATAAATAAGGAAACTGAGCCTTTAAATGATACATTAAACAAGATGGACTTAATTGATATTTATAGGACATTCCATCCAAAAACAACAGAATACACTTTCTTCTCAAGTGCTCATGGAAAATTCTCCAGGATAGATCATGTCTTGGATTACAAATCAAGCCTTGGTAAATTTAAGAAAATTGAAATTGTATCAAGTATGTTTTCCGACCACAAGACTATGAGACTAGATATCAAATACAGGAAAAGATCTGTAAAAAATACAAACACATGAAGACTAAACCATACACTACTTAATAACCAAGACATCACTGAAGAAATCAAAGAGGAAATCAAAAAATACCTAGAAAGAAATGACAATGGAGACACGACGACCCAAAACATATGGGATGCAGAAAAGCAGTTCTAAGAGGGAAGTTTATAGCAATGCACTCCTACCTTAGAAACAGGAAACATCTCGAATAAACAATCTAACCTTGCACCTAAAGCAATTACAAAAAGAAGAACAAAAAATCCCCAAAGTTAGCAGAAGGAAAGAAATCATAACAATCAGATCGCAAATAAATGAAAAAGAAATGAAGGAAACAATAGCAAAGATCAATAAAACTAAAAGCTGTTTTTTTGACAAGATAAACAAAATTGATAAACCATTAGCCAGACTCATCAAGAAAAAAGGGAGAAGACTCAAATCAACAGAATTAGAAATGAAAAAGGAGAAGTAACAACTGACACTGCACAAATACAAAAGATCATGAGATATTACTACAAGCAGCTCTATGCCAATAAAATGGAAAACCTGGAAGAAATGGACAAATTCTTAGAAATGCACAACCTGCCAAGACTGAATCAGGAAGAAATAGAAAATATGAACAGACCAATCACAAGCACTGAAATTGAAACTGTGATTAAAAATCTTCCAACAAACAAAAGCCCAGGACCAGCTGGCTTCACAGGCGAATTCTGTCAGACATTTAGAGAAGAGCTAACACCTACCCTTCTCAAACTCTTCCAAAATATAGCAGAGGGAGGAACACTCCCAAACTCATGCTACAAAACAACCATCACCCTGATACCAAAACCAGAAAAAGATATCACAAAAAGAAAAAAATTATAGACCAATAACACTGATGAACATATATGCAAACATCCTCAACAAAATACTAGCAAACAAAATCCAACAGCACATTAAAAGGATCATACACCATGATCAAGTGGGGTTTATCCCAGGAATGCAAGGATTCTTCAATATATGCAAAATGAATCAACGTGATACACCATATTAACAAATTGAAGGAGAAAAACCATATGATCATCTCAATAGATGTAGAGAAAGCTTTCGACAAAATTCAACACCCATTTATGATAAAACCCTCCAGAAAGTAGGCATAGAGGGAACTTACCTCAACATAATAAAGGCCATATATGACAAACCCACAGCCAAGATCATCCTCAAAGGTGAAAAACTGAAAGCATTTCCACTAAGATCAGAAACAAGACAAGGTTGCCCACTCTCACCACTCTTATTCAACATAGTTTTGGAAGTTTTAGCCACAGCAATCAGAGAAGAAAAGGAAATAAAAGGAATCCAAATCGGAAAAGAAGAAGTAAAGCTGTCACTATTTGCAGATGACATGATACTATACATAAAGAATCCTAAAGATGCTACCAGAAAACTACTAGAGCTAATCAATGAATTTGGTAAAGTAGCAGGATACAAAATTAATGCACAGAAATCTCTGGCATTCCTATACACTAATGATGAAAAATCTGAAACTGAAATCAAGAAAACACTCCCATTCACCATTGCTACAAAAAGAATAAAATATCTAGGAATAAACCTACCTAAGGAGACAAAAGACCTGTATGCAGAAAAGTATAAGACACTGATGAAAGAAATTAAAGATGATACAAATAGATGGAGAGATATACCATGTTCTTGGATTGGAAGAATCAACATTGTGAAAATGACTATACTACCCACAGCAATCTACAGATTCAATGCAATCCCTATCAAACTACCACTGGCATTTTTCACAGCACTAGAACAAAAAATTTCACAATTTGTATGGAAACACAAAAGGCCCCAAAGAGCCAAAGCAATCTTTAGAATGAAAAACGGAGCTGAAGGAATCAGACTCCCTGACTTCAGACAATACTACAAAGCTACAGTAAGGAAGACAGTATGGTACTGGCACAAAAACAGAAAGATAGATCAATGGAATAGGATAGAAAGCCCAGAGATAAACCCACGCACATATGGTCACCTTATCTTTGATAAAGGAGGCAGCAATGTACAGTGGAGAAAGGACAGCCTCTTCAATAAGTGGTGCTGGGAAAACTGGACAGCTACATGTAAAAGTATGAGATTAGAACACTCCCTAACACCATACATAAATATAAGCTCAAAATGGATTAAAGACCTAAATTTAAGGCCAGAAACTATCAAACTCTTAGAGGAAAACCTAGGCAGAACACTCTATGACATAAATCACAGCAAGATCCTTTTTGACCCACCTCCTAGAGAAATGGAAATAAAAACAAAAATAAACAAATGGGACCTAATGAAACCTCAAAGTTTTGCACAGCAAAGGAAACCATAAACAAGACGAAAAGACAACCCTCAGAATGGGAGAAAATATTTGCAAATGAAGCAACTGACAAAGGATTAATCTCCAAAATTTACAAGCAGCTCATGCAGCTCAATAACAAAAAAACGAACAACCCAATCCAAAAATGGGCAGACGACCTAAATAGACATTTCTCCAAAGAAGATATACAGATTGCCAACAAACACATGAAAGAATGCTCAATATCATTAATTATTAGAGAAATGCAAATCAAAACTACAATGAGATACCATCTCACACCGCTCAGAATGGCCATCATCAAAAAATCTAGAAACAATAAATGCTGGAGAGGGTGTGGAGAAAAGAGAACACTCTTGCACTGCTGGTGGGAATGTGAATTGGTTCAGCCACTATGGAGAACAGTATGGAGGTTCCTTAAAAAACTAAAAATAGAACTACCATATGACCCAGCAATCCCACTACTGGGCATATACCCTGAGAAAACCATAATTCAAAAAGAGTCATGTACCAAAATGTTCATTGCAGCTCTATTTACAATAGCCTGGAGGTGGAAACAACCTAAGTGTCCATCATCAGATGAATGGATAAAGAAGATGTGGCACATATATACAATGGAATACTACTCAGCCATAAAAAGAAACGAAATTGAGCTATTTGTAATGAGGTGGATAGACCTAGAGTCTGTCATACAGAGTGAAGTAAGTCAGAAAGAGAAAAACAAATACCGTATGCTAACACATATATATGGAATTTAAGAAAAAAAAATGTCATGAAGAACCTAGGGGTAAGACAGGAATAAAGACACAGAGCTACTAGAGAATGGACTCGAGGATATGGGGAGCAGGAAGGGTAAGCTGTGACAAAGTGAGAGAGTGGCATGGACATATATACACTACCAAACATAAAATAGATAGCTCGTGGGAAGCAGCCGCATAGCACAGGGAGATCAGCTTGGTGCTTTGTGACCACCTAGAGGGGTGGGATGGGGAGGGTAGGAGGGAGGGATATGCAAGAGGGAAGAGATATGGGAACATATATATATGTATAACTGATTCAATTTGTTATAAAGCAGAAACTAACACGCCATTGTAAAGCAATTATACTCCAATAAAGATGTTAAAAAAAAAAAAAAAGAAGTAGAGCCTATAGGAAAGGAAAAATGCCACTAGTAAAGGCAAATAGACTGTAAAGGCTGATGACCAAGTGCTTAAATAAGCTAGTATTAAGAACAAAAGACAAAAAATATAACATCAAAAATACAAAATGTGGGAAAGGGGAGTAAAAACTTGTAGATCTTTTAGGATGCATTTGAATTTAAAGGACTACCTTCTTAAAGCAAGTAGATATAATTACAGGTCTACATATATGAATTCCATAATAACCACACATCAAAAACCTACAATATATATACAAAAACTAAAGAGAAAGGAACATAAGCATACCACTAAAGAAAATCATCAGACTATAAAGAAACAAAAAGTAGAAAAGAACACAGAAGAATTATAAAACAACCAGAAAACAAGTAATAAAATGGCAATAAGAACATACTAATCAATAATTACTTTCGGGACTTCCCTGGTGGTCCAGCGGTTAAGACTCCCTGCTCCCAGGGCAGGGGACCTGGGTTTGATTCCTAGTCAGGGAACTAGATCCCGCATGCCACAACTAAGATCTGCACGCCGCAACTAAGACCTGGCACAGCCAAATAAATAAATAAATATTAAAATAATAATAATAATTACTTTCAATGTCAATAGACTAAATGCTCCAATCAAAAGACACAGGGTAGATGACTGGATAAAACAACAAGACCTTTCAATATGCTACCTACAAGAGACTCCCTTCAGGGTGAAAGGCACACACAGGCTGAAATTAAGGGGATGGAAAAAGGTATTTCATGCAAATGGAAACAACAAGAAAGTGAGGGTAGCCATTACTACCCTCATATCGGACAATATAGACTTTAAAACAAACTCTGTAACAAAAGACAAAGAAGGACATTATGTAATGATAAAGGGATAAATACAAAAAGAGGATATCAAACCTCTTAACATATATGCACCTAATACAGAACACCTACATTTGTAAAACAAATATTAACAGACATAAAGGGAGAAACTGACAGTAATACAATAATAGTAGGGGACTTTAACACCCTACTTACATCAGTGGACAGATCATCCAGACAGAAAATCATAAGGCAACAATGATCTTAAATGACACATAAATGACAAAGTAGACCAGCTGGACTTAATAGATACCTACAGGACATTCCATCCAAAAACAGCAGAATACACATTATTTTCAAGTGCACATGGAATGTTCTCAAGGATAGATCCTGTACTAGGTCACAAAACAAGTCTCAACAAATTTAACAGAAATTTTATCAAGCATTTTTTTCTGATCACACAGTATGAAACTAGAAATCAATTACAGAAAGAAAATGGAAAAAGCACAAACACATGGAGACTAAACAACATGCTACTAAAAAGCCAATGGGTCATTGAAGAAATCAGAAAATACCTGAGACGAATGAAAATGGAAACACAACTTTTCAAAATCTTAGAAGCAAAAGCAGTTCTAAGAGGGAAATTTATAGCAATACACTCCTACCCCCCAAAACAAGAAAAAACTCAAATAAACAACCTAATCTACTACCTAAATGAATGAGTAAAAGAAGAACAAGCAAAGTCTGAAGTCAGCAGAAGGAAGGAAAAAATAAAGATCAGAGAGGAAATGAATAAAATAGAGACCAAAAAAATTGGTCTCAAAAAAAGATCAATGAAACCAAGAGTTGGACTTTTGAAAAGATAAACAAGATTGATAAACCTCTAGCCAGGTTCATCAAGGAGAAAAGAAAGACCTAAATAAGCAAAGTAAGAAATGAAGACAAGAAATAACAACCCATACCACAGAGACACAAAGAATCATAAGGGAATACTATGAATAATTATATGCCAACAAATTGGATAACACAGAAGAAATGGAGTAATTTCCAGAAACATACAACCTTCCAAGCCTGAATTAGGAAGAAATAGACAATCTGAACAGATTGATCACTAGTAATGCAATTGAATTTGCAATTTAAAAAGACTCCCAGCAAACAAAAGTCTAGGACCAGATGGCTTCACAGGGGAATTCTACCAAACATATAAAGAAGATCTAATACCTATCCTTCTCAAACTATGCCAAATAATTGAAGAAGACAGACACTCCCAAATTCATTATATGAGGCCACTATTATCCTTATACTGAAACCAGACAAAAACACTACAAAAAAAGAAAATACCATGCCAATATATTTGATGAATATAGATACAAAAATCCTCAATAAATATTAGCAAACCAAATTTGACAATAAATAAAAAAGTTCATACATCATGATCAACTGTGATTTATTCCAGGGATGCAAGGATGGTTCAAAATTCACAAATCAATCAATGTGATACACCACAATAACAAAGGAAGGATAAAAATCACATGATCATGTCAACAGATGCAGAAATAGCACTTGAAAAACTTCAACATCTACTCGTGATAAAAACTCTCATCAAATTTGGTATAGAGGGAACATATCTCAAAACAGTAAAGCTCATTTATGACAAACCCACAGCTAACATCATACTCAACGGTGTAAAGCTGAAACCATTTCCTCTAAAATTGGGAACAAGACAAGGATGCCCATACTTGCCACTTGTATTCAATATAGTATTGGAAGTCCTAGCCACAGCAATCAGACAAGAAAAAGAAATAAAAGAAACCCAAATTGGAAACAAAGAAGTAAAACTATCATTGTTTGGAGATGGCATGATACTATACATAGAAAATCCTAAAGATGCCACCCAAAGACTACTAGAGCTCATTGTTGACTTTGGTAAAGTTGCAAGATACAAAACTAATATACAGAAATCTGTTGCATTTCTATACAATAACAAATTATCAAAAAGAAATTAAGGAAGCAATTCTATTTATAATTTCATCAAAAAGAATAATATACCTAGGAATAAATATAACTAAGGAGGTAAAAGACCTGTACTTGGAAATCTATAAGACATTGATGAAAGAAATTAAAGATGACACAGATGGAAAGATATACTGTGTTCATGGATTGGAAGAATTTATATTGTTAAAATGACCATACTACCTACAGCAATCTACAAATTCAATGCAATCCCTATCAAAATACCAAAGGCATTATTCACAGAACTAGAACAAATAATTTTTAAATTTGTATGGAAATAAAAAAGACCTCAAATTTCAAAAGCAATCTTGAGAAAAAAGAACAAAGCTGAAAGTATCATGCTCCCTGAATTCAGACTATACTACATATCTACAGTAATCAAAACAACATGGTACTGGCACAAAAACAGACACATAGATCAATGGAACAGAATAGACAGCCCAGAAATAAACCCAGGCACCTATGGTCAATTAATCTACAACAAAGGAGGCAAGAATATACAATGGAGAAAAGATACTCTCTTCAGTAAGTGGTGCTGGGAAAACTGGAAAGCTACATGTAAAAGAAGGAGATTAGAACATTTCCTCACACCATATACAAAAATAAACTCAAAATGGATTAAAGACCTAAATGGGCACAACACACTTTGACATAAATCACAGCAATATTTTTTTAGATGTGTCTCCTAGGGCAAAAGAAATAAATTCGCATAAATTTGTAAATGGTACCTAATTAAACTTAAAAGCTTTTGCACAGCAAAGGAAACCACTGACAAAATGAAAGGACAACCTACTGAAAGGGAGAAAAGATTTGCAAATGATATGACTGATAAGGGGTTAATAGGCAAAATATATAAACAGCTCATACATTTCAACTTAAAAAAAAAAAGTTAAAAAATGGCCAGACAACCTGAATGGACATTTTTCCAAAGAAGACATACAGGTGGCCAAGAGGCACACGAAAAGATGCTCAACATCATAGAAATGCAAATCAAAACCACAATGCAATATCACCTCACACCTTTCGAAAAGCTATCAGCAAAAAGACCACAAATAGCAAATGTTGGCAAGGATGGGGAAGAAAGTGTACAAGGGAAAACGCTTGTACACTTGTGGAGAATGTAAATTGGTACAGCCACTATGGAAAACAGTATGGAGATTCCTCGAAAAACTAAAAGTAGAACAGTCATATGATCTAGCAATTCCACTCCTGGGTTTATATTCAAAGAAAAAGGAAACACTAATTCGAAAAGAAACATGCACCCCAATATTCATAGCAGCACTATTTATAATAGCCAAGGTATGGAAGCAATCTAAGTGTCCATCAATAGATGAATGGATAAAAAGATGTGCTATTTATATATACAATGGAATATTACTCAGCTATAAAAAAATGAAATACTGCCATGTGCAAAAATGTGGGTGGATCTAGACAGTATTGTGCTTAGTGAAATAAGTCAGATAAATACTCTATGTTATCACTTATATGGGGAATCTGAAAAATAAAACAAATTAATGTATATAACGAACTGAAACAGACCTACCTACAGATACAGAGAACAAACTAGTGGTTACCAGCGGAGAGAGGGATGAGGGGAGGTGCATACAGGGGCATATTATTAAGAGATACGAACTACTATGTATAAAATAAATAAGAATGAATGATATATTATGCAGCACAGAGAAATACTGCCTTATTTTATAATAACTTTATATGAAGTATAATCTATACAAATATTGAAACATTATGTGTACACCTGAAACTAATATAATACTGTAAATCAACTATACTTCAGTAAAAAATTTAAAATACAATCCAATTAAAAAGTGGGCAAAGGATCTGAATAGACCTTTGACTATGCATTTCTTTAAAGAAGAGAAACAGATGGCCAATAAGAAGAAAGACGTTCCACATTAGGGAACTGCAAATAAAACCACAATGAGATACCACTTCACAGCCACTAGGATGGTTACTGTCAAAAAGACAGATAATAACAAGTGTTGACAAGGATGTGGAGAAAACAGAACTTCCACACATTTCTAACAGGATTGTAAAATGGTGCAGCCGCTTTGGAAAACAACACAGCAGTTCCTCAAATTGTTGGTCATAGAGTTACCACATGGCCCAGCAATTCCTCTCCTCAGTACATACTCAAGAAAATGAAAATATATGTCTACACAAATACTTATACACAAATTCTTATAGCAGCATTATTCATAATAGCCAAAAAAGTAGAAATAACGCCAATGTCCATCAATTGATTAATGGACAAACAAAATAATGTATACCTACACAATGAAATATTATTTGGCAATTGAAAGAAACAAAGTACTGATACATGCTGCAACACTGATGAATCTTGAAAAGTTTATGCTGAGTCAAAGAAGCCAGTCACAAAAGATCACATTGTATGATTTCATTTATATGAGATGTCCAGAATAGGCAAATCTATAGAGACAGAAAGCAGATTAGTGGTAGCCTAGGGCAGGGCATGAAGGGAATTACTGCTAATGGGTATAGGGTTCCTTCTGGGGAGTGATAAAAGTGTTCTAAATTACATTTGTTGATCATTGCACAACTCTGTACATATACTAAAAATTATTGAATTTTACACTTTAAATGGGTAAATGTTATGGTACACGAATTATATCTTAATAAAGTGGTTAAAAATAAAGACACAGATATAAACATAAATATGTCATCGGAAAGAAGAATGAAGGGGTAGCCTGTCATAATCAGTGGGGCTCGGACTTAAAGTATGCTAATACTTTGGAAACTCAGGCAATGAGGAAAAGAGGAAGCCAAGAGCAGGGAGATTGGGTTTGGAAAACTGCTGGTTGAAAGCATCTAAATAGGCCATGTCATATTTATCAACAGAAAATAATCTCAATACAAATTACAGATAGAGTCTCTTCTAGAATATGCAATCATATAGTCCCAACAATAAGAAATTCCAAATTTGGGGGGTGGGGGCCAATGTTTATTTAAACATAGACGGAGTGGTGTTCAGCATGAGGAAATTGATCCATTTTCCCTAAGATTCTCACCAGTGGCCTGGATATTTGAGGAACAGAATCAAGCCCCAAGGAGAAAGGATGGTAGTTATGTGGGAAATTAGAAGCTCACCTATTGTCCAGAGTTTGAAGGAGACAGTGTTTCTAAGACCAGATAAAGAGGAAGAGACAAGGAAAATGTGGAGATAAAGTAGAGCTATAAGTGACTAATCTATAGTCTAAATAGTCTGAATACCTAGGATTTGAAGAAGGAGTGAGAATGAAATTAATACACATTCTTCTCCCCTTCCCTCCCCTACCCGCCCCTCTCCTCTCCCCACCCCCCTCATTCTCACTCTCTTATGACTAAGTAAAGTCCTGGGAAAGGACCTGTAAACATCTGCAATGGAGGTCATCAAGAGATTTTACTCTTAGTGGTAGAGAATACAGAGTCATAGAAGGTAACAGGGAATGCCAGTACCATAGGAGATCATAGCTATTCCTTGCAGTGTTCTCTCTAACAGAACAATACGACAGGAAATCACAAATGAAAAACAATGATGGATGATGACTATGATGATGACGATGGTAATGGGGACGGAGACAAACCTTGACTGGCAGAACAAAACAAGAAAGAATCCTGGTTCTATGCCCGAGTCATCCAGGAGGGATGGAAGGTGATGCATTATGAGGGCCACTGACACATCCATAGTTCATTCTTTATTGGCAAATCAGACTCAGAATCTAGCATGCCAGGACTGAACCATGGGAGACATGTACTGAGTGACTACTGTATAGATGGCAGGGTTTCAGGTGCTTTTTCTTCCTTCTACGCTTTGTGTATAGAGAGAGGATTTCTTTATTTAAGCAGAAATACTGTTTCCTTTCTTACCAATTTATTTTCGATTATATTCTCTAAATCATTACAAGCTCTTGTGAGGTCCTTTTCAGGATTTAGCATTTTGTTACCTTTGGTATGCAGAATACTAGCAGAAAAAAAAAAAAAATCTGAAGTGGAGTTCATAAAGAATATGTCCTAAACTAGCCCTCAAGATTAAGTTTAGATCTACTAAATACATAATGACTTGCAAATCAATGAAAAGTACTAATAAGTTGTAGGGTCTAAAAACAGCTACTTAGATAGGAAAGAGGAAGGAACAAGTGGGAGAGATGAATAAAAACTAAAGTATATGAACGTCTACTATATAGATGGCAATGTTCCAGTTGCTTTCCCATCCCTGTGAAGTAAGCGTCCTATAGCCATTCTTATAGATAATAAGAACAGAAGCACAGAAAGGTTATAACTCATCCAAGGTCATAGGACTACTACTATTGTTGGCACAGGAACCTAGATCTTTCTGATCTAAATTCATGCTCTAAGCACAATGCAATGCTACATCTATTAACACTTCTCTCAAACTCATTTTTCTAATATATCAAATGAGATGTCCAAATTTTGAGGTGTCACTCTAAAATAAATTTTTGTGTGTTTATTCCTATGGTACAAAATTACATTAATTTCTGAAGCCTGTTACAACTCTGAAATTCTCTAATTATGTCTTAAATAGTATTCAGAGGGAAAATTACACAGCCTGAAATCCCAGCAATGCTAAGACAATGTTTCTTCCATGTATTATGTTAATACACAGGTTAATTGACTGTATGTATAGCGATTACTAAGTGTCAGCACTGCTATACTCACCCAATATTTATATTAAATGTTTTAATTCTAATAACCCTAAAAACATAGTATTATCCCCACTTTACAAATAATGTTAACTGTCCAAAGAAAAAACTGCTAAGTGGTAGAGGTGAGATTTAAACCAAAATATCTGGCTCCAGAACCCAGAAGCTTAACCACTACACTCTTAGACCTTCCAATAAGAACTGAAAAAACCCTAGTAGAGGTTCACAGTGTTTTAATTTTCTATGCATTTTCTTATTTGATCCCATTATATTGTGCTTATTAGATAAAGAAAAAAACAGCTTGTTCAATGTCATACAGTGATCAAGTAGCAGAAAACAAATCTAATTTTTGCTATACAGCATGAAATTTTTCCTAGTGAATTCTTACCACTGAAAAAAAGCATGAGATATTTATAATAATTTAAATATAATAGATATTATAAATATATCATAGATATTAATAGATATAATAGATGAGAGAACACTGAGAGAACAGCAGCAGCAAAGATTTCTCTCCTTTGAAATGTTCACACATTGTTAAATTTCATTCTCTTCTCTATCATTGAACTGGGCTAAGATTACACTAAAACATTTGAAGATTTGTGATTTAAGCCACTTAATTAAGCCATTAGGAAAAACATTATTTTCCACCACCTTTCTTGTGCTTTGCTCTCTTTCTTTAATATGGCATAAATTAATTTTTTCTGACTGCACTGATTGTTCACTGAACTAGCAAACCTACTCTCGATGCTAGAGAAGCAATGCCTTGTCATCTTGATTTTATACCAGAATTATGCTTCAGTCTGAATTGTTTACTTAATCACCTCATTGCCTTAACAAATGACTTCTTTTGATCCATTTTAACAGCTAAAAATATTAGGATATTAAATTTACTTTCATTATTAAATTAACATTAAATACAAACCATAAAAAAATGTTGCTTTACATCTCTGTTTGGAGAAAGTAATGGGACACTCAAATTTCATCATTACTGGATTGTTTATCTGGATGAAGGATTACCTAATAAGGATGACAGTTCTTTGTCTAAAATCTTTTTAACCCTACATTCAATTAAATGACATAAGATGGGATGCTCTAGCAATTTTCTTAGGATTAATTATCTGGGAATTTAACACTGCTTTGAAAAGTAGCAATTTTCTTAGGATTAATTATCTGGGAATTTAACACTGCTTTGAAAAGTTTAAGTGATGTTAGGTACTTAATTTCTTTCCCACCAGGTGGGAGAAATAGGACACAATATAAAATATTCAATCTAAGCTTTAATTAAGATTATTTAAGATAAAATAAGGGAGGTAATGGGGCAATACAGAGAGGAAAAAAGCAAAACTTCAATATCATAAACATTGAAAATAGCTAATGGTATGTTTTATGAAATATAGAACAAAACTTACATATTTAAGACTTAAGAGTTTAGTTAAATAAAAAATAATAAAATGTCAAAATACAAATTCTGTTTCTTAGTATCTTCTTTTAAATTAAAAAAAGCATCCTTGTTAACATTTATGCTTATATAAGCATTTGCTTACATATGAGTCATACACTTTACCAGTTTACAGCTATAAACATGTTTATAATTTTAGAATTCTGATAGCAGATAATCATTTTATAACCATAAAATAATATCAAACAATAGCTATCTAAATAGTTTTTTGAATCAACATGGATGTTTATACAGCTGGGCTTTTAAGACCAGTGTGTACATGATAATTGCATAGCGATAGTTCTGAGCATGTTGTTTTAGAAACAAGCAGACTCTTGGGGAGTTAAAGATGGAGTTTGTGCTTTTTTAACTAAAAAACAAATCTAGAGAATAAAGTGTATAAAGGCTCCTAGAGTGCAATGCTGAAAGTACAAATTCCAGTTTAAACTAGAGAAGGCAAAAGCTAATGTTCTCATTGCCACATTAATTTTTTCACATTATACCTGGGCAGCGTTCTTGCTCTAATTATGTTCCTACATGAATGCCTTATTACATATAATGTGGGTAATATTACAGGGAGATAAAGTGTGTCTCTTGGCTTCTGTTTGTTTTATATTTATAACCTTAATGTTTTACTCAGTGAGGGTTTGTATTTAATAAGGGCGCTCCAGTACATTTACTCAGTGAGGTTTTGTATTTAATAAGGATGCTCCAGTACGTTGTGATACCCCAAACACAAGTATGAAGTTCTTTCAAATAGTGGGTGGACTAGTGTTTCATGCCTGGTTTTTTTTCATAATTATGTCACTTAATCATTCATTCAATCCCCTATTTTTTATGCATGGTTTTTTGCCTTTTGTCTTATTTTGATTAAACTCTTTGGGCAAGGAAAACTGAATTTGTTCTTTAGTTAAAAGCAATAATGAACAAATAATATTACAGAGAATATAAAATAGAATATAGAACTGAGGTTTTATGTAGATTTCTATAAATATATATGAAAGCATTTCTGAAAAAGAGAACAAGAAGCGACTTTCAGGACTTGAAAAGTAATAACCATTATACTGTACTTACATCATTATCACAAAGTTTAACATAACTGACTCAAATGCCCAAGAATTCATGAAGTCATTAATTATAATATTAATAAATATTAAGGGCCCACTGTGTGTCAGACAATTCACCAAGTACCTGAGATACAGAGATTAACAAGAATATGCCCTTCCTTTGTTCCCCCTACAATAACAATCCCCATTCAAAAATCTGGGTTTCATTACTCATTTCAGCAATGATTATTTCTGAACATATTGTTCATAATACCCAAATTTTCTTAAAGTAACCATACATAGTTTTCCAAAAGTGAATACCTAGCGATCTTTCACAGCGTTTTGTTTAGTCTGCAATTCTTTTTAGCCTTAAACAATATCTAGTTTATTATACATCTTTCCATGAAAACTGAAGCCCCAGTTGTTGAATGGATCTTAAAAATCAGTCACTGTCTCAATAAAAAACATTTAATCATTCATCACATCAATATGTAACTTAAATATGCTCTCTTCTTAAGCCAAGTATTGTTTTTGGATTGGAGGTTTTCAAATATTCTCTCAAGAATACTCTCCAGGCTGTGCAGTTCAAGATGGCAGCATAGGAAGAGCTTGCATTTACCTCTTCCCATGGACAAAACAAAGATAAAACTACATTTAGATAAATTCCTTCTGAAGAAAACCTGAGAACTACCTGAACACCTGTTCCACAACAAAGGATAAAGAGAACCATATCAAGACAGGTAGGAGAGGCAGAGAAATTTTCTCTGCCCAACCCCAGTGTGACAACACATAGCAGGCAGGAATCTCACCAGATAGGCACTTCTCCCGGAGGAACAAGGGGTTGGCATCAACATTAGGTACCTTGGCCCCTGGGATCTAGAGCAGAGAAATGAGTTCCCAAAATATCTAGCTTAGAAAAACAACAGGGCTGATGTCCAAGGGTCCAAAAGTGCTATAGGAAACTTAGACTTTCTTCTTGAAGGGCTCACATGTGACCTCACTTGCCTCAGGACCCAGCAAAATAACAGAAGTTTGAAAAGTGCCAAGACTATATGTGAAGGAGGGACATTTGCAAATCTGAAAGCATTGACTCTAGGAGTGGGGGACATTGGAAATGCTCCCCAGAGACAAAGGTGCTGTCAGATTTCAAGGTTGTACTCCCCAGCTAACCTGCAGAGGTGGGCAAGCTCAAACATGGTGGGGAGTGATCACAGCACTATCCTGCCACACTGCTGAAGCCAGAGAGCTCTAGTAGTTCCCCACTCCCTGGCTGAGATGGATAGATGCAAATGGTCACAGCATTCTGTTGTTCCCTAGCTAAAGTCTATGAGTGTAGGAGACTGTGACACTCCCACTCCCTACCCCCTAGGTGGGCTAGCAAGTGCTAGCCCAAGTCACAGTATTACTCCTCTCCCAGACTAAAGCCAACCCAACCCCCCCCCGCCCCCTGACTGGGGCTGGTGAGCACAAGCAGTGGTATTCTTCCACTCCCTAGCCTAAAGTTCACACACACACAGACAAGTCACACTCTTGCTGCAATGCTGAATCCCAGGATCACATACAGTCATTTTCCCTCTGCCTTTCTGAAGCAAGAGAGCAAGCCCGATGCCCTATAATCTCAGGTACATAACTAAAGCCAATGGGCAAACACAATCAATACAGGGGACATCCCCTGATTGTCTGGCCCTGGTGGCCAAGGGGGCTGACATTCTTGAGCTCCAAGGTACTGTAACAATTAGAAAGATAGTTCTTGGCAGGCCACCACCCCCAGGGTACTATATAGACAGCAGACTAAAACGTAACCCCAATCTTCCTCTGAAAAAGGCCTATTTACTTAGCCTGGAGCCTCACCAAGAGGGGCAGGTTTTAGGTTTCCCACACATCTACAGGCTAAAGATGCATCCCCAGGGAACATAAACAGGGATATACCATCCTTGGACACACCATTGGCCTCACTACAGCTCAACAAGACTCCTCAGAAAGGAACTTATACACTTGTCAGAAGCCCCAGTTTTTGCAACTGTCACCCAGGGGACATCTCTAGAACTCATGGTTCAAAGGCCAGCAGGGATTACAATCACAGTTCCACAGGACTATATATATCTGCATACTTTAAGAGCTCCCACGTGAGGGACAGGCATCCAATCAGCCTGAAATTAGGTGCGAAATAAGATTCCTCCCCTTGAAATACTGACAGGTCTTGGCATACCCTTAAAAACAGGAGCATACAAAGAATAAACCAGGCAGTATAGACAACTACAAAGATCGAAGAAACAACCAAGAATAGGGCAGGGCTGAAGGAGTAGGATAATCACCTACACAAGACCACTTCTACAAGACTAAGAGATGTAGCAGTTCTGTCTAATACATAGAAACAAACACAGAGAGCCAAACAAACTGAGGAAACAGAGAAATATGTTTCAAATGAAAGAACAAGACAAAACCTCAGAAAAAGACCTTATTAATACAGAGATAAGTAAATTATCTGATATGCAATTTAAAGAAATGGTCATAAACATGATCCTTAAACTTGGGTGAAGAATGGATGAACACAGTGAGAACCTCAACAAAGAGTTAGAAACTATAAGAAAAAAAAAATCAGAGGTGAAGAATACAATAACTGAAATGGAAAATACACTAGAGGGAATCAACAGCAGATTATATGGTACAGAAGAACAGATTAACATCTGAGAGACAGAGTATTAAAATCATCCAACCTGAACAGCAAAAAGAAAAAAATAAGGGTGGTTTAAGGACCTCTGAGATAAAATCAAGCATACTAACATTCACATTATAGGGGTCCCAGAAGGAAGAAAATAGAGAAAAGGGCAGAAAACATATTTAAAGATACAATGGCTGAAAACTTTCCTAACCTGGGAATGGAAACAGACATTCAGGTCCAAAAGAAACAGAGAGTCCCAAACAAGATGAACCCAGAGAGACCTACAGCAAGACACACTGCAATTAAGATGCCAAAAGTTAAAGATAAAAAGAAAAATTTTAAAAACAGCAAGAGAAAAACAACTAATTACATATAAAGGAAACTCCATAAGACTATCAGTGGATTTTTCAGCAGAAACTGTGCAGGCCAGAAGATACTGGCATGATACATTCAAAGTGCTGAAAGAAAAAACTTAAAACCAAGAATATTCTATTCAGCAAGGTTATCATTCAGAATCAAAGGAGAGGTAGAGAGTTTCCCAGACAAGCAAAAGTTAAAAGAGTTCATTCCAACTAAACCAGCCTTACAAGAAATGGTAAAGGGACTTCTTGAAGCAGAGAAGAAAATTCCATAACTAGAAATAAGAAAATATATGAAAGAAAAAAATCTCACTGATAAAGGCAAATATATAGTAAAGGTACTGGATCAACCACTTACAAAGCAGTAGGAAGGTTAAAATTAAAAAGTAGTAATATCAACCATAACTACAATAAGTAGTTAAAGACTTCACAAAATAAAAAGATGTAAAAAAACATTAAATGTCAGGGGGAGGAGTGAAAATGTAGTGCTTTTAGAATGTGTTTGATCTTAAACAACTATCAACTTATAATAGACTGCTCTATATAGAGATTGTTACATATGAACCTCATGAAAACCATGAACCAAAAGCCTATAATACACAAAAAATAAGGAGAAATGAATATAAATATAACACTTAAGAAAATCATCAAACCACAAGGAAAGAGAACAAGAGAAGAAGAAAGGGACAGAAAAGAATTACAAAAATAACCAGAGAATAATTAACAAAATAGCAAAAAGTGCATACCCATCAATAATTACTTTAAATGTAAATAAATAAAATTCTCCAATCAAAAGGCACAGGATGGCTGAATGGATAAAAAACAAGACCCAGCTATATATGCTGCCTACAAGAGACTCACTTCAGCTCTAGATATACATGGGCTAAAAGGGAAGAGATGGAAAAAGATATTCCCTGCAAATGAAAATGAAAAGAAAGCTGAGGTAGTGATAATTATATCAGACAAAATATACTTTAAAATAAGGACTGCAGCAAGACAAAGAAGGGTATTTTAAAATGATAAAGGGGTTAATCCAACAGGAGGATACACACAATATTTATGCACCCAACACGGCAACATCTAAATATATACAACAAATATTAACAGATATAAAGGGAGAAATCGACAGTAATACAATAATAGTAGGGGATTTTAATACCTCATTTACATCACTGGATAAATTATCCAGACAGAAAATCAATACAGAAACACTGGCCTTAAACAACACATTAGATCAGATGAACTTAATAGATATAAACAAACAGTCTATCCAAAAATTGCAGAATACACATTCTTTTCAGGTGCACATGGAACATTCTCCAGGATAAATCACATGTTAGGCTACAAAAAACGTCTCAATAAATTTAAGAAGACTGAAATTATATCAAGCATCTTTTCTAACCACAACAGTATACAATCAGAAATCAATTATAAAATAAAAGTTGAAAAAACCCCACAAATGTGGAGACTAAACAAGCTACTAAACAATGAGTCAATGAAGATATCAAAGAAGAAATTTAAAAATACCTTGAAACAAATGATAATAAAAATGCAACTTTCCAAAATCTATGGGATGCAGCAAAAGCATTTCTAAGAGAGAAGTTTATAGCAATACAAGCTTACCTCAGGAAACAAGAAAAATCTCAAATAAACCATCTAACTTTACACAAAAAGGAACTATAAAGAGAACAACAAAACCTAAAATTAATAGAAGGAAAGAAATAATAAAGATCAGAAGAGACATAAATGAAATAAAGACTTAGAAGACAATGGGAAAGAGCAATAATACAAAGAGCTGGTTCGTTGAAAAGATAAACAAAATTGATAAAACTTTAACTAGACTCATCAAAAAGAGAGAGACAGAGAGAGACAGAGAGAGAGACAGAGAGAGAGAGAGATGGCCTAAATAAATAAAATCAGAAACAAAAGACAAGTTACAATCAACAACACAGAAATAAAAAAGATCATAAGAGACTGCCACAAACAATTATATGCCAACTGGATAACCTAGAATAAATGGGTATATTCCTAGAAACATGCAATCTGCTAATACCAAATCATGAAGAAATAGAAAATCTGAATAGACCAATTACTAGTAATGAAACTGAATTGGTATTTTTAAAAATTCCCAACAAACAAAAGTCCAGGACCAGACAGATTCACTGGTGAGTTCTATCAAACCTTTAAAGAAGATTTAATACCTATAGTTTTCAAATTACTCCAAAAAATTTGAATAGAAGGGATATTTCCAAATTCATTTTACAAGGTCAGCATTATCCTGATACTAAAACCAGACAAAGACACCAAAAAAAAAGAAAATTACAGGCCAATATCTCTGGTGATAATACATGCAAAACTCCTCAACAAATATTAACAACCAAATAAAACAGTACATTAAAAGGATCATACACCATGATCAAGTGGAAGATATTCCAGGAATGCAAGGATGGTCCACCAACCACAAATCAATCAATGTGATACACAATATTAACAGAATGAAGAATAAAAACCATGTGATCATGTTAATAGATGTAGAAAAAGCATTTAACAAAATCAACACCCAATTATGATAAAAACTCTCAACAAAGTGAGTATAGAGGAAATATATCTCAACATAATAGAGGCCATATATGAAAAAGCCACAACTAACATCATAATCAAAAGTGAAAAGCTGAAAGCTTTTCCTCCAAGATCAGGAACAAGACAAGGATGCCCACTCTCACCACTTATATTCAACATAGTATTGGAAGTCCTAGCCACAGCAATCAGACAAGGAAAAAAAATTAAAGGCATCTAAATTGAAAAGGAAGAAGTAAAACTGCTGCTATTTGCAAATGACATGATACTATATATAGAAAACCATAAAGACTTCACCAAAAAAAAAATAGATCTAATATTCAGTAAAATTGCAGGAAACCAAATTTATATATAGAAATCAACTGTATTTCTATACAGTAATAATGAGCTATCAGAAAGAGAAATTAAAATAACAATCCCATTTAAAATTGCTTTGAAAAGAATGAAATACCTAGGGATAAGTTTAACCAAGAAGGTGAAAACTTGTACTCTGAAAACTGTCATACATTGATGAAAGAAACTGAAGACACAGAGGAGCTTCAAAATGGTGAAAGAGTAAGACGCGGGATGACCCTCCTCCCCACAAGTACATCAGAAATACATCTACATGTGGAACAAGTCCTACAGAAAACCTACTGAACGGTGGCAAAAGACCTCAGACCTCCCAAAAGGCAAGAAACTCCCCACATACCTGGGTAGGGCAAAAGAAAACATAATAAACAGAGACAAAAGAATAGGGACGGGACCTGCACCAGTGGGAGGGAGCTGTGAAGGAGGAAAGGTTTCCACATACTAGGAAACCCCTTCGCGGGCAGAGATTGCGGGTGGCAGAAGGGGAAAGCTTTGGAGCCAAGGAGGAGAGCACAGCAACAGGGGTGCGGAGGGCAAAGCGGACAGATTCCTGCACAAAGGACTGCTGCCGACCAGCGCTCACCAGCCCGAGAGGCTTGTCTGCTCACCCGCCAGGGAGGGCGGGGCTGGGAGCTGAGGCTCCGGCTTCGGAGGAAAGATCCCAGGGAGAGGACAGGTTGGCTCCATGAACGCAGCCTGAAGGGGGCCAGTGCGCCACAGTTACCCAGGAGGGAGTCCAGGAAAAAGCCTGGAGCTGCCGAAGGGACAGCAGACTTTTTCTTGCCTCTTTGTTTCCTGGTGCACGAGGAAAGGGGATTAAGAGTACCGCTTAAAGGAGCTACAGAGACGGACGAGAGCCGCAGCTTTCAGCGTGGACCCCAGAGATGGGCATGAGATGCTAAGGTTGCTGCTGCAGCCACCAAGAAGCCTGTGTACAAGCACAGGTCATTATCCACACCAACCCTCCCAGGAGCCTGTGCAGCCCACCACTGCCAGGGTCCCGTGATCCAGGGACAACATCCCCGGGAGAACGCAAGGCACACCACAGGCTGGTGCAACGTCATGCTGGCCTCTGCCACCGCAGGCTCTCCCCACATCCGTACCCCTCCCTCCCCCCAGCCTGAGTGAGCCAGAACCCCCGAACCAGTTGCTCCTTTAACCCTGTCCTGTCTGAGCAAAAAACAGACGCCCTCAGGTGACCTAAATGCAGAGGTGGGTCCAAATCCAAAGCTGATCCCCAGGAGCTCAGCGAACAAAGAAAAGGAAGGGAAATCTCTCCATGCAGCCTCAGGAGCAGCGGATTAAATCTCCACAATCAACTTGGTGTACCCTGTGAAATACCTGAATGGACAATGAATCATCCCAAAATGAGGAGGTGCACTATGGGAGCAACAATATATATACATTTTTCCTTTTTTCTCTTTTTGTGAGTGTGTATGTGTATGCTTCAGTGTGTGATTTTGTCTGTATAGCTTTGCTTTTACCATTTGTCCTAGGGTTGTGTCTGTCCATTTTTGTTTTTTTATTACTTAAAAAAATGTTTTTCTTAATAATTATTTTTCTTAATAACTTTCTTATTTTATTTTACTGTATTTTATTTTATTTTATCTTTCTTTCTTTCTTTCTTTCTTTCTCTCTCTCTCTCTCTCTTTCTCTCTTTCTCTCTTTCTCTCTTTCTTTCTTTCTTTTCTCCCTTTTATTCTGAGCCATGTGGATGAAAGCCTCTTGGTGATCCAGCCAGGCGACGGGGCTGTGCCGCTGAGGTGGGAGAGCCAAGTTCAGGACACTGGTCCACAAGCAACCTCCCAGCCGCACGTAATATCAAATGGCGAAAATCTCCCAGAGATGTCCATCTCAATGCCAAGACCCAGCTCCACTCAACGAACAGCAAGCTACAGTGCTGGAAACCCTATGCCAAACAACTAGCAAGACAGGAACACAACCCGATCTATTAGCAGAGAGGTGCCTGAAATCATAATAATAGGGCCACAGACACCCCCAAACACACCACCAGACATGGACATGCCCACCAGACAGACAAGAGCTAGCCTCATCCACCAGAACACAGGCACTAGTCCCCTCCACCAGGAAGCCTACACAACCCACTGAACCAAACTAAGCCACTGGGGACAGACAGCAAAAGCAACGGAATCTATGAACCTGAAGCCTGCAAAAAGGAGACCCCAAACACAGTAAGTTAAGCAAAATGAGAAGACAGAGAAACACAGCAGATGAAGAAGCAAGGTAAAAACCCACGAGACCGAACACATGAAGAGGAAATAGGCAGTCTACCTGAAAAAGGATTCAGAATAATAATAGTAAAGATGACCCAAAATCTTGGAAATAGAATAGAAAAAATGCAAGAAATGGTTAACAAGGACCTAGAAGAACTAAAAATCAAACAAACAGTGATAAACAACACAATAGATGAAATTAAAAATTACCTAGAAGGGATCAATAGCAGAATAACTGAGGCAGAAGAACGCATAAGTGACCTGGAAGATAAAAGAGTGGAAATAACTAATGCAGAGCAGAATAAAGAAAACAGAATAAAAAGAACTGAGGACAGTCTCAGAGACCTCTGGGACAACACTAAACACACCAACATTCGAATTACAGGGGTCCCAGAAGAAGAAGAGAAAAAGAAAGGGACTGAGAAAATATTTGAAGAGATTATAGTTGAAAACATTCCTAATATGGGAAAGGAAATAGTTAATCAAGTCCAGGAAGCACAGAGAGTCCCATAAAGGATAAATCGAAAGAGAAACACGCCAAGACACATATTAATCAAACTATCAAAAATTAAATACAAAGAACAAATATTAAAAGCAGCAAGGGAAGAACAACAAATAACATACAAGGGAATCCCCATATGGTTAACAGCTGATCTTTCAGCAGAAACTCTGCAAGTCAGAAGGGAGTGACAAGACATATTTAAAGTGATGAAGGAGAAAAACCTACAACCAAGATTACTCTACCCAGCAAGGACCTCATTCAGATTTGACGGAGAAATTAAAACCTTTACAGACAAGCAAAAGCTAAGAGAATTCAGCGCCACCAAACCAGCTTTACAACAAATGCTAAAGGAACTTCTCTAGGCAGGAAACAAAAACAGAAGGAAAAGATCTACAAAAATAAACCCAAAACAATAGAGAAATGGTAATAGGAACATACATATCGATAATTACCTTAAATGTAAATGGATTAAATGCTCCAACCAAAAGACATAGATTGCCTGAATAGATACAAACACAAGACCCGTATATATGCTGTCTACAAGAGACCCACTTCAGACCTAGGGACACATACAGACTGAAAGTGAGGGGATGGAAAAAGATATTCCATGCAAATGGAAATCAAAAGAAAGCTGGAGTAGCAGTTCTCATATCAGACAAAATAGACATTAAAACGAAGACTATTACAAGAGACAAAGAAGGACACTACATAATGATCAAGGGATCAATCCAAGAAGAAGATACAACAATTGTAAATATTTATGCATCCAACATATGAGCACCTCAATACATTAGGCAAATACTAACAGCCATAAAAGGGGAAATCGACAGTAACACAATCACAGTAGGGGAGTTTAACACCCCACTTTCACCAATAGACAGATCATCCAAAATGAAAATAAATAAAGAAACACAAGCTTTAAATGATACATTAAACAAGATGGAGTTAATATTTGTAGGATATTCCACCCTAAAAAAACAGAATACACATTCTTCTCAGGAACTCACGGAACATTCTCCAGGATAGATCATATCTTGGGACACAAATCCAGCCTTGCTAAATTTAAGAAAGTTGAAGTCATATCAAGTATCTTTTCCAACCACAATGCTATGAGACTAGATATCAATTACAGGAAAAAATCTGTAAGAAATACAAACACATGGAGGCTAAACAAAACACTATTTAATAACTAAGACATCATTGAAGAAATCAAAGAGGAAATCAAAAAATACCTAGAAACAAATGAAAATGAAAACACAACGACCCAAAACCTATGGGATGCAGCAAAAGCAGTTCTAAGAGGGCAGTTTATACCAATAAAATCCTACCTTAAAAAACAAAAATAATCTCAAATAAACAACCTAACCTAAAGCAATTTGAGGAAGAAGAACAAAAAAACCCCAAAGTTAGCAGAAGGAAAGAAATCCTAAAGATCAGATCAGCAATAAATGAAAAAGAAATGAAGGAAATGATAGCAAAGATAAATAAAACTAAAAGCAGGTTCTTTGAGAAAATTTTAAAAAATGATATACTATTAACAAGACTTATCAAGAAAAAAAGGGGAGAGGACTCAAATCAATATGAAATGAAAAAGGAGAAATAACAACGGATACTGAAATACAAAGGATCATGAGACATTACTACAAGCAACTCTATGCCAATAAATTGAATAACCTGGAAGGGAAAAATTCTTAGAAATGCACAACCTTCCAAGACTGAACCAGGAAGAAACAGAAAATTTAAACAGATGAATCACAAGCACTGAAATTGAAACTGTGATTAAAAATCTTCCAACAAACAAAAGCCCAGGACCAGATGGCTTCACAGGCGAATTCTAACAAACATTTAGAGAAGACCTAACACCTATCCTTCTCAAACTCTTCCAAAATATAGCAGAGGGAGGAACACTCCCTAACTCATTCTATGAGGCCACCATCACTCTGATACTAAAACCAGACAAAGACGTCACAAAGAAAGAAAACTACAGGCCAATATCACTGATGAACATAGATGCAAACATCTTCAACAAAACACTAGCAAACAGAATCCAACAGCACATAAAAAGGATCATACACCATGATCAAGTGGAGTTTATCCCAGGAATGCAAGGATTCTTCAGTATACGCAAACAAATCAATGTGATACACCACATTAACAAACTGAAGGAGAAAAACCATATGATAGTCTCAATAGATGCAGAGAAAGCTTTTGACAAAATTCAACACCCATTTATGATAAAAACCCTCCAGAAAGTAGGTATAGAGGGAACTTTCCTCAACATAATAAAGGCCACATATGACAAACCCACGGCCAACATCGTTCTCAATGGTGAAAAACTGAAACCATTTCCACTAAGATCAGGAAGACAAGGCTGCCCACTCTCACCACTATTATTCAACATAGTTATGGGAGTTTTAGCCACAGCAATCAGAGAAGAAAAAGAAAAGGAATCCAAATTGGAAAAGAAGTAAAGTTGTCACTGTTTGCGGATGACATGATACTATACATAGAGAATCCTAAAGAGGCTACCAGAAAATTACTAGAGCTAATCAATGAATTTGGTAAAATAGGAGGATACAAAATTAATGCACAGAAATCTCTGGCATACCTATGCACTAATGATGAAAAATCTGAAAGTGAAATTAAGAAAACACTTCCATTTACCACTGCAACAAAAAGAATATCTAGGAACAAACCTATCTAAGGAGACAAAAGACCTATATGCAGAAAATTAAAAGACACTGATGAAAGAAATTAAAGATGATAAAAATAGATGGAGAGATATACCACGTTCTCGTATTGGAAGAATCAACATTGAGAAAATGACTCTACTACCCAAAGCAACCTACAGATTCAATGCAATCCCTATCAAACTACCATTGGCATTTTTCACAGAACTAGAACAAAAAATTTCACAATTTGTATGGAAACACAAAAGACCCCGAATTGCCAAAGCAATCTTGAGAATGAAAGATGGAGCTGGAGGAATCAGGCTCCCTGACTTCACATTACACTACAAAGATACAGTAATCAAGACAGTATGGTACTGGCACAGAAACAGAAATACAAATCAATGGAACAGGATAGAAAGCCTAGAGATAAACCCACGCACACATGGTCACCTTATCTTGATAAAAGAGGCAAGAATATACAGTGGAGAAAAGACAGCCTCTTCAATAAGTGGTGCTGGGAAAACTGGACAGCTACATATAAAAGAATGAAATTAGAACACTCCCTAACACCATACACAAAAATAAACTCAAAATGGATTAAAGACCTAAATGTAAGGCCAGACACCATCAAACTGTTAGAGGAAAACATAGGCAGAACACTCTATGACATAAATCACAGCAAGATCCTTTTGACCCACCTCCTAGAGTAATGGAAATAAAAACAAAAATAAACAAATGGGACCTAATGAAACTTAAGAGCTTTTGCACAGCAAAGGTAACCATAAACAAGACCAAAAGACAATCCTCAGAATGGGAGAAAATATTTGCAAATGAAGCAACTGACAAAGGATTAATCTCCAAAATTTACAAGCCGTTCATGCAGCTCAATATCAAAAAAACAAACAACCCAGTCCAAATATGGGCAGAAGACCTTAACAGACATTTCTCCAAAGAAGGCATACAGAAGGCCAACAAACACATGAAAGAATGCTCAACATCATTAATCATTAGCGAAATGCAAATCAAAACTACAATGAGTTATCACCTCACCCCAGTCAGAATGGTCATCATCAAAAAATCTAGAAACAATAAATGCTGGAGAGGGTGTGGAGAAAGGGGAACAATCTTGCACTGTTGGTGGGAATGTAAATAGATACAGCCACTATGGAGAACAGTATGGAGGTTCCTTTAAAAACTAAAAATAGAACTACCATACAACCCAGCAATCCCACTACTGGGCATATACCCTGAGAAAACCATAATTCGAAAAGAGTCGTGTACCAAAATGTTCATTGCAGCTCTCTTTACAATAGCCAGGACGTGGATACAACCTAAGTGTCCATGGACAGATGAATGGATGAAAAAGATGTGGCACATATATATAATGGAATATTTCTCAGCCATAAAAAGCAATGAAACTGAGTTATTTGTAGTGAGGTGGATGGACATAGAGAGTGTCATTCAGAGTGAAGTAAGTCAGAAAGAGAAAAACAAATACCGTATGCTAACACATATATATGGAATCTAAAAAAAAAAAAATGGTCATAAAGAACCTAGGGGCAAGACAGGAATAAAGATGCAGATGTACTAGAGAATGGACTTGAGGATACGGGGAGGGGAAGGGTAAGCTGAGACAAAGTAAGAGAGTGGCACGGACATATATACACTACCAAACGTAAAACAGATAGCTAGTGGGAAGCAGCGGCATAGCACAGGGAGATCAGCTCGGTGCTTTGTGATCAAAACCACAAGGAGACAACACCTCACACCTGTCAGAATGGTGATTATCAAAAAGACATAAACAAGTGTTGGTGAGAATGTGGAGAAAAGGGAATCCTCATGCACTATTGGTGAGAATGTAAACTGGTGTAGCCACTATGGAAAACAATATGGAGGTTCCCCAAAAATTAAAAATAGGACTATCATACAATCTAGCAATTCTGGGTATTTATCCAAAGAAAATTAAAATACTAATTTGAAAAGATTTATACAACCCTATCATTGCAACATTATTTACAAAAGCCAAGATATGGAAATAGCTTAAGTGTCCATCGATAGATGAATGGATAATGATGTGGTATATGCATACAATGGAATATTATCCGGTCATAGAAAAGAATGAAATGTCATTTGCAACAACATAGATGGATCTAGAGTATATTATGCTAAATGAAATAAGTCAGACACAGAAAAACAACTACTGTATGATTTCACTTATGTGGAATCTAAAAAACAAACAAAATTAAACAGAAACAGGTACAGAAAACAAACTGCTGGTTGCCAGAAGGGAGTGGAATTGGGGGTGAGCAAAATAGGTGAAGGGGATTAAAAAGTACAAATTTCCAGTTATAAAATAAATAAGTCACAGGGATGTAATGTACAGCACAGGGAATATAGTCAATAATACTGTGAAAACTTTGTATGATGACAGATGTTAACTAGACTTACCATAATAACCATTTCAAAATGTATATAAATGTCAAGTCACTATGATGTATACCTGAAACTATGATATTGTATATGATAGTCCTCCAGGACATCCCTGGTGGTCCAGTGGTTAAGATACTGCCCTTCCAATGCAGGAGACACAGGTTTGATCCCTGGTCAGGGAAGTTTTGCATGCTGCATGGCGCAGCCGAAAAGAAAAACAACTCTCTAAAACATACTTACAAATGTTCACCTTTTTTAAGCTTTTAGTTACAGGCTATGACTCTAACCCTCTAACCCAAGTTCCCATTCTACAGAATCTAAATATCCCACAGGATGAAACCTAAGACAATCAGTCTTTTTGTGTTTCTCTTGGTTGTCTCTCCATGTTTTTATTCACAAACACTGGTGACATACTTTTACAACACTTTCTTTATCAGCTTTAGGACTCTGAACATAAGTCTAAAACGTCAAACCTCAATCTTGACCCTGAAACTGTATTACGCAAAAATAAACAATCAAAACGAGCATTTGGAACCAAAAGATCTGGATACAATCTTAGCTCAACTGCTTCCCAGCAAGTCAACAAGTCCTTGAGCAAATCTTTTACTCCAGAGGCTTAGATAACTTTACAAAGAGTGAATAATACCATAAGGAGGGTTTCAAAAAATTATAATAAGATAATATGTATGTGAAACTACTTAAACTGTAATAGAGAGACAGAGACAGAGACAGAGAGAGATAGCCCAGAGGTTTCTGCCTGCTCCCTTCTTCACTACTATTTTAACACTACTCTATGTTCTAAATTCCTTGCTTCTAACTCCCATGACACTGTATGCTTTTGCCCAGTTAGCAAACATATTCTCAGTTTCTCAACTACAGGGTGCTAAGTGATGCTGCTCTCTCATTTTGCCTCTTTTCTACAATCGCTCAAGTGGAGTAGATTCATAAATAACACAGGCAGTTTCCTATAAAGTGTGACTGGAATGGTGTTGGAAACGTGATCTTTCCAAAAATGCAACGCCTCTACTGCTCTGCCTAATCTATGCAGTTCCACCATTACAAATTCATTACTTTGGATTAAAGCATAGTATCTTCAGCTGTCCTTTATTTTATGCCAGTACCCCTAAAGGAGTAATTAATCAGGAACAAGTATTTTCTAAGCATATTAAATGAACCCAATAACAAGTGTTATCTCTTTAACTAATAAGAACTTGCTATATAAAAATTAAATTAAATAAAAATTTAAAAATAATAATAAACCAATAAATAAATATATGGAACTCAGAAGTCTAGAAGCCATAAAAGAAAAAAGTGTTATCTCAAATAAAAGCCATGATTCGAAGGGAGTGGGACCATAGAGTTTAGGTGTGTCTCACTCAGGGTGATGAAGGAGAAGGAAAGGGTGGGCCAGAACCTAGATTCTGAGAAATGCAGACTTGTGATGAGAAGGGAATACCATATTTGGAAGAGGACCTAAAGTAGCCAGAGTGCAAAATGGAAGCCTTAAGTATGGATTGGCTCAATATGACATTTGCTTTACAATTGCTTTCCCTTCATAAGTAGTCCTAATAGAGAAATTTGGCAACAAATGTAAAATATTTTATCCATAAAATAATTTTAGGAATGACCTTAAATACAGAGAAGATAGTGGCTGTGATTTGACAGGTCCCAGAAATTCCTCTAACTCCAAAATCTCTCTCACATCCAGCACCTATACTTTCATTCTTAATCCACTAGGCAAGAAGCACCCTCCCCATAATGTCACCTTTGAAATTCAAACACTACAGGTATGGATAACATTGAATCACAACATATTATGTGATTGTCACTGATAAATCCATTTCTTTATTTGACAAAAGACATTTAAGACATCAAGTGCTCTGATACAGAAGAAGGTCAGTGATCATTCAAACAATCAGTCTGCCTGTAAGTCCTTTTGGGAGATGGGTTTTAATAAGCAGCAGGCTGCCTGTGCGCCAGTATTTCCCTACGGCTGACCCTGACAACAGTGATTACATATACAAACTTAGCTCACATTGGCAAGCAGATGCGTTTGGAATGGTAAGATTAAAAATGTTCTCAGAAAACATTCAAAATCTCCCCAAACTTAAAGCAAAGTCAAGCTTTAAACTCAAGAGGAACAGAATGCTAAGAACACTGCCTGTAATTTAACTGAGTTCAAGTAGTTAAAAGGTCTAAAAATTAACCATGAAACTTGAAAAATATGTAAATGATCTTCCAAAACAACATTTGGAAAACTGTACATCAGAAATAGCAAAACTGCACGTGCCAAGAGGGAGGCATTTTGCAATGACTAACAAATTAAGGCATCTTAATGTGAAGGCTGATTATGTAATGCATAATAAAGTAGAATAAGGAAGAGACAGAGGTGTGCTTTCTCATTAGTTCTGGCTTCGAACTATATTGCATAACATCACCAGATTTATGAATATAAAGCATCTAAAAACTCCATGGCTGTTCCCTGAATAAGATCATTTCTATAGTTCAAAAAGGCTGTCATTCCAAATACCTACATTTATTCAGAATATTTTTATTGTCCCTATTCAGTATAAAAATCTCAAAACTACAGTACTCTGTATGGTCAGCAGGGGTAGTTGGAATAGAAAAATAATTCAGAAAAGAGAAATCAGAGGGAAATGCCTCATTTTCAATGATATTGCCTCTAGTTCATGGTTTTTTTTCTTACATATCCAGCTACACAGAGCTCTTCTATCTAAACAACATGTATATGTTTTTAAAAAATCAACTAATAGTCAACACAAATGTAGCATTTACTATATGTCAGGCACTGTTCTAAGAGTTTTACATAAACTACCTCACTTAAACATACTACTCAATACATTTCAATAGTGTAATAGTATAATATTATTTGTACTTAAGAAATAAAGAAACGAAAGTCAGGATGTAATTGGTAGTCAAAAGCTCTAAAATTGAGTTGAGGGTAAGAAATGGATTACAAATCACTAACCACCAATCAAGATAACAACAGTCCCATGTTTTTTAGACTAAAACTATATGGAAAAGAAGAAAAAGAGAAAGAAGGAAGAGAAAAGACAATGATTATTATTACAAACCATAAATTTCCACATGGAATAGAAAAAACACTGTATTGTCATTTAAGAAATTTAATTCCCATAGCAAATAAGAGGAGACTTTACCCAACTTAATTACTATGTTATAAAAATTGCTATACCTGGGGCTTCCCTGGTGGCACAGTGGTTGAGAGTCCACCTGCCGATGCGGGGGACACAGGTTCGTGCCCCAGTCTGGGAAGATCCCACATGCTGCGGAGCGGCTAGGCCCGTGAGCCATGGCCACTGAGCCTGCGCGTCCGGAGCCTGTGCTCCGCAACGGGAGAGGCCACAACAGTGAGAGGCCCACGTACCACAAAAAAAAAAAAAAAAAAAAAAAAAAAAATTCTATACCTGCAGGATCAAAAGGGGTGTTTTTTTTTAACTTTTCTAGGAATGTTTTCAAAAGCCATAAAGCAGAACATCCACTTAAAAAGAAAATCAATTGTCCCTGTAGCTGACTGGAGATAATAATGTAGATTTTGAGAAGAGAGGAAAGTTTATTACTACTGACCATAAGACACTCCAGCTTACATTAGTGGGAAATAGGACCTACCTCAGAATGGAATACTAGATTATAAGGATATTTTACAAAGGAAATTTAGAATATAAAATGTTGACAGGATATATGAATGTCAGAAAAGTTTACATTTCCACAAACCACAAAGCAGAACTGTTTTTAAAAAGAAAACAGACAGCTCACATTCCCACTGTGGTTTCACAAAAGGGACCATGTGGATCGTAAGGAAAGAAATGTCCCCACCAGAGGCAGAAAGAGAAACAAATTAAACAAGATTATAAAGCCTAAAGTGATTTAAAATTTGTCAGGAAAAAATTATTTCACAAAAGCAGAGATAATGCTAAGAATGATAATGTAAAATAACACAAAGAGGTAGTAAAAATAGCACCGATAATCAGCAAAGGCAAGCATCACAGTAAATTACTGCTCTTTCTGAAATGATAGACTCCAGGGTTCCTTAAATATGTCTTCGAGGCGAAAATATTTTCAAAGAAAGAACTGTATAAGTTCAAGTAATTAACATCTTCTATGCTTGTACGAATTACCTGGTGGGGAGAAATGGAGAAAGCTTGAGGCCACAACATATAGAATTTGGATAAAATTAAGTCTATGTATGGGCTTCCCTGGTGGCGCAGTGGTTGAGAGTCCGCCTGCTGATGCATGGGACACAGGTTCATGCCCCGGTCCGGGAAGATCCCACATGCCACGGAGCTGCTAGGCTCGTGAGCCATGGCCGCTGAGCCTGCGCGTCCGGAGCCTGTGCTCCGCAACGGGAGAGGCCACGACAGTGAGAGGCCCGCATACCGAAAAAAAAAAAAAAAAAAAAAAACACCTTAAGTCTATGTAGGTTAGCAGGGCCACATGGCAAGCAACACATGATATAACAAGCAGAGTCCAAACTGTTTATTCAAACTAGTCAATCAGCACTGCAAGGCCATGGTACCCTCCTTCTACAAATGAGCTCTTACTTCAACCATCAGTTTTATCACTCTCAGAAGCCCAAAACAACACTCTACTTTAAAACCTGATGGAATTGCAGTGATTTCAAACTATTTTGATCTGGTATCTTTTTATTATAGCATAATAAACACCACTTTCAACAACTTTCCTGTATGTCTCAGCACTGTTCTGAGAGATATGTCAGAGGTGGAGAAAAGGTTACTAATACGTTATTTGTGGCATGGAGAATTGTGTAGAATCTTTTCCTTCAGTATTAAAGTCCAAAGTGTATGTTAACAAGTGCAGATGGTCATCTTCATTCTTTACACGCGCCTCTTCATAAAAAAGGAAAAACGCCTCATCCTTCAAGGGAGGATTTAGAGTGCTACCAAAAGACCTCGATCTTCTGTTTCCAGCCTCCCCGCTTTATGTTGGTAAGGACATTGTTCATAACCCCTTCTATCTATGCCAGGGAAAGGATGTGCAGGCTAAAAAAGAAGAACCAGGTGTGAAATTCCATAAAATGCCAACTGATTCACACCCTAGACTCTGAGGATTTACACACACTTCCACTGTTGGCAGGGCCGAGAGTAATGAGAATTCTGCTGTCACTGGTGAAGAACTAGCAAATCAGAACAGAAATGGACATCTACACCAGGGAAGGAAAACTTCAACTTCAATAAATGAAGCAATGCTGATAAGATGAAATTTACATTTAAGTCACAAAGCTACTGGGACTGCACTGTAATAAAAAAACGTATCAGACAATAAAGCAATTTGGTAATGTCAGCTGTTTGTTTTTTTTTAACTGCTGTGTGTATATCTGTTAGAGAGCTTCTTTTAAAGAAGCAAACATTTGAACTAGGATTGAAAAGAAGCTATTCTATTATAATATTTTATATTCAGGAAATATCAAAAATTAATAATTGCTGCAGCTTACTGAGGACCTACTATGGGTAAGGAACTTACATTTTATTTCATTTAATATAATTGATTCAGATAGATCCATTTTTAACAGGAGGAAATAAACTCAGAAAGGGTCAATAATTAGCCCAAAGCCATACTGCTAGAAAGGAGCAGAAGTGGGCTTCAAACTAAAGCCACCTGACTGTTAAAACATGTTCTTTTTGCCTTAGAGTCCTTCTGTAAAGTTCACTATTAAATTTTTTTAAGCTATAATAACTATTAAGGGCTTATTATGTTCCAGGTTCATTATCTCACTATATCCTGTAAACAGCTAAATGAGGCAATATTTTACCTGTTTTATAGTTAGGAAACTGAGACACAAAGAAGTTAAGTAACATGCCCAGTTAGACAGTGGGAGAATCATGATTCAAATTCCAAGTCACTGCCTCCAAAGCCTCAGTGTGTTTCCATAATTCATAATAGCTATGAATTTGAAACATTTGTTTAGTGCCAGGTCCTTGAGAACTTCCTCCATTTTGCAAATTTTAGTTGCCATCTGACTGGCTTTATCTCTTATGTGTTTATTTTCTCCTATCTTCTTCTCACTATAGATAACATAACTGTCTAGATTCATGAAATTTTAGAAATAGAATTCACCCTCTGATAAACTGACCCAGCAAAGACAAAAAGGAAGTTATTAACAAAGTATAATTCACATCCTAAATTCCCCATCAATGAGGCATCCTTTCCACTACATGATGCCATTATTCAGCATTTCCAAAATAAGTAAATATAAAGGCATCTTTTAAAAAGACTGAAAAATCCAATTCTACTATATTGAAGGTAATAATTAGATATAACGATCAGGTCAAGGATAAATTTTTGAAAGCAGCTACTACTCTAATAAAATTTTTGTACACATTGAAAAAAACATCAAAACACTGTAATCTAGCTTTGAAAACTCTCTAAATGTGCTCCCAATCTAGCAAACCCTGTTGACCAGCTCTTCTGGTCTTTTTGCCATACTTTGTACAAGTCCCTCTCTGTCTTGCTTTTAGAACCAGGACAGCTCTCTCCACATTTCCATCTTCTAAAATAATTAGATTCAACCATTCATCCTCAGAGTTCCTACCACAAAGTCTCAGCTATGACCTGTTGATGGCCCATATTCCACTATTTTGAAATTCCACCAACAAACTTATGGTGATTTGACCATAACATTTTTATCTTCTCTCTCCCGCCAATTTCACTAAAACAGTAAAGGAGGGGAAGACACAAACAAAGAAAATAAAAGGCATCATTGAATGAGATTTTCAACATATGTGGGGAGGGGAGCTCATGAAAGATGGATAATGTACTTAATAGGAAGGAAAAAGCTATAGCTTAAAGAGGAGAATAAAGATCAAAAAAGAGCTGATTCATTTCATAGAACCCTTAGAGAGACTCAGCATTCAAAGCTTGTCATCATGGGGCATAGAATACCCATACATACTTCTCTCCCATCCCCTGCACTGGATACTACCACCAAGAGAGTATTATAATTTTCATGGGAGAGATTAAACTGGAGAAGGTCAACACCTAGAGACTTCAGGTACTGTGAAGAGCAACGATGAGACTGAAGGCAAAAAAAGATGGATTAATTAAAAGCCCATGTACTAAGTCACAAGACCCTTCCCCCAGCATCCTCTATCGCCTCATATGCAAAAAGCTGGGAACCAGGCATCTTCCACACACAAGAAATGAAAGATTACTTCCTTGAAAACACTGAACTGCCCTGAGAAAAATATCTTTGTTCTCAGGCTTGAGGTTGTCCAACACCTGAAGGATTCCAAAATGAAATAGGCCAATCAACAAGACCTAGAAACAGATCCTCAAGTCAGTTTTTAATGCCTCATTCAAATGTAGACCTAAGAATCATCAAACATTTGATGAAAGGCTTCAATGTGAAACACAGACCAAAATAAACAAAGAAGAAAAAAAAGACATGGAAGAAAGTGATATATGCTAGAAAGAGAAAAAGAAGTCATCAAAAAATATTCATCAGTATCACCAGAAAGATATACGAAGTGCTTAAAATTAAAGTCATAATATAAGAATGGGATGCTGTGGAAGAAGAAAAAGTAGAAAACAATAAGGAGCACTAAAAAATTGAACTTACATTTTACCTAATGCATGTGGTAAACTGTATTATTGTTCAAAAATATTCTCTACCCTTCTCCTATCAGATTTTTTTTTCCATGCCCATGGGGTAGGATATTTGCCATTGATTTCCTTTTGACAATGAAATGTGTTTCAATGTGATGTTTCACAGAAACCTTAAAAGCAAGCATGTGGTTTACATTTTTTTTTCCTCCTCTGACACAGGATTGGCAATACTCTGGATAGCAGTTGCTCCCGCATTCTGAAACTTCCAAGGAAGATGATGTGGACAGATCTGCTTCTGACCACAATGAAAACCTATTGTGATGAGAACTAAACTTCTGTTGTTGAAAGCCATTGAGATTTGGAGCATGTTTGTTACTCCAGACAATCTAGTCTATCCTGACACTACAATATGTTTGATCACATTGACTGTAGCTTCAGACTATTCAAAAAGCCAGAATCTGAATTAGTAGGTACATAAAAAACTAAGCAGGGACTTCCCTAATGGTCCAGTGGTTGGGACTTCGTCTTCCAGTACAGGGGGTGCAGGTTTGATCCCTGGGTGGGGAGCTAAGATCCCACATGCTTTGGAGCCAAAAAACCAAAACATAAAACAGAAGCAATATTGTAACAAATTCATTAAATACTTTAAAAATGGTCCACGTCAAAAAATCTTTAAAAGAAAAACTAAGCAAGTAAAAAATAAACACTTATCAACTCTGGAAAAAAACAAAAAGTTATATAGGAACAACCTGTAATCATATTACCCTATATGGCTCAGAGTAAAATATATTTATAGAGTCATTATAACATAATCCCTTGATATTGGCTGAATCAAAAACCAAAATAACTGTCGAAAGGATAGGAGGAAGATCTGTGTGTGTGTGTGTGTGTGTGTGTGTGTGTGTGTGTGTGTGTTTGTAGAACTGTTAAGAACACTAAATCCTCATCTTCTCTAAAAGGAAGTTGATAGAGATCTAATACTGAAAAATCAAGAAAAATAGTACACTGTGATATTTCGAACTATGGACGTAAATATTAGAAGAACAAAAAGATTTAAAATAGTTGTCTCAGAAGCATTAGAACTGGAAGATAATAAGATTGGGAAATGGGATTGCCATTCTTCAATACAGCATTATTTGACTTTTTACAAGTATTATTTTGATAAAGGTAAAAATTAAATGAAAACAGTTTTCTCTTACCATTTACAAATATACAGTTAAATATCCGAAGAAACTACCAAAAGACTTAAAATGACTAAGAAAAATAACTGGGATGGAGAGGGGCTAGGCAAGGAACTGCTATTTTTCACTTTAAGCTTCTCAATAATACTTGATTTTTTTTTTTGGCAATTTGACAAAACTTAAAAATTTAAAAATTTCCAAACGAAAACAATTTGAAATATGTAAGTGAAATTTGCTTTTGTTCCATTAAGTCAAATCATCAGAAAACAAACTCATATCAAGAATAAAGTAAAGAACGCAATATTTGCCTATAGCCTGGTAAAATCAGTAATTTAAAATTGTGAGCCCCACCATATTTTGTTTTGTTTTTTTATAATGAGAATTTTTAGTGAGGTCATCTGGGTTCTTTAGGAGTCTCAATCATTATTCTAGAGATCTAATGTATAGCATAGTGATTATAATTATTAATACTATACTCCAAACTTGAAAGTTGCTGAGAGTAGATTTTAAATGTTCTCATCTCAAACACACACACACAAACACACACACACACACACACACACAAATGGTAATTATGGAGATAGCCATAATTTTTGTTTGTTTGTTTAAAAATCTCCTTTAATTATATTTTCATGAACTCCAAGAAGAACATCATTGCAGTTAATGTTACAAAAAGCAAAGAGGGACATTTGAACATGCAATAAAAAATGGATTCACAGTGAAAATAATGTATGTTGGTACTAAAATATAGTTACTTGGCTCCCTGAAGGGAAAAGCTTTCTTCTAATTATCTATTCACTTGGGTTTTATCATGAGAAAAATTTTTTTTTTTCTGGAAAGCTTTGGGAAGTTTTCAATTTGTGCTACTGTTATTGTTAGCATCTGATGGAAGTCCCTCATTCTGAAAGCCATGATTTGCAGTCTGTAATTTAATCAGAAAAGGAAAAACTACAACAAATAGCTTGGCAACTGTGTTCTTGTTACATACAAAGCCATTAGCAAAAGTATGTAACAAAATTTATGTGAAGCAAACAATTTTGTCCTTATATACAGAAGTTTCACAGAAAGATAGACAAGATGGAAAGGCAGACAGCTATGTACCAGATGAAGGAACAAGATAAAACCCTAGAAATACAATTAAATGAAGTGGAGATAGGCAACCTTCCAGAAAAAGAATTCAGAATAATGATAGTGAACATCATCCAGGACCTCGGAAAAAGAATGGAGGCAAATATCAAGAATACAAGAAATGTTTAACAAAGACCTAGAAGAATTAAAGAACAAACCAACAGAGATGAACAATACAATAACTGAAATGAAAATTATACTAGAAGGAATCAATAGCAGAATAAGTGAGGCAGAAGAATGGATAAGTGACCTGGAAGACAGAATGGTGGAATTCACTGCTTCAGAACAGAAAAAAGAATGAAAAGAAATGAAGACAGCCTATGAGACCTCTGGGACAACATTAAACACAACAAATTCACATTATAGGGATCCCAGAAAAGAGAAGACAGAGAGAGAAAGGACCCGAGAAAATATGTGAAGAGATTATAGTTGACAACTTCCCTAACATGGGAAAGGAAATAGCCACCCAAGTCCAGGAAGAACAGAGAGTCCCATACAGGATACACCCAAGGAGAAACACACTGAGACACACAGTAATCAAATTGGAAAAACTCAAAGACAAAGAAAAATTATTGAAAGCAGCAAGGGAAAAATGACAAATAACATACAAGGGAACTCCCATAAGGATAACAGCTGATTTCTCAGCAGAAACTCTACAAACCAGAAGAGAGTGGCATGATATACTTAAAGTGATGAAAGGGAAGAACGTACAACCAAGATTAGTCTACCTGGCAAGGATCTCATTCAGATTTGATGGAGAAATGAAAAGCTTTACAGAAAAGCAAAAGCTAAGAGAATTCAGCACCACAAAACCAGCTCTACAGCAAATGCTAAAGGAACTTCTCTAAGTGGGAAACACAAGAGAAGAAAAGGACCTACAAAAGCAAACCCAAAACAATTAAGAAAATGGTCATCGGAACATACATATTGATAATTACCTTAAACATGAATGGATTAAATGTTCCAACCAAAAGACACAGGCTTGCTGAATGGAAAGAAAAACAAGACCCCTATATATGCTGTCTACAAGAGACCCAATTCAGACCTAGGGACACATACAGACTGAAAGTGAGGGGATGGAAAAAGATATTCCATGCAAATGGAAATCAAAAGAAAGCTGGAGTAGCAATACTCATATCACATAAAATAGACTTTAAAATAAAGACTATTACAAGAGACAAGAAAGGACACTACATAATGATCAAGAGATCAATCCAAGAAGCAGATATAACAATTACAAATATATATGCACCCAACATAGGAGTACCTCAATACATACGGCAACTGCTAACAGCTATAAAAGAGGAAATCGACAGTAACACAGTAATAGTGGGGGACTTTTACACCTCACTTACACCAATGGACAGATCATCCAAAGTGAAAATTAATAAGGAAACACAAGCTTTAAATGACACAATAGACCAGAGAGATTTAATTGATATGTATAGGGCATTCCATCCAAAAACAGCAGATTACTCTTTCTTCTCAAGTGCGCACAGAACGTTCTCCAGGATAGATCACATCTTGGGTCACAAATCAAGCCTCAGTAAATTTAAGAAAATTGAAATCATATCAAGCATCTTTTCTGACCACAGTGCTCTGAGATTAGAAATGAATTACAGGGAAAAAAGCTTAAAAAACACAAACACATGGAGGCTACAATTCGTTACTAAATAACCAAGATATCACTGAAGAAATCAAAGAGGAAATCAAAAACTACCTAGAGACAAATGACAATGAAAACATGACGATCCAAAACCTATGGGATGCAGCAAAAGTAGTTCTAAGAGGGAATTTTATAGCTATACAAGCCTACCTCAAGAAACAAGAAAAATCTCAAATAAACAATCTAACCTTACACCTAAAGGAACTAGAGAAAGAAGAACAAACAAAACCTAAGGTTAGCAGAAGGAAAGAAATCATAAAGATCAGAGCAGAAATAAATGAAATAGGAAAAAAGATAACAATAGCAAAGACCAATAAAACTAAAAGTTGGTTCTTTGAGAAGATAAACAAAATTGATACACCATTAGCCAGACTCATTAACAGAAAAAGGGAGAGGATTCAAATCAATAAAATTACAAATGAAAGAGGAGAAGTTACAATACACACCACAGAAATACAAAGCATCCTAAGAGACTACTATACGCAACTCTACGCCAATAAAAGGGACAACCTGGGAGAAATGGATAAATTCTTAGAAAGGTACAACCTCCCAAGACTGAACCAGGAAGAAATAGAAAATATGAAGAGACCAATCACAAGTAATGAAATTGAAACTGTGATTAAAAATTTTGCAACAAACAAAAGACCAGGACCAGATGGCTTCACAGGTGAATTCTATCAAACACTTAGAGAAGAGCTCACACCTATCCTCAAACTCTTCCCAAACATTGCAGAGGAAGGACCACTCCCAAACTCATTATATGAGGCCACCATCACCCTGATACCAAAACCAGACAAAGATACTACAAAGAAAGAATATTACAGACCAATATCACTCATGAATATAGATGCAAAACTCCTCAACAAAATACTAGCAAACACAATCCAACAACACATTAAAAGGATCAAACACCAGTATCAAGTGGGATTTATCCCAGGGATGCAAGGATTCTTCAATATACGCAAATCAATCAATGTGATACACCATATTAAGAAATAGAAGAATAAAAACTATATGATCATCTCAATAGATGCATAAAAAGCGTTTGACAAAATTCAACACCCATTTATGATAAAAACCCTCCAGAAAGTGGGCATAGAGGGAATTTACCTCAAAATAATAAAGGCCATATATGACAAGCCCACAGCAAACATCTTTCTCAATGATGAAAAACTGATAGAATTTCCTCTAAGATCAGGAACAAGACAAGGATATCTACTCTCACCACTATTATCCAACAGAGTTTTGGAAGTCCTAGCCACGGCAATCAGAGAAGGAAAAGAAATACAAAATGGAAAAGAAGAAGTAAAACTGTCACTGTTTGCAGATTACATGATACTATACATACAGAATCCAAAAGATGCCACCAGAAAACTACTAGAGCTAACCAATGAATGTGGTAAAGTTGCAGGATAAAAAATAAACCCACAGAAATCTCTTGCATTCCTATATACTAATGATGAAAAATGAAAGAGAAATTATGAAAACACTCCCATTTACCATTGCAACAAATAGAATAAAATACCTAGGAATAAACCTACCTCGGGAGACAAAAGACCTGTATGCAGAAAATTATAAGACACTGATGAAAGAAATTAAAGATGATACAAACAGATGGAGAGATATACCATGTTCTTGGACTGGAAGAATTAATATTGTGAAAATGACTATACTACCCAAAGCAATCTACAGATTCAATGCAATCGCTATCAAATTACAAATGGCATTTTTTTTTTACAGAACGAGAATAAAAAATCTTAAAATTTGTATGGAGACACAAAAGACCCCGTATAGCCAAAGCAGTCTTGAGGGAAAAAAGTGAAGCTGGAGGAATCAGACTCCCTGACTTCAGACTATATTACAAAGCTACAGTAATCAAGACAGTATGGTACTGCCACAAAAACAGAAATATAGATCAATGGAACAAGATAGAAAGTCTAAAGATAAACCCATGCACCTATGGTCAACTAATCTATGACAAAGGAGGCAAGGATATATAATGGAGAAAAGACAGTCTCTTCAATAAGTGGTGCTGGGAAAACTGGACAGCTACTTGTCAAATAATGAAATTAGAACACTCCCTAACACCATACACAAAAATAAACTCAAAATGGATTAGAGACCTAAATGTAAGACCGGACACTATAAAACTCTTAGAGTAAAACATAGGAAGAACACTCTTTGACATAAATCACAGCAAGATCATTTTTGATCCACCTCCTAGAGTAATGGAAATGAAAACAAAAATAAACAAATGGGACCTAATGAAACTTCAAAGCTTTTGCAAAGCAAAGGAAACCATAAACAAGACGAAAAGACAACCCTCAGAATAGGAGAAAATATTTGCAAACGAATCAATGGACAAAGGATTAATCTCCAATATATGTAAACAGCTCATGCAGCTCAATATTAAAAAAACAAACAACCCAATCCAAAAATGGGCAGAAGACCTAAATAGACATTTCGCCAAAGAAGGCATACAGATGGCCAAGAAGTATATGAAAAGCTGCTCAACATCAGTAATTATTAGAGAAATGCAAATCAAAACTACAATGAGGTATCACCTCACACCAGTTAGAATGGGCATCATCAGAAAATCTACAAACAACAAATGCTGGAGAGCATGTGGAGAAAAGGGAACCCTCTTGCACTGTTGGTGGGAATGTAAATTGATATAGCCACTATGGAGAACGGTATGGAAGTTCCTTAAAAAATGAAAAATAGAATTATCATATGATCCAGCAATCCCACTACTGGGCACATACCCAGAGAAAACCATAATTCAAAAAGACACATGCACCCCAATGTTTATTGCAGTGCTATTTACAATAGCCAGGTCATGGAAGCAACCTAAATGCCCATCGACAGACGAATGGATAAAGAAGATGTGGTACATATATACAATGGAATATTACTCAGCCGTAAAAAGGAACGAAATTGGGTCATTTGCTGAGATGTGGGTGGATCTAGAGTCTGTCATACAGAGTGAAGTAAGTCAGAAAGTGTAAAACAAACATCGTATATTAACGCATATATGTGGAACCTAGAAAAATGGTACAGATGAACCGGTTTGCAGGGCAGAAATTGAGACACAGATGTAGAGAACAAATGTATGGACACTAAGGGGGGAAAGCGGCAGGGGGTTGGGGGTTGAGGTGTGATGAATCGGGTGATTGGGATTGATATGCATACACTGATGTGTATAATATTGATGACTAATAAGAACCTGCTGTATAAAAAAATTTTAAATATAGATAACTAATAAGAAAAAAAAGGTAATTATGTGACGTGATGCAGGTGTTAGCTAATGTTACGGTGGTAATCATTTAGCAATATATAAGTGTATCAAATCATCACCTTGCAAACCGTAAACTTACACAGTGTTATACATCAATTATACCTCAACACAGCTTGAAAAAAATCTCAATCATTATCAAAAATAAGTTACTTTCAATATGCAATACTGTACTTACTAAGACTGGGTAATGCACATCTCAGGATCATTTTCAAAAGACACTGAACATTTTATTGTTAATCTTCAGTCAAACCAGGATTTTATTAACGTAACCACAAATTCCTGTTAAATGCAATAAATATTAATTAAACAACTATTATATATGTGTATAAGATTGCCCTAGGGCTTCCCTGGTGGCGCAGTGGTAGAGAGTCCACCTACCGATGCTGGGGACATGGGTTTGTGCCCCGGTCCGGGAAGATCCCACATGCCGCATAGCGGCTGGGCCCGTGAGCCATGGCCGCTAAGCCTGCACATCTGGAGCCCGTGCTCCGCAACGGGAGAGGCCACAACAGTGAGAGACCCGCGTACCGCAAAAAAAAAAAAAAAAAAAAAAGATTGCCCTAAGCTTTGCAGGAGATAAAAGTTAAGATATTTCACTCTCTATCGTCCCGGAATTTATAGTCTTGTGAGGAACATAAGATGCGCATAGCAATTACCAAAATAAAGTGGAAAATTATATAGGGGCATAAAAGAGGTAGAAAAAGGGAAGAGAAATGAAAATTAGTTATAATTCAGAGGACCAGGGAGCAGATGGTCTTTGAACATAGGCTGAAATTGAACATGTGAGGCTAGAGAGAGGAGAATTATATGGGAGTAAAATAATAATATCAATAAAGAATGTAAGCAGGAAAGTGCAGCACATGTCAGTTCAGCAAGTCATTTTGGTTGGATCATAAGGTGGGTGAAAAGAAGTAGTAAAAAATAAAGAAAGAAAATATTTGGGGAGATCATAGGGCTCTTTGAGGATCAAGTTAACCATTTTGTAATTCAGATAACGAAATGTTGGTGTCAATTAAAGGTTTTGAGAAACAAGTGACCTGTCCAGAATTATATTAAGGAAAATTAACGTGAAAATGTACATGGGGAGGATTAAAAGAGAAGAAACAAGAGCTATGCTTTATTTAACATTAATAGATAATAAAGAGAAAATCACATTCTCTGAATAGATATCTTGACATACATTTTTGAGAAATATCATCATTCTCAAACAATGAGGACATTTCAAATTTGCATCAAAATTTTGTGAACAGCATGAGTGTTGTAAAAAAAAAAAACATAAGCAAGCAATACACACATTGATCTTTATAAGCTCTATAATTATACTATTGGTCAAATCAGTTCCTATTCACCTAAAGGAGGAATAAGTGTCTTCAGGTAGAAAAGAAAGAACTAAAGTAGATGTGAAAATTTCCCTTACTTATTTTCAAACAGTGGCTCCTCAAAAAAAAAACTGCAATTAATTAAGTTTCTGAAATACAAACATATCTGAATAGTAGACATATGGCAGGAGCGGCAAATGAGCAGACCAAGCTGAGGTCCTAATTTGTCAAAAGTAAGCACATTAGTATTACCAATCTGTTAATGTTGACAAGAAGACTCATTTTGACTGTTCCTTTTGTATCAATAAATGAGTGGATTTCAAATACTCTAAATAAAAATACTAAAAGGAGCCCTCCTAAAAGTACGTATCAACCCAGTAATTTCTGGATGCTCTTTCAGTATAGCCTACAAATATTTTCAGGACAGCAACTCAGAAGGGAATAAATATCTTAAGTCCTTGAGCTATGTATTGAATGCTAATGTATTTGTATATGATGGATTTAATACAGAACTGAGAATAAATGACTTTCAGCAGCTGCACTCTAGACCTATAAATCACTATGAGTACTACAAAATCCATACAGAAGAGGAACAGCTGGATAATTTACAACACCAGTATTTGTCAAGAAAAAGCTGAAAATACAGAACCTGATTTCTCCTTTTTTCACAGTGCACACTTCTACAAAAATTAAAAATTATCCTTCTAGAGAATCTATTTGGATAAGTGCTTCTATTCATATTGACACATTGCTCCTTTAAAATACAAAATCCTTAATTCCACTCATTTTAAGGAACACTTTTTAAAAGGATAAAAATGGCAAATGGAAAAAGTTTTCCTTATAACCAAATGCAAGCACAAAGAAAAGTCTTTTAATGTTTATTTTGTGTTCCAATTGCTATGCTCTAATAAAATCCTACAAAAGGAAACACATTAAACCAGATGACTTGCAGAGCACAGTGATACCAAAAATAGTACTTAAGCTAATACACTAATTGCAAAATTGCAGAGATTAAGTTCATCATTCTAGTTCTTGGATAAACTTTGGAGATAGAGTATTTAAAGTTTAATATAAGGGCTGTCTTAAGCCTCTTGAATAATACAAGCAGTAAAAATGTGCTCCATATAAGAAGTGAACTCCAGAAAGAGAAAACTGCAGTCACTAAAGGAATATTAGCTCATGTGTAAGCAACAAAATAACTTGCTTACAACTTCTATAAAAGTCAATAAAACAGAATGCCTAAGTGCCAATTTTGCTCACATATCTACCATTGTTTTAGTTTTCATAGGTGACTCTGATTCATAAAGAAGCCATTTTACCTTGATAATAACACCAAAGAAAAATTTTAATGTCCCCACATGGAGCTATAATGTCCTCTATGTAGGAATTTGACAATACGAAAAAATTTGGACCTATTTTCAAATGGACCTCTCTCAGGTTCAGACGTATAAGTTCCTTTGAAACAATGATAAAGACGCAGATGTAGAGAATGGACTTGAGGACATGAGGAGGGGGAAGGGTAAGCTGGGATGAACTGAGAGTGTGGCATGGACATATATACACTATCAAATGTAAAATAGATAGCTAGTGGGAAGCAGCCGTATAGCACAGGAAGATTAGCTCCGTGCTTTGTGACCACCTAGAGGGGTGGGATAGGGAGGGTGGGAGGGAGGGAGATGCAAGAGGGAAGAGATATGGGGACATATGTATATGTATAGCTGATTCACTTTGTTATAAAGCAGAAACTAACACACCATTGTAAAGCAATTATACTCCAATAAAGATGTTAAAAAAATAATAAAAATAAAACAATGATCATAGGAAATTCAACCAGTTGGCTTTATTCTCCAAATAATGCAGTGTAGTGGACTTTAATTGCAATATTATATAAACACTGATAAGAATACACACAGAGTGACAGAAGAACAGGCAGCTTTACCTGCTTACCAACTTAACATCAGCCAGAAGCAAAAGAGATGGGTGAGGTTTTTCTTAATTGATGTCTAACCATCTTTCTTCCCTTATACCTCATTCCTCTAATCACTTTATTTTAAAATCACATAGCTCAGAGCACAAACAAGGCCCCCTCTGTCAGTTGTCCTTAAGTTGAACTCAAGTCTTCTCAGCACACACATAGCCTCACAGGATATGTACTTATTGAGCACAATGCCAGGGAAAGAATCATAGGCATCTAATAGTAGAAGTAGACATGGATTAACAAAAAAAATCCAAGCCCTAAAATGTCACAAAGGGTTGAAGAGCATAAAAAGAACACAATAATTTATGTGAAATTAGTTTCATTCAAATTAACAGAAAGATTCAGCTGCATTTTTCTTAAGTTATACTACTTACTAGCTCAGAGCATGAACCACCAACCAGATGGGTAAATGCAAAGCAGAACTACCAAAGGAGAAATTCTTGCACTGCTTTAAAATGGGAATAGAGGGCTATCACTAAATATACCGGAAAAAAAAGTACCATTGTTTACGGGCCTCCATCACAGAACTTTATACATCTATATGATTCTCCTCCCTGAACTTCTGACAGGACTTTGAATCTCTCCTAGAATCTCTCTCAGGAGTTCAGCCACAGAACTGAGCTAACTTAAATGCCCTATCATCCTTACTGTTCTATAATCGCTGAAGTTGTCCTAATTTCTTAAGTTAAAATATCCTGTGGTTCTGGGTACTTCCCTGGCGGCGCAGTGGTTAAGAATCTGCCTGCCAACGCAGGGGACACGGGTTTGAGCCCTGGTCTGGGAGGATCCCACATGCCGCAGAGCAACTAAGCCTGTGTGCCACAACTACTGAACCTGTGCTCTAGAGCCCGCGAGCCACAACTACTGAGCCTACGTGCCATAACTGCTGAAGCCCGTGTGCCTAGAGCCTGTGCTCCACAACAAGAGGAGCCACCACAGTGAGAAGCCCGTGCACCGCAACGAAGAGTAGCCCTCGCTCACCGCAACTAGAGAAAGCCTGCACACAGCAACGAAGACCCAATGCAGCCAATAAATAAATAAATAAATTTATTTAAAAATATATATATATCCTATGGTTCTAAACTGGACCCAACTTATTTCAAGAACAGTAGTACCCAATTTTTTTAAATGCCCATTAAATAAAAGTATTAAGTAAAATCAATACTTTATTAATTCACAGTTGTGTAAGCCAAACCATTTTAGCAGTAGAGGACACAGAGTAATATTTAAAGAATAAAGAAGTTACAACTTATTTCTTATAAGTTGTAATGCACTGTGAATCTCAGAAATTACTTGTTAAAATTTCTGGCTTCAAATATTCTTAGAACGTGAAGGTCAATTTCTGATCTATCTCTTTATTATTACTCCAAATAGGTATATATTTGTCTTTTTCATGGAGGTATTTTTATAAATGTCTACACCCCACCCACACCTACTACTAAATACATGGCTATCTAAATTTCAGTTGTTCATCAAAATCCATTATTTCCACTTATCTTAGCCCTCTCAGCCCACAGAGACCTCTTTCTCACATGAAGTCCCATACTATTTACTATTTGTAGTATAATGTAGTAGTTAAATGCATAAGATTTTACTGCTAGACACCCCTGTATCAGAGTCCTATCATTCATTGCTTATGAGGCCATGGGTAAGTCACTTAACAGACATAGACCTTAGCTTCCTCATACCTAAAATGGAGATAACAACACCTATTTTATCAGGTTTTTGTGAAAGATGAATAAGATAATATATGAAGTGTTTACACTTTAATAGGAAGCAGGAAAAATAAAAATAATTTTTTAAAAATACAACTCAATAATAAAAAGACAACCCAATTTAAAAATGGGCAAAATATTTTAATAGACACAAAGGCCAGTAACCACAGGAAAAAATACTTAAACTTATATTTATGAGGAAAATGCAAATTAAACCACCATGATATGTCACTACACATCTACCAAAGGCTAAGATTCCCATAACTGGAAGTCTCTCACACATTCGTTGGTGAGCGTGAAATGGTACAATTGCTTCAGAAAAAAGTGTTGCAGTTTCTTATAAAACCAAAAATTTACCTACCCTATGACAAGATAATTCCACTCCTATGTATAGGCATACCTCAGAGAGATTGCAGGTTCAGTTCCAGACCACCACAATAAAGTGAGTATCACAACGAAAGTGAGTAACACAAATTTCTTGGTTTCCCAATGCATATAAAAATTATGTTTTACACTATACTGTAGTCTGTTAAGTATGTAATAGCCTTATGTCTAAAAGAACAACGTACATAACAATTTTAAAATACCTTATTGTTAAAAAGTGCTAACCACCATCTTACACTTTAGCAAGTCATAATCTTTTGCTGGTGGACAGTCTCGCCTCAGTGCTGATAGCTGCTGACTGATCAGGGTGGTGGTTGCTGAAGGGTGGGCAGGGCTGTGGCAATTTCTTAAAATAAGACAACCGTGAAGTTTGCTGCATAGATTACTCTTTCCTTTCACAAACAATATCTCTGTAGTATGCAATGCTGTTCGAAAGTATTTTACCCACAGTAGAATTTTCAAAACTGGAGTCTATCCTCTCAAACCCTGCCACTGCTTTATCAACTAAGTTTATGTGCTATTCTAAATCCTCTGTTGTAATTTCAACAATCTTCACAGCATCTTCACCAAGAGTAGATTCTATTTCAAAAAACCATTTTGCTTTGCTCATCCATAAGAAACATCTCCTCATCCATTAATGTTTTATCATGAGATTGCAGTGATTCAGTCACATCTTCAGTCTCCACTTCTAATTCTAGTTCTCTTGCTACATCCACCACAACTGCAGTTACTTCCTCTAGTGAAGTCTTGAACCCCTTAGGTCATCCGTGAGGGTTGGAATCAATTTCTTCCAAACTCCTATTAATGTTGATATTTTTTACCTCTTCCTATGAATCACAAATGTTCTTAATGGTATCTAGAATGGTGAATCCTTTCCATAAGGTTTTCAATTGTCTTTGCCCAGATCCATCAGAGGAATTACTGTCTATGACAGCTATAGCCCTACAAATTTATTTCTTCTTTTTAAGGTTTTTTTTGTAAAGATAATTGTAGATTCACATTCAACGGTAAGAAATAATACATGGATGTTCTGTGCACCCATTGGTAACATCTTGTAAAAATATAGTATAATCTCACAATCGGAAAATCAACATTGATACGACCAAGGTACAGAACATTTCCTTTACCACAAGGATCCTTCATTGGCCTCAAAATGTATTTCTTAAATAATAAGACTTGAAAGTCAAAATTACTCCTTGATACATGGGCTACAGAATGGATGTTGTGTTAGCAGGCATGAAAACAACATTAATCTCATTGTACTTCTCCATCCAAGCTCTTGGGGGACCAGGTGCATTGTCAATGAGCAGTACTATTTTGAAAGGAATCTTTTTTCTGAGCAATTTTTCTCAACAGGACTTAAACTGTTCAGTAAACCATGTTGTATACAGATGTGCTGTCATCCAGGCTTTGTTGTTCCATTTACAGAGCACAGGCGCAGCATAATTCTCAAGGGTCCTAGGATTTTCAGAATGGTAAATGAGCTTTATCTTCAACTTAAAGTCACCAACTGCATTAGCCCCTAACAAGAGAGTCAGCCTGTCTTTTGAAGCTCTGAAGCCAGGCACTGACTTCTCCTCTTAAGCTATGAAAGTCCTAGATGGCATCTTCTTCCAACAGAAGGCTGTTTTGTCTCCATTGCAAATATCTTGTTTAGTGTAGCCACCTTCATTATCTTAGCTAGATCTCCTGAATAACTTACTGCAGTTTCTACATCAGCATTTGCAACTTCACCTTGTACTTTTATGTTATGAGGACAGCTTCTTTCCTTAAACCTCATAAACCAACATCTGCTAAATTCAAGCTTTTCTTCTGAAGCCTCCTCACCTCTCTCAACCTTCATAGAATTGAAGAGAGTTAGGCCCTTGCTCTGGATTAGGCTTTGGCTTAAGGAACTGTTGTGGCTGGTCTGATCTTCCATCCAAACTACTAAAACTTTCTCCATATCAGCAGTAAGCCTGTTCACTTTATCATTCTTGTGTTCACTGGAGTACCACTTTTAATTTCCTTCAAGAACTTTTCCTTTGCATTCATAACCTGGCTAACTGTTTGGAGCAAGAGGCCTAGCTTTCGGCCTATCTCTGCTTTCGACATGCCATCCTCACTAACCATAATCATCATTTCTAGCTTTTGATTTAAAGTGAGAGATGAGCAGCTCTTTCTTTCACTTAAATACTTAGAGGCCATTGTAGGGTTGTTAATTGGACTAATTTCAATATTCTTTTGTCTTAAGTAATAGGGGAGAAGTGAAGAGAGGGAGCAAGACAGGGAATTGCCTGTCAGTGGAGCAGTCAGAACAAACACAACATTTATCAATTAAGTTCGGCACTTTATATGCGTGTGTGTGTGTATTTGGTATATATGGGGTTGGAACTGCTGGGACACATGGGTCATATGTTTAACATTTCAAGGAACTGCTTATTTTCCAAAGTAGCTGTATGATTTTACAATCCCACCAACAATGTGTGAGAGTTCCAATTTCTCCACTCCTTGCCAACACTTGTTATATTTCTGTCTTAGATTATAACCTTCCTAGTGGGTATCAAGCAGCATCTCCTTGTAGCTTTGATTTGCATTTCACTAATTGCTAATGATTTTGAGCATCATTTTATGGGCTTATTGGCCATTTCTATATCATCTTTGAAGAAAAGAGTTTAATTATTATACAGGGTTTTTCCCAACTTTACTGAGATATAATTGGTATATAACATTGTGTAAGTTTATGATATATAACATGATAAACAATACATATATATTGTGCCATTCTAATACATATTATGAGAAGATATCTCATTGCTGCTTTGACTTGCACTTTCCTGATGATTCGTGATGTTAAACACCTTTTCATGTACGTGTTGGCCATTTGTATGTCTTCCTTGAAAAAATGTCTATTCAGGTTCTCTGACCATTTTTAATCAGATTATTTGATTTTTTGCTATTGAATTGTATGAGTTAATTATATATTTTGTATATTAAGCACTTATCAGATAAATGGTTTGTAATTTTTCTCCCATTCCACAGGCTGCCTTTTCATTTTGTTGATAGTTTTATTTGCTGTACAAAAGGTTTTAGTTTGACATAGTCCCCCTTGGTTATTTTTATCTTTGTTGTGTGCACTTTTTATGTCAGATCCAATAAAATCAGTCAAGACCAACATCAAGGAGATTTTTCCCTATGTTTTCTTCTAGGAGTTTTTTTGTTTCAGATTTTATGCTTAAGTCTTTAACCCATTGCAAGTTGTTTTTTGTGCGTGGTGTGAGAGAGGGGTTCAATGTCATCTTTTGCATGTGAATTTAGTTTGCTAGTATTTTACTGAGAATTTTTGCCTTTATATTCATCAGGAAGTAGTCCTGTGGTTTTGTTGTTGTTGCTGTTGCTCTTTCTTGTAGTGTCGTTATCTGGCTTTGATATAAGACTAATACTGGCCTCATAAAATGAGTTTGGGAGTCTTCCCACCTCTTCAATTTTTAAAAAGTGTTTGAAAAAGATTGGCATGGATTATTTTAATATTTGGTAGAAAATACCAGTGAAGCCATCTGGTCCTGAACTTTTCTTTGTTGGAAGGTTTTTAGTTACTGATTCAATCACCTTACTTTTAGCTGTTCAGATTATCCATTTCTTCACAATTTAGTGTTGATATGTTGTAGTTCTAGGAATTTATCCATTTTTTCAAGGTTATGCAATTTGTTGGTATATAATTATTTACAGTAGTCACTCATGACTCTTTGCACTTCTGTGGTATCAGTTGTAATATCTTCTCTTTTCTTTCTGATTTTAAGACTTGTCTATTTGTTAGTCTGGCTAACAGTTTGTCAGTTTTATTTATCTTTTCAAAAAAAACAGCTCTTACTTTCAAGATCTTTTCTATTATTTTTCTGATCTCTCTTTTTTTATGCTCTGATCTTTGTGATTTCCTTCCTTCTGCTAACTTTGGGCTTAGTTTCTTTACACTTTGAGGTGTAAAGCTAGGTTGTTTATTTGTGATCTTTATTTTCTCCCAACGTAAGTGTTTATCACTGTAAACATACCTCTTAGAAGTGCTTTTGCTGCAGCCCTTAAGTTTTGGTATGTTATGTTTCCATTTTCATTTGTTTCCTGATATTTTTTATTTCCACTTGATTTCTTATTTGACCCAAAGTTCTTCAGAAGTGTATTGTTTAATTTCCACGTATTTGTGAATTTTCCAATTTCCATCCTGTTATTAATTTCTAGCTTAATACCATGTGGTCAGAAAAGACACTTCATATGATTTCAATTTTCTTACATTTGCTAAGGCTGTTCTGTGGCCTAACATATGATCTATCTTGGAGAATATACCTTGTGAGAAATATATGTATTCTCCTGATGTTAGATGGAATGTTCTGTACATGTCTTTTAGGTCTACCTGGTTTAAAGTACAGTTCAAGCACAATGTTTCCTTGCTAATTTTCTGTCTGGGTGATCTATCCATTGTTGACAGTGGGGTATGAAAATCCCCTATTATTACTGTACTGTTATCTATTTCTTTCTTCAGTTCTGTGAGTATTTGCTTAATATATTTAGGTGGTCCAATGTTGGATGAATATATATTTACAATTGTTATATACCCTGATGAAATGACCCTTTTATCACTTTATCATGATATAATGACCACCTGTGTCTCTTGTTAATAATTTTTGTTTGAAGACTACTTTGTTATGTATAGCTACTCTGCACTCTTTTGCTTTCCAATGCATGGAATATCTTTTCCTATTACTTCTCTTGAGCCTATGTGTGTCCTTAAAGCTGAAGTAGGTCTCTTGTAGGCAACACAGAATTTGAGTCATGCTTTTTAATCCATTCAGCCATTCTATGCATTTTGATTGGAGAATTTCATCAATTTACATTAAAATAATTATTCTCAGGTAAGCACTTACTAATGCCATCTTATTAATTGTTTTCTAGCTGTTTTATCATTCCTGTGGTTCCTTCTTCCTCTTTGTTTTCTGTAAAAATAGATAATTTTCCACAGTGGTATGGTTTAATTTCCTTCACTGTATCTTTTGTGTATCTAATTTTGTGTAGATTTTTGCTTTGCAGTTACCATGAAACTTAAATAAAACATCTTGTAGGGCTTCCCTGGTGGCACAGTGGTTGAGAGTCTGCCTGCCTGCCAATGCAGGGGACACGGGTTTGTGCCCTGGTCTGGGAAGATCCCACATGCCGCGGAGCGGCTGGGCCTGTGAGCCATGGCCGCTGAGCCTGCGCGTCCGGAGCCTGTGCTCCGCAACGGGAGAGGCCACAACAGTGAGAGGCCTGCATACCGCAAAAAAAAAAAAAAAAAAAAAATTGTAGGTATAAAGTCTATTTTATTTTATTTTTTAATTGCTTTTTTTTTTTAGTTTTTATTGGATCAGCCATCATTTCTTAAATAATCTTTCTGCCTTTTTATAATCCCTTCTCCTTCAGGGACTTCAATAATGTGTCACTGTTTCACTTATAGGTACCCCATAATTCACACAGTCTTTCTTTACACTTTTTACTCTTTTTCATTCTCATTTCCTTTTGCTCCTGTGACTGGATAATTTTAAATAAATGGTATCTTAGTTCTACTGATTGGTATAGTTTGATGTCGAACCTCTCTATAGAATCTTCAGTTCAGTAATGTAACCTTCAACTGTCGGATTTCTTTTGGGTTTTTTTTTTTAATGGTTTCTACTTCTTTGTTGAACTTCTCATTTTTTTCATGTATTCATTCCTAATTTCATTTAGTTTTCTGTTTTTGTACTTTTTATTGCAATATACTTACGTTAGTTTCAGGTGTACAACATAGTGATTTGATATTTAAATACATTACAAAATGATCACCATGATAAGTCTAGTAATCATGTGTCCCCACACAAAATTATTACAGTATTATTGACCATATTCCTTATGTTGTATATTACATCCTGTGACTTACTTATTTTATAGCTGGAAGTTTGTACCTCTAAATTCCCTCCACTTATTTTAGCCATTCCTCCACCAGTCTGCCAGCTGGCAACCAACAGTTTTTTGTCTGTATCAGAATCTATTTTTGTTTTGTTTTCTTTCTCCTTTGTTTTGTTTTTTAGATTCCACATATAAGTGAGATCATATGGTGTTTGTCTTCACTGTCCAACTTATTTCACTTTACATAATATCCTCTAGATGCATCCATGTTGTCACAAATGGCAAGATTTCATTCCTTTTAGGGCTGAGTAATATTCCATTGTGTGTCTATATCTATATCTACATCTATATCTATATGCCACGTCTTCTATATCTATTCATATATTGATGGACACTTAGGTTGCTTCCAAATCTTGGCTTTTATAAATAGTGCTGCAGTGAACATTAGTATGCATATATCTTTTAAATTAGTATTTTTGTTTTCTTCATGTAAATACCCAGAAGTGAAATTGCTAGATTGTACAGTAGTCCTATTTTTAATTTTTTTGAGGAAACTCCATACTGTTTTCCACAGTGGCTGCAGCTATTTACAATCCCACCAACAGGGACTAGGGTTTCCTTTTCTCCACATCCTCAACAACACTTGCTATTTGTTGTCTTTTTGATGACAGTTATTCTGGTAAGTGTGAGGTGATATCTTCTTGTAGTTTGGATTTGCATTTCCTTGATGATTAATTATGCTGTCATATTTTCATGTGTCTGTTGGCATATATATGGCTTCCTTGCAAAAATGTCTATTCAAGTCCCTGTCCATTTTTTAATCAGATTGTTTGGATATTTTTATATTGAGTTGTATAAGTTCTTTATATACTTTGGATATTAACCCTTATCAGATATGTCATATACAAATATCTTCTCCCATTCAGTGTGTTACCTTTTTACTTTGATCATAGTTCCCTTCACTGTGCAGAAGCGTTTTAGTTTGGTGTAGTCACATTTGTTTATTTTTGCTTTTGTTTCCCTTCCCTGAGGAGAAAAATTCAAAAAATGTTGCTAAGAACAATGTCAAAAAGCATACTGCCTATGTTTTCTTCAAGAAGTTGTATGGTTTCAGGTCTCATAAGTCTTTAATCCATTTTGAGTCTATTTTGGTATGGTTTGAAAAAATGGTCCAATTCATTATTTTACATGCAGCCATCCAGCTTTCCCCACACTGTTTATTCCCCACACATGTGTACGGACTTCCAGATCCCCAGAAATAATCATATCTTTTCTAAGTCCCCTAAGAACAACTCATTCTCTAGATTTCTCTTTTAAAGTCTTGAGCCAACTTCTTGTTTCTCCAGCTAGTATCATGGCCTCAAGCACCTGTGATGTTAAACAATTGCTGCTGATCATTTCCAACAAAACTCCTGAAGTTGGTTCTTTCCCACTGAGTACCTCTAAGTCAGGTCAATTAAAGACAAGTCCTGTGAGTGAGGCTTTCCAAGTAGCAGCAAGACAGATCAAATACTGACAGTTATCTCAGGGAAATGAGGGTTTGGGGGCAGCTTCAAATTCATTCTGCCCCCTCCAGTCACTGCTGATCATCTGGTTTCATAGCTACTATGGTTGTGTAGCTACTGACTTTCAAGGCTACTATGGACCTGGGGTAAGGTGAACAGAAAAAGGGCAAGTTAAAATACCACAAAAATCATTACTCTTAATAAGATCCAGCCACTTTTCTTGTTGCAAGCCTTTGATTAATTTCCAGAGTTCTGAAAAAGTTGATTTTGAACATTTTTCCCAGTGTTCTTTCTCATTGCTTTTATGAAGAAGTGGATTTTCAAAGGTCCCCACTCTGCCATTTCAGAAGTGCTTTCCTGAGGCTATGTTTTTGAATTATGTTTAACAGTGAATTGATTTAATGGAGAACAAAGAAGTATCTTTAAAGTAATTGACTTTTTGGGACTTCCCTGGTGGTCCAGTGGTTAAGATTCCATGCTCCCAATGCAGGGCTCCCAGGGCCCAGGTTTGATCCCTGGTCAGGGAACTAGATCCCACATGCCGCAGCTAAGAACCTGCATGCCACAACTAAAAGATCCTGCGCACAGGGCTTCCCTGGTGGCGCAGTGGTTGAGAGTCCGCCTGCCGATGCAGGGGACATGGGTTCGTGCCCCGGTCTGGGAAGATCCCACATGCCGCGGAGCAGCTAGGCCCATGAGCCATGGCCACTGAGCCTGTGCGTCCGGAGCCTATGCTCCGCAACGGGAGAGGCCGCAACAGTGAGAGGCCTGCGTAACTCAAAAAACAAAAAGATCCTGCACACAGCAGTGAAGATCCCACAACAAAGACCCGGCGCAGCCAAAAAAATAAATAAATAGTTTTTTTTAAATTGACTTTTCAATGAAAACAGCAGAATCCATGCAACCAAATTAGTATTATTTTGTTCAAATCACCATCTTAGGAAGAAGTACCACTTATTCTATGATGCTTCACATACTTAAATATATTTTGAATTTTTAAATTTTACTTAGCATGAGGTAAGTAAAATTTTTAAAAATATAATGTTTTAATAATAGCCATTTAGCATTCTTTGGGAGAAATTTAATTGAACAAAGTCTAATTTTTAAAAGTATTTAATCAGGCTGAATATTTAATAATTTTTTATCCAAACTAAGTGGTGGCTATAAAGTAATCAGAGTAATATTTGTGTTTGGATTATAAAATAACTACAAAAAGTTCATTCCAAAGAAGTAACTCCTCAAAATATGATAACACTGGAATAATTTTATAGCATTGTCATTTGACACATTTGACTTAACAAGTTCTAGAATGAGTTTTAAAAATATTAGTCTCATTACTTTATTTTCAAACTTTATGTGTGTTAAAAGCCTCTCTACTAACCATCTCTAGTCATACTAGCCAAGCAAACTAAAAATTAGCAAAACACCTATAGTGCCTTTTGAATTCCCTTCTAACATTTCATTTATACTCCTATTACACTAGTTCAGGACTTTATTGACTCAAACTACCATATTATTAGTAGAATGTATACCTTCTAATCTACAAACCCTTAAAAAGAAAAATGATACCAGATGTTAAGAAAACTAAACAATTATATGTCATGACATCTCTTCTGGAAGACTTAACAAGCTAGTTGATGAGGTAAGAGGTAATTTTCTTCTCAATATAATTACCAAAAATATGATAAATATAATAAATAGAGCAAATGAGATGGGACAGAGATCTACATGGTCTAGAATTTTTAGGAAGGAATTAATGTGGTAAGTAAGGCTTGAAAAGGCTTTGAAGGATAATTAGAATTTAAAGGTTCACTCTTTTACTCATTCCTTTAACCATGTTAGACAATAAGTATTCAATATTAGTGAAGATATTAATGAATAAATGTTGACTAGATGATTTTGACGAAGAGTAAGAAGAGAAAGCACTACTGATGGGAAAAACAGAATGAACAAAAGCATAGAGGTAGGAATAAGCATGACATGTTTAAGGGAATAGCAAAAACTCTAGCCTTATTACATCAAATTTTATATGTCTATCTGGGAATTACGGCATTATAGAGCTAGCTAAAGGCCCTTAGAAATCATCTTTAGCTTCCGCACAGCAAAGGAAACCATCAACAAAATGAAAAGACAACCCACAAAATGGGAGAAAATATTTGCAAATGATGCAACCAACAACAATCTCCAAAATACATTGGGTTGGCCAAAAAGTTCATTCGGTTTTTTCCATAACATCTTATGGAAAAACCCAAACAAACTTTTTGGCCAACCCAATACAAACAGGGGGAGGAATCAAGATGGCGGACTAGGAGGACACGGAATTTGTCCCTACTCTCAAGTACATCAAGAATACATCTACAAATGGAACAATTCTCATAGAGCACCAGCAGAACATTAGCAGAAGACTTCAGATACATAAAAGGAAAAGAAAAATCCCCTCACAACTGGGTAGGATGAAAGACAGAAAAAAAAAAAGAAAAGAGTAATCAAAAAGGGACCATCAACCCTGGTGGGAAGCTGAAGGTGAGGGGAGGTCCCCACACTCAGAAAAATTCCCTCACAGTGGGGAAATCAGCTGGGACAGAAAGAGACCTTTGGGGGATCAAAGGAGAATATAGCGGATGGTCTGTGGAAGGCAGAACTGCATGCATGGTCTACACCACTGCTCTGTGCATTCCAGCCTGAGTCATGAGTCACCTGTTGTGATGGGGGGCTGGGTGCTGGAAAGTGGGGTTCAGAGTGCGGACCCAGGGAGGCAACAGCTGTTGGCTGTGAAAAGACAGCCTGAAGGGACAGGAGTAAGGAGTTCCACAACCAGGAAAAAGCCCAGGACACCACAGAAACAAAGCGCCATTGTTGAGTGGTGCACAAGGGGTGGAGCCACCATTACAACCCCTTCCCCACCCATCAGCTTCTTTGGCCTCTGTGGGTACTGGGAGGGTCTCCCATCTGAGCAGGCCCACTCACCCCTCGGACCAGCATCTCCTCCACCTGCGTGAGCTCCTGGGACCTGAGCACTGTGCATCCCAAAGCCTCCTTGGGCATCAGCCCTAGGCGCTCCTGCCTGGACGACAGTCTGCTGATGCTGCTGGGGGCTGAGTGCTAAAGTGTGGGGTTGGGAGAACAGATCCAGGGAGAGGAGCACTGCTGCCTGTTTGGATACAGCAGAGGGGTTGGCAGTGAGGGGATGCATGGCCAGGAATGTCCCTAGAGGAAGAATGGTCTGCCTGGAAAGTGAGGCACCACTGTTGAGAGTCACAGGGGGGCGGGGCTGCCACCACCCCCCATATGCCAGCTCCTGCCTCCACTGGCACTGGGAGGGACTCCCACCAGAGCGAGCATGCCACAGTCTGTTGCAACTGCCTGTGGGTCCCTGGTGCCACAGGCAACTCATGCACAGCCCAATCGTGGCCGCCATACCCATCCCCAGCCTGACTAAGTGTGCCCCCAAGCAGCTGCTGCTCCCTCTCACCTGGGCAAGGAACAGCCACCTGAGGGTGGCGCACATGCAGAGTTGGGGTCAAAATCAAAGCTGAGCTCCAGGGGTGATGTGATTAAGAAAGGGGAATGGAAATTTTTCTCTGTAGCTGCACAAGCCATGGATTAAATCCCTGAGATCGGCTTGGTAAATTCTGTGTCTGTGGAATACCTGAAGAGACAATGAGTGTTTCAATAACTGAGACTGGCCTAGCCTTCGCAGCACTGGACTTTGGGGGGAAGCGCCTGTGGGAGTTGGGCCAGGTCAGATACTGAGCTGGCCCCACAGTGCCCACAGCAGGTCCAGAGACCTATCTAGAGGTATTGGAGGACCTCCTGGAGAGGCAGGGATTGGCTCCTTGTGGGAGCAAGGACACTGAGAGAGAAGGCCCCAGGAAAATATTCTTATTATCATTATTCTTTTTTTGTTTGTTTCATTTAGTTCAGTTCTTGGTGTTGTTGCTTTATTATTTTTTATCTTGTTTTAATTTTTATTTTTTAATATATAATTTTTATTTTTCTATTTTTACTTTACTTTTTTGTTGTTTTGTGGTCTATTTCTTGTTTTTGTTCTTTGTTTTATTTTTTTTGATTGTTTTTATGTGTATATTCTGTTTTCTTCGCTTTTTTGTTATATGTTTGCTTTCTGTTTTTATTTTTCATTTTTTTGTTAGTTTAATAATTATTGACTGTTCTCGTTTTTTAATTTTTTTGTTTGTAATCTTGTGGTTTTTTGTTTGTTTGTTTTTCTGGGTGTGTGTGTGTTGTGTGGTTGCTGCTGTTTGTTTGCCTTTGTTTTTGCTATTTGTCTTGGGTTTTGTTTCTCTGTTTGTTTTCTTCTCTTTTCTTTTCTTATTTCTCTTTATTTCTTTTCTTTTCTTTTCTTTCTTTTTTCTGGGGCCACACTGTGTGGTTTGCAGTCTCTTGGTTCCCCAGCCAGGGGGTGGGCCTCAGTCTCCAGAGTGGGAGCACTGAGTCCAGGACGCTGGACCGCCAGAGAATTCCCAGGCCCAGGGAATGTTAATCAGCCTGCGCCCTCCTAGAGGTATCCCCATCAACACCAAGACCTGGCGCCACAAAACTGCCTGCAGGTTCAAGAGCTGGACATCTCACACCAAACAACCAGCAGGGCAGGAGCACAGCCCCACCCAAGAGCAGACAGGCTGCCTAAAGTTGTATTAAGCTCACAGACACCCCAAAACACATCACCTGACGTGGCCCTGCCCTTCAGAAGGAAAAGATAGCTCCACCTAGCACAGCACAGGCACCAGTCCCTCCCACCAGGAAGCATACACATGCCCCTGGACAAACCTCACTCACCAGGCAGCAGAAAACAGAAGAGGAACTACGACCCTGCAGCCTGCAGAGAGGAGACCATAAACACAATAGGTTAGACAAAATGAGACGACAGAGGAATACATTGCAGACAAAGGAGCAAGGTAAAATCCCACAAGACCAAATAAATGAAGAGGAAATAGGGACTCTACCTGAAAAAGAATTCAGATTAATGATAGTAAAAATGATCCAAGATCTCGAAAATGGAATGGAGACAAAGATCAAGAAGACACAAATATTTAACAAGGACCTAAAAGAACTAAAGAACAGACAAACAGTGATGAACAACAAAATAACTGAAATGAAAAATACACTAGAAGTAATCAGTAGCTGAATAACTGAGGGACACATACAGACTGAAAGTGAGGGGATCGAAAAAGATATTCCATGCAAATGAAAATCAAAGCTGGAGTAGCAATACTCATATCAGACAAAATAGACTTTAAAAGAAAGACTATTACAAGAGACAAGGAAGGACACTATATAATGATCAAGGGATCAATCCAAGAAGAAGATACAACAATTGTAAATATTTATTCTCCCAACATAGGAGCGCTTCAATACATAAGGCAAATGCTAACCGCCATAAAAGGGGAAATCGACAGTAACACAACCATAGTAGGGGACTTTAACATCCCACTTTCACCAATGGACAGATCATCCAAAATGAAAATAAATAAGGAAACACAAACTTTAAATGACACAATAAACCTAATAGACTTAATTGATATCTATAGGATATCCCACCTGAAAGCAGCAGAATACACTTCCCACTCAAGTGTTCAGGGAACATGCAGAGCTCTATGTCAAAAAAACAAAAACCCAATGAAAAAATAGGTAGAAGATCTAAATACACAGTTCTCCAAAGAAGACATACAGATGGCCAAAAAGAACATGAAAAGATGCTCAACATCACTATTAGAGAAATACAAATCGAAACTACAATGAGGTAACACCTCACACCAGTCAGAAATGCCATCATCAGAAAGTCTACAAACAATAAATGCTGGACGGGGTGTGGGGAAAAGGGAACACACCTAAACTGCTGGAAGGAATGTAAATTGGTACAACCACTATGGAAAACACTATGGAGGTTCCTTAAAAACCTTAAAATAGAACTACCATATGATCCAGCAATCCCACTCCTGGGTGTATATCCACAGAAAACCATAATCCAAAAGGATACATGCACCCCCATGTTCACTGCAGCACTATTTACAATAGCCAAGACATGGAAGCAACCTAAATGTCCATCAACAGAGGAATGGATATATACAATAGAATATTACTCAGCCATAAAAAAGAATGAAATAATGCCATCTGCAGCAACATGGATGGACCTAGAGATTTTCATATTAAGTCAGACAAATATCATATGATATCACTCATATGTGGAATCTAATTTTAAAAAGGATACAAATGAACTTATTTACAAAACAGAAGCAGACTTATAGATATTGAACACAAACTTATGGTTACCAAAGGGAAAACACTGCGGGGGGGGGTGGTGTATAAATCAGGAGCTTGGGATGAACACATGCACACTTCTACATATAAGACAGATAACCAACAAGGACATACTGTACAGCACAGGGAACCCTACCCAATATTCTGTGATAATCTATATGAGAAAAGAATCTAAAACAGAATGGGAGAGGAGCTTCAAGATAGTGGAAGAGTAACACACGGAGATCACCTTCCTCTCCTCAAATACATCAGAAATACATCTACATGTGTAACAGCTCCTATAGAACACCTACTGAACGCTGGCAGAAGACCTCAGACCTCCCAAAAGGCAAGAAACTCCCCACGTACCTGGGTAGGGCAAAAGGAAAAAGAAAACACAGAGACAAAAGAATAGGGATGGGACCTGCACCACTGGGAGGGAGCTGTGAAGGAGGAAAGGTTTCGACACACTAGGAAGCCCCTTCGCAGGCGGAGACTGCGGGTGGCAGAGTGGGGAAGCTTTGGGGCCACGGAGGAGAGCGCAGCTACAGGGGTGCAGACGGCAAAGCAGAGAGGTTCCCGCACAGAGGAACGGTGCCGACCAGGACTCAACAGCCCGAGAGGCTTGTCTGCTCACCCACCGGGGTGGGCGGGGGCTGGGACCTGAGGCTCCTGCTTCGGAGGTCGGATCCCAGGGAGAGGACTGGGGTTGCCTGCGTAAACACAGCCTGAAGGGACTAGTTCGCCACAGCTGGCCGGGAGGAACTCCGGGAAAAAGTCTGGACCTGCCAAAGAGGCAAGAAACACTTTCTTGCCTCTTTGTTTCCTGGTGCGAGGAGAGGGGATTAAGAGCGCCGCTTAAAGGAGCTCCAGAGACAGACGCGAGCCGCGGCTATCAGCGCGGACCCCAGAGACGGGCATGGGATGCTAAGGCTGCTGCTGCCGCCACCAACAAGCCTGTGTGCAACCACAGGTCGCCCTCCACATCTTCCCTCCTGGGAGCCTGTGCAGCCTACCACTGCCAGAGTCCAGTGATCCAACAACGACTTCCCCGGCAGAAGGCACGGAGCACCGCAGGCTGTTGAAACGTCACTCTGGCCTCTGCTGCGGCAAGCTCGCCCCGCATCCGTACCCCTCCCTCCCCACTGCCTGAGTGGCCCAGAGCTCCTGAATCAGCTGCTCCTTTAACATCGTCCTGTCTGAGCAAAGAAGAGATGCCCTCAGGCGACCTACACGGAGAGGCGGGTCCAAATCCAAAGCTGAACCCTGGAAGCTGTGCAAAGAAAGAAGAGAAAGGGAAATTTCTCCCAGCAGCCTCAGGAGCAGCGGATTAATTCTCCACAATCAACTTGAGGTACCCTGCATCTGTGGAATACCTGAATATACAACGACTCATCCCAAATTGAGGGCTGGTTCTTTGAGAAAATAAACAAAATTGATAAACCATTAGTCAGACTCATCAAGAAAAAAAGGGAGAAGACTCAAATCAACAGAATCAGAAATGAAACAGGAGAAGTAACAACTGACACTGCAGAAATACAAAGGATCATGAGAGATTACTACAAGCAACTCTATGCCAATAAAATGGACAACCTGGAAGAAATGGACAAATTCTTAGAAATGCACAATCTTAGGAGACTGAACCAGGAAGTAATAGAAAATATGAACAGACCAATCACAAGCACTGAAATTGAGACTGTGATTAAAAATCTTCCAACAAACCAAAGCCCAGGACCAGATGGCTTCACAGGTGAATTCTATCAAACATTTAGAGAAAAGTTAACACTTATCCTTCTCAAACTCTTCCAAAATACAGAAGAGGGAGTAACACTCCCAAACTCATTTTACGAGGACACCATCACCCAGATACCAAAACTGGACAAAGATGCCACAAAAAAAGAAAACTACAGGCCACTATCACTGATGAACATCGATGTAAAAATACTCAACAAAATACTAGCAAACAGAATCAACAGCACATTAAAAGGACAATACACCATGATCAAGTGGGGTTTATCCCAGGAATGCAAGGATTCTTCAATATACACAAATCAATCTATGTGATAAACCATATTAACAAATTGAAGGAGAAAAACCAGATGATCATCTCAATAGATGCAGAAAAAGTTTTGACAAAATTCAACACCCATTTATGATAAAAACCCTCCAGGAAGTAGGCAAAGAGGGAACTTACCTCAACATAATAAAGGCCGTATATGACAAACCCAGAGCCAACATTATTCTCAATGGTGAAAAACTGAAACCATTTCCACTAAGATCAGGAACAAGACAAGGTTGCCCACTCTCACCACTGTTATTCAACATAGTTTTGGAAGTTTTAGCCATAGCAATCAGAGAAGAAAAAGAAATAAAAGGAATCCAAATCAGAAAAGAAGTAAAACTGTCACTGTTTGCAGATGACATGGTACTATACATAGAGAATCCTAAAGATGCTACCAGAAAACTACTAGAGCTAATCAATGAATTTGGTAAAGTTGCAAGATACAAAATTAATGCATAGAAATCTCTTTCATTCTTACACACTAACAATGAAAAGTCTGAAAGCAAAATTAAGGAAACACTTCCGTTTACCATTGTAACAAAAAGAATAAAATACCTAGGAATAAACCTACTTAAGGAGACAAAAGACCTGTATGCAGAAAACTATAAGACACTGATGAAAGAAATTAAAGATGATACAAAGAGATGGTGAGATATACCATGTTCTTGGATTGGAAGAATCAACATTGTGAAAATGACTATACTACCCAGAGCAATCTAAAGATTCAGTGCAATCCCTATCAAACTACTAATGGCATTTTTCACAGAACTAGAACAAAAAATTTCACAATGTGCATGGAAATACAAACGACACCAAATAGTCAAATCAATCTTGAGAAAGAAAAACGGAGCTGGAGGAATCAGACTCTCTGACTTCAGACTATACTATAAAGCTACAGTATTTAAGACAGTATGGTACTGGCACAAAAAACACAAATATAGATCAACGGGACAGGACAGAAAGCCCAGAGATAAACCCATGCACATATGGTCACCTTAGATAAAGGAGGCAAGAATATACAATGGAGAAAAGATAGCCTCTTCAATAAGTGGTGCTGGGAAAACTGGACAGCTACATGTCAAAGAATGAAATTAGAACACTCCCTAACACCATACACAAAAATAAACTCAAAATGGATTAAAGACATAAATGTAAGGCCAGACACTATAAAACTCTTAGAGGAAAACATGGGAAGAACACTCCATGACATAAATCACAGCACGATCCTTTTTGACCCACCTCCTAGAGAAATGGAAATAAAAACAGAAATAAATGGCACCTAATGAAACTTAAGAGCTTTTGCACAGCAAAGGAAATCGCAAACAAGATGAAAAGACAACCCTCAGAATGGGAGAATAAATTGCAAATGAAGCAACTGACAAAGGATTAATCTCCAAAATATACGCAGCTCATGCAGCTCAATATCAAAAAAACAAACAACCCAGTCCAAAAATGGGCAGAAGCCCTAAACAGACATTTCTCCAAAGAAGATATACAGACTGCCAACACACACATGAAAGGATGCTCAACATGGCTAATTATTAGAGAAATGCAAATCAAAACTACAATGAGGTATCACCTCACACCGGTCAGAGGGCCATCATCAAAAAATCTACAAACAATAAATGCTGGAGAGGGTGTGGAGAAAAGGGAACTCTCTTGCACTGTTGGTTGGAATGTAAATTGATACAGCTCTATGGAGAACAGAATAGAGGTCCCTCAAAAAACTAAAAATAGAATTACCATATGACCCAGCAATCTCACTACTGGACATATATCCTGAGAAAACCATAACTCAAAAAGTGTCATGTACCACAATGTTCATTGCAGCTCTATTTAAATAGCCAGGACATGGAAGCAACCAAAGTGTCCACTGACAGATGCATGGATAAAAAAGATGTGGCACATATATACAATGGAATATACCATAAAAAGAAATGAAACTGGATTATTTGTAGTGAGGTGGATGGACCTAGAGTCTGTCATACAGAGTGAAGTAAGTCAGAAACAGAAAAACAAATACCGTATGCTTAAACATATATATGGAATCTAAAAAAAAAAAAAAATTGTTTTGACGAACCTAGGGGCAGGACAGGAATAAAGATGCAGACATAGAGAATGGACTTGAGGACACGGGGAGGGGGAAGGGTAAGCTGGGACAAAGTGAGAGAGTGGCATGGACATATATACACTACCAAATGTAAAACAGATAGCTAGTGGGAAGCAGCCGCATAGCACAGGGAGATTAGCTCGGTGCTTTGTGTTCACCCTGAGGGCTGGGATAGGGAAGGTGGAGGGAGATGCAAGAGGGAGGAGATATGGGGATATATGTATATGTATAGCTGATTCACTTGTTATACAGCAGAAACTAACACACCACTGTAAAGCAATTATACTCCAATAAAGATGTTAAAAAAAAAAAGATAAACACTACTCAAGAAATGGGAAGGCCTTCAAGATACAATTTTTCATGTCTGTAAAATTAACTGTGCATTAACTCCTGACTGAAAATACTACAATATAGAACTAATTATAAAATTTTAAAAGAACAGACTATTAATCTACAGTTAATATAAAATATTAGTTGTCTCAACCTAAATCATTTCAAAGGCCTGAGAATTGTTTCTGGCTTGATTTTACAGAAATCCTTTCCCTAGATCTTATTAAACCTTAAAGATCCTTGAATATAATTTCTTGGCACTTCCTTTGAGATCTTCAAAAAAATCAAGAGCTCTGCTGAGTTATCCCATGATGACTAGCACATGAGAAAATTTCTTATATATATTGTCTTTTTGATATTGAAACCCATTTCAGAGTAACAGTCAACAGATTTGCCATTACTTTCATGCAAATATTTTCTGAATGTTTACATATAGTATGATATAAATATAGCAAAAAACAATCTCCTGGAATAAATGTGTGTGTCCCCATAAAAGGTATCCCTTATGCATATATAGCTCACATTGACAGCATATAATTCACTTCAATTCATCAGATGGTTTTTCTTCTTGTAGTCATTTATATCTAGTTCACAGGCCAGGCCAATCTGCATCCTCTACAAGTAATCAAATAATGTGATCAGCCTTGAAGAACTTATTAGAGATATTTTCTAACATACATTCTTGGTCCAATATAATCTTGGATATTGGGAAGTAGAATACTACTCAGAATCCTGGTATTTTATACTGTTTCAAGGATTGTAGAGAAACATATAGTTATAATGACTCTGGTACTCTCCATGATTGTATATTAGGGCATAGTTTTAGTCTTCAAGGAGTACCAAACAGGCTCTGAATCACTAAAAAGAACAGCTTTAACTGAGTGTGGTAGAGCATCTTGACCTCCACAGTAATGAGCCTCTGCAGTCAAAGTGAATTTAGCCCATTCTGTAATTGACACTGTTCATAAAAACAATTTAAAACCATTTCACGTTTTGCTAGTATGCACAATTTCCAAACTACTAAGTAAACCATCAATGTCACGAACAGTGGTTTATGATCATTGAAATGGACTCTCAAAATAAACAACTCACTAGTCTGTAAAACCATTATTCCTGCTGCTGGAAGCAACATTGTGAAATGGCTTTGAAATCCAACAGAACTACAGATTTCTCCTGTAGGTCACAGTTTGGCAAAAGGGTCTTAATCCTAAATGAAGTTAGGCTCAATGGAATATCTTTCTATTATATGTGTTTGAGTTCCAATGACAGGAGTACAGACTACTTGTTTGCATGAACTTTTATTTATGTGTTTCAAAATGTAATAAAATCTTCTCAGCATATCAATCCCAGCAAGGAGGCTTACATCACTCTTCTGAGTACCAAAGCAACCAATTTAAACTGCATTTATTTATTTTATAAAATGGAGGTCTTGTCTATTGCTCAATAAGAGTATTTACAGGGGGTTTGTACTATATATTATCTGTGCATTTTTTTCCATATAAATAAAATGCCAACCTTATTAATAGAATATGTGAAACAAACCAGGTTTCAACAAGGTGGTTCTTTTTTCAACAATGACAACAACAACAACAACAAAACTATACCAAAACTATACTAAAACTATACTGAAGTTCCACTGTAGGAAACCAAAAATTCAAAAGAACCAAGCACTAACACTGACCCCCATTGCCTTCTGACATCCATAACTAGATTACCTCCTTGTGACTTACTTAAACTCTGGTCCCCAAGAAAGTTTTCAGAAAGAGCTTTTCCAAATTCTTCTTCCTGTCACCCATAAAGCTGTTTTCAGGCACTAAATTATACATTAATGATCTCCAAATTTTTTTGATCAAGCACTCCCATTCAGAAAAAGGAAAAATTCAGCATTCATACTCAATGTATTTATTTATACATTACATATAACCTAATCTTAGCTTTTAAATTAAATATTATTAAACCTAAATTTCTTTTATTTTCTTAAATAAAAATTAAATACCAGTAGAAGTTTTAACATTTTTCATATATCCCACTGGATCATCATGCATGCCTCCTGGGTACCACTTTGGAGAATGCCATACTACATAATAAATCAGGTCTGGATTATAAGTTATGGAAGAGGCAAAAGATAATTTTGGTTAAAAGCCTTAACTGTTGGGACAACATAGCAGCCTCCATGCTTGGCTCTCTGCTGCGCACCGTCTGGCAGGTCTGGCCCACCCCCTTATACCCTCCTCCCCCTCTCCTCTGAAGCTTCAAACCCATGGGTTACCCACTATTCTCCCACCTGTAGTGCCCAGTGCAGACCCGTCCCAGGGTTCTCCCTCTGCCCACTTCCCTCCTCCGGCCTGAGTCAGGGGAGGGCCGAGCTGCAGATGTAAATTTGGTATTCATAAGCTTAGAGCTGACTGGCATTAAAAGCTACAGATTGACTCCAATTTATAAGGAGTGTAGGTGGAGAGAGAAGGTGTCCGAGGAACGAGGCCCCAGAGCCTTTATTGTTAAGAGAAGAGAGCCAAGCAAAGGAGACTTGAAAGAAGCAGAGCGAGGGAGGAGAGCGTGGTGGCCCGGAAGCACTCCAGGAGCAGGGAGTGGGTAACTTTCTGCTCAAAGTCAATTGAAAGAAGAGCTGAGAATTGCCTGTAGGGCTTAGCTGAGTGGAAATTTTTGGGACCTGGATCACAGGGGTTTCGATGGTGTGGTGGGAGGGAAAGCGTTCAAGACAGAAGAGGAGGAACGAAATCGGAGACTACGAATATAGACAAGCCTTTGAAAATGTTTTGCTGCAAAGGGGAGCAGAAAAATGGGTCAGTAGCTGGAGAGGAGGTTGTTCCTTCATCAGCTTCAGGCCAAGTTCGAAGTTACTATGTAGACTGGAAAATGTTGCATGATGTGAAGAGAAGAAAAATGGCATATGAGTATGTAGATGAGAGGCTACACATCAATTCTCAGGAAGAATACCATTCTGCCAAAAGACCTTCAGGAAGTGGCTGATGGAGAAATTGCTGCCCTTCCCCGGGACAGCTGTCGCGTTGGAATCACAAATCGGTGTCTTACAACGTCCTGTCCACGAGGTGTAAGGCGGCGCTGGAGGCTTAGTCATATCTTCTTCCGTCACTTAGCCGACCATGGGCAACTGTCTGGGGTGCAGCGAGCAATGCGGTAATAACCAGCTCCAGAACCTACTGAGCTTGCAGGAAAACCAGTTCTGGCAAGAAGAGGCTTTTCCAATAGACAAAAACCTAGTTTTTATGGGGATCCGGAACAAAGGTCTGCTCTACCTGATGCTGTCTATAGTTAAATTACTTCTAAATTTTAAATGAAAAAATTTGGATGTTTCATTCTGTCAGTGAATTATCTTTTCTCTTGGATTTAATAAATTAAACAGACTGTTCCCAAGCGTAGTGTGAAGAGTAGAGTAATAAAAAATATTTCTGTAAAAAAAAAAAAAGCCTTAATTGTTAAAACAAAAGGGAAAAGATAGAAAGAAAACACCAGGTCACAAATAGTATAAGTTCATTGAACATCATTATATGCCAGGCACTTCACATAAATTATGCCATTTAATCTTCAAAAGAATCCTTAAAGGAAGTATCATTTTTTTCCTCTTGTACAGATGAGGAAATTAGGATCAGGGTAATTACACCTAAGGTTTAGATCTTAAAACCCATGATTATCAGAAGACTGGAAGTAAGTAAAAAGGAAAACAGACTATCAAATATCTGTCCCTCCTATATTCCAAAATCCTAAATATCTCTTCCCACAAAGAAGGGAAGTCTAAGGACCCACTTATTATCTGGTTCTTCTGTCCTTGATATAATCATCAAAAGATAGCACATTCAGTAAATTTATTTCAAGGCAGTAGGGATAAAGGGTAAAATATACTAAATTGCTATCAGTAGTTGAGAAAAATCATCAATTAGCTTTTGATTGCCTATCATTTCTTAAGCAGATAACATGGATCCAACAAAGTCTTTAGAATCTCTATAAACAGTTTTTAGTACTGAGATGTCCTTTATTCAACATGCTGATGCCAGCAGCTCCAATAATGCCCATGATCAAAGTGTTAAGAAATGTAGTAATATCTGCTTTTTCTGATTTAATTTGGTTAATTACAAACCTACCCAAATCGTGTGGTGTATAGCCCCACAGATCCTAATCTATCATGTGAAATTTAAACAAAAAATATTAACTGCATACAGTCATAAACACATATGCTTATTTGCATGACTCTCTTATATTATAGCCCAAAATATTACTGGCTTAAAGTTAGAAACAGCATGACTTCAATCAATATAAATTGCAAAAAGAACTAACTCTAATGATCAGAAGTAGTGATATATTTTTAAATTGTCTTATAGAAATAGCAACAAAGATAATAGAATTTTCAAGAGAATATAAGAATATATAGAATTTTTCCAAAAACTTATCAACCAAGGAAAATCATTCCCCAAAGTCTATACTACCTAGTTAAGAATATTAGAAGAAATTTGATTTTCTAAGTATGAACTTTTCCCTCATACTTTTAGTTCATTTTATAATACACAGAGAAATCTTACAATTTCAGTCGCTAATATTCAAACAAATATGTGGTCTGGACCACAGAAAACTAATAAATGATGACATTTGAGTACAATTAAACAAAGTCATAGAATAAAGCAGCAGAAAATTATTTATAAAAAAACTACAGCATCGTAAAAACAAACTTCTCTTAAAAGTCAATATTATTTCAGGAGCAATTTAAACCAGATTCAAATAAAATTCAAATAGGATTCAAAGATTACTTAATTCAAACGGGAAAGAAAGTTCTCTTCTCTTAGAGAGAAAATAAGATTCACTACCAAATTACATTGGTTTTATAGGACTATAAAATTCAAAGCCTCACAAAATCAAGAATTTAATAAAATATGCAAAATGATAATAATGGTAAAATTTAGAAAACTCTTCTATGTGCCATGACCTGTGCTAAGTATTTTGTTATCACTTTGAATCGTCATAAGCACCTCAAAAGATGCTATTTGTGTCCCCATTTCCAAACAGAAGAACTGAGGTGGTTAAGAAATGTTACCAAGGTCACATCACTAATGAAATAGCCAGACTTTGACTCCAAGCTTCTTACTTATTCACTCTTTCTTAAGTAATAAAATACATGATGTGACCAATTGCAGGAAGTGTAAGATTTAAAAGGATGGACTTTGGAGTCAGATGCACAAGGATTCACATCACACCTCTGGCTCTTTCTAGCTGTTGCAATAAATTGATCTCTCCAAGTCTGTTTCCTTTCCTATAAATGGAGATAATAACACCTGCCTCATAAAATAGCTGTAAGTGTCAAAATAACATATGTAAAGCACTCAACACAGAGCTTGGGACATGGCAAGCTTCCAAAATATGGTAGTTATGATTATTTACAGGGTAGCTACATTTAACAGTGTGACCTATGATACAAGGACAAAGGAAAGGTAACTGACCTGTTGAGTGACCAAAACTGTGGTGTTGGCATGAAAGATGAATGAAATTGTCAAACCTAGTCCCCTGATTTTCTGTCTCTACAGCACTTGCTCATGTACCTGTTTACAGAGCATTTCTCTTCTCTCTAGCTCATTTCATTGTTATCTCTAACAAGTGATTTATTTTCATTTCTTTCTCATTTCCTGTGACCTGTTTAAAAGCTCCCTGCATTATCTACCCTTATGAGTACACAAGTAGTTTGTTATCCCCTAGTACAATACTTAGTTTTTGTACTTGACACCCTGGGATTCATTTTACTGTGTAACAATCTACCATGAACATCTTCCTAGAATAAGCCTAAAGATTATTTAAAATACTACCTGAAAGGAAAAGAAAACTTTGTATATTACCATAACCTCTGCACAAGATTTACCAATGTAAACACAGCTTTCCAATGAAAAGTAAAAGTAAAACTGGAACCCAGTTGGTTCCCCATGATTTAGTTTAAAACATTAAGCATACTGACTATAATATACAACAGTTACTTGTCAAATATGAATATGAAGTGGCACCACTTTGTCTTACCTCTTCAGAGTCCATAATCAGTCCCCCTCCCATTTTTACTTCTATAGACTCCTAATTGGGTCTATCTTCTAATAGCTACAATGTATAACTTAAGAGACAACTACTACACCAACATTTGTATTAAAAACTAAAAAGGTTTTAGTTTTACCTAGCATAGTAAACAGTTAACAGAAGAATGTGAAACAGTTCAAACTGTTTAAAGAGCAACATTTCTGATTAGCAATATGAACAGATCGCGTGGTTCAAGTTGTGTTTAACCCAGAATGTTCTGTGTGGTTACCATATATCACACTTAATTTTATCCAGTAACTTTAATGGAGTCATTAAAGTTTGAAGCTTTGGGTAACTATCAGCACTTATTAAAACTTTTTCCTCCTTGTCTAATACTAGATAAAATTAACCATTCATTCCACTTTAGGATACTGAATTGTATAAATTCCTGCAGAGACTTAGTAGATGAGGAATAGTGAATAGAAGCATCAGCAGTTCTCTAAATCAAAAGGAATTTTTAAATACCTATTTATTTTATACTAGTTTATATAAAAGAATGTTTTTGGAAATAAAGTTGCTAAGTTTGATCCAGTAGACTTTCTGTTTTTAATGAGTAGATTAGATTTGTCCAGCATAACATTTTGGGAAAAACTCCTTCAAAGATCCTCTTAGAGGTGGTTGGAAGGAGCCCCAGTAAAGGTAAAATCTATAAAGCCAACAGATAACAATCAGCTTAAACTGTTTCTATCAGCGAATGTCAATTTTTATTACAGGGCAGAATTTAATTAATTTTGTTTAATTTAATAAATATTCTCATATAATATAGTTCCTGTACTAGATACTATCTCATATTTCTAAATAGCTCAAAGTATTAAAGATTATTTATGACAGGAACATGTTATCAATGTATATATTAAGTTTTCTTCTCCTTCTAAATTATATCTCTTAAATGCTTAAGGTCCAATTGACCCTGAACATGGTAAATGAACTCCAGTCACTAAAGAATCTCCTGAAAGTTTATATAACACCAGTCAAGGTTAGAGGTTCCATTTGAAAGATTCTACTGTTATATAACAACGATGGTTATATATAATTATTCATCCCTGCACACACCTCCCCCTCCCAGTGTTAGCATAATGTTCAGCACTCAGTGGGCACTTAATAAATGTTTGCTTAAAAAATCAGTAAGTGTATAGAGACTCAAATATGCATAAGTAAATCTAATACTCGGATAATATATACCAATGGAGACAAGAGGTAAGTGGAGAAAAAGACTCATTATTGGCACAATTTCAGGGTAATTACATATATACAATCATCCAATAATCGCAAACTTAAAATGTATTGAACTACTTCAAAGTAATTCTCTAAATAATGTTGCCTTCTGCCCACAAATTCCTCTATGTATGTACCCTTCTGCCCAAAATTTCTCTTCTCTTAATTGCATAATTTTTTTAACTTGAACTAGGAATTCAGGCAATATTTTTACAAATGAAATTATTTGATTTCATTTTTAAGAAGAAGAATAAATACAAACTTAAGCATAATGTCATATCAAATAAACAAATTTATTAAGCACATGAAATTTATACCAAGAAAAGGAGTCATATGAAACTGGCTTCCTGTTCTGTCACTGAGATGGGAGTTAAAAAAGAAGATTTAAAATATTGCTGGTTAAATCAATCTCAGTGATCTTTTTTTATTGGAGGGAAGTACTAATTTGATTTATAAAAGTTTAGTTCCAAATTAGAACAGCTGTTAATACCCCTTATCAACCATTATTTTATTATACATGGTAGGAAGATAAGCAGATAAGGTCACCTGCCTAGAATGAGATGCTTCACATTATTTACAGCTCTAATTTTTGTTCAGTAATTGGTAGGTGCAATTCTCATTCTGCTTGCTAATGACAACGATATATTTCTGAGGCAAATTAGAGAAAGAGAATTTTGTGTTACTTTCAGCAGTATTGCTAAAAAGTGATGCGATGAGTTTTAGTTGAATTAAGTGCCTCACCAATATCATAATTCACCCAAGAGATTCTAACACTAACATCACACCACCCATGAAGTGAACTTGAATAGAACAGAATTTGTGTATTTGTTTGGCATTGGTCTCCATCACTAATTGCCCCTTCTGTAAAGTAGTTTTGGGTAGAATGTAGGAAGTGTTTCATGATAAACAACTGAATGCCTATCATCTGTGAGAAAACACATATTTAAAATTGTTCTTTTGAATTCAAAATGAAAGTAAAGTACTCCAAAGAAAAAGAAGAAAGTTATTTCTCGAAGTTCTGACGGAGAAAACAGACTTTTTAAAATTAACACATATAAGAGATCAGAAGTTTCAAAATTATAAAGCATTTTTCACTACAAGAGAGGAGCATTAGCAACTAAGGACATCCAGTCATTGGCACAGTATGATGTATATGTACTTTCTAAGTTGGCAGCATCTGAGTCACATGGGAATCCAAACTGAATCATATGGGAAGTTATGTCAAAGATTATTTTTTACTCCAAGAGTTTCTCAGGGACAATTGCTGAGACCTGCATATACACAAAGCCCTTGATACAGCTATTAAGAGTAAATAAAGTCTTCAATTCCTATAGTGAAAGATTCCATGCCAAGTTGTAATGTACACAACCTCTCACAGCTAAAGCCACAAACAAATCAAATCAATAAAATCAGGCTGTCAAGTCAAGAACTGGGGTTGTTTCTCAGTGTCTAAGGGTTTCAATGTGGTTTTTAATTATCCCAGATGAGAACAGATTAATAGTTGAATAAAATCCATTTAAGTTAGAAGGCATTCACCTTTGACTAATGCTTTATTCTGTTAAACCTTGTTTATTATACTATTTATATCAGATATTGATAAGCAATGTTATACATTGCTTTGAAATATACAGAGCTTTGAAAACTGGAGTGTACTGTACACATGCAGAAACACCACTTATGATTGCTTGGGGTGTGTAGTTCACAGCAGTGCCACATCTAAGGGAGGATCCCTAGTAGACATTGTGGATGTCTTGATTTTTCAGGCAGATAGAAGTTAAATGTATTGTTCTAACAAAAATTTTCTGACAAAAGTGAAGTATGGGTTAAGTAATGACTCTGTAAGATATTATTGCTATTTAAAACTTATCTTAATGGAGAGGTTTCTGAGGGAGGAGAATATAGTCAAAAGTTATAGCATGATTTTTTTCCCTCTTCTCTCTAAAACATTATTGGATGCTGGCTGAAGGCATTCACCACATCGTAGTACAGCATCACAGCCTCACAGCATCTCATCTCCCTGCTAGCTCTATTGCTGAGCCTCTAGCAGGCTATGACACCAATCTACAAAGCCAGCTGTTTCTGAATAATATACACATGGTAAGACTAGTAAATTCTATGAGCTTGAGATCATTGACACCATAAGAAGCCCTATTAATTGGAGGTGATGTTACAGGGATAATATGAAGATGTATTAAACATTGGATAAGTCCAAAAATGGCAGAAGCACTGTAAAGAGAAAGCAAATCAATACTTGGACTTTGAGTGTTTGTGAAGACACAGCACCGCCTCCCCATCCACAAAAAGCTAGGTAGCTAGACGGTTCCATGAGGATGAAGCTGTATCAGGAGTTCAACGTTGATACCTTATATTGGCAAGCTGTATGCTCAGCAACTGGTGGAAGCCACATCAACTTTGGGGAGGGAAAATCCATGTTGCTGTGCCTTGCATACTTCTATTCACCATATCCACATTGTACAGGAACTCCTTGATCAAGCCACAGGGGTCATTTGTCCACCTATAGGCTTTATCTACTGTGGATATCTTTGTTAGGCATTAATGTTGGACAGGAATCTCTTTCACACTTCATAACAATTCCAAGAGGTCTCCTCCAGACCTCCTTGTCACCAACTTCACAAGATTTTTTTCTTTCCAAGTTCCTAACAATCCAGTCAATGTGTTAGGCACTGACCATGAATGAATGTATACTGATACCTTGGGACATCTCTACTTCTACCCCTAATTAAAACTAGATGCAGGGCTCAGAGTTCAATCCACTGGAAGAATTTCCCTCCCTGTTGTCTTTCATGGTTATTCCTGTTGCAGTGCAGCACCCATTCCCTACAACTGATTTCAGTATACCATGCATATCCATCCATAAATCAGGACCATGCATTTTCTTTCTCTATTAACAAGTCATAGGAAACTCCCCATGAAGCTATAGGTATGGGCTGAGGAAGAGGCAGAGAAGTAGCAGGGCCGAGTACCTTGGGAATATGTCATCTACTTAAGCAGTTTACTTGTGCCTTCTGAGCCTTTTCAGGCCTGATCTTGATACATCACATCTGATTTATAATGAGATGCTGGTGGGCACATCCAATTTTATGGCTCACGATATTAGATAACACCTAGTTCATGATGGGCAGTTCAGGTCACAAACTCACTTTGTGCCCTGTGGTCAGGTAGGTGTTCAGTTCCTATTGGGGTCCATAAGCAAGTCAGTAACATTGCTTTTCAAATGGAAATAGTTATTGACAAAGTAGGGGTCTATGCCATGATTCTCCTTTGGGATTTGCCAGAAGCTCCAAATAGTATCTCTGGCACATACATATTGAATATATCAAGCTTTCTGGGTCATAAAATTCATGGGAAGAACAGTTTGCTCTGCAGATAGGACCTACTGCACAGCTCGCTCTTTCTCCTGGCTTTACTCAAACTGGCAGCCTTAAAGTTTACCTAGTAAATGTGCAGCAGCAGCCTGCCTAAAGGTAATACATATTGCATTCAAAATTCAAAGATGCTCACCAAGCATTATGCCTCATTCTTGGTGGTGGACAAGGTTCAAGGTGCAGGTGTAATAATTTGTTTCTCACTTTAGAAGAAATAGCCTGACTTGTTTTTCTCCCATATTCTGACATGCATGTGTGTTACTAAGGTGACTAGGATACCTGCTACTTCCTGCTCATTAGCTTAAATTACCATAATACTGTCAATATAATATACATACTTTATGTTCTGTTGGATATAAAGGAAACCAAAATCCCTCTGGATTATGTGTGACAGTGATCAGTTGAATATTACTTATGGTAAAACTGTAAAGATATACTGTTGTCCCTGCCATATAAATGTTAATGACTTCGAAGTTTTCCTTACCAATGGAAATGGAAAATATAACACTTCCAGGGGGTTGTGCTAGTTTACTCCCATAAAGATACCACAACTGGAGCTACATGTGCAATTAGCATCACCACCTGAGCAAGTGTACAAAACTATACTCTCATACTCCATGACCCATACGACTTTGGCAGGTGCCAAACAGTCACATTAAACATGAATAATTTTATTTTAGTCTTTTATGGTGGTACTAATCTCTGAAATTCCCTCAGGAAGGTGGCGTTACTTTTGGTTTTCTATCTTGGGTAGGTGGGGGATGCCATTCCAGGAGCTTCTATTTAGCCCTTTTTAATCATAATAGCCTTCATTCCATATCTGAGAAGACCAATGTGTCGATTCTGCCAGATACTAATTATATCTACTCCCATTATATATTGAGGGATAGGGAACTGCTCTTGTACTCAGAACATTATCCGTTATCTTAAGACCTCCATAGATCTCTGACTGGTATACTAGTATGATGGCATTTAAGGTCTCTGGGGATCAGTATAAGTTTTGATCTAGAATCCAGTAACTCAGGGGGTCTGAGTATTTCCCTGTCTCCAGTATACAGTCACCCTGACAGAAGATTGAAGGGTTCTGTACATTGTGAAGATTTCCTATTCCCACTAGCTTTCAGGGGGTCATCCCTGCGTGGGGTTGTAGTGTAGTATCTATCTATTTACAGCTGGTCTCAGTAAACCATAAATAACCATCCATAAATCAGGTCCATGCTTTTTTCTCCTCTATTAATATATCAGAGAATATGTTTAGAGATAGCTTGGATAAAAATGTATAATATACATCCATAGCTACACTTCAAGGTCCTTTTACAAAGGGGCCAGGCCTCTCCCTCATCAGAGAGGTTCTGGGATGTGAATTGGCATATATCCAAAACACTAATATTACCATTTCTTCCCACAAGGCAGGATTTTTCTGCCTATACGTGTCAGGTAGTACATTGGAAGGATGCACACGTATTTTATCCTTAGAATTGCATAACCAATTAGCTGTTGCTACAGAATAGTGGTTCTCAAAGTGTGATCTCCAGACCATTAGCATCAACATTAACTGATTAGAATTTCAATTAGAATTAAAAATGTTCAAATCCCACTTCAGACTTATTAAATTAGAAATTCTGGGATGGGGTCAACAAGCCCACCGTGAGTCTGATACGCAGTAAGGTTTAAGAACCACTCCCAGAGATATCTGTAAGTCAAGACCCATCCCTGTGGCTTCTTGTGGTAGTTTCAGACATCTTGCTTATAATGATTAAGGGCCACCAGCTGCTCTATATCATCCTAAGACCCCCCCATCAATCCTATTAGGATCAGAGAACCCAATTCTATTATAGTATAACCCAATATCATCTCCTTCCTACAGAAGACAGCAACCACAGAGTTATTCAAAGATACTGTCATCCCCCTTGCCAATGCATTTTAGTGCTTTAACAAAAAAGCATCATCTGGCCTTCCTAGGGAGTATGGTTAGAAGTTGGCTCATCCATTCCAGGATTTTCATTTCCCTAAACCATTGAACTCCTTCTTCTACAGTATGCCAGGTAATCTCAAACATTTCTACCTCATTAACTATAGGTGATCACTGAGTTCAGGCTTCAATTAATATACTTCATAGATTATTAAGCCCTCTTCCAAGTGCCCAAGCCAATATATTATTAAATTCCAAATTCCACGTGAGTACACCAATGTCAATGAATTTAGTCTGATAGACCTTAGCATTTACTCCCCACATATGCCAATACAGATTGCTGAGGTTTTGAACTCTTTCAGTGTATAAACTATTCCTCTCGGGGTAGGTCTTGCACCTCCCCATCTAGGCTACGTTGAGGCAATAAGAGGTGGCAAAGGTGGGTTCGAAGGTTAATCAGCATTAGTTTGCTAGGCAAGTAAAAGACTTTTATGTACTGAAGGGCTAGATCTCTTAGCAGAGAGGTGGGTGGTAGTTAGGTTTAAGAATAAAGTTACTCAGTCATATCTGCCCTAAAACTACAAGAGATGAGAGTCTCCTTCATTGCAATTCTGCAATGGATGGCTTGTTACATATCTACACAAGTCCTTAATTGTATGTTCACAGTTTTTAATTATTCCTTTTACCTATTTACCCTCCTTGGAATCATAAGAAGAAGCCAGAGGACTCCACAATCTTTAAGTCTATTATCACTGCCATATAACTAAGTATCAGTCACTTGATCTCCCAATACTCTATCTTCCATCTATACTTCATCCCATGTAATAATTTGAATAATTATAATGCCACCACATTCTGTGAATTACCCATTTGCATTTTCCTCCTCTACACTTCTTAAATGTACAATAAAACTAATTCCAAAATTCTACTTTGAGTTCTCTTTTCTGGGGCCAGTTATGATATAGTAAGAAAGAGTATCAGGATCTCATCAGTAAACAGACGCCACACCCAAATTAGAACAATAGAAAAAGTATTTAATAAAGGGACAATTTAATAAAGCTGTGGACAAGGTACAAGGAAACTATAAGGCATTGGTTCTCTAAGTGTGGTCTCTGGACCAGTAGCATCATCACCTAGGCACTTGTTAGAAATGCAAATTTGGGGCCTTAGCCCAGACCTACTACATCAGAAATTCTGGGGCTGGGGCTCAGCAATTTGCTTTGACAACTCCTCCAGTTGACTCTAACGTACACCAAAGTTTGAAAACTACTGACACAAAGTATAATGCATTAACCATGGGCCAATAACAATTGAGAACGTCACCCCAGGACCAAAGAGGCAAGAAAATGGAACAGCAACTGGAAACCAGAGAAAGTCATAAAGACAGAGCCACTTTGAAAGGATCAATGACCTTTGGTAAAGAAATCCAGACTACCCTAGAAACCTCACAACAAGAAATAAGACAATTATAACTCAATTTCATTTATTCACTTCCCCCAGTTTTCAACATAGGCTCCCAAGTGACTAAACTCAATCAGAAGCCAGAAAGCAAGAGAACCTGATCATTCTATCCATTTGGGACAGCTTCCCAGGGAATAAAGTAGGTTGGAGAACGAAGGTTATATCTGGAGGGGCAAATGGTAGATATCTGGCATGCCTGCCTAACATACTATTGTGAACATACTCCAAATCTGACAAAACTCCAAAGCATTTATTTGAGGAAGTTATAGATTAATAATATTTTATAATTTCCGTGACAATAATGGTTTCTCAGGAATGGTTATTTACTATTTAACCAAATATCTGGATTTCAATAATAAAGTTCTTTTTTCATTCATAAAACCTCCCTTGGCTTGTACCCTGGGGCTTAACACAATACCGGGTATATTGTAGGTATTAAATAAATGTTAGAGATGGCTACTACTATTCATTTTATAATCACCTACCTTTCCCCTATGTAGACATTTAAGTCCCTACCTTGTTCCCATGCTGCATCCACTGAGCTGAAGATATAATTTGTCACTGAATCCTCCTAGGATTTCTGCTCATACCAGGGCCCTCTTCTTAAGTGCCATAATCTAAACTCCATTCACCCACAAGCTACAGCCTACTGACTTATTCAATTCCTTTTTCCGCTATAAACTAGATTTCTTGATTTGTTTAATATAATGTATGATTGGGAGCTTACGCTTGCTTTCGGTTAGACAGTCAAATGAACTGTTGTAGCCTCATCCTAGTTCTTAGCTCTATGCTAATCTCTTATCATTGGCATTGGCTTGATACTTGAGATGTGAACATGTATACTGTAGAAGTAGGTTAAATTAAGTGTCTGTATCTACAACATTGACTTCTAGATCTCACTGATGTCACTGTGCCCTTATCTGGATCTACTTCTATTGCATAATCCTTGTATCCATTTATTCAGAATGTATCTGAATTTCAAGTCTCAGCAGTCCTCACTGGTCTCATCCCTTCATCTACACTGCTCTAGCTATCACAAGTGTTTTAATTATAGACCATTTTACCACATACTTTCCCATCAGTGCTTTATCTTTCACAACACTGACAAATTAAATAAGAAAGCATCCCAGACAGTCAGCAAATAATCATTTCAAACTGACTTTTTCAAGAAAATTAGAACAGCACTTCATTGAATATTGTCTAATTATTATAAATGTTTCTCTCAACTATTTCTAACAAATCTACCTCTTGGCTTTCTCTAACATAAAGGAAATTTATTTAAGTATTTACAAGTACTTTTGTTAATGCTCTGCCAAATAGAAAAGAATATATCTTTCAAGGCTTTGTAAGGGTCAGCAAACCAATCTCACATAATCCTTATTTGGCATCTGCTCTGTGCCCAACATTATGCTAGCTGCTAGTGACTCGAAGCCAAAGGAAAAATATTCTCTGCCTTCAAATGGAAACAAAAAATAAGCAGATAATTACAGTGATTAGCATTTCATAGAAGTACATGCTAGGTAGTATACTTTAGACTCTGATCAGAGAAAGCTTCCAGGAGGAGATATCCCAGAACTGGGTCCTAAAGGAGGAGTAGACTTAACCAAGCAAAAGGAGTGGAGATAAGGGAAGAGGGGGAGGTATAAGAAAGAAGCTTCACAGACAAAGTCATAAAGGCAAAAGATAATGTGAAACCTTAAAGTAAAAGGTGAAAGATAAAGAGAAAAAGTGTGAATAGGTATTTAGGGGACACATAAAAAAGGACTGTGTACCTTATGCTAAGAGCTATGCTAAAAGTCATAGAGAGTCACTGAAGAATTTAAATCAGGGAGTTGAAGAGTGGTATTTTCTTTTTTAGAATATCACTTTTCTAGTTGTTTTAAAAAAACTAGATTGGAGGGAGGCAAGATAGAAATTGGGAAGACCAGTTCAGGTACCATTACAGTAAAAAAAAAAAAAAAAGTTGGTGGGGGTAGAGAGAAGAACCTGCACTAAAGTGGTAGATGTTGAAGTGGAGGGAAGTAGATTAATTTGGGAAAGGTTAGAGAGTAGACCCTACAGGACCTGGTGACTATCTGATTGAGTAGTCATGATAGATAGATCATGATGGATACCAGGGGACACTATTACATGACTGAGCTCAGAATGAAAAACGGGCAAAGGAAATGAAAATAGAATGAAAACTATGCAAAAAACTATATCATGGTATCTCACACCCAAAACAAAGGTCTGAGGAGCGAGTGGTCCATTGGATATGTTGAATAAACAAGATCTGAAAAGGAACTTGACAATTAGGAAGTCTTTGGTGAAATTTGCCAAAAGAGTTTCAGATGTATGACTTTCTCTTTTAAAAAGCTTAACGATCAGGATTAGAAAAATATATAGTTAAAGGAGCTTAGGGGGCAAGGAAGGTGGTGGCTTTTTTTTAGGATAAGAAGAACTGGAATTTGTAAAACTACTGATAAGAAAAAGCTAATAACAGTAATCAAAATATACGATACTGCCATAAAACACACACATAGACCAATGGAACAGAATTAAGAGCCCAGAAATAAACTCATGCATATACAGACAACTGATCTTTCAGAAGAATGACAAGAATACACAATAGGGAAAATAGAATCTCTTCAATAAATGGTGCTGGGAAAACTGGATATCCACAAGCAAAAGAATGAAAGTAGACCCTTATCCCACGTCATTCATAAAAATCAACTCAAAATGAATTAGACACTTAAATGGAAGACATGACACCATAAAACTCCTAAAACAAAACATAAAGGAAAACCTTCTGAACATTGGCCTTGGCAATAATTTCAGGATATGACACCAAAAACACAAGCAACAAAAGCAAAAACAGACAAGTGGGATTACATTAAATTAAACAGCTACTGCACAGCAAATGAAAAGGCAACTTACGTAATGGGAGAAAATTTTGCATACAATATATCTGATAAGAGGTTAATCTTCAAAATATATAAGAAACTACTACAACTCAATATCAAAAAATAATAACATGATTAAAAATTGGGCAAGTACCAGTCTTTAAAGATGGTGACATAGGAGGCTCCTGAACTCCCCTTCTCCCATGAACAGACCAAATGAACAGCTACACACAAAGCAACTCTGTCTGAAAGAAATCCAGAACCTAGCTGAGCAACTCCTACACAACTGGCAAACAAGAAAATGCCCACATAGAAACTAGTAGGAAAGGGTGAGCCACACTCTTGACATAAACCCCAGCTCCAGCACAGTGCTCTACAGTCACAAAAGGATCCTCAACTCCCAGCTTCTTCCTGAGGAGTGAAAGATTTGAAACACATATCTCGTACTCCAACCTTTAAGACTCCCAACAGAGCGATAAGGCCCCCAAAACATACAGCTCTGAAAGCCAACAGGGCTTGCTCAACAAGCCCCACAATACTATAGAAAGCAAAAACAGTTGTTAATGAACATGAACACTCACTGCAGCTGTCACCCCATGGCTCAAGACAGAAGAAGCAGAGAAAAAACACCCATCTCCCAGTGTTTTCCTGAATGAGGTCTCCTTGTATACATTAAAAGCTGCTACCTGAGGGTCAGGCCTCTAATTTAGCACACATCTGGGTACTGACTGCAATCCTCCCCAGAGAGCAGTAAAGTCTGTGGACACCTCCTCTGCCTTCTCCATCCTGCCTGTCCTAAGTTGACAGTATCTCTCTGGAAGGAGCCTGTACACACATCTGCACCCCAGTTTTTGCAGCATCATGCAAGTAATGAGCCCCTGAATAGCCTGGTTCTGGTAATCAATGGAAGCTGCGCTCAAGTTCCACAAGACAGAGGCAAACAAAGAAGCAGTTATTGATGAGTGCAGGAGCACCCCTTCCATGTCTATATTCCTGGGCTAAACACAGAGGGAGTGGACAAAAACACCCATCTCCCAGTTTCTCCCTGGAAAGGGCCAAACTACATACTTTTGCAGCTTGATGTCTGAGGGTCCAGTTTCCAACCAACACGCATCTATGTAATGACTGCAACCCTCCCCTTTGGGACACTGATGGGTCTTGGCACACCCTCAACCACTGGAAGCCACTTAGAACAAAGAAGGTGATTTGGACAATTAAAATGTTTGAAAGACAACGAGGGGCATAGGTCAGGCTGATTGACAAGGTTCATCTGCTATATGAGACCACTCTGTCAAGACTGGTTGCTTTATTTAATGCACAGAAACCAACACAGATAGTCAGAAAAATGAAAAAGCAAGGGAATATGTTCCAAATGAAAGAACATGATAAAACTCCAGAAACAGATCTCAATGAAACAGAGTTAAGTTATTTATTTGAAGAGTTCATAATAATGATTACCAAGTTCAGAAATGTATGAATAAAGTGAGAATTTCATAAAGATGATTACCAAGGTCAGAAGAATAATGTATGAATAAGGTAAGAATTTCAACAAAGAAAATATTTAAAGTGCCAAACAGAAATAACCAAGGGGAATACTACAATAACTGAAGTGAAAATTTCAATAGAGGAGTTCAACAGCAGGCTAGATCAAGCAGAAGAAAGGATCAACAAACTCAAAGACAGAGCAGTGGAATTCATCCAATCATAGGAGCAAAAAGAACAAAAAATTGTAAAAGAGTGAAGAGAGCTGAAAGTACTTACAGGACACCATAAAGCACACCAATATTTGCATTATAAGGGTCTCAGATGTAGAAGAGAGAGATAAGGGGGTAGAAAGCTTATTCAAAGAAATAATGGGTGAAAGATTCCCTAACCTGGGGAAAGAAACAGACATCCAGATCTAGGTAGCCCATGGACTTACAAATAAGATGAATCCAAGACACCCAAACCTAGATACACTACAGCTACACTGTCAAAAATTAAAGACATGGACAAAATCTTAAAGCCAGGAATAGAAAAATAACTTGTTACATATAAAGGAACTGCTGTAAGACTATCAGCATATATCTCAGCAGAAACTTTGCAGACCAGAAGGGAGTGGAATGATATGTTCAAAGTGCTGAAGGAAGAAAACAACCAATCAAGAATTCTCTAACTGGCAAAGCTGCCTTTCAGAATTAAAGGAGAGATAAAGAGTTTTCCAGACAAGCAAAATCTGAGGGAGTTCATCACCACTAGACTGCCTTATGAAAAATGTTAAAAGGAGTTCTTCAAGCAAAACAAAAGGACATGAATTAGTAACAGAAAAACATATAAACATTTAAAACTCACTGGTAAAGGTAAACATGCAGTTAATTCAAAATAACCTAATATTGTAATGGTAAACTACTTATAACTCTACAATGAAAGTTAAAAACAAAAATATAAAAATAACTATAACTATAATGATTTCTTAATAAATACACAATGTAAAAAGATATAAATTGTGACATAAAAACCATAAAATATCAGGAGGGAGTATAAGAATGTATAGCTTTAAAATGCATTCAAAGTTAAGTTGTTAAGAGCTCAAAATAAACTGCAAGGTAATTTCTGTAAGCTTTGCAGTAACCACAAAACAGAAAGCTACAGTAGATGTAAAAAGATAAAGAGAAAGGAATCTAAGCATGCCACTAAAAAAAGTCATCAAACCATAAAGGAAGAGAGCAAGAGAAGAATAAAGGAACAAAGGAATCACAAAACAGCCACGAAACAATTAACAAAATGGAAATAGAAAGTCAATACCTATTAACAATTACTTTACATGTAAAGGGACTAAATTCTCTAATCAAAGGACAGAGTGGCTGAATGTATTAAAAAAAATCAATATCCAACTATATGATGACAACAGGATACTCACATCACCTTTAAGTATACATACAGACTGAAAATTAAGGGGTGGAAAAAAGATATTCCATTCAAAAGGAACCAAAAGCCAAAGACTGCATTAAGAGACAAAGAGGTCATTATATAATGATAAAGAGGGAAATCAAACAAGAGACTATAACATTTGCAAATATTTATGCACCTAAATAGGAGTGCTTAATTATATAAAGCAAATATTATCAGATCTGAAGGAATAAATATACAGTACAATAATAGTAGGAGACTTTACTTCCTAGTTTCAACAATGAATTAATCATCCAGACAGAAAATCAATAAGGAAACATTAGATTTAAACTACATATCCCAGATGGATGCGACAGATATTTACGGAACATTCCATCCAAAGAAGCAGAATACACATTCTTCTCACGTGCACATGGAACATCATCCAGGTTTGATCATATGTTAGGTCACAAAATAAGTCTTAATAAATTTAAGAAGACTGAAATAATATCAAGCACCTTTTCCGATCATGATGGTATGAAACCAGAAATCAATTACACGGAGAAAACTAGAAAATTCAGAAATATATGGAAATTAAACAACATACTCCTGACCACCAATGAGTCAAAGAAGAAATCAAAAGGAAAATCAAAAAACATCTTCAGACAAATGAAAACAGAAACACAATATTCCTAAAATGTATGGGATGCAACAAAAGTAGCTCTAAGAAGAAAGTTTATAGCAATAAACACCTGTACTAAGGAAAAAGAAAAGATATTAAATAAACCTAATTTTACACCTCCAGGAACAAGAAAAAGAACAAACTAACCCAAAGTTAATAGAAGGAAGAGAAAAACAAATTCAAACTGGACAAATTACATAGAGTCTAAAAGGACAATAGAAAAGAAAATGAAGTAAGAGCTGGCTTTTTAAAAAGATAAACAAGACAAACCTTTAGTTAAACAAATGAAAAAAAATGAGAGAGAGAGTATGCAAATAAATAAAATTATAATTGAACAAGGAGACATTCCAACTGGTACCATGGAAATACAAAGGACCATAAGGACCATATTATTGACTAAAGGACCATACTATGAACAGTTACATTACAACTGTTGGCCAACCTAGAAGAAATGGATAAATTTTCAGAAACATACAACCTACCAAGACTGAATGAAGAAATAGAAAATCTGAAGAGATCAATTACTAGTAAGAAGATTAAATCAGTAATCAAAAACCTTCCAACAAACAAAAGTCCAGGACAGATAGCTTTATTGATGAATTCTACCAAACTTTAAAAGGAGAAGTAATGCCAATCCTTTTAAAGCTCTTCCAAACATATTTAACAAGGCCAGCATTACAGTGATATCAAATCAGACAAGGACAATGCAAGAAAAGAAAATTACAGGCCAATATCCCTGATGAACATAGATACAAAAATCTCAACAAAATATCAGCAAACCAAATTCAATAGTACATTAAAAGGATTATATACCACGATCAAGTGGAATTTATCCCAGGGATGCAAGGATAGTTCAACATTCACAAATTAATCAATGTGATGCACCACATTAATAAAATGAAGGATAAAAACAATATGATCATCTCAATAGATGCAGAAAGAGCATCCGACAAAATTCACCATCCATTCATAATAAGAAAAAATAACTCTCAACAACACAGGTATAGAAGAAACATACTTCAACAAAATAAGACCGTATAAAACAGGCCCACAGCTAATTCATCATAATCAATGAAAAAGCTAAAAGCTTTTCCTCTAATATCAGGAAAAAGACAAGGATGCCTACTCTAACCATATCTACTAAACATAGTAATGGAAGTGCTAGCAAGAGCAATTAGGCAAGAAAAAGAAATAAAAGGTATCCAAATCAAAAAGGAAGAACCAAAACTGTTTCTATTTGCAGATGACATAATATCATATAGAGAAAACCCTAAAGACTCCACCAAAAATAACTGTTAAAACTAATAATTGAAATCAGTAAAGTTACCAGATACAAAAAAATCAATATACAAAAGTCTGCTGCATTTCTGCACACTAATAATGAACTATCAGAGAAATTAAGAAAACAGTCCAAATTACAATTGCTTCAAAAAGAATAAAATACCTAGGAATAAATTTAACCAAGAATGTAAAGTGTCTGTACCCTGAAAACTATAAGATATTGATGAGTGAAATTAAAGAAGCCTCAAATAAATGAAAAGATATTCCATGATCATGAATTGGAAGAATTAATATTGTTTAAATGTCCATATTACCCAAAGAAATCTACATATTCGATGCAATCCCTATCGAAATTTCTACTGCATTTTTCACAAAAATAGAACCAATATTCCTAAAATTTGTAGGGAACTACAGAAGACCCTGAATAGCCAAAGCACTCTTGAGAAAGAAGAATAAAGCTAGAGGCATCACACTTCCTGATATCAAATTGTATTACAAAGATATAGTAATCAAACAGTATGGTATTGGCATAAAAACAGACACATAGATCAATGGAATAGAATAAAGAGTTCAGAAATACACCCACACATATACGGTCAATTAATTTACCACAAAGGAGCCAAAACTACACAATGGAAAAAAGACAGTCTGTTTAATAAATGGTGCTAGGAAAACTAGACAGCCACATGCAAAAGAATGAAACTGTACTATTATCTTATATCATACAAAAAAGTCACTCAAAATGCATTAAAAACTTGAACATAAGACCTGAAACCACAAAACTCTTAGAAGGAAACAGGGAGTAAGTAGCTCCTTGACAGTAGTGACAATGATTTTTTTGGATTTGATACCAAAAACAAAGGTAAAAAACACAAAAATAAACAAGCGGGACTATATCAAACTGAAAAGCTTCTGTACAGCAAAGAAACCTTACAGAAAATAAAAAGGATGCTTATGGGATAGGAGAAATACTTTTAAATCTCATATCTGATAAGGATTAATATCCAAAATACATAAATAACTCATACAATCAACAGCAAAACAACAATCCAATTTAAAGATGGGCAGAGAAACTGAAGAGACATTTTTCCAAAGAAGACAAATGACCAACAAGCACTGAAATGGTGCTCAACATCACTAATCATCAGGAAAATGCAAACCTCAATGAGATATTACCTCACACTGGTTAGAACAGCTATGACGAAAAAAAAAAAGCATTGGCGAGGATGGGGAGAAATAGGAACGCTTGTGCACTGTTGGTGGGAATGTAAATTGATACAACCCCTATGGAAGACAAAATGGAGGTTCCTTAGAAAACTAAAACTAGAACTACCATTATGATATAGCAATCTCACTTCTGGAAATATAGCCAATGGAACTGAAAGTAGGATCTCAAAGAAATATTTGCACCCTGGGTTCACTGCAGTATTATTCACAATAGCCAAGACATGAAAGCAACCTAAATGTCCATTAAGGGATGAATGGATAAAGAAAGTGTGGTATATACATACCATGGAATATTATTCAGCCTTAAAAATGAATGAAATCCCGTTATCTGTGACAATATGGATGAACCTGGAGGATATTATGCTAAGGGAAATAAGTCAGACACAGAAGGACAAACACTACATGATACCACTTACACAATGAATTTAAAACAGTCAATTCATAAAAGCCAGGAGTGGAATATTGATTGCCAGGGGCCTGAAGGAAGGGGAAACAGGGAGGTTTTAATCGAAGGGTACAAAGTTCCAATTACACATGATAAATAAGTCCTAGAGATCTACTGACAACACAGTACCCAGAGTTAACAATACTGTATTGTACACGTAAAAATTTGCTAACAGGGGAAATCTTATATTAAGTGTTTATATCACTAAAAAATAATAAGAAGAATAACAATAAATAAGAAAGAGGGAGGAAATTTTTGGAGGTGATGGATAAGTTTACGGCATAGATACCTCAGAGATATTGTGGGTTTGGTTCTAGACCACTACAATAAAGCAAATATCACAATAAGGCAAGTTACACAAATTTGGGGGTTTCCCAGTGCATATAAAAGTTACATTTACACTATACTATAGTCTATTAAGTGTGCAACAGCATTATATCTAAAAATATACATACCTTAATTCGATTTTTTGTTTTTTTAATTAATTTTTATTGGAGTATAGTTGATTTACAATGTTGTGTGCATAACTTAATTTTAAAATGCTTTATTGGGCTTCCCTGGTGGCACAGTGGTTGAGAATCTGCCTGCTAATGCAGGGGACACGGGTTCGAGCCCTGGTCTGGGAAGATTCCACATGCCGCGGAGCAACTAGGCCCGTGAGCCACAACTACTGAGCCTGCGCGTCTGGAGCCTGTGCTCCACAACAAGAGAGGCCACGATAGTGAGAGGCCCGCGCACCGCGATGAAGAGTGGCCCCCGCTCAACACAACTAGAGGAAGCCCTCGCACAGAAACAAAGACCCAACACAGCCAAAAATAAAGAAATAAATAAACAAAATTTAAAAAATAAAATAAAATGCTTTATTGCTAAAAACGCAAATTATCATCTAATAATGCTGGGTTGCCAGAAGCGTTCAATTTGTTTTTAAAAAAAATGTAGTATCTGTGAAGTGCAAATAAAGAGAAACTCAAGAAAACAAATTATGAATACATGTATATGTATGGCTGAGTTGCTTTGCTGTGTACCTGAAACTGCCACGACATTGTTGATCGGCTATACTCCAATATAAAATAAAAAGTTTAAAAAAAAAGTTATGCCTGCACTTATCTCCAAACTCAGGTTGTAGGCATTAATTGTGTACAGCTTCCTGTATGTCAAAAAAATTTTAAGAGCTAATGAAAATAGAGGTTGAGGAAAGGATGATGGTAATCCCTTCACATCAGAGATTAGAGTGTATATAGTGAGAGACACTGCTGATACAAAATGTCTTTTAAGTAATATGTCACAATAAACCCCTAAAAGCTTGAACAAATACTCCAAAAAGGTGATGCAAGATACGAGATAGGTTGTTAAAGAAAAGCTCTGTACGAATCCAAAAACAAACCAAAAAAAAAAATCACAGGCACTTCCTGCCTGACATCTTTAAATGGTGAAATCTAGCTAAAGAAAATATCAAGGGTCCTTAATTAATAAAACTTCCATCACATACCTCAGAAATAAGAGATGGTAAGTTTTACTGAAGGAGTTTACAAAATAGTAATATGCGGCCAGAAAAAGAGGAAAGATTTACCATGCCAATGCTGATGGTATTTTACAAGCTAACAGCTCCCCAAGACTTCTTGCTCCTCCTTCAGTTCTCCCAACCCCACACTTTCCAGCACACTACCTAGGACCCTTGCCTTGATAGCTTTGGCTCAGAACTTCTCTGGAGTCCTTTGCTGCTGGAATCCTAAACAACACACAAGGATTAAGGCAATGCCTGACTTCTATGTCCTGGTCCATCCAAGGTAAAATTGAAACCATTCTTATAACTGACTTTCCTGGAAACAGTGTTCTAGAGGAAACAATTCTTTCTACTTTAATGAAAATGCACATGAGAATGGAAACAAATGTTATGTATGCATTGAGAAAAACCTATAGAAGATCCAAGGCAGGGTATAGGGAAGAGGGAAGAGGCAGAAATAAAAAGACTAAGAAGAGAAAGTATAGCATTGTGAAGGTTCTGGACACAATCTACCTGAATTCAAACCCTGGCTTTATCCTTGACTTGCTGTAAGACTTTAAACAAACTGCTTATTATCTATGGTCCTCGTTTTCCTCATCAGGAAGTATCACTTAAAGTTATTCTGTGATTAAATAATTAATAAATGCAAAATGTTTGGTGGATGTCTTCTATCTAGACTTGCCACCTTCTCACTTCTCTCTTCAGTATCTTTCTCATAGAAATGTAAGGGAAATAAACTTGTCAGGTAGCAGAAATTAATATCTAAATCTAATTGACTAAATTATACTAGTAATATACACAAATTGATTTAACACTGATTAAAAATCATAACGTATCTTCACATGCTGAGTTAAAACAAATGACATGAAAAGCTTTCTAAGTCCTGAATCTCTGACTTGTACATAACATGCTACTAGTTAATTTTTTTGTTTTACTTCAACAACTGAGTGTAGTGTCCCAAAATATAAACCACAACACTAGCAGTAGAGGTCCACTCAGTCATAGGCCAGTCATTTCATGAAGAAAAACATTATGCTTATTTTGAAGACTATCCTTGAAAAGTTACACTAGTTAAAACACAGTATTCTAGGTAAGTCTGTATTAGATATTGGGTGCTACTCTACCTACCATCTCTTTCTAAGAGATAGTACACAACCTACAGCCCCAAACTTCAGACTATTTCCTGAGCATCTCAAAATGGTCATTAGGTAACACAGCACATAAAGCTCTGTCCAATGGATGGAAATAATAATTGGTTAGGCAAGTAAGATTTCATCACTCTGGAATTAAAAAGGCTAAAATATGTATAAAATCAACCAGCGGAATTAGGAATTAACACAAAAAAGAAAGAGAGTCATATTAATGGCCCGGTACTACACTAAAGATCCATGTAACTTGTGTTACTGAGAGGACAACAACATTATCTGGCCCATACTCCCAAGGTCCTGTGAGAGTCTACTAACCTATCACATGCACTCTCATAAGACCCCTATTATTCATGTTTTCCATGATCAGAATTGATGAACTAACTTACACTGACATTTAATTGTCATTCCCCCCCTTGTATGACCTATGTACTTGCTGGATCACCCTTTCAACACTCAAGAAGAGACTAAATTACAGTATCACATCTTTGAGACCTTTTTCCTACATTAAAAGTTAAATGGTATGCATAATGAGTACTGAAAGACTTCATTAATTAAACGTGCCCGTTAAGAGGGCTAAGCATAATGTTCAGATGAAAGAAAAAAATATAGAATTGAATCGAGGTATTTAAATACTGAAAATTAACTTAGAGAGACCCATTAGTCTAACCCCTCATTTGAGAGTAAGGAAATTGGGAGCTAGGAAGTAAGTCACTAGGACCTAAGAGACTTGCCAAAGTTGACACAGCTATTTAAAGGCAGAGGCAAAACCAGGACCGGAGCTAAAAATTTCTACTTCAAAACTTTTTTCTCTTACCATAAGAGAATTTCTATTCTCAAAAAGTTGACTTCCACTCTTGGTCTGAATTGACTCCTTTTAATCTCTTTGCCTTAATTCCAACATCTTTGAAAGATGCTAATATAATTGAGACTATGGAAAGAATGTGATTTCATTTTGTGAAGAAGTCTGAAGACACATAGCACCATTACAATTATGACTGATCTCTAAAAGTTTAATGTTTCAACCTTTACTTATTATTGTCTTTTTATGCAGCATGATTAATGCAGTCTATTTCTTGTGACTGCCACAAGAGCCATGAAATCTCTCACTTCTTTCGTAGTGACTTAGTTTGAAAAAAGCATGCACAATAACAACTTTCCTTGAATGCTTGTGTACATAAATTTACCAAATAAAAAGCTTAGACCATTCACTCACCATCATCAAGTGAAGCAGTATTGTATTTTACAGCATCTCCTAGCTCAATGTTTGTGGGAAGTCTAAACTGCTTCATAAACCTCAGCTGCTCTGCCACTCTGTAGGAAAATATATGGGAGTGGCAGTATGAGGGTAAGAAAAAAAAAGAATAAATGAGGGGGGAAAAGGAAATGAACGTGGATGATGAGCCTGGGAGACAACAGATGAGGCACAGAGAAATGAAGAAAGATAATTAGAATAGGTATGTGTATGTCAGTATATATGTACGCATGTGTGTCAGTGAGCATGTGTAGTGTATGTATGTGGTTATGTGCAGCTGATCACAAGAATACAATCAGAAAGAGGTCATCATTACATTGTTCTGAGTGATCTGTTGCAGAACAGGAACTGTGATAAAAACAGCAGCAAATAAAGTCAACTTAATTTTGATCAATATATAGTGACAACAATAAGTAGTTACATTATCAATCCATTAATTCTCCAAAGATCTCAAATAACATGATAACAAAGCAAAAATGCTAACCCAATTAATCACACTGTTCCTGGCCAAAGGTAGCAGCATTACACTCCTGAGAGTATTCTGAAAATGTCAGTACAGCATTGTTCTGTACCAAGATCTGTTGGCAGCCTGCAAGTGTATCTTTCTAAAAAATTGCCACCAAGCCATCCAAATTAGAAAAGAAGAAGTAAAATTATCTGTTTGCAGATGACACCTTATATGCAGAAAACCCTAAAGATTCTAGAAAAAAAAAAAAACCTGTTAGAATTAATAAATTCATAAAAGTTACAGGATACAAAATCAACATACAAAAATCAGTTATATTTCTGTACATAACAATGAACAACCCACAAAGGAAATTAAGAAAACAACTCTATTGACAATAGCATCAAACACAGGCCCCCAGCTCACCCCAGGGCCTGCCAGCTCCATAAACCCCAGGTGGTGTCCCCAGCACCAGGATCCCAGTGGATTCTTGTGAACCCAGGCCCCCAACTGATCCCAGCACCTGCCAGATCCAGCAGCCCAGACAGCTCTTATAGCACCTGGCTCCCAATGGGCTCCTACAAACCCACACTCCCACCATATCCTAGGGCTGGCCAGCTCCTGAGGCCTTCAGTGGCTCCTATGGCCCCAGGCTCCCGATCAGGCCCCAAGAACTGAAGCTCCAGGCAGGCACTGCAAACAGAGACTTCCAACCAGGGCCCATACAAAACCAACTCCTGCAGATCCACGTTTTCAACCCACCCCAGCACCAGGCCAGCTTCCATAACCCAAGCCTCCCAGTCAACCTCAGCACCAAGTTGGCCCCTGAGAACACAGACTCCAGGCCAGACCCCGTGGACCCAGACTTCCATCCTTCCTCAGCACCGGGCCAGCCCCCATGGCCCAAGCCCTGAGGCCAGCTCCTGAGACCTCAGGTTATACACCTACTCCCATGGACCCAGGCTCCAGGCTCATCCCAAAGCCAAATTGCCCCACATTGTCAGAGTGGTCCCTTGACAACTGTTTAGTGCCTGAGGACCCAGAATCTAGAACTACCCATGTAGACACAGGTACGAAGCCCATCATGGCAGACTCAAATTCCCGGCCTATCCTGGTGAATCCAGGCCCCAGGCCCACCCCTGTGGACCAGGCACCAGGCTGGTGATCATGTACGCAAGCATCAGGCCTGCTTACCTGCTGTCCCAGGCAACAGACCTACCCCCCAAGAACTCCAGAAGTAAGCCCACTCTACTCTCAATATTCCTATTCAACATAGTCCTGGAAGTTCTAGCCAGATTAATTAAGCAATCTATCAAAGAAATAAAAGGTGTCCAGATTAGAAAGGAAGAAGTAAAGCTGTATCTGTTTGCAGATGATATGATCTCATATATGGGAAATCCTACGAATCTGTTAAAGTTACAGGATACAAAAACAACAAACTAAGTGAAAAAGAAACAAAGGAATCAATCCCATTTACAATGGCATCAACAAAAATAAAATACTTAGGAATAAATGTAACCAAGGATGTGAAAGATCTGTATGCTAAAAACTGTAAAACATTGATGAAAGAAACTGAAGAGGATACAAATAAATGTAATACAAATAAATGGAAAGTGCTCACAGACTGGAAGAATTAATACTGCTAAAATATCCATACTATCCAAAGTTATCTACAGATTCAGTGCAATCCATGTCAAAATTCCAACAGCATTTTTCACAGACAGAAAAAAAATCCTAAAATTCATATGGAGCCTCAAAAGAACTCAAGTAGCCAAAGCAATCTTGAGGAAAAACAAAGTTGGAGGCAATTTACTTCCTGATTTCAAACTTTATTACAAAACTATAGTAATCAAAACAATATGGAACTGGCCTAAAAATGGACATATAGACCAATGGAACAGAATTGAGAGCCCCAAAATAAACCCACACATTTACAATCAACTAATTTTTGATAAGTGTGCCAAGAATACTGAATGGGGAAAAGATATTATCTTCAATAAATGGTGTTAGACTATTCACATTCAAAAGAATGAAATTGTACTCCTATCTTACACCACTCACAAAAATTAACTTGAAATGGATTAGACTTAAACATAAGACCTGAAACTGTTAAACTCCTAAAAGAAAACAGAGGAAAAATGGTCCTTGACATTGGTATTGGCAATGATTTTTTGGATATGACACCAAAAACACGGGCAACAAAAGCAATTATAAACAAATGAGGCTACATCAAACTAAAAAGCTTCTGCACAACAAAGAAACAATCAGTAAAATGAAAAGGCAACCTATGGAATGGAAGAGAAAATTGCGAACCATCTATCTTATAAGGGGTTAATATCCAAAATAATAAGATTGTGTTTGAGTACACAACTCAAAAGAAAAAAATCCAATTCAAAAATGGGCAGAGTATTTAAATAGACATGTTTCCAAAGAAGACATGCAAATGTCCAACAAGTACATGAAAAGATGATCAACATTACAAATCATCAGGAAATGTAAATCAAAACCACAATGAGATACCGCTTCACACCTGTTAGAATGGCTATCATCAAAAGAGACATCAAGTGTTGGCAAGGATGTGGAGAAAAAGGAACCCTTGTGCACTGTTGGTGGGAATGTAAATTGGTACAGCCACTATGGAAAACAATATGGAGGTTCCTCACAAAATTAAAAATAGAACTACCATATGATCCAGCAATCCCAATTCTGAGTACATACCCAAAAGAATTAAAAGCAAGATCTCAGAAGAGGAAACAAGATGGCAGAATAGAAGGATGTGCTCTCACTCCCTCTTAGGAGAACACCAGAATCACAACTAGCTGCTCACAATCATCGATAGGAAGACACTGGAACTCACCAAAAGATACCCCACATCCAAAGACAAAGGAGAAGCCACAATGAGATGGTAGAAGGGGCACAATCACAGTAAAATCAAATCCCATAACTGCTGGGTGGGTGACTCACAGACTGGAGAACACTTATACCACAGAAGTCCACCCACTGGAGCGAAGGTTCTGAGCCCTAAGTCAGGCTTCCCAACCTGGCGGATCCAGCAACCGGAGGATGAATTCCTAGAGAATCAGACTTTGAAGGCTAGTGGGATTTGATTGCAGGACTTTGACAGGACTGGGAGAAACAGAGACTCCACTCGTGGAGGGCACAAACAAAGTAGTGTGTGCATAGGGACTCAGGGAAAGGAGCAGTGACCCCACAGGAGACTGAACTAGACCTACCTGCTAGTGTTGGATGGTCTCCTGCAGAGGCGGGGGGCGGAGGGGGGGGCGGGGCTGTGCCTCACCTTGGGGACAAAGACACTGACAGCAGAAGTTCTGGGAAGTACTCCTTGGCATGAGCCCTCCCAGAGTCATTAGCCCCACCAAAGAGCCCAGGTGGGCTCCAGTGTTGGGTTGCCTAAGGCCAAACAACCAACAGGGAGGGAATCCAGCCCCACCCTTCAACAGTCAAGTGGATTAAAGTTTTACTGAGCTCTGCCCACCAAAGCAACAGTCAGCTCTACCCACCACCAAGCCTCTTAGATAGCCTCATCTACCAGAGGGCAGACAGCAGAAGCAAGAAGAACTACAATCCTGCAGCTTGTGGAACAAAAACCAGATCCACAGAAAGATAGACAAGATGAAAAGGCAGAGGGCTATGAACCTGATGAAGGAACAAGATAAAACCCCAGAAAAACAACTAAATGAAGTGGAGATAAGCAACCTTCCAGAAAAAGAATTCAGAATTATGATAGTGAAGATGACCCAGGACCTCGGAAAAACAGTGGAGGCAAAGATTGAGAAGGTGCAAGAAATGCTGAACAAAGACCTAGAAAAATCAAAGAAAAAAAAAACAGAGATAAACAATACAATAACTGAAATGAAAACTACATTAGAAGGAATCAATAGCAGAATAGCTAAGGCAGAATAACGGATAAGTGACCTGGAAGACAGAATGGTGAAATTCACTGCTGCAGAACAGAATAAAGGAAAAAGAATGAAAAGAAATGAAGACAGCCTAAGAGACCTCTGGGAAGACATTAAACGCAACAACATTCGCATTATAGGGGTCCCAGAAGGAGAAGAGAGAGAGAAAGGACCAGAGAAAATATGTGAAGAGATTATAGGCAAAAACTTCCCTAACATGGGAAAGGAAATAGCCATCCAAGTCCAGGAAGCGCAGAGAGTGCCATACAGGATAAACCCAAGGAGAAACACGCTGACACATAGTAATCAAATTGGCAAAAATTAAAGGCAAAGAAAAATTATTGAAAGCAGCAAGGGAAAAACGACAAATAAAATACAAGGGAGCTCCCATTAGGTTAACAGCTGATTTCTCAGCAGAAACTCTACAAGCCAGAAGGGAGTGGCATGATATACTTAAAGTGATGAAAGGGAACAACCTACAATCAAGATAACTCTACCCGGCAAGGATCTCATTCAGATTTGATGGAGAAATCAAAAGCTTTACAGACAAGCAAACACTAAGAGAAATCAGCACCAACAAACCAGCTCTACAACAAATCCTAAAGGAACTTCTTTAAGTGGAAAACACAAGAGAAGAAAAGGACCTACAAAAGCCAACCCAAAACAATGAAGAAAATGGTCACAGGAACATATGTATCGATAATTACCTTAAACATGAATGGAATAAATGCTCCAACCAAAAGACACAGGCTTGCTGAATGGATACAAAAAAAAGATCCACATATATGCTGTCTACAAGACACCCACTTCAGACCTAGGGACACATACAGACTGAAAGTGAGGGGATGGAATAAGATATTCCATGCAAATGGAAATCAAAAGAAAGCTGGAGTAGCAATACTCATATCAGAAAAAATAGACTTTAAAGTAAAGAATGTTACAAGAGACAAGGAAGGACACCACATAATGATCAAGGGATCAATCCAAGAAGAAGATATGACAATTATAAATATATATGCACCCAACATAGGAGCACCTCAATACATAAGGCAACTGCTAACAGCTATAAAAGAGGAAATCGACAATAACACAATAATAGTGGGGGACTTTAACACCTCACTTAACACCAATGGACACATCATCCAAAATGAAAATAAATAAGGAAACACAAGCTTTAAATGACACAGTAGACCAGATAGATTTAATTGATATTTATAGGACATTCCATCCAAAAACAGCAGATTAAACTTTCTTCTCAAGTGCACACAGAACATTCTTCAGGATAGATCACATCTTGGGTCACAAATCAAGCCTCAGTAAATTTAAGAAAATTGAAGTCATATCAAGCATCTTTTCTGACCACAGCGCTCTGAGATTAGAAATGAATTACAGGGAAAAAAGCATAAAAAACACAAACACATGGAGGCTAAACAATACGCTACTAAATAACCAAGAGATCATTGAAGAAATCAAAGCGGAAATCAAAAAATACCTAGAGACAAATGACAATGAAAACACGATGATCCAAAACCTATGGGATGCAGCAAAAGCAGTTTTAAGAGGGAAGTTTATCGCTATAAAAGCCTACCTCAAGAAACAAGAAAAATCCCAAGTAAACAATCTAACTTTACACATAAAGTAACTAGAGGAAGAAAAAGAAACAAAACCCAAAGTAAGCAGAAGGAAAGAAATTATAAAGATCAGAACAGAAATAAATGCCATAGAAACAAAGAAAACAATAGCAAAGGTCAATAAAACTAAAACCTGGTTCTTTGAGAAGATAAACAAAATTGATAAACCATTAGCCAGACTCATCAAGAGAAAGAGGGAGAGGACTCAATTCAACAAAATTACAAATGAAAAAGAAGTTACAACAGACACTGAAGAAATACAAAGCACCCTAAGAGACTACTACAAGCAACTTTATGCCAATAAAATGGACAACCAGGAAGAAATGGACAAGTTCTTAGAAAGGTAACCTTCCAAGACTGAACCAGGAAGAAACAGAAAATCTGAACAGAACAATCACAAGTAATGAAATTGAAACTGTGATTAAAAATCTTCCAACAATCTAAAGTCCAGGACCAGATAGGTTCACAGGTGAGTTCTGTCAAACATTTAGAGAAGAGCTAACACCCATCCTTCTCAAACTCTTCCAAAACATTGCAGAAGAAGGAACATTCCCAAACTCATTCTACGAGGCCACCATCACCCTGATACCAAAACCAGAAAAAGATACTACAAAAAAAAGAAAATTACAGACCAATATCACTGATGAATATAGATGTAAAAATCCTTAACAAAATACTAGCAAACAGAATCCAAGAAAACATTAAAAAGATCATATACCATGACCAAGTGAGATTTATCCCAGGGATGCAAGGATTCTACAATATATGCAAACCAATCAACGTGATACACCATATTAACAAATTGAAGAATAAAAACCATATGATCATCTCAATAGATGCAGAAAAAGCTTTTGACAAAATTCAACACCCATTTATGATAAAAACTCTCCAGAAAGTGGGCATAGAGGGAACCTACCTGAACATAATAAAGGCCATATATGACAAACCCACAGCAAACACCATTCTCAATGGTGAAAAACTGTAAGCATTTCTGCTAAGATCAGGAATGCAACAAGGATGTCCACTCTCACTATTATTCAACATAGTTTTGGAAGTCCTAGCCACGGCAATCAGAGAAGAAAAAGAAATACAAGGAATACAAATTGGAAAAGAAGAAGTAAAACTGTCACTGTTTGCAGATGACATGATACTATACATAGAAAATTCTAAAAATGCCACCAGAAAACTACTAGAGCTAATCAATGAATTTGGTAAAGTTGCAGTATACAAAATTAATGCACAGAAATCTCTTGCATCCCTATACACTGATGATGAAAAATCTGAAAGACAAATTATGAAAACACTCCCACTTACCACTGCAACAAAAAGAATAAAATACCGAGGAATAAACCTGCCTAGGGAAACAAAAGACCTGTATGCAGAAAACTATAAGACACTGATGAAAGAAATTAAAGATGATACCAACAGATGGAGAGATATACCATGTTCTTGGATTGGAAGAATCAATATTGTGAAAATGACTACACTACCCAAAGCAATCTACAGATTCAATGCAATCCCTACCAAATTACCAATGGCATTTTTTACAGAAATAGAACAAATCATCTCAAAATTTGTATGGAGACACAAAAGACCCCAAATAGCCAAAGCACTCTTGAGGGAAAAAAACGGAGCTGAAGGAATCAGACTCCCTGACTTCAGACTATACTACAAAGCTACAGTAATCAAGACAATATGGTATTGGCACAAAAACAGAAACATAGATCAATGGAACAAGATAGAAAGCATAGAGATGAACCCACACACCTATGGTCAACTAATCTATGACAAAGGAGGCAAAGATATACAATGGAGAAAAGACAGTCTCTTCAATAAGTGGTGCTGGGAAAACTGGACAGCTACATGTAAAAGAATGAAATTAGAACACTCCCTAACACCATACACAAACATAAACTCAAAATGGATTTTAGACCTAAATGTAAGACTGGAGACTATAAAACTCTTAGAGGAAAACATAGGAAGAACTCTCTTTGACATAAATCACAGCAAGATCTTTTTTTTATCTACCTCCTAGAATAATGGAAATAAAAACAAAAATAAACAAATGGGACCTAATGAAACTTAACAGATTTTGCAAAGCAAAGGAAACTACAAACAAGACAAAAAGACAACCCTCAGTATGGAAGAAAATATTTGCAAACAAATCAATGGACAAAGTATTAATCTCCACAATATATAATCAGCTCATGCAGCTCAATATTAAAAATACAAACAACCCAATCCAAAAATGGGCAGAAGACCTAAATACACATTTCTCCAAAGAAGACATACAGATAGCCAAGAGCACATAAAAAGCTGCCCAACATCACTAATTATTAGAGAAATGCAAATCAAAACTACAATGAGGTATCACCTCACACCAGTTAGAATGGGCATCATCAGAAAATCTACAAACAACAAATGCTGGAGAGGGTGTGGAGACAAGGGAACCCTCTTGCACTGTTGGTGGGAATGTAAATTGATACAGCCGCTATGGAGAACAGTATGGAGGTTCCTTAAAAAATGAAAACTAGAATTACAATATGATCCAGTAATCCCACTACTGGGCATATACCCGGAGAAAACCATAATTCAAAAAGACACATGCACCCCAACGTTCATTGCAGCACTATTTACAATAGCCAGGTCATGGAAGCAACCTAAATACCCATCGACAGACGAATGGATAAAGAAGATGTGGTACATATATACAATGGAATATTACTCAGCCATAAAAAGGAACGAATTTGAGTCATTTGTAGAGATGTGGATGTATCTAGAGACTGCCATATGGAGTGAAGTAAGTCAGAAAGAGAAAAACAAATATCATATATTAACACATGTATGTGGAACCTAGAAAAATGGTACAGATGAACCAGTTTTCAGGGGAGAAATTGAGACACAGATGTAGAGAACAAACGAATGGACACCAAGGGGAGAAAGTGGGGGGGGGGGAGAAAAAAATTAGAACATTTCACCATAATATTTAGCAACTCAAAATCACTAGAATAAAATAAACATTTTGCTTTAATGAAAATGTAAAAAAAAAAAAAGGTAAACAGTTTCTGGGTATTGAATGCATAGCACCTTGACTACCTTTAACAATACTGTATTGTATATTTAAAAGTTGGTAAACTTTAAGATGTGATCTTAAAATTTCTCATCACGAGAGTATAAAAATTTGTAATTATGTGGAAAAAAAAATCAAATACCTGACAAAACTAATTGATAGTCACCAAAAGCATACCTGTGTTTTCCTGTGGCCAGGAATGGGGAGGAGTTGACTGCAAAGAGGCATAAGGGAACTTTCTGGAGTGAGGGAAATATTTTGTATTTTGGTTGTGGTGGCTACATGGGTGGCTACATGTCTCAAAACTCATTCAACCATTAAAATGAGCAGATTTCATTGTATGCAAATTATATCTCAATAAAACTGATTTTTAAAAAATCAAATGCCTGGAAAAGCACATTCTCAGTCATATATCTAAGTGTCTAAGAGAAAAATAACATCAAAAGACTTTTAAAAAGAATCTTGCATGAATAAACAAAGCAAGGAAAGCATTGAACTATCCTATAGTCTTAAGGAACAATGTGTTCTAGAAGAGTAAATTTTATAGAACATTCAAGCTTACGTTTCATAAAACCTCCTATTTTTCTAACTCATTTCCCCTAGCATCCCCATCCCAATATTCTTTCTACCTCACTGGGTCACTGAATCCATCAATCCTGTCACACATGAGTAAGACACACACACACACACACACACACTACCCCACCACCAACATACTACATCCCCATCCCATGTCATGTCTTAACTTGGATTTTAGGAGCTGATTTTTCTAAGAGTTATGCCTAAAAGGCTTTTGAACAAAAGATTTAAATTATATTTGAGGAAAATTATTAAAGGTCTTGTGGTTTTCACTGGAGCCCCCATTCAGAAAAAGGGACTAGAGAAGAAACAACTGAACTGAGTTTTGACCAGGTTGACAAAATGAGGAAGAGCATTCTAGGCAGTGGGAGGAGAATACACCAACAAAAGAAATAGCTCAATGTATCAGGGAATTGTAAACAGTCAATTTGGCTGGAAATTGTGAGAGGAGAAGAGGAGGCTGGACAAGCATATGTCAAAGAAAGGGCTTTGAAGTCTGAAGTGCTATGGTCATTGATTCTGTGACAGCAAAACCTGGGTTTTGCTTTCTGGTGTAGCTCTAGGCCCTAGCAAATAATTCCCTAGCAAATAGTGAATGCTCACTAACTATGTGACAAATGAATGAACATATGGATAGATAGATGGATAAATACATGACTTAAACTGTGAAGGGTCTAGTATATTATGGTAAAGAATCTGGACTTTGGTCTAGAATTCAGGTTTTACCAACCATGGTGATAAGTGGCCATTTATGAAGTATTTCACAAGTAATTTGTTAATAACGAAAGCCAAAGTACTGCAATTTGCAAACGATTTATTTTTTAAACATAAATAAGAACCTGTTCAAGATTACCTTACAATATTACCCTCATGTTCATTCCAATATAGTTTATTGAGTACAAGAGTAAAAAATGGAATTTTAGCTAGTTTGCCAGTAACTGCACATAATCTATAGCCTATCTACTCTAAGTCATGTTTGTTAGCAAATCACCACTGCTAAACTATCAATAACCATGGCAGTTATAAATTATTGAAGCCTGTACTTCCTAAAAATACACTCCGGAGTTTTGTTAAAACTGGGGTATACTCACTGCAGTATATTAGGCATGTGAATATTATCAGTCATGTGACACTAGTGAAGGCACCAGTCATTGTATAATTTCAAGAAAAAGATTGGTATTATATAATTAATCCTAGAAAAAAATCATTTTTTGTGACAAAGTAGATGAGTGGAATATACGAGACCTAAGACAGGAGAGTGTGACAAAACTATAGGAGAGACATGGAGAAAGTCTGAACTAAAATAGTAGCAATGGATATGCAGGAAAGAATGATAATAAAAGCATATAGGCAGTAAAATCAACAGACCTATGCATCAATCAGACACGCTAGTTGGGGTAAAGTGGCTTGGTTTGAAAAACAGGGTCCAAAATAGAACCTGGGTAGGATATAAAAGAGGGTAACAATAGGGAGGAAAGATAATAAGCTCCATAGTAGGCATGTTGGATTGCATACAAGGATGCCAAACTTAAAGAGGTCTGGAATACAGGTCCCAATTAACAATCCAGGCATAGAGATGGTGGATGGAGTAACCTACAAAGAGTGTGTGTGTGGAGCTAGCAAAAGAGAATGTCAGACAGAACTTGGGGAAAAACACACATTCTTAAGGGCTAGGACAAGTAATAGAAAACCAAAAAGAAGGTGCACATAGAATCACAGACCATGAGTTCCTCCAAGGATAGTTCCCATTCGTGCAATTTCTGGCACAGTATAGTTACTTGATAATTATAGTGAATAATTTGAAAGCAAAATCTACAAAGGAACTATAGAGATCATCTACAGCAGGGCTGGGAAACAAGTTTCAGTTCAAGACTAACTGCAGTCAATTGTCTATGACTATCTATTTAGAAAACCATTTCAATAAAGATTTTGAGGTCAAGACTGGGCTCCAAAGGAAAGTTGTGGGCCCACAACTATTATGTATTGTTAAAGCTATGGGCTCAGGAGGGGAGAAAGAATCCCTCATGGGTCACATATTGCCACCATGGTACTTCGTTTTTATTACATAAAATTTACTATATACTTCATTTTTTATTATAAAATATTAACTTTGAAAATAATAAAAGTTCATGGTAACATCAAATGATACAAGAATAAAGAAAATATTAATAATTTCCACCAAACTGCTCTGGCCTTATTTTTCTCAGGTAACCAACATCCATAAACAGAAAAATTTTGTTTTGTGTTTTGCATGTATGTTCTTCCTCCTTTTTCTTGTTCATCTGTATATACAAATACATAGCGTTTTCTTTGTTTTTAATATCTTTGTTTTTCTTTCTTTGTTTTTAGTATCTTTATTGGAGTATAACTGATTGACATTGTTCTGTTAGTTGCTGCTGTTTAACAAAGCGAATCAGCTATATGTATACATATATCCCCATACACCCTCCCTCTTGCATCTCCCTCCCACCCTCCCTATCCCACTCCTCTAGGTGGACACAAAGCACTGAGCTGATCTCCCTGTGCTATGCAGCTGCTTCCCACTAGCTATCTATTTTACATTTGGTAGTGTACATATGTCAATGCAACTCTCTCACTTCGCCCCAGCTTACCCTTCCCCCTCCTGGTATCCTCAAGTCTATTCTCGACGTCTGTGTCTGTATTCCTATCCTGCCCCTAGCTTCTTCAGAAACATTTTTGTTTTAATGCCATATATATGTGTTAGCATATGGAATTTGTTCCTCTCTTTCTGACTTAGCTCACTCTGTACGACAGTCTCTAGGTCCATCCACCTCACTACAAATAACTCAATTTTGTTTCTTTTTATGGATGAGTAATATTCCATTGAATATATGTGCCACATCTTCTTTATCCATTCATCTGTTGATGGACACTTAGGTTGCTTACATGTCCTGGCTATTGTAAATAGAGCTGCAATGAACATTTTGGTACATGACTCTTTTTGAATTATGGTTTTCTCAGGGTATATGCCCAGTAGTGGGATTGCTGGGTCGTATGGTAATTCTATTTTTAGTTTTTAAGGAACCTCCATATTGTTCTCCTTAGTGGCTGTATCAATTTACATTCCCAACAACAGTGTAAGATGGTTCCCTTTTCTCCACACCCTCTCCAGCATTTATTGTTTGTAGATTTTTTTTTAATTTATTTATTTATTTATTTTTTAACATCTTTATTGGAGTATAATTGCTTTACAATGGTATGTTAGATTTTTTGATGATGACCATTCTGACTGGGGTGAGGTGATACCTTGTAGTTTTGATTTGCACTTTGTTGAGCATTCTTTCATGTGTTTGTCAGCAATCTGTAAATCTTCTTTGGAGAAATGTCTATTTAGGTCTTCTGCCCATTTTTGGATTGGGTTGTTTGTTTTTGTGATATTGAGCTGCATGAGCTGCTTGTAAAAACTAGAGATTAATCCTTTGTCAGTTGCTTCCTTTGCAAATATTTTCTCCCATTCTGAGGGTTGTCTTTTGGTCTTGTTTATGCTTTCCTTTGCTGTACAAAAGCTTTTAAGTTTCATTAGGTCCCATTTGTTTATTTTTATTTCCATTTTTCTAGGAGGTGGGTCAAAAAAGATCTTGCTGTGATTTATGTCATGGAGTGTTCTGCCTATGTTTTCCTCTAAGAGTTTTATAGTGTCTGGCCTTACATTTAGGTCTTTAATCCATTTTGAGTTTATTTTTGTGTATGGTGTTAGGGAGTATTCTAATTTCATTCTTTTATATGTAGCTGTCCAGTTTTCCCAGCACCACTTATTAAAGAGGCTGTCTTTTCAACATTGTATATTCTTGACTCCTCTATCAAAAATAAGGTGACCACATGTGTGTGGGTTTATCTCTGGGCTTTCTATCCCATTCCATTGATCTATATATCTGTTTTGTGCCAGTACTATACAGTCTTGATTACTGTTGCTTTGTAGTATAGTCTGAAGTTAGGGAGCTTGATTCCTCGAGCTCTGTTTTTCTTCCTCAAGATTGATTTGGCTATTCCGGGTCTTTCGTGTTTCCATACAAATTTTGAAAATTTTTGTTCTAGTTCTGTGAAAAATGCGCTTGGTAGTTTGATAGGGATTGCTCTCAGTAGTATAGTCATTTTCACAATGATGATTCTTCCAACCCAAGAACATGGTATATCTCTCCATTTGTTTCTATCATCTTTAATTTCTTTCATCAGTGTCTTATAGTTTTCTGCATACAGGTCTTTTGTCTCCTTAGGTATGTTTATTCCTAGGAATTTTATTCTTTTTGTTGCAATGGCAAATGGGAACTTTTCCTTAATTTCTCTTTCAGATTATTCGTTGTTAGTGTATAAGAATGCAAGAGATTCCTGTGCATTAATTTTGTATTCTGCTACTTTAAAATTCATTGATTACCTCTAGTACTTTTCTGGTAGCATCTTTAGGATTCTCTATGTATAGTATCATGTCATCTGCAAACAGAGACAGTTTTACTTCTTGTTTTCTGATTTGGATTCCTTTTTTTGTTTTTCTTCTCTGATTGCCATGGCTAAAACTTCCAAAGCTATGTTGAAAAACAGTGGTGAGAGTGGGCATCCTTGTCTTGTTGCTGATCTTAGTGGAAATGTTTTCAGTTTTTCACCATTGAGAACGATGTTGTCTGTGGCTTTGTCATATATGGCCTTTATTATGTTGAGGTAAGCTCCCTCTATGTCTACTTTCTGGAGAGTTTTTTATCATAAATCGGTGTTGAATTTAATTGAAAGGTTTTTCTGCATCTACTGAGATTATCATATGGTTTTTATCCTTCAATTTGTTAACATGGTGTATCACACTGATTGATTTGCATGTATTGAAGAATCTGTGAATTCCTGGGATAAACCCCATTTGATCATGGTGTGTGATCCTTTTAATGTGCTGTTGGATCCTGTTTGCTAGTATTTTGTTGAGGTTTTTGCATCTATGTTCATCAGTGATATTGACCTGTAGTTTTCTTTCCTTGTGACATCTTTCTCTGATTTTGGTATCAGGGTGATGGTGGCCTCGTAGAATGAGTTTGGGTGTGTTCCTCCCTCTGCTATATTTTGGAAGAGTTTGAGAAGGATAGGTGTTAGCTCTTCTCTAAATGTTTGACAAAACTCGCCTGTGAAGCCATCTGGTCCTGGGCTTTTGTTTGTTTTAAGATTTTTAATTACAGTTTCAATTTCAGTGCTTGTGAATGGTCTGTTTAAATTTTATATTTCTTCCTGGGTCAGTCTCAGAAGGTTGTGCTTTTCTAAGAATGTGTCCATTTCTTCCAGGATGTCCATTTTATTGGCATATAGTTGCTTGTAGTAATCTCCCAAGCTCCTTTTTATTTCTGCAATGTCAGTTGTTACTTCTCCTTTTTCATTTCTAATTCTGTTGATTTGAGTCTTCTCCCTTTTTTTCTTGATGAGTCTGGCTAAGGGTTTTTCAATTTTGTTTATTTTCTTAAAGAATCAATTTTTAGTTTTATTGATCTTTGCTACTGTTACCTTCATTTCTTTTTCATTTATTTCTGATCTGATCTTTATGATTCCTTCCTTGTGCTAACTTTGGGTGTTTTTATGTTGTTCTTCTTCTTCTTTCTCTAATTCCTTTAGGTTTAAGCTTAGGTTGTTTATTTGAGATGTTTCTTGTTTCTTGATATAGGATTGTATTACTATAAACTTCCCTCTTAGAACTGCTTTTGCTGCATCCCATAGGTTTTGGGTCATTGTGTTTTTATTGTCATTTGTTTCTAGGTATTTTTTGATTTCCTCTTTGATTTCTTCAGTGATCACTTCGTTATTCAGTAGTGTATTCTTTAGCCTCCATGTGTTTGTAGTTTTTACAGATTTTTTCCTGCAATTGATAGCTAGTCTTATAGCGTTGTGGTCGGAAAAGATACTCGATATGATTTCTTTTTCTTAAATGTGCCAAGGCTTGATTTGTGACCCAAGATATGATCTATTCTGGAGAATATTCCACGAGCACTTGAGAAGAAAGGGTATTCTGTTGTTTTTGGATGGAATGTCCTATAACTATTAAGTCCATCTTGTTTAATGTATCATTTAAAGCTTGTGTTTCCTTATTTATTTTCATTTTGGATGATCTGTCCATTGGTGAAAGTGGGGTGTTAAAGTCCCCCACTATGATCGTGTTACTGTTGATTTCCCCTTTTATGGCTGTTAGCATTTGCCTTATGTATTGAGGTGCTCCTATGATGGGTGCATAAATATTTACAATTGTTATATCTTTTTCTTGGATTGACTCCTTGATCACTATGTAGTGTCCTTCTTTGTCTCTTGTAATAGTCTTTATTTTAAAGTCTATTTTGTCTGATATGAGAATTGCTATTCCAGCTTTCTTTTGATTTCCATTTGCATGGAATATCTTTTTCCATCCCCTCACTTTCAGTCTGTATGTGTCCCTAGGTCTGAAGTGGGTCTCTTGTAGACAGCATATATACAGGTCTTGTTTTTGTATCCATTCAGCCAGTCTATGTCTTTTTTTTGGAGCATTTAATCCATTTACACTTAAGGTAGTTATTGATATGTATGTTCCTGTAACCATTTTCTTAACTGTTTTGGGTTTGTTATTGCAGATCTTTTCCTCCTCTTGTTTCCTGCCCAGAGAAGTTCCTTCAGCATTTGTTGTAAAGCTGGTTTGGTGGTGCTGAATTCTCTTAGCTTTTGCTTGTCTGTAAAGGTTTTAATTTCTTGTTGAATCTGAATGAGATCCTTGCTGGGTAGAGTAATCTTAGTTGTAGGTTTTTCCCTTTTATCACTCTAAATATGTACTGCCACTCCCTTCTGGCTTACAGAGTTTCTGCTGAAAGATAAGATGTTAACCTTATGGGGATTCCCTTGTATGTTATTTGTTGCTTTTCCCTTGCTGCTTTTAATATTTTTTCTTTGTATTTATTTTTTGACAGTTTGATTAATATGTGTCTTGGCATGTTTCTCCTTGGATTTATCCTGTATGGGACTCTCTGTGCTTCCTGGACTTGACTGACTTTTTCCTTTCCCATATTAGGGAAGTTTTCAACTATAATCTCTTAAAATATTTTTTCAGTCCCTTTCTTTTTCTCTTCTTCTTCTGGGACCCCTATAATTCAAATGTTGGTGCATTTAATGTTGTCCCAGAGGTCTCTGAGACTGTCCTCAATTCTTTTCATTCTTTTTTCTTTATTCTGCTCTGCAGTAGTTATTTCCACTATTTTATCTTCTAGATCACTTATGCGTTCTTCTGCCTCAGTTATTCTGCTATTGATTCCTTCTAGAGAATTTTTAATTTCATTTATTGTGTTGTTCATCATTGTTTGTTTGCTCTTTAGTTCTTCTAGGTCCTTGTTAAACATTTCTTGCATTTTCTCCATTCTATTTCCAAGATTTTGGATCATCTTTACTATCATTACTCTGAATTCTTTTTCAGGTAGGCTGCCTATTTCCTCTTCATTTGTTTGGTCTGGTGCGTTTTTACCTTGCTCCTTCATCTGCTGTGTATTTCTCTATCTTCTCATTTTGCTTAACTTACTGCATTTGGGTTTCCTTTTTGCAGGCTGCAGGTTGGTAGTTCCCATTGTTTCTGTTTCTGTTTCTGGTGTCTGCCCCCATTGGGTAAGGTTGGTTCAGTGGGTTGTGTAGGATTCCTGATGGAGGGGACTGGTGCCTGTGTTCTGGTGGAAAAAGCTGGAAATTGTCTTTCTGGTGGGCAGGACTGCATCTGGTGGTGTGTTTTGGGGTGTCTGTGTACTTAGTGTGATTTTAGGCAGCCTCTCTGCTAATGGTTGGGGTGTGTTCCTGTCTTGCTAGTGTTTGGCATGGGGTGTCCAGCACTGGAGCTTGCTGGTTGTTGAGTGGAGCTGGGTCTTAGTGTTGAGTCGGAGATCTCTGGGAGAGCTCTCACCAATTGATGTTACGTGGGGCCAAGAGGTCTCCCGTAGTCCAGTGTCCTGAACTCGGCTCTTCCACCTCAGAGACTCAGGCCTGACACCCTGCCAGAGCACCAAGACCCTGTCAGCCGCACAGCGAGGTACGTGGGTAGTTTCTTACCTTTTGGCAAGTCTGAGGTCATCTGCCAGCATTCAGTAGGTGTTCTGTAGGAGTTGTTCGACATGTAGACCTATTTTTGATGTATTTGTGGGGAGGAAGGTGATTTCCACGTCTTACTCCTCTGCCATCTTGAAGGTCCTCTCCTTGTTTTGTTTTTGTTTATAAAATTATTGACAAAGGAAGACACTATGGCAAACAAATAAAATTTCCAATGTTCAAATTTATTGCTGGACTTGTGTCTAACTTTATTTCAACGTTTTAAAAATATTGTCTATTATTATATATAATATTATATTTTTCATTTTCACTTTTCTTCTCTAATTAAACTTATTGGTAGTTTGCCTGCTACATTGATCTTATCAGGGACCCAAATAACTTCTACGTGGCCTATTGCAATGTATAATTTCCAGTCTTTATCTTATTCAGCAGCATCTGACACATTCAGTCACTTTCTCCTTCTTGATATTTAAAGCGTGTTTTCTACTAACACAACATTGTAAAACAACTATACTCCAATGAAAATTAATTAAAAAAATAATTTAAAAAATTAAGTATGTTTTCTTCCCAGTTTAATGGCAGTTCCTTCTCTGTTATCTTTGGTATTCCTCCTCATTTTTCTGAGCTCTAACTGCTGGAGCGCAAGTAAGGTACAGTGCTAACACCTTTCCTCTTCTCCATCTATACTAACTCTCATCCAATTCAATGTCCTTAACTGCCATCTTTATACTGTCAACTCCAAATGTGTACCTTCAGCCCAACCTCTCTACTGAACTCCAGACTCATTTTCCTACTGCCACTCGACACTCTGACTTCATTGTCTAACATCCATTCAAACTTCACATCAAAACTAAACTCCCCACTCTCTCCCCATCCCAAAATAATACAATTTGATAATTTTAAAATTGATAATATTGCCAAATTTGGCAAACTGGCTATTCAGCAAATTGACTGGCAACTTAGCAATAAATTTACCTCCACCAATTCTATTAAAGAAGTGACCACAAATAATATCTAAAGTACATTAGGGGAGCAAGTGTAAGAATTTTACGTTCAGTCAAGGTATCCATCAACTATCAATTAAATCAACAATCTTAAATATATAAAACTTTGTGAACAAAACACTTATGAGTACTTCCTTAAAAAATTCCTGAGCCACAAAATCCAGCATCCAAGAGCAGAATCAAAACAAAGAACTTACAATAAAGAAATAATAGTAAAAGGGTTGGTGATTGGTCAGAATTAATTTTTAAATGAAACGAATAACTTTGATGAACTTTTTAAATGAATTCAATAACTGATAATTATGGCTACAGAACAAAAGGAAAATATAAATTAAGACATGTATAGAGAATAATACATCAGAAATTAGAAGATGGGGGTATCCGATAAAAAGTATATTTGTATTGCAATATTTTTTCATCTTTCATAGAAAACCACTAATGGTTACACTACTTTCTGGATATATGCTCACTGTGTGCTCTACAGGCCTCTACATCACTCCCAACCATGCCTTGTTCCTGCGATTACCATGGCAACAGTGGACTAGAGAACAACTGAAATAGACTCCAAATGAGTAACGTTTTATTTGAAAATAAGAAATATAAAGTTTAAAAAATAGTGTTGATTCTAAACACTTAAAATAGTTTATACTTTTCCTAACAATAATGGGATATTTTATGCTCTATATTACTGTAGTAAAGAAATATTTTTCTGAGTGAAGTCAACAATTCCTCCAATTTTACTTCAATCTCTTTTCTTTCATTTAACTCAAGTAAATTAATACTTGGTATTTAAAATGCCATGTATACTGTGATCCCATTTTCCTAAAATTATATCTAGCTATATTTTGCTCAATAAAGACACACTGAGAGATGTTTGAAAAGATGTTCACATGTTGAGAACAGTTATTTCTGGAAAGCAGAATTGGGAGTGATTTTCTGCCTTCTTACTTTTCTATGGGTTTAAATTTTCATAATAAGCATATGTGATATAGATTATAAATCGTATGTGATATAGAGCATAAAAGACATAATAAAAGTGATTAAAATTTTTGTCTAGAGCTTTAGTACAAACAGAATGATTCTAGTAGTTAAGTCTAGCCAAGTTTATCCCACCACCATCAACAAAAGCAAAGCCTTGCATGGTTACAAATACATAAAAGGAATCAAAACTATGACAGAAAGTCTTCAAGATCTTATATCTTGTGTGTCATATCAAACTTATCTCTTTAATCGTAATAGACATTTTATGCTTATACAGGTTTGATGCCATCTACCTGTTACAGAGCTACTAGTTGCAGCATTGGTTGAGACAATATACATAGCATAAAGTATTTAACAGCAATATCCCAAAAGATTGTAATATAGAAATATTGCTTAATGAACAGAGAATTTTTTATCTGTGAAATAACATATGTCATGTCTTACCTCCTCATATTCAGAGGATGTAGTTAATGATTTTCCTCCTTGAAAATAAAAAGTATTTTTAAATGCCTATACTTTCAAATACATGTAATAATTAAATAGCTCTGAACCTAACCTTTAAAATTCTAGAGTCCTTTTTACTTTTTGTTTTATCAAAACAACAACAAAAAGGCATTATTAAATTGCCTTCCACAGCTGTCACCAAAATCATATCTTTATTAGCAAACGTACAACACAGACCTATGCGCACCCAACATTCATTTCTCTTTTGTTTAAAAGCAGTAAATGTTTGAAAAACTGCCTATCTTCTTTTCAGTCTGATTTCATTTTGAAAGAAAAAATTAGTAATTATCTGTTGACTTCATAAGAAGCTTATATCATCTTGGGTTTTAAGGTCAAACATGTTGCTTTCTAGATCTATGTTCACTAGATGCTCTTTAGCTGCATTTCACACACCTTTCAACTGTGCCTTCTTCGTGTGACTTACAGAGTCGCGAATGAGAGAAGTTAGCTTTATTTTATTTCTATAGCCCTTGTGGAAAACTGCGGTTAAATCCTTTAAAAATAGGAGGCAGATTAATAAGCCTTTTCTTTATTAAAATATAGTAATAATGGGGACAAAACAGGAAGAATCTTACAAGCAATGAAAATAAGATTTTTATGGGGGAAGGGATAAGTGCATTTAATTGAATTATCAGACATTCTATAAGAAGGGGAAACTCCCCTATTAGGTGTTTAATATTTGTTTTACCTCCCACTTACCCAGAGATTGGACACTCCAATCACTCTCTATTCTAAACAGAAAGAAATAACTGAATACATTCTGTCTCAACTACCCTGAGGCAGTTTGATGTTCATTTGTTATTAATTACACTAACTTTAGTAAAATGCAATTGAGTAAGTCACTAGGATTTTCTGGAACTTGAGGGAGAGATTTACATTCTACTTCCTATCCTCCATTCTCTTACTGATGACCATGTGATTTTAAACAAGACACTTGTCATCACTTAGCACTTGGTTCTCCAACTGTAAAATGAGGAATTTAGCCTAGATCTGCAGTTATTAAACATTGGGGGTTCATAGAATCTAAATAAATGAAAATTATTGGGTCTTTCCTTAGTGAAGTGCACACATACATAAACCCTACAATGTCAATGTTCTACAAAGGCCAATACAATCTGGCCACCAGTCCTCTCACCCATACTTAACTCTCTGAGTTCATCTCCATGTTAACTCTGATCCAGCTACAGTGGCTTTCGTGCTCTTTCTCAAATGTGACAAGCAAGCTCTCACCTTAGAGTAACTGCACTGGCTGTTTTCTCTGCCTAGGACCTTTTCTTAACCTCTAAGATGTTCAAGTATCACCTTCCCAGTGAGGCTTACTCTGATCACCTTATTTAAAATTGGAACCCACATCCCTTTCCAGCACTACTGGTCCTTGCCTTTTGCTCTAAAATTTTCCCCCAGAGCACTTATCATAATCTATCTATGTACAAAAGAATTAATAGAGCAGGCTTCACTGCTATCCTTGGAAAGCCTTGCTCATAAGGTTGGCCCTTGGCTAGTCCCTAGGAACTTGGATTTCAGAAGGATTCTCACATTCCTGGAACTGATAAGAGTGTCTCACTCACTCTAAACTGTTCATGTAGACGATATGGTTTATGCTGAATACATGTTTTCCTTCAAGGAATGTACAATAATTTGATATGTGCCAGGCAGAGGATGCCTACATGACCAGGGGCCAGTAAAAACCCTGGAACTGAGTACCTAATGAGCTTCACTGGTAGACATTTCATTCATGTGGTCACAACTTGCTGGGAGAATTAAGTGCATCCATGTAATTCCATTAAAAGAAGACTCTGGACGTGTGTGCCTGGTCTCTCCCAGACTTGTCCCTTGTGCCTTTTCCCTGTGCTGATCTTGCTCTACACCCTCTTACTATAACAAACCTTAGCTGTGAGTATGATTATATGCTGAGTCCTGTGAGTCCTCCCAGCATATCACTGAACCCAGGAGTGGTCATGGGGACCCCCAACACTCTAACACAATATAAAATTTACTGATGAATTATGTTTACTTTCTGTTTACACCTGTAAAAATATAAGCTACATGGGAGCTAGAAATTTTGTTCGGTTCACCGGTATATCCTGAGAGCCTAAGAAATTGCCTAGCACATAGTAGGTGCTCAATAAATATTTATCGACTAAATGAACACACACAAAATTTTGCAATTAACTTAAGGAAGTTAATGGAGCTCCCTAAGGAAGCCCTTACCATTGATGCTAGTGAGAATTCCTTGCCAAGATGGTGTCTACTGCCCTTAACAATTTGAACATTCAAAATTCTAAGCAAGAAGATCTATGAACTGGTTTCTGTTTAATTCCCTGAAAAATAGCCTACATTTAAGGAAAAGAGGTAGAAGGAAGTATATACGTTTCAGCAGGGTAAACTTGGCAAACACTGTTCTCAGAATTAAGTGTGATAGCATGTTGTAAACTTTGTAAAACCCTGGCTATACACAGCCCTTGAAGGAAATGTGAGGTTTTCATTTTTCATGGATACTAAGACTTCAGAATTAGACTCTAGAGATTCTCCTAAAGCCAAACTTTTGAAGCTCAGTAATCTTCTGAGCCAAGTTAATCTAGTGGGAGTCTCACAGCCTCTTTTAGGATGAAAAACATGGAAAGTTAAAGAAATTTTGAGGAGGAAATTGGAAGAAGCCAACTCTGAGAGCGAAGCCAAATATTCATCGAATATGTGCAGAACCGATGGGGTGAAGGGAGAGAGGAATGGAGAGTTGTTATTATTGTTAGTTGACTCCTCTAGGAATCAGAAAACAGCATGCAAAGCACTCTAATGTCAGCAATACTTCAACAGAGATAACAATTGGCTTGGAGGCAAGGCTACGTTTTTAAATACTTAATTTTTTCTGGTAGCAAAAAATAGCGCACAACATATTTATTTTCGGAAAGCTGCCCACTCACAGCTCATAAAACTAAATTTCATGCTGAGTCCACAAAGGGAGCATATGAGTAGATTCAGTTATGGTGGACACGGTAGGAATTCAATAAATGCTAGTGAAATTAATAAGTGTGCCTGGTAGGTATTCAATAAATTTTAGTGAAATGAACAAAGATGTGTAAGACACTAAGCTATGCACTGATTATAGCCTCAGTGCAAGCCATAAAAACATCTTAGGCACTTTCTACAGTAAATCTAGGCATATTACAGGATTTGAGGGGAATAAAAAGGCAGTCTCTTGCTCAGTGAATTGAAAGAGTAGCATTCAGATTGGAAGGAGAAATTTCTGATATTTTTAATTAATCAAATCCTAAATTAATTATTTTAAATGTAAAAACAGATGCTGTCTTTATTTTTTTCAATTTTTGTCCTTAACTTACTTAGCAACAGCTTCTTCTCCAAACATTCCTCTCTCCCTCCCTCTCTCTGTTCCCCACCCCCTGACCTCACACACACACACACACACACACACATACACACACACATACACACACACCACCTGCCTTTCGGTCCTGTTAAAACTTGTAACAGTCTTGAATTCCTTTATTAGGAAAATTCTTTGTGGCCCAACACTAATGGCACTTCAATATATGATAGTATGAGAGTGCTGTGAAACTGTGAAAGCTCAAATATAGCCAATTTTAGAGACAGAACATGAGCACCAATCATTAAATAACCAACCCCCATGTTTATAGTTGCAAAGTATTATTATTCTAGAATTAATTTTTATCCTTGTCTCAAAGCATCCAAGAGAAGACAGATTAAAGAGATACTAAGGATCCAGAAAGAAATATTCTAAATTCTTTACACATTGAATTCTATGCATTTCTAGAAGGAGCTCTTAGAATTCTCACATCAACAGTTCTTTAATGAAAGCATTTATTTGATTCCATTCTTCATTCCTACATATGACTTTAACTGCCCAGCTCCCCAGTCAGGACTCAACATGAGTAAGTGCCACCCTAGAGCAGATGGCATGGGTCAAGAGCAACAAGCAGACCAGTGGCACCCAGAGAAAGAGAAATCCACACCAGATTCCAACACACATCATAATCTTTTGATCATAACACATAAATTTATTACCATATTCACCAGGCTAGTTTCAGAGCTCTGTTCTTACCTTGCTCTATACTTTCTTCCTAGATGATCTCAAATATTCTCATGACTTTTCACCTCTATTGACACATATACACTATTGATACTTTGTATAAAATAGACAACTGATGGGAACATACCATATAGCACAGAGAACTCTACTTAATGCACTGTAGTGTCCTAAATGGAGGAGATATACGTATATGTATGGCTGATTCATTTTGCTGTACAGTAGAAGCTAACACAACATCGTAAAGCAACTATACTCCAATAAAAATTAATTTAAAAAAAAGAACAATTGAAATGAGAGGGTTGTTCTGGATCTTCTGAGTGGGCCCAATTAATCACAAGGGTCCTTAAATACGTCAGAGAGAAGCAGAAGAAGAAACTCAGAGGGAAATATGACTATGAAAGAATGGTCAAGGAGACACATCACTGCCGGCTTTGAAGATGACAGAAGGGAATGAATCAAAGAATGCTGGGGGGCCAGTAGAAACTCAAAAAGCCAAGGAAATGTATTGACCTCTGGAGCCTCTAGAAAGAAACGTAAGTTTGCTGACACATGGTTTTAGCCTAGTGAAATTTGTGCTGGACTTCTCATCTAAAGAACCATGAGATAATAGTTTTGTAGTTTACAATAATAACATTTTATGACATTAAATAAATAAATAAATATCATCTCTAAGATGACAACTGCAAATTTTGTATCTGCAATGCAGACATCTCCGCTGAAATGCAAACTCATTTATACAACTTGGCATCTATTTTGGATGTCTTCTCACAGACATCTTGAACTCAATATATGCAACATGGAACTGCTGGAACTTCCTTCTCATCTACCTCATGCCTCAGATCTGCTCCTCTTCAAGTCCCTCCATCTCAATAAGTATCACCTCCCTCTACTCAGCTGCTCAGGTTGAATATGTGTGTCATATTTGATGACTCCTTCTGCTTCACCTCCCCACCTCCATATCAAATCCATCAGTCAGGTGTATCTCTGTGTGCTACACAGATCGCAAAGCTGTCCAACCCCTCTTACACTGACATGGCCCTTGTCCAAGACACTGTCATTTTTTTCCCTTGGTTTCTGGCATGGGGAGAAAATTCCATGCTTATAGTTGAACAAAAATGGACCTTTTATAAAATTATAATACTACAATTTTAAAATAGGCATTTCAGAAAAAAGTCTCATACATGTGTTTAAGGGAACATAAATTTTCTTTTTTTTAATGATTAATAAGACATTTTAGGACTTTAATGTTTAGAGCTCTTATATATACATACATTGATACATGTACATTTTCACCGTAATAATAATAAATTTAATATAATGTCAAATATCAGAATTCTGACTAGTAACATTACAGATAAACCTGCTTTTTATAGAAATCACTCTTTCTAATTGATTTAACCATTGATCCCACACCATAAACGTAATGTTTAATGACAGTAAACAATAACATACTTAAAGTGCATTTGGCAAAGTTTTCCTTTTAAAGTTGTAAGTTATTTTCTATCTAAAATTTGACCTTAATTATTAATTTAAAGGAAAAAAAAACTCAAGTTCTATTATTGTCCAATGCTTTATATTTACAGCATGGTTTTGCATGCGGGATACAATCTACAAATTGTTCTGCTCTTATAAAATAACTCAATAGATGATTCTGAATATTAAAATGAGAAGAAATTTTAAAAATAGCCTCAAATCATCAAATATTTCTGGAGTGCCTACTATGCACAAATGGTAAGCTACTTACAATCCACATTGTCAAGAGGGCATGAAATAAGCAATCAGTTACCTCAAAATTAAAGACACCCAAAATTACAGTGCGGTAAACTAGATAAACTAGACAGAAGTTTACTTTGCTCTCACATAAGAGTCTGAAGGTAAGGTGGTCCAGAGCTGGTATGGTTGTTCCACTCCATAAAGTACTCAGAAACCCAGGCTCCTTCAAGTTTTTCATTTCACCACCTTGTCCTCATACTACCACAGGACAGCTAGAATTCCAATCATGATATCCATATTCCAAGCAGCAGAACAGAGGCAAAGGCTACAAACAGGCTAACTTTTAGGAAAGTTTTCAGAAGCTGCCCAATAAAAGTTTTACTTACATCTCATTAAGCTTAATCATATCTCAAAGCACAATTACAGGGCTTCCCTGGAGGCGCAGTGGTTGAGAATCTGCCTGCAAATGCAGGGAACACAGGTTCGAGCCCTGGTCTGGGAAGATCCCACATGCCACGGAGCAACTAGGCCTGTGAGCCACAACTACTGAGCCTGCGCGTCTGGAGCCTGTGCTCCACAACAAGAGGGGCCGCGATAGTGAGAGGCCCGCGCACCGTGATGAAGAGTGGCCCCCGCTTGCCACAACTAGAGAAAGCCCTCACACAGAAACAAAGACCCAACATAGCCAAAAAATAAATTAATTAATTAATCTTTTAAAAAGCACAATTACAGCTATAAGGGACACTGGGAAATTTAGCTCCTTTTGCTACTGGCCATGAATCTATCAGGATTCTGTTATTCGAAGACAAAGAAAACTCATATTGGGGGCAACCATTTCACTACCACATCACTCTCCTGTTTCTTTCCCAAAATTCACATTTCTGAACATTCAGCAACTAGTTTTCCCAGCCATGCTATAGGAGCCAGCATGGAGCAGTTGTTAAACACATGGGCTCTGTAGTTAAACAGCTTAGATTTGAATTCAGTCTCCAATGTGTCTGCATCTGTGAAATGGAGATAACGATAATATTTAACCCATGGAGTTTTTGTGAGAATTAATCAGTTTATACATTATATGCTCTTGGCATAATGCCTCACATATTGAAAGATAAGCTCAATAAATATTACTGTCATATCAACTCAGTCAAGAAGAATTGGTAGTAACCTAGCAGCAGGTTGAATATTCCCTGCAGTGTCATGAACACTCAGTGTCATGGGAGGCTTTCTAGAGAACAGAGAGCTACCACTACAGATTTCACAGACGTGCTGCTGCCATCCCAGTCCCATTCTTAATGAAAATAAAGAGGAACTGACTTGTATACAGTTCTATTTTATCCAAAAATTGGTCCTAATTCACTACCACATTAACAAGAAAATTTAAATACACAGATCACTCCTTAAACCTTCCACAAACAATGCCTGGGTTAAATTAATATTTCATCCTGACAGAGAGAAATAGAATGCAGATAAGTAGGAAAAGCAATCAGAGAAAGTGTGTTTGTTAAAACCTTTCAGCACCAAAGCTAAGATCGGAATTCAATATCCCTCTCCACTAACCCTGTGGACAAAAGAGTGGAATTCATGCTTGCTAAAACCACCTTCACCTGGAAATACTGAGAGACTATCTCACAAATCAGGCAATAAAAATAATGTGAAAGGAAAATTTATCGGGCTTATTTTTTCCAAGATATACTCAAAATTACTTTTAAGCCTGTACTGACAAACGTGACATTTTTTAAAATATATCAATAGTGGAAAAGCTATCAGATTACCCTATTGGAGTAGTGTTGCTCAGGTGTCACCTTTTTTCCATATTTTCCAGGTTTCTAATGTTAAATTTAAGCTCCTGTTGACAAACTGTTTTTCTTCTTTTACCTTTCTTCTGGCACAAAATGATTATCTTACTTCAACTGCCATAGTCTAAGCTTGTGAAATACAGGATGAAGAAAATGAATAAACCATCATGCTCCCATTTCCCAACATCATTTAATGTGCAGTGGGAAGCCCCAGGCACAAGCCACAGGGAACTATCACAAATATAAAACAATTCACTTAGGACTTATTTAGAAGCATGTTAATTTTATTTTATCTCCAGTGTTTGTCTATCCATGCTATAGTAATAAACAACATAGAATTCTTGTCTATAGTGGGAAAAAAATAAGAACAGGAAGGGCTAATTCAGAATTAGAACAGCACGACCCAGAAAGCAATTCTATCACTCAGTTACTCAAATGATGTGACCATCTGAACATCTTTTCCTTACTTAGTATCAGAGTAAGATGAATACATATCTGTTAATATCCTCGATATGAGATATGGCATCTTTTCTAGCCAAACATAACCTCACCAAAGCCAACTTATTCCACATGCTTTAGAATACAAAAGATAGTATTTTTAAAGAAGTTGAGAACATCTGGAATTTATCACTAAAAGCAAGTTGCATGGGACTTCCCTGGTGGCTCAATGGTTAAGACTCCACGCTCCCAATGCAGGGGGCCTGGGTTTGATCCCTGGTCAGGGAACTAGATCCCACATGCATGCCGCAACTAAGAGTTCGCATGCCACAACTAAGGATCCCACCTGCTGCAACTAAGGAACCCACATGCCACAACTAAGGAACCCACATGCCGCAACTAAGGAGCCGGTGAGCCGCAACTAAGGAGGCTGCCTGCCACAAACACTTTGGCCCAAAGTGTTCTAGTTGAGTTACCTTGAATAATAAAGGATTAAATTTCCCAGAAAATCTCTGTCCCAAAGTAGAATGATTTTCTACTTCATACGTTTGATGCTTTATAAAATAAAACCACCATGGGTCGGGGAGGGATGGATTGCGAGTTTGGAATTAGTAGATGCAAACTATTATATATAGAATGGATAAACAACAAGGTTGTACTGTATAGTACAGGGAACTATATTCAGTATCCTGTGATAAACCCAAATGGAAAAGAATATGAAAAAGAATGTATAAATATATATGTATAATGTAATCACGTTGCTGTACAGTAGAAATTAACCCAACATTGTAAATCAACTATACTTCAATAAAACAAATTTTAAAAAATAAATAAATAAAATAAAACCAAAGGGCATATATCTACTCTTCTTTTTCCCTAGGATAAAATAGTGTTGAAAGTAAAAACTAAGCCATAGTGGGGTTGAGTTTGGAAATATAAATGGCAAACCCGAGGACTCACTAAAGGAAGGTGAATTGGGAAATCATGTTCCTTATAACAGCTCCAGTACTTGAAAAGAAAAAGATAAAACCACTTTCTGTAAACTGTAGGCATATATTTCTCTAAGATGTCCTACTCCTATACAGTAAGTGTTGATCCAAAATTTTAACAAGAACCCAAGGTGGCTCTAATGGTAAAATTTAGGGAGGATGAACTGCATTTCCATGGAAACGCAATTCATTTTTTGAGAAACGCTAACTAAAAAAACTTTCCTGCTCTATAGATTCAGAATAAAATCAGATAGAACCATGCTACACTTCTTAAAATCTACTCAAGTTCAGTTTATCTTCTTAACCTGGATCTATTTCATTTCCTTTTCGAATTAAAAAATATATATATTTCACGTCATTTCATATTCCATGAACCGGAGGAGACTTCTCACTCTCAGTGAGAATGTTCCCACAGTCTTAACTCTGGAACTCTATTTCAATAACTCCCAAACACTCAATAAGCAATATGCTCACACCCCTGAAAGGTTTTTTTTCCTACCTTTAATTTAATTTAGCTCTAAGCTACAGCACATGAATGCCTCTACATTCTTTATGTATCTTTATGTGCTATCGCTACATACCAGCTTCTCTGAAGATACCATATGATCCACAGTCAGTATATAAGTTAACATAAACGTGGGAAGGAAGGGAAAGGTTTAAGTTTTAAATGGTGGAAATCAGGAAGAGGAACTTTACCAAAACGGTACTGTAATGAAAAGTGTAACACTGCTTTCAAAAGAAAAGATTTGTAGTACATTCATTTCCTTTTTCTTCAAGTACTAGTGGAATTAAAGAAAGAGAAAACAACCAATCATGTACATTAGTGCCTCCTTCTCTCTATAAGTTCCAACATTCATGAGCCTCTGATGATCCAGCAGGACTGAGGCTACAAAAGCTGATGTTACTGAAAACCTCCTGGCTGACTCAGATAATAAGCTGGGATCAAAAGTTAACAACGGGTCAATACAGCTTTTTCCTCCAAGAAACTCTGTTGTTGTCTCATTAGATTTACACTTACATTGAGATGTTAAGATCTTGCTGTATTTTTATGATAATTATAGTTTGATATACATGGTATTTATCACTGACAGCTTATATATTTTGTGTGCTGGTTTTATGCCAGATGTAGTTTGAATGCTTTTCAGGGAATTGTACTTTTTTTCCTCTGCATTTTAAGAAACTGTACACAGGTCAGATGATAATAGTAGTAGCTCAGAAACATGAAGATTAGAAAACTGAATAAGGAAGACTCCAAAAGGACATGGAAGTTTCATACCCATATTATTTTGTTTGCTTACTGAGTAGGATAATGGAGTTAAAGAACACTGAAGCTTCCTGGCCTCTGCCGCCGCAGGCTCGCCCCACAACCGTACCCCTCCGTCCCTCGCCGCCAGAGTGAGCCAGAGCCCCCGAATCAGTTGCTCCTTTAACCCCGTCCTGTCTGAGCGAAGAATAGACGCCCTCAGGCGACCTACATGCAGAGGCGGGGCCACATCCAAAGCTGAACCCCGGGAGCTGTGCGAACAAAGAAGAGAAAGGGAAAATTTCTCCCAGCAGCCTCAGGAGCAGAGGATTAAATCTCCACAATCAATTTGATGTAGCCTGCATCTGTGGAATAGCTGCTAGACAACAAATCATCCCAAATTGAGGAGGTGGACTTTGGGAACAAAGATACATATATATTTTTTCCCTTTTTCTCTTTTTGTGACTGTGTATGTGTATGCTTCTATGTGTGATTTTGTCTGTTTTGCTTTTACCATTTGTCCTAGGGTTCTGTCTCTCCGGTTTCTTGTTTGTTTGTTTTTATTACTCTTTAAAATTTTTTTATTAATAATTTTATTTTTCATTTTAATAACGTTATTTTATTTTATCTTCTTTCTTTCTTTCTTTCTACTTTTCCTCCCTTTTATTCTGAGCCATGTGGATGAAAGGCTCTTGGTGATCCAGCCAGGTGTCACGGCTGTGCCTCTGAGGTGGGAGAGCCAAGTTTAGGACACTGGTCCACAACAGACGTCCCAGCTCCACATAATATCAAACGGCGAAAATCTAGAGATCTCCATCTCAATGCCAAGACGCAGCTTCACTCAACGACCAGCAAGCTACAGTGCTGGATACCCTAGGCCAAACAACTAGCAATACAGGAAAATAACCCCATCCATTAGAAGAGAGGCTGCCTAAAATCATAATCAGGCCACAGACACCCCAAAACACACCACCAGGTGTGGACCTGCCCACCACACAGACAAGATCCAGCCTCATCCACCAGAACACAGGCACTAGTCCCCTCCACCAGGAAGCCTACACAACCCACTGAACCAACCTTACCCAATGGGGACAGACACCAAAAACAACGGGAACTACGAACCTGCAGCCTGCAAAAAGGAGATCCCAAACATAGTAAGCTAAGCAAAATGAGAAGACAAAACAACACACATCAGATGAAGGAGCAAGGCAAAAACCCACCAGACCTAACAAATGAAGAGGAAATAGGCAGTCTACCTGAAAAAGAATTCAGAATAATGATAGTAAAGATGATCCAAAATCTTGGAAATAGAATAAATACGAGAAATGTTTAACAAGGACCTAGAAGGACTAAAGAGCAAACAAACAATGATGAACAACACAATAAATGAAACTAAAAATTCTCTAGAAGGGATCAATACCAGAATAACTGAGGCAGAAGAACGCATAAGTGATCTAGAAGATAAAATAGTGGAAATAACAACTGCAGAGCAGAATAAAGAAAAAAGAATGAAAAGAATTGAGGACAGTCTCAGAGACCTCTGGGACAACATTAAACGCACCAACATTTGAATTATAGGGGTCCCAGAAGAAGAAGAGAAAAAGAAAAGGACTGAGAAAATATTTTAAGAGATTATAGTTGAAAACTTCCCTAGTATGGAAAAGGAAAAAGTCAATCAAGTCCAGGAAGCACAGAGAGTCCCAAACATGATAAACCCAAAGAGAAACACACCAAGAAACATATTAATCAAACTATCAAAACATAAATACAAAGAAAAAATATTAAAAGCAGCAGGGAAAAACAACAAATAACACACAAGGGAATCCCCATAAGGTTAACAGCTAATCTTTCAGCAGAAATTCTGCAAGCCAGAAGGGAGTGGCAAGAAATATTTAAAGTGATGAAGGAGAAAAAATTACAACCAAGATTACTCTACCCAGCAAGGATCTCATTCAGATTTGATGGAGAAATTAAAACTTTACAGACAAGCAAAAGCTAAGAGAATTCAGTACCACCAAACCAGCTTTACAACAAACGCTAAAGGAACTTCTCTAGGCAGGAAACACAAGAGAAGGAAAAGACCTACAATAACAAACCCAAGACAATTAAGAAAATGGTAACAGGAACATATTGACAATTACCTTAAATGTAAATGGATTAAATGCTCCAACCACAATACATAGACTGGCTGAATGGATACAAAAATAAGACCCATATATATGCTGTCTGCAAGAGACCCACTTCAGACATAGGGACACATATAGACTGAAAGTTAGGGGATGGAAAAAGATATTCCATGCAAATGGAAATCAATAGACTTTAAAATAAAGACCATTACAAGAGACAAAGAAGGACACTACATAATGATCAAGCGACGATCCAAGAAGAAGATATAATAATTGTAAATATTTATGCACCCATCATAGGAGCACCTCAATACATAAGGCAAATACTAACAGCCATAAAAGGGGAAATCGAGAGTAACACAATCACAGTAGGCGACTTTAACACCCCACTTTCACCAATGGACAGATCATCAAAAATGAAAATAAATAATGAAACACAAGCTTTTGTGTTTTTTTTAGAAGATGTTGGGGGTAGGAGTTTATTAATTTATTTATTTTTGCTGTGTTGGGTCTTCGCTTCTGTGCGAGGGCTATCTCTAGCTGTGGCAAGCAGGGGACACTCTTCATCGCGGTGTGCAGGCCTCTCACTATCACGGCCTCTCTTGTTGCAGAGCACAGGCTCCAGATGCGCAGGCTCGGTAGTTGTGGCTCACGAACCTAGTTGCTCTGCAGCACGTGGGATCATCCCAGACCAGGGCTCGAACCCATGTCCCCTGCATTAGCAGGCAGATTCTCAACCACTGCACCACCAGGGAAGTCCAAAACGCAAGCTTTAAATGATACATTAAACAACATGGACTTAATTGATATTTACAGGACATTCCATCCAAAAACAACAGAATACACATTTTTCTCAAGTGCTCATGGAACATTCTCCAGGACAGATCATATCTTGAGTCACAAATAAAGCCCTGGTAAATTTAAGACAATTGAAATCGTATCAAGTATCTTTTCCAACCACAACGCTATGAGACTAGATATCAATTACAGGAAAAAAATCTGTAAAAAATAAAAAAACACATGGAAGCTAAACAATACACTACTTAATAACCAAGACACCACTGAAGAAATCAAAGAGGAAATCAAAAAATACCTAGAAACAAATGACAATGAAAAAACGACGACCCAAAACCTATGGGATGCAGCAAAAGCTGTTCTAAGAGGGAAGTTTATAGCAATACAATCCTACCTTAAGAAACAGGAAACATCTCGAATAAACAACCTAACATTGCACCTAAAGCAATTAGAGAAAGAAGAACAAAAAAACCCCCAAAGTTAGCAGAAGGAAAGAAATCATAAAGATCAGATCAGAAATAAATGAAAAAGAAATGAAGGAACCGATAGCAAAGATCAATAAAACTAAAGCTCGTTCTTTGAGAAGATAAACAAAATTGATATACCCTTAGCCAGACTCATCAAGAAAGAAAGGGAGAAGACTCTAATCAATAGAATTCGAAAGGAAAAAGGAGAAGTAACAACTGACACTGCAGAAATACAAAGGATCATGAGAGATTACTATAAGCAACTCTATGCCAATAAAATGGACAACCTGGAAGAAATGGACAAATTCTTAGAAATGCACAATCTTAGGAGACTGAACCAGGAAAAAATAGAAAATATAAACAGACTGATCACAAGCACTGAAATTGAAACTGTGATTAAAAAACTTCCAACAAACAAAAGCCCAGGATCCGATGGCTTCACAGGCGACTTCTATTAAACATTTAGAGAAGAGCTAACACCTATCCTTCTCAAACTCTTCCAGAATATAGCAGAGGCAGGATCACTCCCAAACTCATTCTACGAGGCCACCATCACCCTGATACCAAAACCAGACAAAGATGTCACAAAGAAAGAAAACTACAGGCCAATATCACTGATGAACATAGATGCAAAAATCCTCAACAAAATACTAGCAAACAGAGTCAACAGCACATAAAAAGGATCATACACCATGACCAAGTGCAGTTTATCTCAGGAATGCAAGGATTCTTCAATATACGCAAATCAATCACCGTGATACACCATATTAACAAACTGAAGGAGAAAAACCATATGATCATCTCAATAGATGCAGAGAAAGCTTTCGACAAAATTCAACACCCATTTATGCTAAAAACCCTCTAGAAAGTAGGCATAGAGGGAACTTTGCTCAACATAGTAAAGGCCATATATGACAAACCCACAGCCAACATCATCCTCAATGGTGAAAAACTGAAACCATTTCCACTAAGATCAGGAACAAGACAAGGTTGCCCACTCTCACCACTATTATTCAACATAGTTTTGGAAGTTTTAGCCACGGCAATCAGAGAAGAAAACGAAATAAAAGGAATCCAAATCAGAAAAGAAGAAGTAAAGCTGTCGGTGTTTACAGATGACATGATACTACACTTAGAGATCCTAAAGATGCTACCAGAAAACTACTAGAGCTAATCAATGAATTTGGTAAAGTAGCAGGATACAAAATTAATGCACAGAAATCTCTGGCATTCCTATACACTAATGATGACAAACCTGAAAGTGAAATTAAGAAAGCAGTCCCATTTACCATTGCAACAGAAAGAATAAAATATCTAGGAATAAACCTACCTAAGGAGACAAAAGACCTGTATGCAGAAAAGTATAAGACACTGATGAAAGAAATTAAAGATGATACAAATAGATGGAGAGATATACCATGTTCTTGGATTGGAAGAATCAACATTGTGAAAATGACTATACTACCCAAAGCAATCTACAGATTCAATGCAATCCTCATCCAAATACCACTGGCATTTTTCAGAGAACTAGAACAAAAAATTTCACAATTTGTATGGAAACACAAAAGACCCCGAATAGCCAAATCAATCCTGAGAAAGAAAAACGGAGTTGGAGGAATCAGGCTCCCAGACTTCAGACTATACTACCAAGCTACAGTAATGAAGACAGTATGGTACTGGCACAAAAACAGAAATATAGATCAATGGAACAGGATAGAAAGCCCAGAGATAAATCCACACACATATGGTCACCTTATCTTTGATAAAGGAGGCAAGAAGCTGTGACAAAGTGAGAGAGTGGCGTGGACATATATACACTACCAAACATAAAATAGATAGCTAGTGGGAAGCAGCCGCATAGCACAGGGAGATCAGCTCAGTGCTTTGTGACCACCTACATGGGTGGGATAGGGAGGGTGGGAGGGAGGGAGACACAAGAGGGAAGAGATATGGGAATACATATACATATGTATATGTATAACTGATTCACTTAGTTATAAAGCAGAAACTAACACAGCATTGTAAAGCAATTATACTCCAATAAAGATGTAAAAAAAAAAAAAAAAAAAAAAAGAAGGCTTCCTTTTAATTGCAGCACAACCAGTACAATTCACAGGCTGCTGCTATTTCTCCAGATTTTCAACTGGCATGAATGTATCAAGTTGTTAAACAATATTGCATAGGCTGTGGTTTTAATAAATGGCTTTATAAATAGAATAAAATATTATAATGAGTATAATACTTCACTTAGAAAAGGAAGAAAAACATCTAGTATATTTGTCATGTGTGATGTTTTCTTTTTTGGTGTCAATAGAAACTAAATAGTGCATAGCCTTCAGCATTTTTTTTTGATTTATTTTACTGAAGTACAGTTGATGCACAATGCTGTGTTAATTAATGCTATACAGCAAAGTGATTCACTCTTACATATATATATATATATATATATGTTCTTTTTCATATTCTTTTCCATTATGGTTTATCACAGGATATTGAATACAGCTCCTTGTGCTATACCGTAGGACCTTGTTGTTTATCCCTTCTATTACATAATAGTTTACATCTGCTCATAATAATAGCATTATTTTTAAATAATCATGTTTATTTAGCATCTTACTGCAAAGAGAGAATTTTCAGAAATTAGGACCCCCAAATCCTACAGTAAAACTTCAATTCAAATGACATTTTTTTCTGTTCATTATGAAAGGCAGGAAGAGGGTAAACAGAGCAAACAGGCATGGCAAGACAAACAAGTATAAGGTCTCCTGGTTTTTACAATCTAGTTATTGAGCTAAGACATATATACACTTTAAAAGCATAGACAAACAAAAACAAAAGACTGGACTTCATTTGGAAGAGGTAAGGCTTAGACCTCCTTAAAGGGCAGTACCCGGACAGATTATGTGGAGAGACTTCTAGGTCTAGTCCAAGGTTTTCAGGCCTTGCTAATATTGTGGACATGGATGAAAGATTATTAATAGAAATAACGTGAATTTCTTAGCCCCACAACCTAATGCCAGGCCTCCTTCCTTAAGAATGTCTGTAAATCCTCAAAGAGTCTCAATATCATTCATTCCTGTCTTCCACTTGGGAACCCCTCTCTGGGACAGAATAAAGCCACATGGCTGTCCTTACTACTGGTGCCCTCAGGACAGACCGTGGAGAGGTGACCTCCAAGAGCTGCCTGCCCCCAAGGGGGTCACTGTGCCCTGCACTCCCTGGAGTCCTCCTGGGCCAAAATCACACTGACGAGTGTGAGTGTGCTGGGGCCTTCTCTTCCCCACTCTGTGGCAACTTATTTCAGCTAAGCACCAACACTACACTCATGAAAACAGGTTCTTCAGCCCTGTTTGTGCCCCTCTTCACCAGGCCAGGAATGCCGGTATAAGAGACAAACGGCATGCTATAATGGCTGTGCCAGGGTAACTCCCAGAGGCTTCGCTAATTGCTCCCCTCCAGCCTCAGCCTAGAGCTCCCAGGCAAAGCAACTCCTTATGACTCACCCACTTATTGATCACCCATACTCAGACATGGTTTAATCGCACCTAAACAGCAACTTCTGCAAGCAAGAACCATGTAAAGGGAGACTTCCCTGGCGGTCCAGTGGTTACGACTTCCCCTTCCAGTGCAGGAGGTGCGGGTTCAATCCCTGGTCGGGGAGCTAGGATCCCACGTGCCTTGCAGCCAAGAAGCCAAGACATAGAACAGAAGCGCTGCTGTAACAAATTCAATAAAGACTTTTAAAAATTTTTAAAAAGAACCAAGCAAAGATGTCAAGGCACTCAGTAGATTGACTTCCTTATGTTAGAAGATTTGCAGTGATGATTGCGGCAGAGGGGCTGGCCAAATAAAAGTCCTGTGGCAGATGGTGTTCAAATACAAATTGCTGACGTGGATTGAGCCCTGACCACTTGGTGCAAAATGCTTTGTGCAGGTCATGTCATTACCCATTTTCAAAATGAGAAACTAAAGTTTAAAGAAATTAATTTGTCAAGATCACTCAACTAGCATGTGTCAGAGCTGAGAATAAAAGTATGTCTAGCTAATGCCAGAGTCTCTGTACATAAGCACTAGACTATATCAGGGTTGTGAGGGTCAGGGAGGGGTTATGAACAAATGATGGTATGAGGAAAGCAGCACTGTAGAAATGCTGGATCACAGGGAACAATGAGCAGGAGAGACCAGAGGGGTGAGAAACTGAATTAAAATTGTAGTTAAGTGGGGCCCATGTTGCTTTCATTTAGTGTGAAGTCACAAAAGTTCAGTCCTAATCTATAGCAATAGTTAAACTTCCTCATTGCACTATGCGTTTTCCTTGATAAACAGACTAAAGCAGTCACCGAGAATACCAGCATTACACTTAAGTTTTACGATTACAGGCACAAAGATCTCTGTGTTAATGATTAACAAAAAGTAAGAAAAAACATTTGTTTATGTTATAAAAATCCTACCACCAACAACAAAGTTACCCAAGATGATTGAGAAACATCTTAACACCACTATATACCTATTAGAATGGCTAAAATAGAACAAGTAACACCTAGTGCTGGTAAAGATGCAGAGCAACCGGAATTCTCGTAGTTGCTGGTAAGAGACTAAATGGTACAGCCACTAAGAAAAATGGTTGCCAGTTTCTCATAAAGTTAAACATACACTTAATATAAAATCCAGCAATCCTACTCCTAGGTGTTTACCTAAGTGAAATAAAAACCTCTGCTCATACCAAAAAAAAAAAGCCCTATATGTAAATATTTATATCAACTTCATTCATAATCACTAAAAGCTACAAACCACAGGTCCCTCAAAGAAGAATGCATAAACAGTGGTACATCCATACTATGAAATACTACTCAGCAATAAAGAGGAACAAACTATTGACTAATACATGCAACAGATGAATCTCAAGTGCTTTATGCTAAGTGAAAGAAGCCAGATTCCAGAGGCTAAACAGTATATGATTCCATTCATTTATATGACATTCTGGGAAAGGCAAAACAAATCAGTGGTTGCCAGGTGGTAAAGGTGGGGAAGATGTGGCTTTAAAGAGATAGCATAACGTAATGTTTGGAGGGAGGAGTATTGTAAATGTTATGTATCGATTCTGCTGATGGCGGCGTGACCCTACGCGTTTGCCAAAACTCATGGAACTGTACACTAAAAGAGTGAACCTTACTATATTTAGATTAAAATAAATTTTAAAAGAAAAAGGAAACATCTCTCCTACAACTAAGCATAAGGCAAAGTTTCACATTTTCTAAATGTTAAAACCACTGAAACATCACTTCACAGAGCACCATCTACAAACAAGATAATGTAACTGAGTATTTAAACCACAAACTAGGCTATAATTTTTCAAAAATTATATACAAGGCATAAAAACATGCTTATTAAAAGCATAAGCGGTTGGCCAGAATGTTGTTTACCACCTCTGAATAGCTATAAAATGTTTACAGATTTTTATACCTTTTACAAATAAAGTGGAGTAAATTCATGCAAAGTTACCTTTCTAGGAGAAACTGTCAAACTTTGCACTTTTGGCCAAAAGGGAATTTGTTACTTCCTGTTATGTTAAATTTGGCACTAAAGCCTGAATGAACCACCCCAAATGGGCTATTTACTATGATAAATACTATTTCTTAACAAGAAGAAAACTGATGGCCTGAGAAGATAACTGCTGAGATTTTAATGCATTCTCTGAAACACTCTGACACACTCTGCTAGAGAGAATAATTTAATATCCACAGAAATCAGGCTCAAAATTCCATTTCCCATAAAAGATCATCAAAAAACAAATACAGTTTAATTCACCAAACATGTATTAAGTATTTACTATGTGCTAAGTACTGTTATAGCCACTAGGTAAACAGAATTGAAAAAGAATATAATATTTGCCTTTAAAGAATGTACAGACTAGCAGGAGACAGACATGTAAACAGTTAACACTTGCACACAATAATTTAAGTGTGATGATAGAAAGTGTGTTCAGGGTACAGGGATGACCAGAGGGAAAAGTGATAGTCTGAGTATCTAACAAAAAGGATATCAACAAGGTCCTAGGACTCCCTAAAATCTGTCTTCAGTGATAACTGGAATTCTAACAGCAATAAATGGAAGGCTGAATGGATTGAAGAGTCCACTCCTTGATTTTTGCACAAGGGGCTGTGCAAAGAGAGAAAAAGAAAAGAAGAAAGCTCTTCTCATAGCTCATGTTAAGTCCCTGCAAGTAACCATCCTACTAAAAATTAAGAGAGAAAAGCATGAATGTCTCATTTCCTCTGTGTGTTAGCTGTGGTCACAGATAGCACATAATTCCAACTCACTATTTCTAGTAAAGTTGACTATCACCCCAAAGCACCCACCATAGGTTAAACAAGTAAAAGTGACCATTCTGAAATGATAGAATTCCTACCCTCTCCTATGTTTTCAAGTACCTTCCTGAAACTTCTGGCCCTACGAAGTAAGACCACCCAGAGGACCTTCTTTCCTCCCTTATTTCTATTCTATTCATCACAAATATTAATTCCAGGTGTGTACACCATGGTCAAGTGTCAGGAAAGAAATCATCAGAATGTGTTAAAAACAAAATGGTATGGAAAAAACACAAGTGCTACATATTTGAGGAGCAACACCATGTTTTCGAAATTGGAAAAGCTTTATAGCTAGAAGATCTGGGTTCAGATCCTGCCTCTTCCACTTACCAGCTCCATGGCTTTAGACAACTTACCTTACCTGTCTGAATGTCAGTGTGCTTATCTGAAAAATACTGGCATGATTATTCTTGGGGTAGGTACCATAAAGGAATGATTCTCAAGCCCGCTACATGCCAGAACGCAGCTGCCCCCCACACTGAGATTCTATTTTCATTGGTCTAGGGTGGGGCATGGATCGGAAAAAGAGCTCCCCAAGGTGTTCTACTGTGCAGCTGGGGTGACAACCACTAGATTACAGTATTTGAGAGAACTCCCTAAACTTTAATTCAGTGCTACATTTAGCGGTTTATTATTGTGTTTAAAAAGTACCATTGAACTCATCCTGTTATGCAAGTTGCATGTTCTGAGAGAGCGCTAGTAATTCAATAGCTAAATTTGATGTTTGTCTAAAATGCCTCACTTGACAAGAAAATCATCTTTATCATCAGCAACTGAGAACTGTTCTAAAGAGCTGAATAGAACATGTACAATAAATGACTAAAAGCCAATTAATGTGCCAAATATAAAATGACTTAGATGGTGGGATAAAGTTTATACCGCTTGAAATCAGTGGTTGTCAGGTGGTAAAGGTGGGGAGGATGTGGCTTTAAAGAGATAGCATAACGTAATGTTTGGGGGGAGGAGTACTGTAAATGTTATGTATGGAAATATTTGTAAAAATATTTCCAGCATAATGTATAATGCATGGAACTCAATAAATATTTGTTAAATGAATAAATGAATGTGAGAATGAATGAATGAATAAGATAAATAATTTCTACAGGAATTTACCAAGAGTGTCAAAGACGGGAGTGTACGGGAAGGTATTCCTATTGGAAAAATGAGTCTCAGGGGCCCACCAGTGAGGCTACTATAATAAGCCTATAATGAAGAAACCTGAACTTCTCTTTGAAAAGTAAATTAAGCAGCTCTTGGCATTTCCAATGAAATCTTTTGACTAGTAACCTACCCTATCCCCATTCTTGGCCCAATCCTGACTATCCTCCAATCTTGTTAGAATAACAATCAGCAGGAGGGTCGCCTTTCTAAATCAAATTTCACTATTATTAGGAGCATTACAAAAGGCTTGCTTTCTGAGCGTGTATACCTGCTTAGGAGCTAACAAATGCATAGTATAAACCAAAGAAGAAAAAGGACATGGATCTACCCAACTGGATCAGCCAAGGGGCCTGGGAGATAAATGGACCCAATGCACGCACACCATTTCCCACTCTCCAAAATAACCCTAGATGGTTGCAGCAGAGCTTAAATTAAGGAATATTTATTGCTGAGTTTATTATTTTTTAACATCCTTTTTCTGAGCACCTAGCAACTAAAGCTATAAGTACCTTCAAAATTGCAAGGATAAATGCTGCCAGTATCTAGGCTGAATTCCCCATTTGTATGTTTGAAGTCTGAATTATTCATTTACATTTTTTATTTCTTAAAGAGGAGAATAAACAACATGACAAAGAAAGGAGATACTAGAAATTTTCATTGATATACATTTGAAGGTTTTCAAGGTGGTAGAAAGCCAAAAGGCTCCTTCAGCAACAGATTTATTCTGCAATCTAATTAATATTCACCAACTACATTATTTATGAAACAAAACAATACATCTAGGGAATGCAACTGCATACAAGCAAAAGTAAGCATATGAATGAGTGAAAAAATCTTACAAAATTAGGCTAGGAAAAGTATGTACACCGAAAAATAATTTTTCTTCAAAACCGCACTCGAATATTGAGAACAATGGGTGGGTCCTCTTTAATTGCTGGTTTTATAATAAAGCAAATGTTAAATTAGGGTGACAGTGTAAGCTTTCCATGAGAACTCTGCCAACAACAATCTAGGGCATCAACCTCTCATTTGAAAAGGAATGAAGTGCTTCCTATATCTATGTGTAAATGATTATGCAAGACCATGCAAATTCTAGACCAATAAGCTTACCAATTTAATTAATTAATCAAATTCCATATTAATATCCAGTTATTTTCCAAATGATATCTCAAGACTAACATTGATTTATTTATTCCCGTTTCCTTTTTAATAACAACAAGCACAAGCTTATCAATGATCACCAAAATAGGGCATGTCACTAGGATGTGAGAAGAAAATTTCAGAATGTCTATTTTATCAAAAAATAAAAAGAAATTAAGCTTTACTGATATTTAACAGAGATTACAATGGCCCCTCCCCTGTCTGTATGTCAACTGTAAACAAGACAGCCATGAGATATGTAGAAGGAAGTGGGAGGAGTTGATGGTGAAGCCCTCACTCCTCTCCTAGCTTTACAGCACATTGCAAAGTACCATAGTATGTATAGCCACAGTTAATTTACAGATTATATTATCTAGTTTTATCTAAACTAAGCCTACAAAATAGAAAAATGAAAATAACATTCTTGGAAAGAAACACTGGATTGACAATTATACTAACAATATAAGCACAAAGAAATGATGAAGCTGTCATCTCTGCCCCTATGGTGAGTTCTTCATCCATGATTTAAGTCAGACCTGACAAGAACTCAGGCAAACAAAATTTTTAATATTACAAAATATGGATTTTCAATACAGCATCATTAATGGTAAAGGTCACCTTGAGTACAAAGAGTGCCTTGAGATAACATGTAATGATAGCTCAAAGCTACTGTGATTAACAAACCTTTTTAAAATGTTCCTTATTTCATCTTTATCCCATTCTCTTTTACGTATGTTATACTGTTTACATCCTGTATTAGTTCAACACTATGTGTATATAATTTATAGTGAAGAGGGCGCTCCACACATTCTCATTCTCCAAGTCACTCTCTCCTCTCACAGCCTCCACACCATCACCTGCAGGAGTTATAGCTCCAAAGCTCTACATGCTCCATCCCCACAACATTCACAGCCTTATAACTTTGGAGACCATCAAAAATAATTCCGTCAAGTTCTCTGTCACCACAGGAAACCCAAAGTTCCTAGATTGTCCTTTACCACTAGATATCTCTGATCTATGCATCCCTTAATCTTATCCTATCTTCCTATACCCAACCCAAGTTCAGAACCCATTATACTGTGTTCTCTTGAGATGATAAAGTCCCTTATATGTTCCATATCCTTCTGAATAATGTTGCCACCTTTTTCCACTAAGTAAAATCCAGCTGAAGCAAGGAGTGATGTCAGCAAAATGGCCACTTAAGAATTTCTAGTGCCCATCCTCTCCCAAAGTCATCAATCTGAATTTATTGAATCAATCTGTGAGTTAAAATAACTTCACAAGAGCTAAGGATTCTAGGTGAGAGGTTACAGCGACTGAGTGAAGCACAGAAATAAGAAAACACATGTTAAGGATGGTAGGAAAGATAGATTCACACTGCTCCCATCACCCTCCTCTCAAGTCCAGGTGGTCCAACCTGGAAAGAGATACCCTCCCTGTGAGAGAAGGAGAGTGAAGTGAGTGCCCAACTCCACCATGGACCCTAGCACCTGCACACTCCAGCACTGGGCCAACTCCTACAGCTCTAGGGGGGTCCTATGGCCCAAGAAGGCTCTTAGCAGGCTCCCACAAACCCAGGTTCCCAGCACAGCTTAGCACCAGCCAGCTCCCATAGCCCCAGCTCCTGTAGCACCAGGCTCCCAGTGGACTCCACTGAACCCAGGCCCCCAGTCCACCATGGTGCTGGCCAGCTTCCATGGCACCAAGCTCCCAGCTCACCACAGCACTAGGTAGTTCATGCAGCCCTGAGAAGCTCCTACGACACCAGGTTCCTGATGGGCTCCTGCAAAACCAGGCTTCCAGCATACCCCAGCGCCAGCCAGTTCCCACAACCCCAAGTAGTTCCTGAGGTTCCAGCTCCAAGAACCCAGGCTACCACAGGCTCAAGCTTTCAACCCACATCAGCACCAGGCCAGCACTCACAGACCTAGAATCTAGACTGGCTTCCACAGGCTATTATCTAGGCTACCTCAGTACCAGGCCAGTCCCCATGACCCCAGCCTCAAGACTAGCACCCATGGACCATCCCAGCGTCAGACCTGCCCACACAGACTCAATCTCCAGGCTGAGCTCAAGGTTCCGGATTATAGGCTGAGCCCCAAAGCCCCAGGCTCCAGGCCTGGCCTAGTGCCAGACCAGACCCCACGATCCCAATCTCCAGGCTGACTCCCGAAAATCCAGGCTGCCATCCCATACCAGTGATAAACCGGCCCAGTGGAACCACTGGCCAGGCCCACCCCAGTGTTCCCCAGTGTCTGGTTAGCCCATGTGAATGCAAGATTCCTATCTGCCCACGAAGATCCAGGTCCCAGGCCCATCACTACAGACTCAAACACCAGGCCCACCCAGCAGATCCAGGTAATAGGCTGATCTCCAAGTACCCAAGCACAAGGCCTACCCAACTGCTGACCCAGACACAAGACCTCCACCCAAGGACTCCAGCAGCAAGCTCAACCACAGATAACCACACAGCTCAAGCAGAACGTCTGGATGGGCTGACCGGTGAAGGCTCTGCCTGCCAGAACCGGTCCATAAACACGTGGAGTGGTGCCTACTTCCTCAAATGCGCAGACAATAATGCAAGGCCACAAGGACCATGAAAAAAATCAAGAAACATGACACCACCAAAGAACCTAATCAAACTCCAATGACTGTCCGTAAAGAAATAGAGATCTATGAACTGTCGGCCAAAAAATTCAGAAGACTCCTCTTAAAGAAACTGAGTGAACTACAAGAAAACAAAGATAGAAAACTATATGAAATTAGGAAAACAATGCATGAACAAAATGAAAAGTTCAACAAACAAAGAGAAACCATTAAAACACACACACACAGAAATCCTAGAGTTGAAAAATAAAAAAGAATTTAATAGGGATCTTCAACAGCAGATTCAATCAAGCAGAAGAAAGAATGAGTGACCTAGAATACCGTTAATTTGAAATCATCCAGTCAGAGGAGCAAAAACAAAAAAAGAATTGTAAAAAGTTAAGAAAGCCTACATGAATTATGAGATATCATTAAAAGAAACAATTTATATACTATTGGAGTCTCAGAAGGAGAAGAAAGGGAGAAAGGAGCAGAAAGCTTATTTAAAGAAATAATGGCTGAGAACTTCCCAAATCTGAGATTTGGATATACAAGTTCATGAAGCTAATAAGTAAACCCAAAATTTTAGCCTAAAATGATCTTCTCTAAGACACATCATAATAAAACTGTCTAAAATCAAAGACAAAGGGAGAATTTTAAAAGCAGCAAGAGAAAAAAATAATTACATATAAGGAACCCCCAAAAGGCTATCAGCAGATTTCTCAGCAGGAATCTTGCAGGCCAGGAAAAAGTAGGTTGATATATTCAAAGTGCTGAAAGAAAAAAACTGCCAACCATGAATATTTCACCTGGCAAAGTTTCCTTTCAGAAGTAAAGGAGAGATAAAGACTTTTGCAAACAAACAAAAGCTGATTATCCATCAGTTGAACCTTGAAGGGTATGTAAGGTTGCTATTGTCATCTAATGAATAGAGACCAGGGATGTTGCTAAAATCCTACAATGCACAGCACAGTCATCAAAATAAAAAATTATCCAACACTAAATGTCAATAACTCTGAGGTTGAGAAACCCTGTCTTAATGAAAAAAATACTCCTCTGTCTCACTGAGAGTGGTCAATGACAATCATATGTTAATTAGAACTGATTTTGGCTAACAAAACTTGAAACAAATGGTAGTTTATTTTCCTGAAATCAAATTTATAAAAATGACTGCCCACAGTTAAGCATCAAGGGCTAATAGCCTCAGAGGCACAAGATGGCTGCTATAGCTACAGGCATCACTACCACATTCAAGGAAGAATGTAGAGATGGAGGAGAAAGCAGTGAGCACTAGACACATCTGTGCCTTTTATCAGGAAAGCAAAACCTAACATCTCAGTGGGAAGATCTACCTTTAAGAGACTTAGTAGACAATTTTAAAAGTGGCACTTGCTTCTTTAATTGACCCACTGGTCACACATTCTGCTTTACATTATGCTGTGATTAAATATTAAGTTAGGAAGCAAACAAAAGGAACTGGTAAGCCAAGTACCTCTCTTTTTCTATAGAGTGGAGAGATAAATTAAAAGCTATTGATCAGAGACTAACATAGTGAAAAATCTTGGAAACCTTCTTCAGGGAACACTTGGGAAAGCAGTTTAGTTACAGACAACAATCTCAGCTGCTTGCAGGAAAAGCCATTCCTGACTAGCCTGCTGGGGTCCTTCAGAGATATTACGGCCTTGATAAGGGAAATTCAATATATGTCAAAGCTCAGAGATATATGTTAGAGCCCATAGGTATGATGCCTTTTGAATCTGTACAAAGCCAGTGGTATAAATTCAAGACTCTCTGACTTACATTTAAAATGAAAGAGGCATGTTTGTGATCCAATGTGCAGATAAAAAGAGGCCTCTTCCTCTGGGGAAGGACATATCCTAACCAGTCTAATATACTTTAATTTGGATTTCTGTTTGGTACATAAACAACATGGACCCTGCTGAACTTTATATAAGCCCCAGCAGATGTAACATGTTCAGATTTTCAAATGGATATAAAAAGATTCAACCTCTGAGATTGCTGCTGAAAAAAAACTTATGAACTAGAAAGTAAAATGTGTGCACAGCAGCCAGTAGAAAGAGGAAAGAAGGTATCTATTAAGAAGGAGATAATGAGAAGCCGGCAAGAGGGAAGTTTGTCACAATAGGTTAAGAGTTGGGACTAGTTGAAGCCTCCCAGGTCTTTTCAGTTCAACATGTCCAGAAGGAGATGCTATAGTTAAAGTAATTTCATATGATAAACTTGAATTTCTCATCTTAATACTTTCCAAAGAAAATTTTCTTTACACTGATATTTAACAACTGATTAAAGTAACGGTTCTGGAAATTTTCAGATAAATTATTTTCAAACTCTTAAGGTTTGCTGAAAACTAAGGTTCAAATTTTTGGTTCAGTCTATTCTTTTTCTGCAGAAAGGTATTATTTTATAGAACGTTTTATGCTCTTTAAAATTTATTTAGTTGCTGTCATAATAGGTAGAATAAAAGGGCAACTTCTTGGGGGGCATTTTGGACTCTGAATGGGTAACTGAGCAATTATGAGATTCATGTCAGATAACGGGCACCTGATGCATTTCTGTTGCCATTCATCAAATTCTATTGTCATTTGCCCACAATGACAAATACAGAGCTTCTTTGCTGTATTTATGCACCAAACTATGCACCAACCATTTAAAAAGGAGCTAAAAACGTATGTCTAGGACTTCCAAATATAAATTTTGATGTTTTATAAGAAACACTCACTACATACATAAACACATAAAAATTCACTATTAGCATAATTCTGTTCTATTTTTTTTTTAAATCATTCAAAGGCCACAGTGTATAGCAAAGAGAACATAAAACTAGGAGTCAGAATACCTGTATTTTGGCTCCAGTTTCAAGCTTGGATAAGTCATTTAAAACCCTTAAGCCTAGGGGCTTCCCTAGTGGCGCAGTGGTTGAGAGTCCGCCTGCCGATGCAGGGGAGACGGGTTCTTGCCCCGGTCCGGGAGGATCCCACGTGCTGCGGAGCGGCTGGGCCCGTGAACCATGGCCGCTGAGCCTGCACGTCTGGAGCCTGTGCCCCGCAACGGGAGAGGCCACAACAGTGAGAGGCCCGCATACCACAAAAAAAAAAAAAAGAACCCTTAGGCCTCAGTTTCAACCTCTGAAAAGTGAAGGTGATATAGCCTGCTTGCCTAATTCACAGGGCAGCCATTGATTCATTATATGCTATGATCCTCATGAAAGTATTTAAAAATTGTAAGGCTTCATAGAAAGATATTATTAATATGAGTAAATACAAATAAGAATATAGCATGTGGGAAAAAGTGGTGGGAGAAAAGAAGTGAAAATATGTATCTCTAGAAATCATCACATGAACATGATGAACAGCAACATGTTTCTTTTCCCAAAGGCAAAGCAGGAACAAATTCAGATTTTAAAGGCTCTCAGTCACTTTTTCTCTTTAAACAGGGTCAGTATGTGACAGGTCCAAACTTAATACAAACCACTTGATCAAAATAAGAAATCCAAGACTTTAGAGAACAGAGGTAGAAATCCTAAGTGGAGCGTAGAATTAATCTGCAGAGCAAACAGAACACTATAATAAGAGACAATATGCCTATTATCAAATTAACCTGACTTCTATATAAGGCAATTTTTTTTTTGTATTGTGCTAAAGATGAAATAGTAGGAATCTGAGAGGTCTTAGGAACCAATTTCGGGAAGATTATATTTTTATTCAAAATGGATCAGATAAAGTTCTCAAGTCTAAGAAACTCCAAGGTACAATATCAGAAAAAAAGAGAACTTACTGTAACCTCTGAAATAGGAATGAAAAAGAAAGTCAAGTAGAAACTTTTCACAAGATATTACTATTCAGGCTTCCCTGGTGGCGCAGTGGTTAAGAATCCTCCTGCCAATGCAGGGGACACGGGTTCGAGCCCTGGTCCAGGAAGATCCCACATGCCACGGAGCAACTAAGCCCGTGCGCCACAACTACTGAGCCTGCACTCTAGAACCCGCGAGCCACAACTACTGAAGCCTGTGCACCTAGAGCCTGTGCTCCACAACAAGAGAAGCCACCGTAATGAGAAGCCTGCACACCACAACGAAGAGTGGCCCCCGCTCACCGCAGCTAGAGAAAGCCTGTGCACAGCAACGAAGACCCAACACAGACAAAAATAAAATAAATAAATTTATATTTAAAAAATATATATTACTATTCAATGAATAAAAGAATATGCCTAGAGATTAACCGTAATCTTCTGAGAGGCAGGGCTGCATGTAAAAGTTAATTCAACAGATATTCATTAAGTTGGTACCTAAAATATTGTATAGGGTGGGAAGGAATATGTGTTATGATCCCCGCCATGCTCATGAAATACTAAACGACCAATATTTTTTATAACTAAGGAAAAGTTTAATATACTCGAGTATATAAATGAGTGGTATATATGTTATCACACAGATGTTTCAACATTTGCTAATAAGTGCCAAGGACAGTCAGGAAGATAAAGATAGTTTGGAATACCTAAGAAAGACTTCATGAAAAAGTGGAGGCCAGAAACTGGTCTTAGAGGATTGGTAGGATCTAGGAAGGTGGGAAAGCAACTACTCTCACAAGGGCCAATTACTCATTTGCAGTCTTAGAGAAGGAAAATCCTTAAGGGGCTGCTTCCATGTACACCTTTCATTTTTCATTTGTAACTTTTTAGAGGCTCACGTGGGTTAGCAGAGGTCACTAAAAAGAATCACCAAGAATTAGAATCCTAAAACCTCAGTGTTTTGGAATACCAAATAACAAATCCATTAACCTGACCTCAAGCCCCCAGTCCAGTATTCCCCCTTATCCATGGAGGATACATTCCAAGACCCCCAGTAGATGCCTGAAACCGCAGATAGTACCGAAACCTACATATACTGTTTTTTCCTATACATACACACCTATGATAAAGTTTAATTTATAAATTAGGCACAGTAAGAGATTAACGATAGTAACTAATAATAAAGTAAAACAATTATAACAATATACTGTAATAAAAGTTATGGTAGATCTTAGCAACCTCAGATTTTTTTTCCTCTCTTTATTAAGTTGAAAACTCATCTTTTCACTTAAAGGAAGTATGCTACGGCTTCTCTTTGGCATATATAAATTGCTAGCATCACTACTCTTGTGCTTTGTGGTCATTATTAAGGAAAATAAAGACTACTTGAACACAGCTCTGTAACATTGCAACAGTCAATCTGATAACCAAGATCGCCACAAAGTGACTAGCGGCCGGGTAGTTAATACAGCGCGGATACACTGGACAAAGGGATGATTCACGTCCCAAGTGGGACAGAGTGGAAGGGTGCACAATTTAATCACAGTACTCAGATCACCATGCAATTTAAAACTTATGAATTGTTTATTTCTGCAGTTTTCCATTTAATATTTTCAGACCAAAGTTTATCATGGGTAACTGAAATGGCCAAAAGCAAAACCATGGGTAGAGGGAGACTACTGTACCATGGTTCTGATGAGTGTCTCTCCTCTCCTTGAGTACCTCCCAGAACTCACAATTTCATGAAGCAATCAATTCCCCCATTCTGTTTCAGAATATTTCACAGATATGAATTGGAAGCCTCTATAGTATTTTAAGTATACAGACAAATATTTCAATTTCCTGGTCACAAAAACACTGAAAATTCAAGGGGAAACATTTGCATAATAAAATGAAAGAATTTCACATAATTTTTAGGTTTCAAAGCTAGACAGTCTGTAAGGAGACTAAAACCCAGACTTGCCTAGGGTCACAAAGCAATTTAGTGGCAGAACGTGGTCTAGAAATTCAATCTCCTGCTTCTTAAGACCTTTCCATTATGTGTTAACTGTCCCTTATACTCTAATCCGAAGGACTCTATTTTGTGCTCCATATGAAGAACTAGACACTTTGTTTCACAGGCTTCTGGTAAAAAAACTTTAATAATCTCTTGAGGTTTGTTTCCCTTCCTCTGTGTATTATAATTCTTTCCAGTAAAGCAAGGTCAACATCTACTTTATGTAGCTCTAAAAATTGTAAGAGGTTAATTAGAAGATCTAACTCAAAGCTTAAGCTAAATACACCACCCCCTCAGCATACCACCACCCTCCTCTCTGCTACCTTTCATATAAAAAATAATACATTTAACTTCTGTTATCCATGCACTCTCTGCCTATGGAAATTGCATGCAGAACATATGGAAATTGCATACAGAACATATGGAAATTCTGCAGATTCACTCTATTTCCATATAACCACTTTCAAAGGAAAAACTGCAAGCACTGGGTGCTTTCTAGAATTGAAAACACTCACTCAGAAACAGAATCTGTAGCCCTTCTTGACATGTGAAGCCCTGTTAATCAATCACTGCCCTACTGCCTTGTTTTCTTTTTTTTTTTCCTTTCTAGTAGGATCAATTTGAAAAATATTGCTATCCAGCTGTGAGCTTATCCATCACATTCACACATTCATTGGAAGTTCTTTGGTAACTACTTTAATACTTAAAATTATTACATTAGTTCACTTAAACCACATCCAATAACAAATAGGTCATTAAAAAGCCTTTGTACACAGAAGCTGCTCCACTGACAGTTCATCAGAAACCAATATTAGTTTCTTTTATACCAACTTTTTAATTAGTTTAAACTAAACATAGTTAGGAATGGAGGTTTTCTTCAGCCATCCAAGTCTCTCCAGTTTTCCAGAATGCTTTGTCTAGTTAATTCTTGCAACATCTACTAAAAGGAGTGCAATAATTTTCATAATCAAAGGATTCCTGCCAACACAGAACCCGAGGCACTGAATCCTGTTAGTCACAGTGCTTACACGGTGCACTTAAAATTTTTAATGAAATTGCATTTTTTTATCAATTTTCCTATCTATTTTTATCAATTTATCCTATTTTCTAAAAGATTTAAAGCAATGTATGATAAATACATACATAAAATAAGAATTAAAACAAGAGTAAACTAAAAATCAACTAATGAAGGTATGTTATAGAAATTATTTTAGAAAACCTTAGCTTATAAGAACTATTATTAATCTCCAAGGTTTAGCCATGAACTCCCTGGTAACATTAGTTCTTATCACCTGCTAAACGTGGACCCATTTGTTTTTTACTCTATTATACATTTACATGTATATGTCTCTGTAAGAAGACACTGCAGTGTAATGGCAAAGCATGAACTTTTCACGTAAGTCTTGAAATTGTATTCCTTACTTAGTCTTAACATTATATTTCTTAATAAATTTAATTTATCTTATTAAAAATTAACTGTCCTTAATTTTTAATATACTGGATAATTAGTTTAAAATATGTTTCTAAACAGGAAGTATAATGTTTTAATTCATTTCTTCACCTATTTATTCAACAGGAAGATAGAGACAGCCAATTCATTCAGGACATACCCTAGTTTTACATGCATTATGCTCACAACAGTCCTGGAAAGAAATTATTACTACATCCATTTCATGGCTGAGGAGACTAAAGCTAAGAGAGATTAGTTCATACTGATAAGGAACAGAGTTGGGATTTGAACTCGTTTACTTAATTGCAAATTGATATTCTCACCACTACATGATGAGAGGTCTCATAACAAGTACTAACTCATCATGTATTAGGCACCAAAAACCAACTCAAAAGCTAGTATAAAATCAGAATCAAAACTAGAATATCGTCCTTAAATTTTAAGAAGTTTACACTCCACTTAACCTCACTACCCTAACTAGAGCTATGGCAGGTTCAATGACTAGTTAACAATAAATTCAAATATATAATCAGCCAGTAGATATGTACTGAGTTCTACTAAATGGTGGCAGCATGCAAAGCATTGAATATATCAAATAAAGCAAAAATAAACCACTTCTAACATTGAACGGTGATGTTCATTAAAATCAGAGACAGATGCAATATGGAGGTAAAAATAATCTATAGGTTTTTTTTAACTGTTTCCTCCAGGTTACTGGAATTTATGTTCCACCTAATGCCAGAACAGCTTTCCTGATTTATTTCTGAGTCAGGATTAATGCTCTAATATTAAGAACCACTAACTGATTCCTTACTCTTTGCACCATTAAATTCTACAGAATTAAGATAATTCTACACTTGTTAAGAGACATTGCTGTCCTCATCATTATTTATATATTTATACATCACCTTGTACCAGAAAGGCTATAGAGTGGCTTATAGGGATACATAAAATACAAATCAGCACAATTAAAAGTTGGTCGAAAGAAAAATGAAGGTGAAGAAAAGTTTAGCTATATATTACTGGGGTGGACTGCAAATGTGGCTCTTTACTTTTTATTAGCCAACTTCACATAGGAAAACATCACTGATAGAATTTACAATTCCAAGGGATTTGTTTTCATTGCCTAAGAGAAATACAGTTATCCTTTGTATTAAGATGTTTTGGTGATTTCTCCAAAACATCTTAAAAAACATACGTGAGCTAATAAACAACTATCTTCATTCTTCATTCACACAATATATGCAACAATATTTTCAAAGATCTGGTTTTTATTGCTCTTGGAATAAAAGAAAAATATTGAGTTATATATTTATAACCTTCTAGATCCTCTAAGAGAACAATTACTGTTTGTGTAACGAATTCTCAGGCCCCCACCCATTACACAGCCTCAAAGTACTGGGAGAGAAGGAAAAATAAAATAGGTCCCTGAGGCTGGTTTCATCTATTTAACAAAACTGAGCCAGAAAGGAAAGGGAAGAAATATAGGGCGCTTGTACGACTTGGGTTAGAGAAAGAGCTTTCTGGGAGCGTATACCACTGTAAGAAAAGAGAAAAATTCTATAGCTGCTCCACGTGGGAGATCTTGAAAATGAGAGAATGAGAAAAATATTTAAGAAAGCTTTACTTTGTTGTATGCAGTTATTCGCCTTTGGCTGTCTGATAAGACAAAGTAGTAAAGATTTAAATTTACTTTCAATTATTTTGGATGCCACTTTGTTTCTTCGAATGCGAAATGCTACACAGAGCATGAGATGGCTAACTTTATGTAACTCTAACGACCTCAGTATAGAATGGCAGTATCCCAGGCCTCCTGTGGTTCCAACCATCTGCCCACTGTCTCACAGTGGACAAGAAGGGACTTCTCTCCATCTGTCCAGAATTCATATATGCAAGAACAAGACTTTTTAATTTTTTAAACCTTAGAAGTTTTCTTTCAAAAACTACAAAAACATAATGGGGAAATTTAGACCCAAAAGACCACTTGAACCAAATATCATTTTTCACATGTCTCAAATCTTTATAGAGACCTTTACAGAGAACATTTCAGTCATCAGATATTGGTTACAGTAGTGTTTTCTGGCCTTCTTCACAAACTTTCATAGGCTAAAGCTCGCAGTATTACCCTTTGACTATAAAAATTCATATGTGTGTATGTAGTTAGAAACACTAGTTTAAATGAAGAAGGAATAACTTACTGGACAACTCTCCAATTCCTCAACCATTCTCCCCTCTTCCCCACTCCACTCTTCTAAACCCTGAGCTCCAGGCAGCACCACCACCAGGGCAAGACAGCTTTGCCCAAGAACCACATGCCCACAGAAGGTCTGGCAGCAGGTGTGATAGCATAATGACTGGGGGGGCACACCCTGCAGGACCTCAAAGATAACTTGAGGAGTACTGGAGAACAGCAGAAGTCTCACAGCTATGCAAGTGGAGTCTACAAGCCCTTGCAGCAGAGCTTTAATACCCATGTGGCTTCCTAGATGCACCCAGGGTAGTAAGGGGATATTCAAATCATATACAAAATGGAAATAATATAATCTAACCTGCTATGTTTCCATACTGTTTTGAAGATTTAAAGATGAAATGCAGAAAAAGGCACTCAGAAACTATAATATACAATATACGTACATGGTAATGTTATACTAACTTCCAAAGTTAAAAAAATTACTTATCAATTGGCTACAATGTTAACCCTGATCATGAATATCTAAATTGCCATGCACTGTAGGGAAGATGCTTCTAAAAATATACAACTTATTTGGAGACCCTGAACTAAAGCATGAGTTCTTACTTTTTATATCCAGACATTGAATTTCATTTTATTTATTTATGTTCAGCCCTGTTCTCAATTCTTGGAAATTCTTCTGAGCAGAAATATTTCCTTATACGGTCCTTACATCACACACAGGTCTCAGGTTCCACATTCCCTTGCATGTCCATCTCTTTCTGCCATTTCAACATGCCATCCTTCCTCCCCTCTCTTCAGATGGCAAAATGGCCCTTCCTCACATTCTTTTACCTTAAGATTTAACTTCAATACTTGTTTGAACTGTGTCAAAGGACTTCATTAAACACCAGCAAAAACAGACTGTGACAAAATATCCCTGAGGAAAGTGAGCAAAAGGGAGAGAATTCTTCTCAAAATACTGTAGGAAAAGGAGGAAAAAAAAAGACATAATTTAATCCCGGTGGTCTTAATATATGTTTTGAGAAATGTGACAATGGAGTGTGTTAATGGAATATGAGAGTTTTCATTTACTTATGACTAAAACACTGAGCATGATTAAGGTAGGAAATAATGTCTGTTACTTACAAATCACCTGACTGATAGTAAATAACTTAAGAAATCCAGTCACAGCATTAACATGAGCTCCACATAATGTTAATCTCAAAGCAAACCATAAATTTCTTTTTATTCATTCAAGTCTGTTAAAAAAGTATAAAATTCTCATAAAAGTTAAGCACTTGCTCAGACCTCATTCCAATCCTCTACCTTGCCTAACTATGCTCCTTTAAGTCATCTAAAGTTCTGACCTGCAACAGGAAGTCTATTAACTAAATCAGCATGGGAGGTGGGCATTGCTAGAAAACAGCAGCTCACACCAGTGTTGTAAAATACAGAAAATCTTTCATAAAATGAAAAATAGCATGGATATCTGTGAGAGGCATGAATGCTTTGAACTATGCCTTAGGAATCTTAGCACTACACAGTACCTACACAGAGTTACCTTTTGGCAAGGAAAGAGTAATTCTCCAAAACCTTACAATATTCCTGCACAATACTGGCTAAGGTCATTTTGAACCACTATGACTCAGCCAGCTGTCACATTATAATATCTGTATTAGAAAGATGATTCTCACCTCTAGGATACTGGTCAAACAGGATTCTGATTACTAACTTAAATAAAAATATAGGAAGGGAGCATCAAGTATCCATAAAAAATTGTTTACAGTAACTACAGTTATTAAAGTTATTTCTAGAGAAAGCCTATCCCCTGGGACAAGGTTTCTTTGACATTTTTTTTATTACTGCATAGCTCAAAAGTGCCTTTCATGCTCAGCAGGCACATAAAGGCAAAGAACTGATAAACTGAAAAGCTCGCATAAGAATATAAATCAAAAATCCTATAAAATGTGGCTTATGTGCCCAACATGTCGAAAACATGATACACTATGTCAGTTTTTCACCACCAATAAAAAGGAAAGTTGGAAGGATTATATTTTAATTCTGATTTTTACCCATATAGATATCCCCATATTTATCTTAAATGATACTTAGGTGAAATATTTTCCCCAATATATATTTTATTAGTATCTTTCCCTTAAAATGAAACAAAATCATAGCAGTTTCTCTTCACATCTAAAAAATTCATTCAGTAAAAATATAACCAATTAAAGTTTCTTCTCTAAAAATAAATCTAACTCTTAACCATAGGCCAATGATTCTTAAAGGAATCTCTTTGCAAGCTGATCACCAGATGGGACATCTCTCCTAGACTGCAACACAAGGAGAAACTGGTGAAAAAATCTAAAAGACTGTTTGTTAGGAGAGGAAGTATAAGGGACACCACAGGAAGGAGCCATTTATAATCATTTTCTCCTTCACATAATTTAAAGCTGTGGACTGGGAGCCAGATGATGGCAGGGGACGTACCTCCCACTAAGTAAGAATTGAGATAACCAGCTCTAATATAAGCAACACAGAACTAACTATTCTCATAAATCCTTTCACAGTGTTAATACAAAATATCAACACTATGGTGTTGATAGCAGCAGGCAGGAAAGTGGTAGAAAATTTAGATCCAGTACTTCCCCTCAAAGTCAGGTTAACATACCACAGTGATATCTATATCGGAAGACTGCAAATAGAACTAGACAGAGCCATGATGGAACAAGTTTGGGAATCTGAATAACAGGAAATATTTTCAGATTACAACATAGATTCTAAATGATAAAGTTACATTAGCAATAATTGCTAAGATTTTTTAACATTTACATTAAATCCATTAACTAACTTAACCCCCCAACAATCTATATATATCAGATTATTTCTCCATTTTACAAACAAGGCAAGAGAGGCTTTCAGGCTGTATCTAGTCTAATGGCAGGGCCACAAGTCTTAGTTTCCATTTCAGTGATCCTTCCAATATCTCAAACTGCATATATATATGCAAAGAGAGAAAAAGAGAGAGAGAGAAAGGGAGGGAAGGAAGCAAATTTTTTTTTAATTAGTTTATTTACTTATTTTTGGCTGCATTGGGTCTTCATTGCTGCACGCAGGCTTTCTCTAGTTGTGTCGAGTGGGGGCTACTCTTCGTTGCGGAGCATGGGCTCTAGGCGCGTGAGCTTCAGTAGTTGTGGCGCACAAGCTCAGGAGTTGTGGCTCATGGGCTCTAGAGCACAGGCTCAGTAGTTGTGGCGCACGGACTTAGTTGCTCCGTGGCATGTGGGATCTTCCTGGACCAGAGCTCAAACCTGTGTCCCCTGCATTGGCAGGCGGATTCTTAACCACTGCGTCACCAGGGAAGTCCCAAGTAAGTGAATTTTTTAGAGTATTACTGTGACTTAAAAAATCAGAAAATTATCTAAAGATAAATACCAACATTAACTTCTAAACATCAGTTATTCAGAAATGAAATAAAATATTGTATCTAAGAAGACACAAAGTTCAAGTTCAGTTTGAATCTAGAGAAATAGGGTTATATGTTTAAATGTGTAATTTATTTGATATGAGACTATTCAAGAGAACATCTAAAATAAAATGTTAAATGAGATACTTCCAGCATTGACTTAAAATTTTATAGATACTGTCATTAATATAGTCTTATAAACATCATCTTGATAAAATTATCCTCCCAGCTATATAATTTTATTGTGTTTAATTATAAGTATGAGAAAGCAATGTAACTGAATTATTAAAGAGTAACAAATACCACTTATGGTCAAATTTTAAAACATTATTATTACTTTCATAGAATTTTATCAGTATTTTTCTTCAAACATTTGCCACATTCAACTCCCTAGACTGATTAAAATCTTAAATCATTTTGTTCATTATTAAATAAAATTTGCAGTTCTTGGCTAAGGCATTGAAGGTCCTCCACGCTCTGACTCTTCCTAACATTTCAACACCATTTCCTATCCTTTGATCCAAATATACTGAATATTTTATCCTTTTCCAATTTTACAACTTCTCTAAGGTTCATCCAGCTGGAACACCTTCCATCACTCCTTGTTAAAATTATACCTGATCTTCAAGGACCAACTAACATGCTGTGGTGGCTTCCCTGACCCTGTCAACTATAGAAGATCTCTTCCTCCACTAGGGGCCCTACCAAAGTTTGTCTAATGTTTCTGATAATTGTCATACCTCCCAAATAACTATAAGCATCATGGTAACAGAGATTGTTTCAGACATCTGAATCTCATATTAACACTCACTTTAGTGCCTTTGATCAAGTGTTCATTGCATGTACTACAAAGTCAGAAAAATTAGAACTGATATCCTGATTAAAATCCTCTAAATCAAATAAACTCTTAAATACATACACCAAAAACTTTCGAGATGTCAATAAGAATTTTAATTCTGTTGTGAGTGCTTATCATTTTTAACTATTTGTTTCCATATCTAACAATCTATTTTATCACTCACAAATGTTCTGTACCACGTGAAGGTATGAACTTAACAAATTTCACAATTTGTGAAATCAGAAAGAAATAATAACTAAGAAATAACTAAGAAATCAGAAATAAGCTTATAGATATATTTATCGTGACATCTTGTGTTGATTATGAGAATAACAAAATGAAAAATTAAAAAAAGTGGTTCCAAATATCAAATCCTGTCACCCTATAAACAGCATATCCTAACATCTATGGAATGAACCCTTTAGGGGAAAGATGATACTGGGATCATACCATTTTATCTGGTTACCAAACAAAGGATTATTTGCAAGAGAAAAAACCTTTAAGGGCTAATAAATAATATACCATTCAATTTTTTTAAATAACCCCGAAGTTAAACACACAAACAAGTGGATTTCAGTGTATGTGTGCAATTGGTATAGGCAGTTATACCACCCTATTATTTACCAAAGTGGTGTTAACAATATGGAATATAATACCCTATAGGATATTATTAGGATATAATTTTATTGGGCTTTTCATTCATAATAAACCACATAGGCTAAATTTCAACCACTTGGAAAATTCATAATTAAATTACAGAGAAGTTTACAACTAAATTAAGAAACTGTCAACTAAAAAAGTCTTTATTAACATCTTAAACTGTGAGAGCTTATCTAATAACACGACTCTGGACTACTAAGTGTTATGTTTATTTCAGATATAAAATTTTCACATAGACTATTCCCAGGCCAAAACAAAAATTAAAAATATAAAAAAATAAAACAAAAATACCAATTACTAGTAGTCATCACATGTTAAGACAGTGATATCATAAGCATGCCAGGGATAGTACAAAAGCCAGGGATTATCAATACTAAAACCAAAATACCTAATGAAAATCTAAATGAAGCAAAAGCCTGAGAAAAGGGAAGGTATTAAATCAGGGTCTGAGTTTTCATAGTGGACCCACCCTACAAGAGCCCTTTAGAAAGTCAGTGTTTTTTAATGCAATAAAACAACAGAAAGGAAATAACTCTAACAGATACGATAAGGTTATATATTATAAAGATGATGTTTCATCTGTATATAAGAGAAAAAATACCTTAATGAGGACAGCCCATTTACCGTATAACTATGAGGAAAATATGTTAATTTTTTTATATTTAATCTCTCCACTTGAAGTCTTACATATAGTGAATAAAACCAAATTTCCATCCAAATGTCAGCATAAGTATAGTTCAGTATGAAATTGTACATCCACACAAAAACTTGTACACAATGATCATAAAAACATATTCACAATGTTCAAAAGGTAGAAACAACCCAAATGTCCATCAACTGAATAAAGAATGGATAAAGAATATACAATGTGATATATCCATACAACAAATATTACTCTGCAATAAAAATGAATAAAGTATTAGTACATGCTACAAAATGGAAGGACCTCAAATGCAGTTTGTTCAGTGAAAGAAGCCAGACAGGAAGACCACATATTATATGATTCCATTTATTTGAAATGTCCAGAAAAGGCAAATCCATAAAACAGAAGGTAGACCTGTGGTTGCATGGGGCTAGAGGTGGGTACAGGGAATAATTACAAACGGGTAGAGAAGATCTTTTGGGAGTGATGAAAATGTTCGACAAATTGGATTGTGGTAATAGTTGCACAACTCTGTAAATTTGCTAAAATAATATAATTATATGCATTAAATGGGTGAATTTATGGTATATAAATTATACTACGATAAATTATTTATACATATAGTTCAATTATTTTAAAAATATAGTTGGCCCTTGAATAATACAGGTTCAAACTTCTAGGATCCACTTATACATGGATTTTTTTTTCAATAAATGTGTACTATAGTACTAGACCACTGAGGTTGATTGAATCCACTGATGTAGAACCATCGATATCTACCACCCACTGAAAAGCTCTATGCCTGCACGAAGGGTAGGGGCCCCAATCCCCGTCTTCCCTCTGACCCCCCATTCCACCACTCCCACTTCTTGAAGGGTCAACTGTAATGTCTAATAAAGCTAAACTAAATTTTATGGCTCTCTACCTTCATTAATGAAGACAATGACTGTACATTTAACATGTCAGAAAATGCTTAAAAATAATTTTCCATACAATGTTTCAGTCAGTTCTCACAACTAGGTGAGGTTGGGGGGAGGACATTAGTAGTCCCATTTTACAAATGAGGAAGCTGAGACTCAGATGTTAAATGACTTTATTTAAAATTCCATGTCTAATGGCTGGGAACTAGGACTAATCTAATACTTGTTCTACTACACTACACTGTGTCTCCGTTCACAAAAAATGGAACTATGAAGACATTTAACATAATAAATCTTAAATGAGTTATCTAATTAGATAGGATAGTACCGAAATATGCATCACCCTTGCCTTCAAAGCAAAAGAAGATTTCTTTTCATTCCTCTATACATGCCTATAGAGTAATTTGGCATCAACTGCAAATAAATGAAAGCACTTTTTCATATTCAGGGAAGAATGTAAATGAATATCAGCAAAACAATGGTCTTCAGAAATTTAGAAACCAATGTAAGTTTAATCTTTCATTTGCCAGGGAACATATGTGCCAACTGAGATACTCCAGAGTTATGATTCAAATTTCATTCTTTTACAAAACTAACAGTACAGTAGCTATATTCATAAAATCCCCTTCCTTTAATTACGCACATATCTAATGTACTAGTGTTCCTTCAGGGTTAAACAGGATACATTAAAAGCCATTATCAACTAACAAACTAGCAGCATTTTATTCTTATTAGCGAAAGTGCATTTAAATCTGTTTGTGTAGTTTGTACATTCAATCCCCTAAAACAAATTTAAGAAGAATTAACAAATGGTTGTTGTAAAGATTATGCACAATGGTATAAATTTTTTAATTATTATTATTAAAATAGTATCTTTAAAACATCTCAATTATACATTATTTTAAATTATAACATAGTACAAAAACTTTGCAGGAATAAATTCATCTAATTGGTAACTGAATAGAGGTAATTTGTTAATACAGTGGACTCACAAGGCAGATTCCCTGGGTTCAAGTCCCAGCTCTGCCTTTTCTAGTGTGTGACTTTGTAAAGTAATTAAACCTCTCTGTGCTACATCTGAAAATTGTAATATTAGTATCTACCTCATATAGGAGTTTTAGGAGGACTAAATGTACTGATATGTATAACACTAAGAATGTTTTCTGGTATGCAATAGGTACTTCATGAGTTAGCTATTATTATCTTTATTTTCTCAGAGAACAGAGTTTTGTTATAAGACATTAAACGAATTAATAAAATTGTTGACTCTCCCCTTATCACTAATACAGTATAATGCCTATAGTTCAGGGGCTAATGAGTCTAAGTTGAAGTAAGGATTGTCTTCTATCAATAGTTAAAAGTTTTTGCTGTTGTTTTTAAGAAAAGTAATTTCAATTCATTTACTATAAAATAATGAAGTATGCCACAGATACACTGTACATGTAAATGTCTCTGCTTCATAATGAAATACTACCTTTATCTTATAATTTTAGAACATTGCCTGACAGCTCCTGTTCAGTAAAGTCTAGGGAGTAGAAAAGGAAGAAGGTGAATTCCTCTTAACCATCTGAATCCAAAGTCATCAATAAAATCCATGGAGCATAGATTATTATTATATGTATTGACACAAAAGACAAGGTCTTTCATTAATACTAAAGTAAAAGAACTAAAAAATTTGAACATCACTGCTACTTTGCAGGTTGCAGAAAGTTACATTTAACAGCGAGGAACGTCAGTATAAACTGGAAAACATTCCAGTACAAATTCGGCCTTGGAGATTTTTCCCTATAATTATAATTTCATGGATAGCTCATGTAGTTAAATTCTTTCTACAACCTAGTATTTCAGTGGGTTTTTTTGTAGACTAACCTCATCTGCTCTAACATCCTCATAGTTTTACTTGAAGAATAAACGTGCCTCTAGTACAATAATATATCAGTTTCAGAAGACTAACCACAAGCGCACCTTTCCCAAATCACATGAGGACCATGTACACCTCTTTATACCTCATGGGCTTTGTGTTTTAGGTACATTAAGTACTCAGCTGATATAAAAATTAAAGAAACCTTCTCTAGGTTTCTTTAATAAACTGAATATTGATTTCTTCTTAGACTACTTACAAATCTTCATAAATTATGTTTTTCATCACTAAATGAAAGAAGTCAGTCATATTAATAAGACTTTTCTGATACAGATATTTCCTCATATTCTTTGTAAATTTCCAGAGTAACTAATAAGGTACTCTGCATGTCATATAAACTCAAGAAAAAAGGAAAGGTGTATGCTGAACAAATTAATTTGTTGGTATTGGTAACATCAGAATAAACTCATAGATTTTTATGTAAATAAAGAAACACAGATGTAAGTGTATGTGTATGTGTGTAATATCACTAATATTGGGATAAACAACATCATGTGTACACTGAAAAGGACACAACATCATTTTTGTGCTATTTCTGTCAAAAATGTATAGTCTAAATCTAACCATGAAAACATGAGCCAGACCCAAATTGAAGGATATTCTTTCAAATAACTGGCCTATACTCAAAAAAAAACAAGGTCAAGAAACACAAAGGAAGCTTGAGAGACTCTGCCAGATTAAAGGAGAGTAAAGAAACAAGGAAAGTCAATGTAATGCATGACCCTGGATTGGTCCTGCACTGTGAAAAATAGTCACAATTTAGGGACAAATGACAAAATTTGAATATGTATGGACTCTAAATTAGGTAAGAGTATTTTATCAGTGTTAAATTTCCTGATTTTGATAACTATATTGAGGTTATTTGGGACAATGCCCTTGTTCTTAGAAAATATACAATGAAGTTTTTAAGGGTGAAGGATCAAAGTGTCTCCAACTGACTCTCCAAAAGTTCAGAAAAAGAAAGAGAATAATAAAGTAAATGATACACAATGTAAATAATTAATAAATCTGGGTAAAATGTATATAGGTAATACTATAAATGTTCCTTGTACTATTCCTACAACATTTTTGTAATTTTGAAATTATATCAAAGTTTGAAGTTACCCAAAAATGCATCTATCAAAGACAAATTGAGGCGTGCTCTTTCTAAAATGCCTAGTCATTCAACAAAGAAGAAAAGGTATTTGATCTTTTTTTCTTTTTTTTTTTTTTTTTGCGGTATGCAGGCCTCTCACTGTTGTGGCCTCTCCGGTTGCGAAGCACAGGCTCCGGACACTCAGGCTCAGCGGCCATGGCTCACGGGCCCAGCCGCTCCGCGGCATGTGGGATCTTCCCAGACCGGGGCACGAACCCGTGTCCCCTGCATTGGCAGACGGACTCTCAACCACTGCACCAACAGGGAAGCCCTGATCTTTTGAATAGAGGGGATTTCTAACATACTTTAGAACTTTCTGATTTGGTCAAATTTATTTTGCAAAGTGATATAACATTCTAGATTACTTTTAATATATTTAGGAAGTTTCTTCAGATAAGTCACAAAAACAATTAAGTTTTACATTTATTTGTAGTAGACATCTGTTACTTTTGTCTGCCAGCATCTTTTAGTCCTTCTTCAAGAAACAGCACCTTTTTTTCCCACTAGCACACTGACCTTCCCTCACTTCCTGTGATTCTATAAAGGCTGTTAATATTTTCAGCTTATTTTTCTCTTCTCAGGAATAGGCACAAGATCTATGTTGACCAATCAGAACACCTTGGTCCAAGGTTTTACATGGCCCAGGCAGAGCCAATTGGAGTGTTTGGGGGAACTGACATGGGGAAAGAGGTTAATCATCAGCTGAAAAAAAACAAGAATAAAGTAAGCCTGGAGTTGCTAAGAACCCTCTTTGCTATTATGAAGAAAGTCAGCCTAAGAAAAGAGCTAACCCAGAGGAAAGCAAAAGCCAGTATGGATTGTATTCCCAAGACAGAGATGTATCTAATTCAGAAATAATACACATTAAAGGCTTCTTTAGTTTTAAACCAAATTCAGAATAAGAACCTGAATATCCATTTTATTGTCTTATCACAAACTTCTCCCAACCAAACACACCACATAAAGAAAAGAGCCAACACAATGGCAGTACATTACACAAAATTAACATTACTATGATGATTGATGATAGTGTATATTATTTTCTCAGATTCACAGAATAGATACATACATACAGTGCCAAGAACAGAACTTGGCACATAATGGTTGATCAATGCTTGCTGAATGAATGAAGGTTGGCAACACTGAGCTCATACAAACTACTACTGTAATCATAAATGGAAGTGCCTAAAAATAATAACTAACAGAGAATGCACATACCATCTTCCCTTTGAAATATTTTCTAAATTTCAGACATAGATCTTTCTGGGTCTTCTTATTAAGACAGCATTAATGCTGTTTCAGTTAGTAAAATTAGTAGGTACCCAAAATATTAGCAGGTCTATGAAATTTAGGGCAAATGGCTCTAATGAGTATTCTGCTACTTTCTCCCATCTTCACCCATTATCTCTCAGGCGTGACTAATGAGAATGTTTAGATGAATAAACAAATGGATGCCTTCTTCTAGACACTTTGTATTACTGTTAACATTTATCAACAAGCATTCAGTCCCAATTCCTTTCAACAACAGACTTTAAAAGATAATAAAATTCTTCTACAAGCTTCCAATTCAGTGCTCTTGTCATTATAAGAAAACAACTATTAAAGATGAAATGAAAGATATGACGGGGAAACAGCTAATCTGCTGGGAATGTATGGCTCTTCTCCTCTTGATGTTCATATGAGTTTCTACATACATACATATTATTTTTGCTTCTACAAATATCATGAATAAAAATTTCAATAGAAAGTAAGTTAATTCATTCCCATTATTAAAATTGTTCCTATAACAACACTTTATTTATTAATATCTTTAAAGATAACTGCAAGGTTCTGATTATACAGCATTTGCTAAGATTTCAAGGTTCCCGGAATAAATTTCCAAATACCTTTCTTTATATTTTGAGGCAACCAATTTCTAAATATTGTTTCTTTCCAAAACTGAAAAAATATAATTATTATATTTGACAATTTTCTTCATACCACTTAACACAACTCTCTAAACAATTGTTTCTGTATTTATTTAATTGCTCTCACACACTAAATTATAAGTTCCATGAACAGAGACTGTGTTTGACGGTGTTGTTGATCTTCGTTAACCAGTACCAAGCTCAGCCCATAGTTGGTGCCCAATAAATATTTGTTCAATAAATAAATGGTTTGCCTGCCAACTTGCCCAATCCTTGTAAAAATATTCAAGAAACATGACATTCAACTCAAATTTATTTAGTTCCTACTATTACTTTTAAAAAGTATGTATTAGAAATGCTTCCAGAATTAATTGGGGACTTAGATATCTGTGCGTTTCTTAAAGCACTTAGCATAGTAACTTCTAAGGCACTCAATAAGTATGAAATTGAAATAAAGTATATGAAATAAAAGTTACTTTGTTTTACTTGTGAAATGCAATAGGGGAAATTTAACAACACAGCAGAATTCAAAGATGACAACTTATTTTTGTTCATTTGTGCCATATCCTTCATTCACTTAACATTTATTACTTACTTACTTACCACAGGCCAAGCACCATACTAGGTACCACAGATACCAAGGTAGATGAAACACAGGTTAGTGAAGGACATGCGTGAATGAGTAACAATGGCAAATACAATATGAAACGTCTGAAACAGAAGTATACACAAAAGAGCTGCTGGAGCATAGTTTAGTAGAGAGGTGTAGCAGGGGGTGGGGTGTAGAGAATCAGGAAACTTCAAAGACAATGGATGGGGCTTCCCTGGTGGCGCAGTGGTTGGGAGTCCGCCTGTCGATGCAGGGGACACAGGTTCATGCCCCAACCCAGGAAGATCCCACATGCCGCAGAGCGGCTGGGCCCGTGAGCCATGGCCGCTGAGCCTGCACGTCCGGAGCCTGTGCTCCGCAATGGGAAAGGCCACGACAGTGAGAGGCCGGCGTACCGAAAAAAAACAAAAAAACAAAAACAAAAACAAAGACAATGGATGATCAGGCAGAAAATAGGGAATTATTAATTTCATACGAAGGGAATAGATGGAATGTATGCTTCGTTCTGCAAAACTGGATTGCTTCTTCTCTTTCGCCAATGTTGTTCTATGATGCTTTTTGGTGAGAAGAAAACTGCAGAAGCAGAGTCTAGCTACTAAGGACTTAGACTTCCTGAACTTTCTATCAAATATGACAGCAAGCAATATCCATATATTATCTGCTCTGCCTCTGCCCTCCATCTGAAGGTGGGATTCTTAAAGTGCCCAAGTGGGGTAAAGCCCTGGAGCTGGTTTCACTCACTCTGCAATGAGCAGAGAGGTCATCTGCTACCCACAGCTGGGCCACTGAGACCATGAGTCACTCTTCTGAGATGAAGAGGGACAGACAGAGGTCTATGACCACTTTTATTGCTCTTAGCAGAGTGAAAATTATCAGCCCAGGGGCTTTCCAATCACAACTTCCTTACCTCATATTCTGTTCTGAGGGGGAAGTTGTTGCCTATTCATTTATACAAAGCACAGAAAACACGATTTCTAAATAAAAATACTTTATTCAGGAGATTTGTACACACTATACATTCTCCCACCCTGTTTCTGGAAGAGCCTTGAAGACCAGAGACCCTGGCTTACTTGAGAACTAGGGTCACCCTGTGTTAATCAGAAGGCATTGCAGGCCCTAAGGAAGAGAGTTTACTAGAAGGTCATAAATCATGAAACAAACTCATGAATGTTCCAGGATATGGTATGTTCAGAGGCCAGTAAGAACTCCCATGTGTCTAGAACACAGCAGAAATGAGTAGAAGAAGCAGAAAATGATGTTGGAACATTAGGACTAACTTGTGAAGAAGTTTACATTCTATGATAACAAGATTATAATGACTTTATCCTGCTGGCAATGGGGAACCAAAAACACTTTCAAAACAGAGAAATGAAGCAGTATGTTTGGATGATAACCATGTGGCAACATGAAAGATGGACTGAAAATGAGAAGACCATGGGAGCAAGGGAGTCAATTTAACTGGAGAAGCTTATTCAACCTAAATAAGTGAGTTAACATGGTAGACTCAACTGTGGGATTTCTCTACTTATAAAACAGAATATTCTAGCTTGGCTTGATCTAGACCAGTTTGAAAAACATAATCTAATAGTACTAAAGTTTCCTGGGTCTGTCTACTCATTGATTAGCATTAAGATGTAAATTTTTTTCTATTTATTAATGTTTAAGTACCACATGTATGTTTCGTAAAAATCACTTTTCTTACTTCATAAATTGAAAAACATCTCTGAGGAATATACTGACCAAGTAGAGAAATTAAAAATCACTGTGCTGTAAGTTTTGCCATTAAAACAAGTAAGAAAAGGAAAAATAATGTTGGTCTAGAGAGAAGAGTTATCAGTTATTTTGTTTAAAAGAAATGCCCAGGAAATTTTAACAAGCCCATGAACAGCCGCCAAAGATAGCATGATGGGAATTTAATGTGTTCCATCCATAGGATATATTGGTTATATTGTTTTCTAATATCAGCTGAAGTCTGTGAAGCCTCTATTATTTCATTGAGCTGTCAAGGCCACAGAAAAGACCACTCAGAAACATCTGTTCTGGCAATAGCCACCTGCAACAACTCTAAGTTAGGTGAAATACTTTTGTCTTATCTCACTAAGAATGTGTCAAGAAAGTGATAACTTGAAAGAGTGGTTGAACCTATTTGGAAATTTGTTTAAGTACTTGTTTGTTCCCTTAAATTATAAGTGTTGTCTAAAACTTGCTTTTTCTTAGATGGAGTAGGCATGGAACTATCTCTGAAGAAAAGAATAAAAACATAGTGGGAAATCTAGATTATTATAAGTAATAAGATCCTGTATTTTGAAACTGTTTGTAATGGAAACAATACTATGTAATATTTCAAAATTCATTTAAGAGGCAGCACTAAATAGCTAGTTTTGGGGGGAGGGAGACTAAAAGAGGAGAGCAAGCATTTATTCCAACAATTCATCTGGCTTACTGGTGGGAATTCAGGAAAGTGAGGAATCTTTTTCAAAGAAGAAAACTCCTTTTAAAAAGGAAAAGTAGATTTTAGGAATTGGACAGAATCCTGCTTTGGACTATAATGATAAATTCCTTTGTAAGCTAATTGATGCATAAGGAAACAGCCACTCTGGAGGTAATGAATAGGAAAAAACAATTCCCAAATTATAAAACAGGGATTTTTGTTTTATAATTTGGGTATTAATGATCCAAGAGTGTGTGGACTACTGTCATTTTTGCCATAGAAGAAAAAACTTTCACCAAATTGCTTTCTTTACCATCTTTTCTTCTTCCCTGATTTCCCTCGACCTGAACACCTGAAATACTGTTCTATTTCTCCAAAGGAAAGATTTTTGTTGTTCTCATTCTAACAGTTATTGGAATTTTCTCCATTTTTTCAGGATCAAAAAACACCTGTGTGGTACAATCAGCTAAAAGCAATCATGGGCAGAGTCAAAATTTCTCACTGAGGAGTAAAATGATGCTCAGAGTAAACTGTGAATTACTCCTGGAAAAAAAAATCACTGTGATTAGCTGGCACATCATAGTGCTCTCTCTTATATTCTTTTCTCATTGCAGGATTCCCAACCTAATGCAAAACTCTGTATTTTATCATTCCAAACCCTCCCAACACTGGGGAATTGTAATGGACACACGTAAATGTAAGGAAAAAGAATATTGATCATGTATACTTCCCAACTTAAGATTCAAGTTCGGAGATCCCAAGTCACAGCAGCAATACTCCTGGCAAGAATGCCTGTGTTTGCAGGGGAAGAGAGCCAAAAAAGATACCTGAGCCCCAAAGCAGAGATTCTCACACTTTAGCGTGCATCAGAATCACCTGGAGGCCTTGTTAAAGCAAAGATTGCTGCACCATGTTTCCAGAGTTTCTGATTCACTAGGTCTGGGATGGAGCCTGAGGCTTTGCAGTTCTAACAAGCTCCCAGATGATGTCAGTGCTGTTGGTCAACAGACCACACGTGAGCTAGCAAGGTTCCTGATGCCTCCCTAAAATCACCTTTAGGTATAAGAAAAGTGTACACCTTTATTTAGGAAAATTAGCCTCTGACTTCCAAATACAACTCTGTTGACAATCCCCCATGAACTATACATGGGGGAATGTATATAATTAAAGCTGGAATTAATGTAACTTTGTAAGAGTAGAAAGTTATAAGTAGTAGAAAGTTGTAAGAAAATCTTGAAACAAAGATGCAATTTCACTAGCTAACCAGTCAGCACATTCATGATACACTAGGCTTAAAGTTTCAATGTATAGGAAACTCCATTTTTTTCTAGAGTCTCTCAGTTATCAAGAGACTGTCAACATGATTATGAAATAGAGCATTCATTTCTTATCATTTCACTTAGTGCAGGGTAATTAATTTTTCATTTATCTAAGATAAATGGACAGAAACCAGGTGGTTTCATTTCATGAGCTTTAGGAAAATTATTAGATGTCACTAATGGTCAGATCTGAGTCCTATTCTACCTGACTCTGTGTAGGCACCAGGTATCTTTTGGAAAATGCCTAAAGGATCCACTAATTTTACTTCAGCAAAAGCCTAAATGAAAGTGGAGTGACTAGGCACACACTATAGCTAGATGGTTCCTCTAGGAGTCCCTACCCGCAAGACTGAGGCAATCTCACTGCCCTAGAAATCCACTCTGAGTGCAAGCCCCAAATAACTTTCTATGTTCCAGAATATTCCTAGAGGGAATAATATGCCAGAGGCAGGAAGTACTAAAAAAAGGCAAAGTTGTAATTAAATATAACATATTGTTTGCTATAATAGGATAGCATCCCTGCCTTACTTAAACAAATTCATGAAATTTTGACCCCTTTGTTTTGTAAGAATTGTAAAAACTCATAATACTGCTGAGAAATCCCATTGCTTTCTCAAGAGATTACTTTTCCTTCAACTTTTACAGTGGTCCTAGATATTTTTCTCATACATTGTTTTATACAAAATAAACAAAATAAGTAGGATTCAAAATACTCAACCTTGTTAGGTGTAGGGTCTCTTCATGTCTAAATTAATAAAAGGAGCAGGGCAAAATTTGTCAGTGAGTTGGGGGAGGAGGGTCTGAGGGATTCAAATTCATCCATTTCTGGCTTCAGTTTGGTACCACCTGTTAACGCTGTTCTCTCCAGGTTTTGGTCTAGATGAGGATGATTCTGAGTCCTGGGGATGGCTAGACTTGCAGAAAAGTAGTGATGATTACAGAAAACCTCCATTAATACTCTAGTCCTCTTAACCCGTTCCAAGGAGCCTGGGCTCAGGGTCTACCTTTCATCTCCTTGCTCCTACAGAAAATGTCTCCCCACCAAACCTCCCCCTTCCCTCCAGGTCTCCCCTAGAAATTTAGTCTACCATTTTGAGAACAAGGGCTGGGAGGAAAACAGGAGCCAATCACTAATAGTATTATATCTAAATCAGAATCTGAAATCAATTAGCATAATCATTCACCAACAGTATTTATATGAATAAAGATATCAAATCTCTCAACTCCAGAACACATAAATGAGGCAGTTCAGAAATTAACAATTGGCACCCTAGATTATTACGGTAAGTTAAATGTGCTTACCTAACTCCATAAGTTTGCCTTTATAATTGTGGGGTACTTTTACTATCTAAAATATTTTTCTATTAACTAATAAACAATAAAAGGGAAATCATTTATATACTATTAATGAGTTGAAAATATATAAATGAACAAATCATTTTTAATGGGCCTTAGAAATAGAACTATATACATGCAAATTAATTAAGAACATATTTTAATAGGTTTTACCCAGAGCACAACTATAATAATTGCAGTTGTAAAGAGAAATATTAACATTGTAATATAGCATAATAAATGGACAAATATCTGGGGAAATGGATTAATTACCAAAGTAGTTTCAGTCAAAATAGAATAATTGGCAACACTTTCTTTATTCCTGCAAATTTCAAAGAACATACTCCTTCCAGAACTTGATTATATTTGTTTTTATCCTTCTTGGGATATGGTCATCACACATTAACCCTACGAAGTGGCATTTTCTTTGTTTTTTTGTGTTTTTTTTGCGGTACGCGGGCCTCTCACTGTTGTGGCCTCTCCCGTTGCGGAGCACAGGCTCCGGACCCGCAGGCTCAGCGGCCATGGCTCATGGGCCCAGCCGCTCCACGGCATCTGGGATCTTCCCGGACCGGGGCACAAACCCGTGTCCCCTGCATCGGCAGGCGGACTCTCAACCACTGCTCCACCAGGGAAGCCCTGTATTTTTCAAGTATTTATTAGGTTACTGATTAAAACTTTAGCCCCTCCTTACAGATAAAAGCCCCCAAAGTATTAAAATAAGCCCTCAAACTTCTCTCATTTACTTTCATTAAAATAGATTAAGAATAAAATGATCTGGTTTGTATCCATCTTTTTTCCATATTTTGATGTATTTTAAAATGTTTATTATAAAGGTAAAATAGCTTCAATAGGAATAACTGATATTAAAATTTGACTACAATAGTTGTAGTGTGATATTATTAACCAATAAGTGATAATCCCTGTATAAAGATGTTTTAATCCCAGGAGTTCTATTTTCTTAATAATTTTGAGGAGAATGTGAACAGATTAATGATTCCTCAATGTAAGAAATAGCAGGCATTTATTTGTGTTGTATGTAGTCTGCTAAGTAGAACTCATTATTGGCTAGTAGAACACATCAACCTTCCAAAACAATCTGATCATTATTCATTTCTATTTGCACTTGCTAGAAACAGAAATCAAAGGCAACATTAAGAAAAAGTATACAGAACACCTAAATAGACATTTCTCCAAAAGAAGACATACAGATGGCCAAAAGACACATGAAAACATGCTCAACATCACTAATTATTAGAGAAATGCAAATCAAAAGTACAATAAGGTACCATCTCACACGTGTCAGAATGGCCATCATCAAAAAGTCTACAAATAATAAATGCTGGAGAGGGTGTGGAGAAAAGGGAATGCTCCTTCGCTGTTGGTGGGAATATAAATTGGTGCATCCACTATGGAGAACAAATGGAGGTTCCTTAAAAAACTAAAAATAGAGTTTACCATACAATCCAGCAATCCCTCTCCTGGGCATACATCTGGAGAAAACTCTAATTTGAAAAGATACATGCACCCCAATGTTCTTAGCAGCACCATCTCAATACAACAGCCAAGACATGGAAGCAACCTAAATGTCCATCGACAGAAGAATGGATAAAGAAGATGTGGTAGAGGTTATATGCAGTGGAATATTACTCAGCCGTTAAAAATAATGAAATAATGCCACTTGCAGCAACATGGATGGACCTAGAGATTACCATACTAAGTGAAGTAAATCAGACAGAGAAAAACATTATATGATATCACTTATATGTGGAATCTAAAAAAAAAAATGGAAATAGACTCACAGACATAGAAAACAAACTTATGCTTACCAAAGGGGAAAGGGGGGGAGAGATAAATTGGGAATTTGGGATTAACAGATACATACTATTATATATAAAATAAACAACAAGGATCTACTGTACAGCACAGAGAACTACATTCACTATCTTACAATAATTTATAATGGAAAAGAATCTGAAAGAGAATATATATATACATATATATATAACTGAATCACTTCGCTGTACACCTGAAAAAATGTAAATTAACTATACTTCAATTTTTAAAAAATGTCTCCCCAAGTTGATACTGAAAGGAACAAAAAGGAAAAAGAAAAAGTAAAGTATTAAAAACATCCAGGTTTGCAGGGTTTTTTCCCCCATGTCAAGGCCCTTGATACTCTACCCAATCCAGAATCCCCCATCTTCAAACTGGTAAGAGAATAATCTAGAAGACTATTCTCCTGAGAAAAACAATTATACATGTCCTCTCAACGTAAGTAAGCCTAGCAATTTGGAAGCATTGGTTTTTTGTATAGCACTTAAAAAGAAAAAACTAAACTGTATAAGAAAAAACGATCGCTCTCGCTCTCACACTCGCGCTCGCTCTCGCTCTCTCTCGCTCTCTCTCGCTCTCTCCCCCCACCTCCCTTTCTCTCACTGCCTAGAAGCCAGAGTCATCAACTAAGAGAATCACCAAGAGTTAAACGATAAAGGAAAGTGTTCCACTGATATTTCTACATGAAATTTATTTTAAATGAGGGGAGCATATTACTTTCTCTTGGTTTACACTGGCAAATCCCTTGTCCAAATCCTTCATATTTCATTCTCAGATGGCAAGGCTACTTGGCTCCCAGCTCCATAGTCCTCCTATTCTGAAACATTACAAATATGACAAACAATGCAATGTCCTTAATCTACTGCTTTAGCCACATAATTACACAATTCACAATTACCCAGTGCAACTCAAGGAGCACAGTTGTTTTCCCCAAAAGTACTGGACTAGTAATATGAAGACCTGGGCTGTAGTTTTGGAATATAAATTTACCAGACATGTAATCAAGACAGCATCATTCCAACTCTCATAGTCTCTATTTTCACAGGTGTAAATGGTGAGGATTGTATTAATTAGATGACCTCTCAGATCTCTTCTACCTTAATGCAAATATGGGATCTTGTTATGATTAAGAATTGCTACTCCAGAGGACAATTCTTAATTTAATGGTAGAGGGAATTTATATATTTAACGATAGCCTACCAAATTTTTTTTTTAATTTTCACGTGTAAGGGAGATGTAAGGAGATACCAGGAAATGGTTTTGATCTCCTTCTCCATGGATATTCAAGTCATTCATTTAATCAAAAATATTTATTAAGCCTTTGATATGTGCTAGACATACTGAGCACTAGGCAGCAGCAAGCAGGTGAAAAACATCCTTTAATGCAGTTTGTGGTCTGGTGGAGGATAAAAGGACATCATATTACATGTAATTACGGGCTATGAGAAACTGGTCACATGCATCGAATGAGCATGCATCGTACACACCTGCACACGCGCGTATACAAACACACCCTACTCACACTTTTAGTCTAGGATGAAAACAATTCTTAGAGTGGGCAAGAAAATTCTCGTATCCCAAGCCTAAAGGCAGCTAAAGATATTATCTTCAACAAATATAGTAGATGAATTTACGGTTCTTACTTAATTCCTCTAAGTTAATTTATAACTGAAACTTCAGACAGCTCCTTAGCCAGCAAAATGGATTAAACAGCATGAGGGGTGAATTCAGCCATTAAAGGAAGGCAGTTGCCTTACTCTCCTGCCAGTTACCCTTCTCAAATTATCGTAGATAGAGTGCAGAGGAATCACTCACAGCTTCTTTTATTTTAGCTTTCAATATCACTTTAGGTCAACAAATAATGAAATACACCTCGTCTTCCTTCTGATGTCAGCATTTGAAGTAAGTACATCCCTATCCTGAAATGAAGAAGGATGGTAGTTATCTGTGCAGCCTTATTCCCTGGGTACCGTAAACTTTGCTTTTAAAAAAGGTTCCCTTTGGACTTTTCAGAATCTGTGACTTCAAACTTCTGTATCACTTAGCATCAAGTATCAGTGTGTAAACCACTTCTCCTGGTTGTGTTTCACAAGCGCTTCTCAATGCTTTATGATAAATAACTTATTTAGCTCTAATAACAATCCCAGTACCTGTGTTATTCTCATTTTACAGATAAGCAAACTGAGGTTTCACAACTTGTATGGCAGAGATGGAATTCAACCCAGGCCATCTGGCTTCAGATTCCATGCTTTTAACCACTTAAGATATGGACACTACTGTGCAGCAAATGGCAGAAGATACAAAATAACTGGCATACTGAGAATATGAAATAACCCCCAACTGGGACCCTCCTGGCTAATATGTATTCCTTCCATATTAAATAACCATTCAATTAAGATTAACAGATCTTTTTTTTAAGAGACAGGGTTAAGAGTGTTACTTTTCTCTAGAAAAATAAGAATGAAAGTGAACCCACATGATTTGAAAAGGAGTTAATCAAACAGGAGCCTTGCCAGAGACAGAAACACTGTCTCCTACACCAGCGGTCCCCAACCTTTTTGGCACCAGGGACCAGTTTCGTGGAAGACAATTTTTCCACGGACAGAGTGGGCGGGATGGCTCAGGCGGTAATGTGAGCGACAGGGAGCGATGGGGGGTGGCAGATGAAGCTTCGCTCGCTGGCTGGGCGCTCACCTCCTGCTGTGCGGCCCGGTTCCTAACAGGCCACAGACCAGTACCGGTCCATGGCCCGGGGGGTTGGGGACCCCTGTCCCACACAATTCAGTTTCATAATCCCAAACTAAATCTTTTCCCCAACCATGTTCCTCCTCCAGTGTTCCTACCCTAGTAAATGGTAAACACTAGTCACTTAATTAGACACCTGGGCACCATCTGGACTCTAGGATTTTCCCCAGCCCACGCATGCAACCTAAATTCCCTTAGTTTCTGACCCTAGAGAGCACTATAATCCAACCATTGTTTGAAGCCCAAGTCACCATGATCTTTTTCCTGGACCAACACTAATTAGTGGCTTCCTAATTAGTCTCTCAATATTATCTACCCTGCCTCTCCATCTCTGTTTACTCCACACCAAATTTATTCTCCACAGCCAGAGAACTTTTTAAAATGCAAATCTTATCATGTCACTCTCCTGCTTAAAACCCTGTAATGCCTTCTGGTTACCCTTTTTAAAAAAGTCTAAAAAAAAAAAAAAATAGTCTAAAATTCTTAGCATTCCCTGATGCCCTGACAGCCTGATCTATCGGATCTGCCCCCTTACTTCTCCACTTCCTCTCCCACTTTCTCTCCTACCCTTTCCCCTTCCCTTTCTCTCTCCCTCTCTCTCTCTCCCTCTCCCTCTCCCTCTCCCTCTCCCTCTCCCTCCCCCCCCTCTCTCTCTCTCTCTCCCCCCCACCCCCCCACCCCCCCCACCCCAACCCCCTTCCTCACTCATGAATACACTGTGTTTGCTTTTGCCTCTGGGCCTTCAAACAAGCTGGTTCTTCTCCACCATATACCCTGCTTTCCCCCTTCTCACCCACTTCACTTTACTAACTCCTATTCATTTTTTTAGCCCTCATTGTAGAAGTTATATCTTAAGAAGATACCCTGAGTGATCAGAATCTCCCATCACTCAAGACCATAGTATGCTGTGTTTCACCTTTGGCAGCCCTTGTTATACTAACGTTTATTGTTTCATTCATATATATTTTTTTTTCTGAATGTAAGTTTCATGAGAACAATGGCCTTGTATATTTTGTTTATTGTTGTATATCCCCAGAATATAGGAAAGTGCCCAGCAAAAGGATGCTCAATAAATACTTGTCCAAAACACACATAAATGACAAACTTCAAGGTGTGGTCCTGGGGGTAAGTGGCTGAAGTGGAGGGAAAGCTATCTGAAGTTAAAGAAGACACTGGAGTAACATCTTCAAGGTGTTGAAAAGAAAAGTAAAACAAAGATGTTTTCAGACATACAAAAGCTGAAAGAATTCATCACCAGTGGACCTTTGTCAATAAAAATGCTTAAAGGGAGTCCTTCACGAAGAAGGAAAATAACAGAAGATGGAAAATGGGATCTAAACAAAGGAATAAAAAGAACCAGAAATGGTAAATATGTAGGAAATATAAATATTTTTTCCCAATTTTTAAATGACTACAAAATTGACCGCTTAAAGCAAAAAGAAAAGCCAATTACAGTGCATTGTGAGATTTATAACAAATGTATAATGTGTTACCAGCAATAGCACAAAGGCTGGGAGAAATGAAGTATAGAGTTGTAAGGTTCTAACATGAAGTAAAGGTAAATAAACTGTGACAAAGATATATACTATATATATATATCTAAAGCAATTGCTATAATCCAAAAAAAATTCATAACTAATAAGCCAAAAAGGAGATAAAATATATATTGAAAATAAGTCAATTAACCCCAAAGAAGGAAGAAAGAGAGGGAAAAAGGAACAAAAAGCAGATGGGATAAATAGAAAACAAATAAGATGGTACATTTAAACCCAACTCTATCCATAATTACATTAAATATAAATATTCTTTATATTTATTAAATTAAAATGAAGAGCTTTTCAGATTGAATCAAAATCAAAATATTTGCTATGTATAAGAAACCTACTATTAATATAAACAGGTTAAAGGTAAAAGGCTAGGAAAAGATACGCCATGCTAACAATAATCAAAAGAAAGGTGAAGTGACTATATTAATATCAGACAAAGTAGATCTCAGAGGAAAAAATATTATAAGAAATAATGAATGAATGTCATTTCATTAATGATAAAGGGGTCAATTCATCAAGAGGAAATAACAGTCCTGAACGTTTATGCCCTTGTAACTGAGCTCAAAATACATGAAGCAAAATTAATAGACCTGATAGGCTAAAGAGAAAAATCCACAATGATTACCGAATATTTAACACCACTCTCCAATAACAGTATAACAAGTAGACTGAAAATCAGTAAGGATATAGAAGACTTGAATATTGACATACTAATTGGCATTTGCAGAATACTGCACTGAACAGCAGAATACACATTTCTTTTAAGTGCACTGGAATATTTTTCAATATAGATCATATTCTGGACCATAAAAAATGTTTAAATAAACTTAACAGATATCAAATAATACAGAGTATCTTCTCTGACACCAATAAATTAAATCAGAAATTAATTACAAAAAGAACTGTTTTCTTTCCACCTTCACATCTATGTGAGTGTTTGTAATATGTGTGCTTATGCTTGGAAGAGACTCTTCCTTTTAGCTAATTCCTTTGCATTCTTTACAACTCAGTTCATGGATCATCGACCTTGGTAAAACCAGAAAGAACTTTTTTTAAAAAAAACCAAATATTTGGAAACTAAATATCACACTTCTAAATAACCCATAAATCAAGGAAGAAATCAAAAAGGGTACTATAATATTTTGAACTGAATAAAAATGAAAACATAGCATATGAAAATTAGCAGGTATAATTAAGCAGTGTTTAGAGGGTAATTTATAGCACTAAATACCTATATTAGAAAATGAGAACAGTCCACCTCAATAAAAAAAGAAAGAAAAAGAGCAAATTAAAGCCAAAATAAGCAGAAGAATGGAAATTTAAAAGATGAGATCAGAAATAAATTTTCAAAAGAAAACAGAAAAACTTAAGAGAAAATGAATGAAACCAAAAGTTGGTACTCTGAGGAAGAACAATAAAATGGATAAGCCTTTAGTCAGACTGATCACAATAAATAAAAAGTGAGAGAACAACCCATCCTCAAACCCAAATCAAGGAGGATTCCAGGGTGTTGGGTGATTCGAGGCCTCTCACAACTCCCCACCTTCACATGGCAGACAAGATTCTTCACGAGTAGTTACCCACTCTTCTCGAGGCTCAGCTTTTGCTGATCTGTGTGCCCCTCATCTCCAGCCACACTGAATCACTTGCATGTAGGTTCTTAAATGAGTCGATTTTTTTTTTTCTGCCTCCAGGTCAACACTGCTCCAATTCCATCCCCCTCCTCTTCTAACTTCACCTGTACCTTCTATTTTTTCTCTATAACAGAGACAACTAGTCCTTGTTCTTAGATCCCAGGAAGTACATCAATAACTCTGGGAGGACTTCTTGCTAGTTAGGTGCCATTCTTATGTGCTTCCACTATACCCTGTTTACATTCAGCGTTTCTATGACCTTGGCAGGTCACTCGTCCTCTTCGAGTGTCAGCTTCTGTGTGTAAAGTGAGGATAGCAACACCTGCCTTACAAAGCCATTGTCAAGATGAAATAACACAATGTATATAAGCAACTAAACACAGTGTGAGGTTCCTTGGATCTGTTCAGTAAATGGAAACACAATTGCTGCTCTTGTTTTAGTTATTCAGCTGTTGTTGCAATTATCAGATTGTATAATAATTGCTTATTTTTCTGCCTTTCCCATTAAACTATGATGAGGGCAGGAAATAAATCTTATATTTTATTGCATTGTCTGTATCAAACACATTAAACACTTGTAGTAAGTATTCAGTGAATTGAATATATATTGAAATATGTAATTATTGGATGAATATGTAATGAATAAGTATTGAATGAATGAACAAATAAATGAACAGATGAATAAACAGTGGAAAGTTTCTGTCTGCATCATCATTATATACTCCTTAGACATTACTTCCCACAAGATCTTGGAGTGGACATATCTGAATTACTCCTAGCCATACTACCTCTCTGAAAAATGGAGGAGTTTCAAAAAAATTTTCCCAAAGTTCAGACTTTTACATCCACTAATTATTAGGCAGTCAGAGCTGCCTGCATTTCTTGTACCTCCCTCTCCAACACATTCTTTCTCACCTCTGAGCTTTCTGCCTAGCCTGAGAACAACCTCCTCAGCACACTTCTATAATTTTGACATTTCAGGGACATTTTTCTCTTGAACCATATATTACTCTTTCTTATCTCCCCTATTAATCTGAAACTCCTTCAAGACAGGCTTTTGACTCTATTTTAATATGTCCCTAGAATCTAAAAGAATAAAAGAGCCACAGCTCTGGAATGAGTCAGACCTAAATCTGAATCCTAAGTGTTTGTTACTTAAAAGCTGAGAAGACTTGAGTAAGTTACCTCAACTCTCCGTCTCAATTTCCTCATTTGGAAGTTGGCAACAATAGCATCTACCTTATAAAGTTGTCATTAGTATTAAATAAAATGAGGTCCATATATACCTATCACAGTTTCTAGCACATATTAAGAACACCACAAAGAGTACATATAGCAGAGATGCTTAATAAATAACAGGGTTATTTTTCCTTCAGGAAAACAGGAAGTTCACAAGATATGTACACATTTTAACAGTGTCCAAATTAAATCTATTTTAAGTGTGGAAAGCATTCCCTGTTATTTCCTGAGTTTAATATATTAACCATAAAAACTTAGAGGGCACTATATATCTATGTGTTTTTGCCTGTGTGTGTGTTTATGTATAAGTCCAACCTAATAAAAAAATTGTTCCTAATATATGTATCCCCAACAGCTCAACTATATTCATACCAAAACCCAAAGCAAGTCATGGAAATTTAAAGCTGAAATCTATAAGGGATCCGAAAAAGCACCTGATTGACGCCTTCATTAGGAAACCTGATAAGGAACCTGAGGCAGAAAAAGGTCATGGCTTACCAAATTCAAGCAGTTAGTACTTGGCAGAGCCTTGTAGCTGCCCCTACAAGTATTTTTTGAAAGTATTAGCATTTTCTATCTAAACTCACATTGCCTGAATCTTCTATCTCCTGAATACCTGTCAAATTAGAAAGCAATCTTAACAATAGCAAAGGAGTAGACAGGTATACAGATTACTTCCAGAGCAGTGTGACATTATGCCTATCGTTCTGATGTATTGCTATAGGAATATGCTCCATTGTTCTACAAACAACCAATAAAGCGTTTCTCTTTGTTAAATATTCAAATATTTTTAGCTTTTTAAAGGACTTCTCTCTTTTTCTTTCCTTACTTAACTTTTGTTTGTAATTAGTGTTAAGACATGAGGTCTTTTTTCTCTTAAGTTTTAAACTCAATTTCTATTGTAATTTCAGATGTAATTACTGCTTTTTTCTGGCAAGAGCTCTGAAGTAAAACCCACTTTCATTCTGCTCTACGACATATATAAACTCAGCATACCTCCATTCATTCTTTCACATTTTATTCTTAAGGACAGATTTCAAAATGGCAATAAACAATAAGCTTGAGGCCCAGTAAATGAATTAAGAAGAAAGAGGTGAGCACCGTTGGCTCAAGGTAAAGAGGTCATTCCTGCTTATGAGGCACTTGGCAACTGGGTTATGGTGGGGCATTTATAACCACCACCGCTACCAGCACCACTTCCACTACCCTTGCCTTAAAAGAGAAAAACTTCTGTTTCTCAACATAGGTGAGGCAAAGCTGCCAAAATTATCACTAGTGTGTACATTACATGAAGGCAGGAATTTTTTTAGTTTTATTCACTGCTGCGTCTCACAGAACAGTCGCTGGCACACTGCAGGCTCTCTTCAACATCTGCTGAATGAAGGAAGTACACAGGCCTTACCTGCCTTAGCATCAGATCCTGACAGTGCAATTCTTTTATAACATCACTAAGCATCTAAAATTAAGTCCAACATAAAAGATTTTTGTCTATAGCAGAGTCAGACAGTAAGCCTCACACAGGAAAGAAAGGAAGGCAGGGAGGAAAGAAGTCTTTTTAGTTCCTAAAGCAATACCAGTATTTTAAGGCAAAGCTAAAAGTACCCTGTGTATAAGTACCCTGTGTATACATTCTTTGTATAATAATAACATCACCAATAGAACTTTTATATTTGCGATACAATTATGGAATTGCATATAAATTTCATCTGAGCAAGTCAGTGCACATAATAGCCATCACAGAATTTATCACCTTGCACTGAAATTGTCCATACATTCATTCATCTCCCCAAGTAGAACAGTGAACTTCCTGAGGGCCGAAAAGCTTCTCATTCATTTTATCCTAGTATCTGGTACATGGCAGATGCTCAATAAATATCTGAGAGAGAAAAGGAAAAGGGGGCAAACCAGTTGACACACTGATCTATTTATTCCCTCAGATGATAATGAAACGTAGTTTGCAGGTTAATCTTTCATTCAGTGAACATTAGATATAGTCTCCGTCCTCAAACACCTTACAATACAGAATGGTAGAGAAGGTGTATGTGAAGAGAGATGCCTAGATTTTAAATGGCATCTGTCATTTGTGAGCTCGGTACATTTACTCATCCAACTGAAGCCTCCACCCCTCCTAACCTCTAAACCCGTCCACTGTGCCCCCTAAAATCCATCCATAAGCAAAGTGCTCTCTCCTCTCCTGCCCACCCCCACCCCCAAATCCCCCCTGTAGCACCCTCAAGGACTGAGACCTCCACCAGAACTCTCCTAGGTCAGCCTCTTCAATTCTCCATGAAGGAGAAAGGGTTTCCTTCTAAAATCCTGAAGGAACATCTCATTCCTCTGCTTAGAACTCCCCAGGGCCCCCATCTCGATCAAAGAAAAATCTAAAGTTCTGACCATTTTCATATCATTTGATTTCCTCTCTGACACACTGCCTATGCAAGGACAAATAAAAACTAAAAATAAGAGGCCTAATTCTTCCTGTTGAAAATGAGGGAAGAGATCCCACCCTATCCCCCTCTACTTAGAGCATTTTCTTTAGAAAACATGTAATTATAAGACCTCTTTTGAGCTTTACGGCCCAGGAACATCTTTCTTACGGACCCAGGAGCTAACTCTTTGAAATGTAAACTTCAAGGGAGATAGCACCATATCTACAAGTATGTTTCTGTAGTCAATATTTTATAACTTTAAATGGAGTATAATCTATAAAAATTTTGAATCACTATTTGTACACCTGAAATTAATATAATATTGTAAATCAACTATACTTCAGCTTAAAAAAAGGAGATAGGCACCCCATCTGCCAGTTTCTGCAAGAGGACTGGAGCCTAACATAGGTGGGCATCCTTGCTCCAAGCTGCACATCTACCTCCTGTCATTAAGATATGAGAAGTTTGTTTTCCCTCTGCATAAAGCCAATTACCTAACACAGATGGTCACCCCAATTACCAGATGAATCCAGGATGAACTATATGTGACAAATGGTGCTAAGTCCTTTTCCTTGAGGACTAGTTGTTTGTCTTGGAAACATGTATGTAATGGGTTGCATCTGCTAGGCTCTATAAAAAGGTAAGATTTCCTTCTGTCTTTGCAATCCCCTAGCAGATTGCCTATGATGCATACCACATTCTGGTTTAATACACAATCAATAATAAAACTTTTCTCTCTACTGTCTTTATGGAGAGAGTCCCTAGGGTTGGGAGAAGATTTTGTTTTTAATTATATTTCTCCAACACCTACCACTTTTTCCCTTGCCCTTTTCTCCTTCAAAGAATAGCCTCCACCTTTGCTCTGCCCATCCCCTCTGTTTAGAACATTCCTTACCATTACCCCTCACATCTGCATGGTCCCTTCCTTCCCCAGGTGTCTCTCAAAGGTCACCTTTACCAAAAGGTCTTCCCTGACCAACCTGTATCAAATAACACCCCTCAATCATCATCTCCTCTTCTTGCCTGGCCTTATTGCCTACCAGAAGCTCTTCCTATTTCATTCACTTCTTGTATCCCCAGAGCCTAGAAGAGTATAGCACAAACAACATTAGTTGTTCAGTGAATAAATGAAAGATCATTATTAATTATACAAACTAAAAGAAGTTCAACTAAAATGCTATTAGAATGAGCCACTTAATTTCACAGAAAGTGCAACTCTGTATAGTTAGAACTATAAAAGAGCTAAGCATTTAGCTATAGGAATACCTGAGTAAGAATTTACTATAGCTCAGTGCTTCTTGTTACCTCTGCTTTAAAAATATTTACAGACTTGTAATTGGTGGCAGAGAGTTGTCTGCCACAAAAAAATTTTTTTAAAAAGATTATGTGAATAAATGCCCTTACATGGAAAAACTGATCCTGGGCATGAAGACAAAGTAAAGATGAGGAATTCTGTCATTTAAAGGTTTATGTCCAATCAGAATACAAATGTAAATTTGTTCAGAACTTGGCAAAATAATTCAACTGAAAAATTAAGCAGTTAAGATAAGCCTTTTTTTAAAAAAAAGACATTATGCATCCTAAAACCGTAATAATAAAACAAAGAAAAACTGACATAAAAGTAGATTAATAAAACAGGATAGCTAGTTTAAAATAGAAAGAGAATTTAACTCATAATTTTAAAAACAACCCAATTCAGTGGTTTTCTATTAACAGATTATACATTCAGAGAAAAAAATTAATTTGAACACTTGATTTATATTATATACTAAAAAAAATTCTATATGAGTTAAAGAGTTACAGATGGAATCCCATAAAACTTGGAGAAAAATGACTATTTATTATCGATATAGAGGGAATGGACTTTCTAGGCTTAGAAAGTATAGAAAAAAATGTAAAGGAATATAAACATGTGGCATTAAATATCCAAAGTAAAAAGTAATTCTGAGAAAAAGTTTTTGCAGTAAATATGACAGATCTAGTTTAACATGTTGACTATACAAAGAAATCAAACAGATAAGAAAAACACTGAAATCTCAAAAGACAAATAAGCAAAGGTCAAAAACAGACAATTCATAAAAGAGAAAATACATCTTGCAAAGAGACACGTGACGCAGGTTCTGCTCTTCTCCTAGATTCTGCTTTTGGTATCCAATCCACTGAGTTCTTGGTTTCACACTTCCTGACAGCCAATAATTGGCCTCTATATTGCTCTTCAACTCTGCCCTTGCTTTTCAAATGGAATTTGATGTTTTATTGCTGCTTCTTCTGTTCTGACCCCTACATAATCTCATATCTGAGACTTACTGTGCCATGCCTTACAGGAGTAAGAAAACTATAGGAAATCTCTACTTTTCCCTGCTTTACCTTTTACCATTTTACTAATTCAGTGCTGCTATATAAAGGTCTAAATTTTTCATCACTTTTACTTTTATACTACAATATCCAAACGAGTGAGCCATGCACAATGATCCATGTTATGATATTGCAAACACACAGGTAGGGCTCAGTAAGTACTTAGAATGGAAGGAAAGGAGGGAAGAGAAGACTCTCGATGCAATACTTCAATTTAAAGTATCCAAAGCAGCTATGAATTCCAGGGTGATGTTAATCTACTAGGCACTATGGACAGAGTTTTGGGGACTTAGAATCTTTTCCAGAGTCTATGAAAAACTTATATCAATATCAAAATATAAAAAGAAAAATTGTCCACAATTTTATTATGGTCACTCAATTCACTTTAAATTGTAGCATTATAAATAATTATATACAAAAAGTTTGTACACTAGATGATCTTATGACAAAAGAATTCCAAAAGGTACATAATGATGGCAAAGAAATCACAGCACACGTAAATTATTTATTCATAAGAATGTAATTTCAAGGTGTATTTATAAAAAAATTTTCCTGCAGCAACATGGATGGACCTAAAGATTGTCCTACTTAGTGAAGTAAGTCAGACAGAGAAGGACACATATTATATGATTTTGCTTATATGTGGAATCTAAAAAAATGGTATAAATGAACTTATGTACAAAACAAAAATAGAGTCACAGATGTAGAAAACAAGCTTATGGTTACCAGGGGGGAAAGGGGGGGGAGGGATAAATTAGGAGATTGGGATTGACATATACACACTACTATATATAAAATAGATAACTAATAAGAACCTACTGTATAGCACAGGGAACTCTACTCAGTACTCTGTAATGGCCTATATGGGAAAGGGATCTAAAAAAGAGTGGATATATGAATATGTATAACTGATTCACTTTGCTATACACCTGAAACTAATATAACATGGTAAATCAACTATACTCCAATAAATTTTTCTTTTAATTTTCCAAATTTTTCTATATCAAAAACTATATTTAGTGTTGGATCGTGGGTACATTTAATATATTTGCTATGAGGTGACTGAGGCCTCCAAGTATAAGCGTGCTTAAGGCTGCAAAGGTCTTTAATCGTCCTGGTACGGGCCATAGAAATTCAGACACGTCCAGGAGGAGGGGAGGATTTAATTTGTTTAATGGAACTCACCTTGAAGAAACAAATAGTCAGGTACACAAGTCTGAGGCACAGATAATACGCTGCAGTTGAAGAGTGATTTTGAAATAGCACAGTAATGTGCTATTAAGATTGCCCTCAGACTCATCTAAAGCCTGGCGGTGGGAGAGAAACACTGCAACAAAATGGCAAATAAAAAAATAATATAACCACATCAGTGAAATTTCTACAAGGAACCATGAACACAACTTGGCACAAGCAGTGAGGACAGTGTTGGCCACACTTCCACATGTGGCTGTCAGAGTGTTTCTTTGACACTCAGTAGAGAACCAGTATCTTCTACTGTGTTACCAGATCAAAAGGGAGGCAGCCAGTAATACAGGAGCACTACAGTCTGGGCACTAGGCCAGCTACTTCCACTGCTCATCAGCCTGGGAACTGGGCCCATGTAGCCAGTTACCAGCCAGAGAGAAAATAGTGACTGTTTGGTGAGTGTTAAACTCAGAAATACATGTGAAAAACATGTGAAAGTCCCACAATGCTGAAACAGTCAAAGACATTGTGATGATGATGATGATGTTCATCATGACCATGATGATGGTGACTCTATTACACTCTGGTGAGGCCTGAAGAAACAAGGGTTGTATAAAGAATTCTATTCATTAGACACATAAAAATCCTCGGCTATGCATTAGAAAATAAACACTCATGAGCATCAAATGATCGACTTCACCATGTTATTTCCTGAAAGAATATTGTACACGGTTTGTGGGAAACCTTCCCAGGTTTATCTTCTGCTTTTGTCCTTGCAAGGACTGTTGTTGCAAACTCATGGTAAAATATTAGATCTAGATCAACAAGGACACTGCAACGTATTTCCAGCATGGAAAACAAACTTCACTTTCCATATTCCAATTTTGCCAAACCAAGTGATGCATCCATTTGGAAAAGAAAAGAAAAGAAGGGAACTACTTCAGAGCAAGACTTCATTAAAGAATTCAGAACAGTTTGCTGTAAGCAAAAATGTACAGACAGGAGTGGAAGGAAAAAAATCTGCAAGATTCCAAGGCCTTGTTGTGATGAATGCACCATGACAAAACAAGCTTGTAAACAGTATTATGTGAAGTTCCACTTTGTTAATTTGGAATTTGAATATTTTAGGTCCAATTTCCTAAGTGCAAAAGTGATCAGTCCTAGAACAACATGATACTGTTTCATGGGGCTGTGGATAGAAACCATCACAGTCATACGTTTACTCTAAAACAACAAACACTGCTATTTTTATTTACTTTTTTTTATTTCTCAGAAACCACATACATACAGAATAAAAATTCCTGTGCATGTGAACGATATAAATAAAGTATACATTGCATATGTGATAACATCATATGAAATCTACAGAGAAAGAAATGTTTCTATTTATCAGGCAAAATCACTGTGTTAAATATGAGTGAATTCTCTCAAGACTCTCAAACACTTTCAGTCTGCCTCTCCTTTAATTTTAAGGTACAATTTTTATTGTAATAATATTTTTTAGACTTGATCCAAGAGATTAAAAAATGTATTGAAGGCTTCAATAGACAAGAGATGGATCGGAATTCTCTTGGCTATTTAAGAAATACATATATAAGTGAATTCAATTCACAACGAAGACTGTGTTTCCTCTATGATGATAAAAATGCTGAAAACAAGTTTCAAGGGGTAAATTTCTCTGGCTCTACTGGAAAGCTCAGGCCAAAGTCAAAGAGAAAGGAACAACTACAGCAATCTAGTTTTCCCCACAGGAAAAAAACTCTATTTCAAAGCAATGAAATGCTGATTCACAGTGAAAATTTCAAGTCAAATAAAAATGAAGCATTGTTGTATAGTGGGAAGAATATTGGCCTCACGTTCAAAAGTCTTGCCTTCCAATCTCACCCTGTTCTTGCTAGCTGATAACCTGTGCCAAGTCTCTTATGTGCCTTATTGAAGAATAAATTAGATCATTTCTAAAGATGTTCAACTCTAACATTTTATGATTCTATGAATCTCTACAAATGGAATCAGTGTACAAGAAAATGAGTCAAACAAAAGAAAGTAGGAAGGTACTAAGGAAAATGGAATAACTAACAGAGATACGTACACAATTTGCATTGAAAAGACAAAACCTTTTGTACCACTGTAATCCCTTAAATAAAATATAACCAATCTACTATGTACAAAACACAATTTATATAATTACAAAATAAGAATAACCCCCAAATCTAAAAAGTTTATTCTACTACACATATAAGGAATTTTGAAGTTATTTAATTTGGGGTGATATTTCCAGTCTTGTAAAACAGGATAAGATTATCCTAAATTACTGCAACCAAAATTTAAGAAAGAATTTCTTCACTATACACTTAGTAAAAAGTGTTTCTGAAGGAATTTGTGAAACTGTCCTTCGGACAATCAGATTATACTTCATATTATATTTTATGACATCAATTGTAACACAGATTTTTTTCACATTTTCACATGTTTACATTTCTCAAATTAAAATATGTCTTCCAAGTGATGACATCTTAAATACAACGAAATACGGCCGTTTTTTATATGCATTCCTTATCTTCTCTATCAGATTGTACTTGACAAGGGAGAAAGATTAGAACTATGGAAGAAATAAGAATCAAGCCATGATAAACAAATGGCGGAAAAGAGACCACCTTCCTTACAGACTTTCAACTAATTTATCTCTTCACCTCTGTGGTCTTCCTCTCCAAAACCCATAACCTAAGTCTAACCATGAGAAAAACATCAGACAAATCCCAAGTAAGGGAAATTCTACAAAATATCTGCCTGGTACTCCTGAAAACTGTCAAGGTCATGAAAAACAAGGAAAGTCTGAAAGACTGTCACAATGCAGAGGAGACTAAGGATACTAATGATTAAATGTAATGTAGTACCTGGATTGGATCCTAGAACAGAAAGGGACAGTAAAGGAAAAACTAAGGAAATATGAATGAAGTATGGAGTTTAGTTAGTAATAACGTATGAATGTTGGCTTCTCATTTGTGACAGATATATCATAATGTACGATGTTACAAGAGGCATAGAAGAACCCTCTGTACTATCTTTTGCAACTTTTCTGTAAACCTAAAACTATTCTAAAATTAAAAGTTTATATTAAAAAGTCAAGCCATGCATAATTTCATACACATATTCCATAATTAATTGACCCTATTGATCAAAAACAGAAACTCAGAATTCGATCCTAAACAATTTTCAGGTTTTAGAAAAATAACAAAAGTAGTAAGTGTAATAATAAAAAAAATAAAATGCATCAAGAATTAAGAGCGTCTTATCTTGAGATTGTCATACTGAGTGAAGTCAGACAGAGAAAGACAAATATCATATGATATTGCTTATATGTGGAATCTAAAAAAATGATACAAATGAACTTATTTACAAGACAGAAATAGAGTCACAGATGTAGAAAACAAACTTATAGTTACCAGGGGGGAAAGCAGGGGGTGGCGGGAGGGATAAATTGGGAAATTGGGATTGACATATACACACTACTATATATAAAATAGGTAACTAATAAGGACCTACTGTATAGCACAGGGAACTCTACTCAATATTCTGTAATGACCTACATGGGAAAAGAATCTTTAAAAAAGCGGATATATGTATATGTATAACTGATGCACTTTGCTGTACAGCAGAAACTAACACAACATTGTAAATCAACTATAGGCCAATAAAAATTTTTTATAAATAAAAAAGTTCCAACAGAAAAAAAACGAGGGTCTTAAATCTCACTGAGGATAAAATTTTTCATTTGTGACAAAACCTGAAGCATATGTTAACTCATTTAATACAAAGTAACGATCCAAATAGTTAAATCCTCAGCTGTTGTGCACCCCTATGGGTAGTAATATTTCTGGAATAATGAACCTTGTCCTCCCCTTTTGTGGTAACTCATCATAACTCTGGATGTCTTGAGTTTCCAGGAAAGACTTACGGGAAAACATGTGAAATAAGTCATTAAACTTGCGCTTCAACTGATGCACAGCTCATAAAACAAATAGAATTAAACGGATTTATTTGAGCCATCCCATTTTTTGCTCAAGAGATAAGGCCAAAACCACTCTTTAGGGTTAAAATGGAATATGCTTTCTGTGTATGAAAGTCAACAGCGTAGTCAGCAATCGCTATGCAGTCTAATTCACTAATAGACTATAAATACCATCAGGCTCCACTTTATGATCAAATTGTTTTTTAAACTTCTGTCCTATCTGTTAGGTGTAATTTATAATACATGTTTCCAATGAAAACAATCATATAAAGAATTGTTAAATTCATACTCTAGCTCAGAAAAACATTTTTAACCCATAAAGTAAATAAAAGATGTTAAGAGGAAGGTAACCAGAGTGACTACTGGACTGGGCATTCTGTTTTTCATGTCCTGAAAATACGTAGTGAGCCAACTGTAGGCTTAGAAAGAGAAAAAGAAGAAGAAAGAAAGAAAGAAAAGAATGTGCAATCCTGGGTTATTTTCTACTCAGTTCATGTTTTCTAAGGGGAACAAAAAGTAAGCATCCAGGGCAAGGCAGTTTGAGAATGGAAATAGGTGGAAAAATGGGATTTGCAATGGATAAAAAGGAAGGGCTGCCAATATAAGAAATGCCTGAGACACGATTCCTTTTTCCTGACTTTCAGCAGCACTAGGGTTTCAAGAACTCCATAGCTGGGGACATTTCCAAGGCTCTGAATAGAAAGGCATGGAAAGTACTCCCCTGCTAGAGCCAAGATATGGTCAGTAAGACTTTGAGCAATCAATAAAGGCACCCAGATAGGAAAAGACACTACCGTGGCCCATTGAGACAGGCAAGAAAGTCCTGAGCCAGGGACCTGCCAAGGACATCTGAGGGATTCCAGGTAACAATTTAAGGCAACGTCCCAAATAGAGTGTAGGCTTTGGGAATAAACATCTGGATTTGAATCCTCTGCCTTTAGCCCTGTGATCATGAGAATGTTACTTAACTGGGCTCTCAGTTCTCTTATTTATAAATTTAGAATAAAACCACTCATCTCTATTAGTTTTATATTGCTGCTATAATAAATTACCACAAATTTGGTGGCTTAAAACAATACGATCTCTGCTTCTCTCTCTTCTGCCTCCCTTTTCCTTTTCTAAGGATCTCTGTGATTACATTGGGCCCACCCAGATAACCCAGAATAATCTCCATATCTTAAGGTCAACTGACTAACAACCGTAATTGCATCCGTAACCTTAATTTCTCCTTTGCCATATAACATAACGTTTACAGGTTACAGGGATTAGGACGTGGATATCTTTGGGGGACCATTATTCTGCTACTGCCTCATCACATACAGTAACTGTGAGAATTACATGCAATAATGTATATAAAGTGGCTGATATATAAATTCGAAAAGTAATAGCTCTCCCAGCCTCCCTAGGCTCCCTCCCCATTTACCATCAAAGCTCTATCCTCTAATAAATCTCTTGCATGCAGTTGGCATCTGCTTCTTGGAGGCCCTGATTAATCAGCTGCATCAACTTCAGCAGAGCATCCATACCGTCAAGAACCACAGTGGTAGAACTGGGAACCATGTAAGAAATCCTCTACTCCAGTCACTTCATATTACAAGACCAGAATGAAGGACACTTGCCCAAAGTCTATGGCCAGTAGGCAGCACAGCTAGTGCAAAATACCTATAGTGCTTTTAGGATTATTTTACACCACATGAGGGATTCTAGGGGAGAAGCAAGCTCTTTTCTGGCTATAGAATTAGAGTTCCTATGTGCAGTTTCTACAAGTGAAAAAGAAGGTTCTAACAGTAATTACTCTTAACAGAGTAGGAGTAGAGGAAAGGGGTCCACTGATGGAAGAGGATCGTTAGAGGGTTATGACTCCTTGGTAGTAAAAGCTCCTATGCAAACTCCAGTAGGAATTGCAGAAGCAGCATCAGCCATCATGCTTATCTGTTCATAAGTGTGGGACTGCTTATGCTATATCCTAAGGTATAAGGGAAAACATTTCCAGGGAAACATTTCTAAGGGAAATGTAAGGGAAAATGTGTCCAGAGCTTCACCTAGGAATTCAGGCTTCTGGGAACAGCCACCACTATTTACACTCACAGACCAGGGTCCTTCTCCATCCCCAAGAACATAGATTCTTTCTCATTTTATTTCCTCTAACAAAACTTTTTCTTCAACTCCCTAGAAGTTGGTGGTAAAAGAAAGTACACACCATGGCAACAGCATCAAACAACAGTTTTAAGAAGGTGATGCCTAAAACAGAACAAATATGTGAAAAGGGGGTACCACTGTTAAATACATAAATTGAGTACCATGTCTACTTCAACCACATATTGAATATTCAACATATATCTACAGTAGTGCTATCACTAGAAACTCACTATCTTTCTTGTAGTATGCTCATTATTTTCACCCAAATAATAGAGTCCTTTCCCACAATTAGTATGAGTTTGGAGGAAATTATAATGGTCTACGGTGGAACATCCCATGTAATGAGGAACTGGCAAGCGGATGCAGATCCAAGATTGATGCATTCACATTGTTTGAATATCAGGATTTGCATTGATGGAGGCGTCGAGGATAGGATAATATCAATGTCTCATTTCTACCCATATGGTCAGCCACCATTAGCAGCTTTTGCAGAAAAGCGAACACACGAAAATTAATTTGAGCTTCTCTCTCAAATAGGCTGTTTTCATCTTTTTAAGCTAAGGCACTGCATTTTTTCTTTGAAGTCTTCTCTATTTTCTCTCCTGCAGAGTAACGCTTCTATTGGAAATGAATATGATTTAGAATTCATGACTGGCTGTGACATGTCCTGAAAACTATTTTCACTACCTCAGATCATAAACTGTACATGCCTCATGTTTGTGGAGCAAAAGCAAAATGTCTTCATCACTTTTTAAAAGTACTATGTAAGTAAATTACTCCTTTGACATATGCCTTAAGATTATCTTTTCATCTGTTGGCAAAGATAAAACGTCTTAACTTTTCCTTTGCTTTACAAAGATTTAACCCTACTTCATATACCCCCATCTTTGAATCTGACGACTGCATGCCAACCAAGCATGCTCCAAAGTCAAAGGTCTCACATATTCCTTCTCTCTCCAGAAGTACTGTAATATCAACTTTCGTTTTTATGACTCTCTTTACCTATCCTCACATTCTTACCATTTCTCATAAATTCTTTCTCCTTCTTTGCATTTTCATAATTCCCTCATCTTGCCCCAGGAACAAGATTAAGGCATATGAGTGCCCCTTCCTTCATACCAATATTCTTTAAATAGGTATTCAATATTTGTTTACATACTTAACACTGCCTAGGAGAAGGGCAAAGAATGCAGGCAGTACTTTCCCATAACTTTGTTTTATTCTTACTGATGAATTAGAGGTAAGCTTAAACTTTAACTTCTGGACATAGGGCCACTGGTTGAACCTGAACTCAAATGAGCTGATGTTATTCCCAGAACATAGTCCATGGAAGAAAAAAAAAACAGTGTTGTAATTGACTAATACTAGTAATATGTCAAATGTGATATACACATTGCTTAAATTTGCCCAAGAGATTTTTGGTAGTTGATAATCTCCATTTCTATCTATCTATCTCAAAAAAGGATTCACTACAATTAACGGAAACTACTTGAGAGGTTTTCAAGACATATAGATTATTATTGCAAAGGGAAAAAACATAAATAAGATAGATTACTTACTTTTTCATTTTTATTACTTTTACTTCTAGGATGGTAATGTGTTTTAAGATTTTTTCATGTATTTATTTTTGCTGCTGAGGGTCTTGAGACTTCTTTTGGCATCCTTTTTGATTACAGGGAGTACAAAAAAAGCTTTTTTAAAAAAATAAAAGGCCATTTGGTTTTCAATACAAATTTAATTATGGAGATGATATTAATCATAGTAGAAGATACTAACCAAAAAATAGAACAAAAAGAAATGAAAGCATATTGTGTCCAGGTTAGAAGATCTCTGAGAAAAGACAACTCAAAATCCCCCAATGCTATACAATAAACTACTAAGGTAATAACGTCCTCTCATGTGAACATCCAGGCTTATTGTATGTCATATGATTTGTGAGTTGGTGGTGTATGAAGCTGGCATTAAAAGCAAGATCAGTGAGAAATTTAGATTAAATGTGCTGAATTTATAGAATTTACACCACTTAGATACTTAAAATTGTCAGGCATTCTGTCTCACTAAAAGTTGCTGGGGAAAAAGGCAAGTTCTTCCTAGAACAGCAATTCTCAAGCTACAGTCTAGGAACAAGCACTTCTCTGAACATTTGGCTTGGTAGGGTAGAATGAACATACTATAGAGGGAAATATCCCAAGAGGATATTGCAAGAACATTGATATATTAGGTTATTTCTCTTTTTCAGTGAGTTTTCAGAGCAGGACATTTGGAGAACCACTGACCATAAAAATTGTATTCCAAGATCTTAGAAGGACATCCTAAGTATCTGCCTTATGTTCCTATCACTGATGCTCCCCAAACCCACTATTCCTGACCTACTTATCATGTAGTCTATGAAAAAAATGGGATAACAATAATGGGGTAAAGAAAAATGGAAAGTTGTCAATGTGGTATACAAGTTACATTTTTCAATTTGGCATTTAATTATATGGCCATGATTAGGACAGCCTCATTATTTACAGTTTTCTGAATCACCTAAAAGGATGAAATAAAGAAGCAAAAAAGCTTACACAGAGTGACTACAAAAGAGGCACTGAAGGTTACTGCAAAATTTCAGCAGAGTAAGAAATCATTAAATGATTTGTTTCCCATTCTCTATTCCTCTTTGGGCTCTATTTGGTGCAAGTCTTGCCTAGTCAGTACACCTCAGCAAGATACCATTAATCTGTACTCATATCATTGAATATTCTGTTTTAAAACATCACACATACTCCTTTAAACATCCAGCAAGACAATCAACATGACGAGTTAGGATATGGCTAGTCCTGGAAAGAGAAGCTTTGGCTAACCTTTATTTTCTCACATAAGAAATATGAGTTCACAGAAGAAGCCTGGGTGGCCACACTGAGGTCATCTATGCCACTGACCAGCCTCCAGAAAAGAAGTTACTCTGTTTTCAATCACAGCTTTCCAAAGAATAGTGTAATAATTGCATGACTTCCTTGATAAATCAAGAGAAGCTCAGATTCAATTCAGGTTCAATGTACCACATCCCTGGGGGAACAAGAGCAAAAAGCAGTGAGGTCAGCACTGCTCTGTTACAGATTTGGAGATTGCATCAAACATACCTAGGCTATTTCGACCACTGCTACTGCTTAACCCTGTGATGAATATGTTCTTTTGGGACTTGGTATCCACTGCCACCCTCTTTCATCCCTATCACAAGAGCTGCACGGCTCCTTGCCCTCCTTTATCACAGAAGCAACAAAGCTAAAATCTACACTTCCCCATTACCAGTCAGCTAGAATATCCTATATGCAAACAGGATCTGCCAATGATGTGCATTCTTGAGATTCAGAAAGCAAGAAGAGAGATAGAAGCCATCTTCTCACTGTGTTGGCACTGGCAAGGAAAGTTGGTGGGTCATGTTTGCAGCAACCAGATGCCTCATTATACTTCCAGACGCCAATTTTTTGGGTGTGAAAGGAAGCTGTTGTAACATAGTAGTTGGTGGTAGCAGCTTCATGACCTCTGGATCTCAGCTCTGGATCTCAGCTCTGAATCTCAGTTTCAGAAATAGCCCCTCTGACTTCCACTGTCCCAGCCATTCCTGCAGGTTTTGTAACCACCTACATCTCTCTATTCCCTTGATTCCTACTGAATATATAATACCTAGAGTGGTTACTATTTCCTGCACTGAACACTCATTGACAGATGCCTTCTCCAGCTCTACTTTTTCAGTAGGAAGTGCTGTAACCATTCAATGTTCAGGTAATCGATATCCTCAGTCAACTAACACACACTCCCAAATGCTTACTTATGTTAAACACACTCACAGTGATCTGAACTCATAAGTATTTTTCATATTACTTAAGGGCACATCATTAAACAGGAATGGAAGAAGAATGGCACCACAAATTTGCATATTTCTCTTCAAGAGAATTTAGAATGAAGCAGAAATGTTAGTCTCATACAAAATCTCAGGGCAGGACTCTGATTGGCTCAACTTGGATCTGGTATCTGGTATGCATCCCTGGACCAATCTATTGTGGCTAGAATGAAACTCATATAGCAAAATATGGCTTTATTCTCATAAATCTGTTTATAATAACTTCTCAAATTTTAATGTCTTAAGGATCTATAGTAATATAGCATTAATTGCTGATACTGTATTTTTTCTAATATAAGCATTTGAAGCAATAAATCCTTCTCTAATAATGCTTTTTAAAAATACACATAGATAGGGACTTCTCTGGTGGCGCAGTGGTTAAGAATCCGCCTACCAATGCAGGGGACATGGGTTCGAGCCCTGGTCTGGGAAGATCCCATATGCTGCAGAGCAACTAAGCCCGTGAGCCACAACTACTGAGCTCATATGCCACAACTACTAAAGCCCACGTGCCTAGAGCCCATGCTCAGCAACAAAGAGAAGCCACCGCAATGAGAAGCCCGTGCACCACAACGAAGAGTAGCCCCCACTCACCGCAACTAGAGAAAGCCCGCGCGCAGCAACAAAGACCCAACGCAGCCAAAAATAAATAATAAATAAATAAAATTTTTTTAAATAAATAAATAAAATTACAAACATAAAATAATAGTACATGTGGCATATAAATCTTGAAAATGTCTCAAATCTTGTTACTCATACTTTGACTCAGCTCAATTGTGAAAACGTCTCCAACATGAAGCCTTCTCCAGTCCTACCCTCCCTTTCTACAACCTTCTGCCCCTTGCTCATGCTCCTCACTTATGCTTCTATGATTCCACAGCTCTATCTCTGAAACAAGCTCCCTCTAATCCCCTCTACTTCAGTTCATCCTCCTTATCACCATCAAATGCATCTTTCTGAAACACTGTGTTACATATACCACTTTCCCACTCAAAATCTTTCCAGTGCTTTCTATTATCTAAAAATGAAGCTCTACCTTGTCATTTAAAACATTCTATAATCTGGCTCCCACTGATTTCCCCATTTTATATCTCTTGTCTTCTATATATATCATCCCATAAACTGATGTACTCATTGTTGCACTTAAATCATCTTTCTTTCTTTATTCCCATCCGTAGCTTTTCCTCACTAGAGGAGCCTTATCCTTCCCCCATCTTCTTTACCCATTTAAATTCTTCATGTTGTTCTACGTCCAGAGAACAAAACAAGTTAACTCCTAAATAAAAAGTTCCTTGTTCCCTTTAGTCTCCAGTAATTACCTCTCCTGTGACTCTGAAAATAAAAGTTACTGTTTATATCACTCCTAAGGCCCTTGTCACATACTGTTTACTCACGTAATTTGTGCTGTTGTTGTGGTTGCTGCTGCTGCTGCTACTGCTATTGTTTTATAGGAGCAGCAGACAGACTGTATGTTTCTTGAAAGTAGGGCTGATCTCAGACCTCTTTGAACTTCCCAGCCAACCTTCCAGGGTACTTTGTACATTCACTGACTATACAGTTCAATAAGGCTAAAAGACAAGAAGGCGTCTATGTAGCCCTCTTTGTAGTAAGTGCCTTTTAGCAATTTGCAGTCCTTTTAACACAAAAGGTTTGAAATGATCCTATGAAGAAAAGGAAGGGCACTTTGTCCCCAAGAGAGAACTCCAGGGAATGATTATTCAGGATGTGTATATCTCTGGACTTTTGTTCTGTTCCCCTTTTACCTAGAGCCCTCTATGTAAACCATTTCCATAATACCTATCAAAAGTGTAGGTAAGACATTTTTTTAAAGTACAGATCATTCAGGATTGCTCCTTCTTAGAAGCTTCAAGGGGAAAATGTTTGATGGGGAAGAAACTGTAATAAATGCTTAAAAGATTTCTAATGTTTTGTGAATGCAATTGCCTTCATTTCTGCTGTCTCTCATAACCATAGGTGGGTAATTGAGAGTTAGCGTCACTTCTGTCAGATGCCATGGAAGCACTTAGTTTCAAGCTAGAAAGATCCAATGACATTTTGCATCATTTTAAATAATAATGCCTTATGTATATGGGATCATTATAAGCAGAAACTTTTGATATTTTAGGGACTTCTCTGGTGGCGCAGTGGTTAAGAATCCGCCTGTCAGTGTAGGGGACACGGGTTCGAGCCCTGGTCCGGGAAGATCCCACATGCCATGGAGCAACTAAGCCTGTGCACCACAACTACTCAGCCTGCGTGCCACAACTACTGAGCCCATGCACCACAACTACTGAAGCCTGTGCACCTAGAGCCCTGCTCCGCAACAAGAGAAGTCACCGCAATGAGAACCCTGTACACTGCAATGAAGCATAGCCCCCACTCGCTGCAACTAGAGAAAGCCCACGCGCAGCAATGAAGGCCCAACACAACCAAAAATAAATAAGTAAATAAATAAATTTATTTAAAAAAGGAAACTTTTGATATTTTAAAAAGGTTGCATTCTACTTAGAAAGGAATCCTTTTTTATATAGAATTTTTAAGTAGCTATATTACTCTCATTCTCCAGCCTAAAAACATAACAACTTTTCAACTTTAATTACTCAACACGAGTGTCAGCTAAAATACTCTCATGCAATAGAATGATGGTTTCAAGGTTGTCCTCCCCGAGTATTTAACAGTTTGTACTTCAGATTGTAGATGGGAAAAGAAAAGTAAAAGAGGGGGAAAGAATGAGACTACAATCAGTTTTCCTAGTAAAGTTTCTTTCCTAAAACACAGCTATCTGTAAGACCAGGATCTACTTAGCTTATACATCAAATTATGATGCCTGTTGTTAAAAATGTGAAAATCCAAAACAAACAAACAAATAAATAATAGAGGTTTTAAGTAAACAGCGTATTTCAGAAAGGCTTGATAGCTTTCAGGGAAAGATTTACCATAAAACAATTATCCTTGATACTACTGTATGCCCTTGTTCCCAGCTTTGGTTATAACTCACCCCGGAGGTCAACTCAGCACCCTGGGGAGAAAACTACTGCCCATCAGGAAAATAAACAACAGGAAAATAAAATATATAGGAGACTGTGGAATGTCCTTTTTATTTGGAGATGAAAAGCAGTCTCTCTACTGCACATACACAGAAATTAATAATAACCACACGAATATAAAGCATTTAGTTATTTTTTCCCTATATCAAAAGACTGCCATTTACCCTGTCACCTGAGAACAACTCTCCTCCTAAAGTCACATTTTTGTTTCAATTTACATATTATTTTCACCTGTATGGTTTTTTCTCTACAGAATTTCTACAGGTTTGTTGTCTGTCAGGTTACTTTTCACTTTATCATTTCAGTTTGCATCTAAAATTTTGTATATGTGTCCTAAGAAGAACTGAGATATTCTGAAGTTAATTGCACTCAATTATCAAATGTTTCTTGGATCTAAAGGCATCCTAATATGCGTCACAATTTGTTTCTGCCATAACACATTTTTTCTTCTCATCTGTGCAATGCTGTTTTTTCTAATTATATGGGATGCATTATTAATGGTATCTCTTAGGGGAAATATGCCCAGATTCCTTTTTAAAATGTAAGCATCTAAATATGCTCAAAGTTGTGTCACAGAACAACGAACTAGAGTTAGAAAACAACACAACAAAAGTTTTCGGGGGCAATTAACCCAGCAATAGCTTTATATTCTTAGCCAACTAATCAAATATAATGGTGAAGTGTAAATATTATAGTATAACCAATTGTTTTCTCCTCTTACTACTTAATTATAATTGTTTCATTCTGGAAAAGTTTTGGTGTTGCCATTGCTTTTAGGATAATCAGATATGCAAAGCCAAAAACTAGGATATATTTTTCTCACTAAGAGGAATTTCAAATTTGGCAGTACATTCATGTGTGAACAATTCCAAAGAAGATTGCAAGAGTAAAATGTGAGTTTGTCTATCTCTACAGAGGGAGAAAATTAGCTTAAGGGGAAAGGAAGGTAGAGAAATATCACAAACTTAGAGATGTAAGCCAATGTATGACAATCTAAATATTGTCTGTCAGTAGCCAGTATATACACATAAAATTGTTTCTGAAGTATCACAATAGTTTCTTGTCTTCCCAGATTTCTATCACTTTCCTACTGGTTTCTTACCATAACTTAAATATCTGACTTTAATCTACACTGCTTTAAATGATCTTAGTCATATTATAGTGAAAATCCACAATAAAAAATAATAATGAGTGGGTGTTCCCTCATTTAAATGTAGAATTATGAGGGAGCAGATTGGAAAGCAAAAGGCATACTGAACAAAAAGAAAAATGTTGAACTGGAGTCAAATCTCATAACAATCACATTTAAAAATTTCAGAGAGAAAGCTACCTTAATCGCTAAAAGTCTGCAGTCTGATCATGCTTAATTAAGTTTTTGACTATACATTACTATCTTGGTAAACCAAACATTGACAGACTCTCCCATCCTTTTCCCATGCCCAACAACCATAATGTATATGAGATACCATGATATCAGCCCTGTTCAAGTTTAGAGGATCTCAGTCCTTCATAATTTTCCCTACTTTTAGACTTTGTTCTCTATTAGAATTTCATACCATTTAAATATTGCTTTTTAAAATTCCTTTGTTATATATTCCCTATGCATCATTTCATACAGCCCCTACAACTAAAATAATCATCTGATTCCCATTTACTGAACATTTTAAATAACCTTTTTATTTAACATTTTATGGAAATGTCTTTAAAAACATGAGCTCTGTAGTTGCTTCACTGGGTGGTACTGTGCATAACCACATGACATTAAGTTTCTTAACCTTTCTGGGCCATGACTTGTTCTAAAATTGAGTAATATTTTTACCTACCTCATTAAAATATTTTGATAATCAAATAAGTTAATACACGTAGAACTCATGTTAGTACATGCAAAACTGTACATAGAAAACTGACACGGATTATGAACTCAATAAATTATAGCTATAAAACTCCACCTTTCTTAACAGAGTAGGAAATATAATTTTTTAAATTGAAGAATTGTTTTAAATATGTGTACCACCATCACAGATATATAACTATATATATTGAGCCAAAGAGAGTTAAGAAATAAGTCTATCAGAAATTGAACAAATTTTACATGGCACATTCTGCCCTGCCATAACTCAGAATTGTGGCTGAGATGCAGCTCAGGCCCCCTTGCTTTCCGCTTCTACTGTTCAGAAGCAGATAGTACAGTGGCCACAACATGGAATAAGCTGAATTTATTCCTGCATCCCTGAATCACCAGGTGGAGGAAAGTTGTCCAGCAAGCAGGAACACACATTGGATTGTTCGACAAGCCAGGAAACAACATCTATTGTGAGCACCCCACTGAAATGAGGGGGTTTCTTTGTCACAAAGGTAATTGACACCTTAATTAAAACAGTCCATGTTTCTTATTTCTTTTCATTTCCTTTGAGGAAAACTTGTGTTGGTATAAGGAAGCTTAATCACACTGCTCTGAGGCTGATGGTTGTATCTTCCATCTACTGTCAGAGGTAGCTGGGAAAAAAGGAAAGGTTGGAAAAGTGTGCCTGGGACGAATATGAATTGGTTCTGAACATTTCATGAGCTGAAAACTCTTACTAAGAAATCTTTTCTGGTCCCTTAAACCTTTAAAGAGCACTACATAAAAAAATTACGAGAGCAGAAGGTATTAAAAAAAGATGCATAGTGCTATTCATTATATCCTAAAATCATTCTGATTTCCTGATTTTTCTCCTTACTTTTAAGTTTCTTTCTACATCCTAACATCCCTCAAGATATGTGAAATTTAAAAAATGGAAATTCAAGGATTTCTCATGAAGGACATTTTAGTCCCCCTAAAGTTCAAATCAATTTAATCCTTTGTGAAGCTCCTGCATTCACTCTCTGAGGAAAATACATATGTTTAAGAACCTTTTTTAAATCAATTTTTCAAAGTCACTCCAGTCTTTCAGGTAAATACATAGTTTAGTTGATTTTTTAAAGGCACAAAGCACATTAGGTATCTGAAAGATCACTTGGAGCTTGTCTAGGTACACAAACTGCTTTAAACAAATGATGTTACCTTACCCAACATACTAGAACTGTGTTATCTAGCAAACACACACACAGAGCAATAAGAGTATAGCTATTACCTAACTGGCCTCATCATCTGGTCCTTCCTGGATGTAAGAGAAGTACCATTCAATAGTCTGGTAATAGACCAAACCAAATATCTGTTACTTTAAAACAGGATTTCTCAACTCCAGCACTATTGACATTTTAGACCAGATAATTCTTTGTTGTGGGGGGCTATCTTCACAATGCAGGATGTTTCCAGCATCCTCTACCCACTAGATGCCAGTCACAACCCTCCCCCTCCTCTCACCACAGTGAAACAACCAAAAATGTGTCTAAACATTGCTAAATGTCCACTGGAGGGCAAAACTGCCCCTGGTTGAAAACCACTGGGTAAGCAAAAAGTTTTTATTCCTCTTAGAAGATCACAACATACTAAGAGTATACTAAACTCACACAGCAAGCATCCATTATGAAGCTAAATCTGCATTTCAATGGCTTAAACTTCTGCTGGAGCAATGGTGCTAGACTGCAGTCTATAGTTTTAACTCTGTGGATTTAGTAATTCCTCCCCAACCACAAATTTCCCATTTGAAAATTCTATTACATGAAAATTTAATTCTATTTAACTCTTCAACAACTGAAAAAAAATTGGATTCCTCTAACCAGATTAGCAAACCCCTCTTGTTGAGAATAATAGGAAAAAGAGGGAACTGGGGCTTAAAACAAGAAGAGAAGCAAAGGAAAAGGAAAAACGAGTAGTTTTTGCATCCATGCCTTCATCTTCCCAAAGGAAGAGGAAGCAATGTAAATCTTGGCCTTAATTTTGTATGCTTTTGTCTCCTTGAGGACGAAGATATATTATTTAGTCAAAATATTTATTATGTGCTGATTAAGGACCAGACACTATTCTAGGGTCTTTCTACAAAGAGAATGAGAATGTTTGCTACAAGTATAAAATGACAGTCAATGTCAGATACATAGACCAATAATGAAAACCACTGTTCTTTTGTCTCCTGCAAACTCTTTGTTAAGACAAAGTAGCAAATCTGTGTCCCTCCTGAATCAAATTCCACCACAAAAACTATATCCTTATAATTAGAATATTTTTCCAAAATCACCATTTAACAATTCAACGATTGGATATTTACTGGTTGTTAGGCACCTTGGCAGATGTGTGAAAGGTACACTTCATGGATTTGTTAGGGAACTGTTGACCCACCTTGGCCAGGCCCGCTTGCCTGAGCTGTCTCACAGCAGGAGATCCCGATAAGGAACATGGTGCTGTCGCCAAAAACTAACCAGGAGAATTCGGGAGGGGACAAAAGAAGGAGGAGACGACCAACCTCCCAGAGCCCTTTTCGCTGGAATCCATCTTGGCTGAGAGATGCTCATGCCACCAGGAAAGACCCTGAGTCAGACTATGGGCCAAGCAAGATGACTGGCCAGAGACAACCCAGAAACTAACCCCATTACCATAAAACCCGAGACTGTGAGCCATGTGGCAGAGCAGTTCTGGGTTCCCTTCCCCTGCTGCTCTCCATCTGGGCGCCCCTTCCCAATAAGGTCTTTTGCTTTGTCAGCATGTGTGTCTCCTCGGACAATTCACTTCCGAGTGTTAGACAACAGCCCACTCTCGAGCCTCGGAAGGGGTCCCCCCTCCTACAACAGATTCACTCACCAGGAAACGCATACATTTTTGAGGGAGTTTTGATTTACAGCCTACATTCCAGTCATACTAAACTACTTATAGTTCCTAGACCTGCCCTTCTATTTCATATCTCTGTGTTTTTGCACTTATATTAATCGGTATATATTAGAATTATGTTTTCCCCCTTCTCTGCCTGTCCTGTCCCATCCACCTTTCAAAATGTGACTGAAGAGCCACCTTCTGTAAAACCCTTCATGACCTTTTCCCTAAATGAGATTGATCAGGTCCTCCTTTGTTCCACTTTTATACCTGTATATATGTTTACTCAATTTTCACAAGGAAAATATTGAAGCAAAGAAACGAAAGGTAGCTGTAGTGAAAAAGAGGGGCCCTGGGCCAAGGTAATGACCATAGGATTGTATTCATTACATCCAAAATGCATATCTTTCCCATGTTTTATGAAATACCCAGAAACAATGTCACATTTGTTATATGAAGCTTATTTGAAATTGAGACTCAGATGGCAAGCTGGCCTACAAAATTAAAACTCTCTAGTGACTGTGTTGACTCATGTAAGTCATGGCAAGAGCACCCAAGTCAAGTGGCAGAAGTACAGTGGAAGCTAGACCTGGTTGTGAGAGAAATTAATCCCTATTTCATTTTCTCATCATTAGCTTTTCGTTTTCTACTAGAAACAGGCGTTAATATCCCCTTAGAACAGTAGTATGTGTCTTCACTGCAGCATTTCCAGTTAGAAGCAGAGGCTAATGACAGACCCAGCCAAGCCCACAATCTACAGAAAAGGCCCAGCTTTCATCTGAATCCACTCAGAAAAGCTCTCTTTCAAACAAAGCAACTAGAAGTGTCTTCCTTTGAAGGCCAGCTGTCATCATTTGATAAGAAACACTTCTTCGTTGATTTTCTTTTCTTTCACCAAGACTAGTATTTTCCCCTGCAGGTATATCAGTAATGCCATACCTTCTGCATTTTAAAAATCCCAAATTAGAAGCCTGTTATATAATAAAGCTGCTAAAAAGCAACTCAAACCTAAGGGAATTTCAAAAGGCAAGTCACAGCCAAAGCTGTGAAGTCCAAGATGTCAATTTATGTGGCACCCACACAACTGCATGGGCTATCGGAAGCAGTCTACTCCAAATTCATTCACCTGTTCTCTTTGTGGGACCTCCCAAGCCCTGGGAACAAGGGTCTCCTTTAACCAGAAATATACATAGGTTCTCTGGATAAAGCTGAAGTCTGTGTCCATAAGCAAAGTCTTTTTGCAGATGTCACCTCATATCTGAGGTGGATGTCACACTGCTTATCTGGATACTGATGTTCACTACCTTGCTTTACCATATGGGTTCATGAGCCACTGCCCTTCCCCAAGCCTTAATTCCAGTGGACCTTCTGGTTCCTGAGAGTCAACTAAGCACTGTGGCTCATGGACACATGTGGCACGTGATTTTTGCTCTTTTAACCACTACTCTTGCTTCACTATCTACTCCTAATTTCTGTATTCTTGCTTGATTTCTTCTGTGACTTATTTTAACAGCTAGTATTTGTATATGTGTTCAGTTTCTGCTTCCCTCACATATTTTGTAGGTCCTTGTATCCCCCAAGTTTAACTTCTATGAGCCTCAATTTTCTCATTTGTAAGATGAGGAAAATAATAATATTACTGTAGTTAGAACAAGGATTAAAAAAATAATAGGTAAAGTGATTAGCACAAACTGAGATAGTGAAAGCTGCTAGATAATTGCTAACTGCATCCAAGCATATATACACCTGGATAACAGAGCTTTACCTTCTCATTTTGCTCTGCATTCATAGAAGTAGATAATAGCCATTTTCCACAATAAGAAAGACAAATTCCTTTTTTATGCATGAAGAATTATGGAGCCCCTTCTCACCCTTCCCTTCTGAAGGTTAAGTAAATTCAATTTCTTTCCAGTGACTCATGTTTTCTCACCCTTTAGTCATTTTTTCTACTTTCTTCCATTTAAGTTCCCCAACCTTAGTTTGGCAAAAAAGAATACAAATTTCCAATAATGTTGATGCCAAATTTAAAAAGCACTTACTAAAACCTATCCTCCCAGTTGATTACCTGGAGCCCCCAGTCATGATATAGGCCCCTACCAATGTCCCAGGCAGCGCACCTCATTCTGGATAAGGCTTCAGAGGAATCAAGATGCTTCCGACTGCACTAAGCTCTGAATCGCTGCTCTAGCACATGGATGGTGGGAAAAAGAGCAGCAACAAGGAAGCCTGCAGGAAGTGTCAGTTTTCTGTGTGTAGTTCAGTTAAGAGCTAAATAAAACTGACCATCCTAAGCATGATGATTATGGTTTGACAGTAAGACAGCTTCCTCAGCAAAACTCTCTCCTCCACTGGCTGCACAGTTTCCTGATCATCCCAGCACCACCTGCTGTGCTTTCATTAAGTCTTTGCTAGCTGAGAGGCAGCCAGCCTCTAGACCAAGAAACCCATGGAAGAGTGAATCTGTGTGTCTTCTCTTGGCTTCTGGCCAAGCTGCCCAAGTCAATAGTCACTGAAACATAAAGGTGGCTACCTCCACCAAAGTTAGGTGATAAAGGGAGAAAGGCAGGTAAAATCTCCAGTCACTCAAGGACTACTTTCAGGGAAAGTGGGCCATTTGTGTTTAAGGTCTAAACATGAACCACCCCACACACTGGGTGGTTACCCATGGGGGAAAAGAGGATGCACTCAGAAGAGCTGGAGTTGTAACCCAGATCTCTGGGAACATAACTACAGCTAGTGGGAAGAGCTGTGCACATAACTGATAAAGAGTCCGGCAGGCAACCTCATTCATGTGGGAGGAGCAGAATCCTGAGTCCTATTCCTGACAGAAGAGCAGAGACTAGCAATCCCATATCCCTAGCCAAGGTAGTGATGACCCCCAGCTTCAGTTCTGGCCATCCTAGCTATCACAGCATGTCTTTTGGGAAGAGAGGCGAGTGTTCAGACTTGCTGCTATTAGAGCTCTGTGAATGAGAGGGCTCTAAACTCTGAAGACAGACAGGAGGGTACCTCTAAGAATCCCAGGCTTGGGACAGACAGAGGAGGGCATCCTGCTCACATCAACAGTTTAGCGGGGATTAGTGCATCTGAGTATGTCTGTGAGGGAGGCAGAGGTTGGTAAATTAGAAATACAGATCTTAGTCAAGTTTCTAAATTGGTGGTTCCCAGGCAACAAGAGACAGTATGGGGTCATACAATGTGCTGGGAGGAGAGGAAGAGAAAGACAGGAAATAAATAAGTAAAAATGTGGATAAAATAGTACAGGGGTACAAGAATGGTATTCAGAAAAATAAGGGAATATTAACTTTTAAAAACAAGAAATGAAGACATTGAAAACAAATAAATAGCTCTCTAAAAGGCTGTATGGGGGACTTCCCTGGTGGTCCAGTGGTTAAGAATCCACCTTCCATTGCAGGGATGCGGGTTTGATCCCTGGTCAGGGAACTCAGATCCCACATGCCATGGGGCAACTGAGCCTGTGTGCCACAACTAGAGAGCCCGCATGCCACAACTACTGAGCCTGCACGCTCTGGATGCTGCACACCACAACTCAAGAGAAGCCCACGCACCACAAAGAAGAGCCTGCATGCCACAATGAAGATCCCACATGCCGCAACTAAGACCCGATGCAGCCAAATAGAGAGACAGACAGACAGATAGATAGATAGATAGATAGATAGATAGATAGATAGATAGATATTTAAAAAAATAAAAGGCTGTATGGGTCAGAGATTCCTTGAATCAGCTGATTTCTTACTGTATTTGATTCTTTTTCCCTAACATGTATCACTACAGCAAGTAGTACATAGGCAGCAAACCAAACTAAATTCACTTTATAAAACAATTATCTTCATATCTCTGTTAGTATATCCGTTACAGATTGCCCTGGGAGTCTTTTTTATATACCTAAGATTTAGCTTTCACTTGTAGTAAATTATTCAAATGCAATTCAAAGTGAAATACATTTTTAATTACTAAAATACATTTTTTAAGGTCCAAGGCTGATTATAAGTGAATAATTTCTCACACAGCTACCTCTGCAATTGCCATCCATATGAGCAAATTAGTCTTTTTGGTTGTGAAAAATGAACCATTTGTCCTCAACCTAAGTTGCAACTTGTCATTTTGCATCTGAGCATTTATTCACTAGAAGCTTATGTGGCACGTGATTTTTGCTCTTTTGACAAGAACCAAACATTTAAGCATGCAAAGAGGCCAAGAAGAGCACCTTGGCTCACCTCAGGGGCTTCGATAAGTATCCAGACAAAATCAATATCATGAAAATGAAATGCCAAATTGTTTTAAAACTGCTTAGCTCTCACTATTGTACCTAGTACTTAGCTACTCTTCTTGAAGAAAAAACTCATCACAGATATCTTTAGCATAAAAGCACCAATCTTGATGTAATTTTATTCTCATGTATTTTTCCACTGATCATAAATTCTGAAGACCCTAATTTGCTTTCTATCACCTATGTCCTAATCTGAATTTGTCCAAGAATGAAACTGGTGGTAATTCTTACCTTTTCTCTACCTTTCTTAATGGTAAGCACCACATTTGTTTTATAACTTGATGCTGTTGGACAATTTATGTATTCAAACAGAAATGTCACAACACTTATTGAAGAATGTCTCAAATTATTTTTTTCAAAAAAAAATAAATTATATTACTAGGAGATAAATGGGAACATTGTTTTTCAATCCTTTTAAACATTTATGATCAAAATATGAATAGCTAATGTAATGGCAGCCACATTAAGTCCAAATCTCCCAGCATACTCTCCAAAAAAATAATTAAAAAGCAAATAAAACTACAGGCATACCTCACAGGTATTGTGGGTTCATTTCCAGCCCACTGAAATAAAATTAATACCGCAATAAAGCAAGTCACAAATTTTTTGGTTTCCCAGTTCATATAAAAGTTATGTTTGTGCTCTATTGTAGTCTATTAAGTGTGCAATAGCATTATGTCTAAAAAAGCAATGTATATACCTTAATTTAAAAATACTTTATTGCTAAAAAATGTTAACCATCATCTGAGTCTTTGAGTCCTAGTAGTAATATCAAAGATCACCGATCACACGTCATCATAACAAATATAATAATGATGAAATGGTCTGAAATATTGTGAGAATTACCAAAATGTGATAAACATGAAGCGAGCAAATGCTATTGGAAAAATAGCACCGACAGACTTGCTTGATGCAAGCTTGCCACAAACCTCCAATCTGTAAAAAACTCAACATCTGAGAAGAGCAATAAAGCAAAGCACGATATAATAAGGTATGTCTGTATGCAAAACCTATTCTCTTCAACAAAACTAAAAAAGAGAGAACAACCTAAATTTCAAATTACTTGTAAATAGAAAATTAATACCAAATCCCAGCTTGCATCCCTCACAATCCTGATACAAGACTTCCTGGATATCAAGGACAGTCTGGGGAAGAAAACTGCACTGAAAATTGAAGAGAGAATCCAGCTGTGATATTTACAATTGATCTAAAAGATCAAGAGAAATTCCACCCTAATTGCAAAACTACTGAAAAAAAGTCCTGGTAGATCAGAGCCAGCTAGAGGGAAGGAGCAGTGTCCCGGACTCTAGGAGTCAGTCTTAGAAAGGCCTTGGGGGAGAAGAGGGTAAAAAGGAATGGAGAGACACACTCTGAAAACTGCACAGTGAACATAAAAAAATTAAAAAGGAAAATTCAGGATCCTGCCACACAAAAGAATATTTTTAAAACTGAAGGATTAATAATCCTTCCCCCACCACTCCTTCTGAAAAAAGTCATCCAGGAAATAATCTATACTTTACAACCTTGACAGAAGAACTTGAACTAGGAATCTTGAAAACCATCCCAAAACATCACAGAATGCAGAGGCTCAAGCAATCTACAAGCGTAAAAGACTAATACAACAAGAAAACGGAACTAAGAACCAAAACAATTCAGTTGATGAAAATATCCCCCCAAAACAACAGTGAAGCAAAAGAAAATGATAACACAATACACCAAACTGAATTAAATAGCCTCAGAAGATTATGAAGGCTTCCCACTCCCCGCAAACAAAAAACAAAGAGAGAATGAGATACATACAGAACTATGCAATTACTTGTGCACTTGACAACTAGACATTAAAATGTTAAAACCAACTTTGTCCCTGGCACTGTTCTAGGTGTTGGGGAATAGAGAGAAAAGAATTTTCTCTGTGACTTCAAGGAGCTTATTATATAGTGAAAGGAGACAGAAAAATAAACAAAGTACACTATGACAAGTGATGTGATAAAAGTATGCATGGAATGCTTTCAAGACAGCGTAAAGTGGCATCTACTCCAAATTAGGAGCAGTCAAATCTGCAACTTGAAGTATAAGTAAGAGCCAGGCCAGGAGACTCTGGGAAGAAAATAATCATGCAGACGTAATGGCATATGCAAAGGCATGAAGCCAGAGGAAATGTGATATATTCGAAGAGCAATAAATATTCTGATATGGCTGAAAACAAGGCTCTTATTGGAAGATGATGGGTCTTAAATGCCTTATAAAATTTCGATTTTATTCTAAAGGCAATGGAGAACCGCAGAAGGATTTTACATGAGGACATGCTCAGATTTGCATTTTTAAATAATATTTCTAGCAACAATATATAAGCTGAATTAGAAAGGGGTGAAACTAAACGCAAGAAAATCAATTAGCAGGTATTTGCTAAAGTAGGAAATACAAGTGGAAAGAAGGCACAGGGAAGGAGGGCAAGATGAGATAATAGTCAGTTTTTGATATGCTGAGCTGGAAAAGCCCATTAAGTAACCAGATAAAGTCTGGATTGTAGAGAAATATTTGGGGTAGAAATGAAGATATGGGAATCATCTAATCATCAGATTAGAGGCAGTTATTTAGTCTATGGGTATACATGAGATGACTTTATAGGGTATACAGAGGGTACAGAAAAAATGAAAAATGAGGAGGAAGGAAAAGGAAAAGTATTCATGTTCTGGGAAACATCAACATTTACCCAGAAAGGATCTGACAAATAGGAAGAAATTTTGAAAGAAAAAAAGAAAGAAAGAAAATTAAGATTTATAGGAAGGAAGGCCAGTTAGTGTTAAGCCCGTTATAGAAGTTAAGTTAAAAGGTCTGAAAAATGTCAGTTGGATCCGTGATCATAATAAGAACAGTGTTGGTGCAATTAAAGGGCAGAAACCAGATTACTGAGAAGTAAAAGATAAATTGGAGGTTAAAAAAAGGTATTATATACCTTGTCCAGGGAATACACAAAAATGTTAATAACATATTGCCCTAAATCTGAATGCAGTTTGAAGATCCTTGAAGAAATAAAAATGCTTGTGCTTTCTGAAGGTAGCTTTACTGAGAAAAGAAGGGCCTTCCAGACCACACTTCTTTGGTCTCCTATTTTCTGAAGCCTCACCTAGGCCAACCCATGAAAAAAAAAATCATGAAGGGAATATTTATAACACAGCTTTATATTGAGTTTGATTTTATAGGCTTCACACCTATTTGAAAAAAACCTATATTTATATTACCTGTTTTTATTTATTTTCATGGTCAATTTGGGGATTTTTATGGTATCTGATACTTAATAAGACAACACCAGTTAATAATAATTAGCTACAGGAAATATTCAATTCCCTCACTTCTGTCCAAGAACTGATGTAGTTAGTAAGCAAGTTAGCTCACCTAAAATCTTTCAGAAACTTTGCTCTGAGGAATAGGAGATAGGACTGTTACTGGAGAGGATACTGCTTTGAATGAAGGTTGCCAATGTAGTTGCTGTTTGGACCAAACTTTAACAGGTTAATATGCTAGGGAGGAAAAATGAGTAAGAAAGTTGAAACTAAAGAGAAAACAGGCATTCTTAGTGGAGCAAGGTCCTCAGAGAACTGAAGGAAATAGATCCAGAACACTGGATTATTCTGGGACACAAGAGGAAACTAAGTGTAAAGAAAGGAGGTTTGTGACATTGGGATCTTAACACAGTTACTGAAAGCCAACTATCCAAGCTAGGTGAAATGCTTCACAAAATCAAACTGTATTTCACTGAAGTAGAGAAGTGAGTTGTTTTTGTAATTGCTTTATGATTTTAAAGATGCTAATAATTAGAGCTATTTAACTCAATACAACATTCCTCTAGATGACAACATTGTGTCACTGCACTATTTTGGCTAAACTCCCACTGGTTTAATTTCAGAAACATCCTTTGAATAAAACGCTAAGTTAAAAAGAAGTAGCATCCCATGATTTCTTTAAAATAATTCAACTAATTTCAAAGGCATGATTCCTGGAAAAGATTTCTAAGGTTCCTTTTATAGGCTTGGCCATAAAGGAAGAGTACATTAGAAAAGACAGCAGCAGCTACCTAACCACCCAGATTTTAAGAGTACTTTTCTTTACACAATAAGTATGTTCGTAAGAAGTTCTTTAAAAGTTGAATTTGTATTGTGAAGGCCATTTAGACCTGGAAAACCTGATTCTGCCACTTACTGTTTGTGTGTTCTAGAAAAAGTTACTAAACAGGTTACTTTCTTGCAATTTTCTTGAACTTTTCCATTTCATTTGGCCTGATTTGGGTGTCTCAGAGAGCCACCCCAACCCATCAAGATGAACCAAGAATTGCCTCTTCGATGAAATGTAATATTAATACCTGTTGTGCAGCACCATCTGTTGTCAAACGTCACAGACTGATGGAGTAACGTGCAGGATAGTTTTATTCCTTCACTGGCTAAGTACACCAAAGAGTAGGGTTGCCAGATTCAGCAAACACTTGCAGTCAAATTTCAATTTCCAGCAAATAATGAATACTTTTTTAGGATAAGTAGGTCCCATGCAATATTCAGGACATACTAGAAAACTACCTGTCATTTGTGTAAAATTCAAATTTAATTCGACATATTATATTTTATCTGAATTGATATCTCATCTCCCAGCTGGCTATGGCCGAAGTGGAATACAAAACCAAAGTAAATGGTAACACCTCTAGTGCTACACACACACACACACACACACACACACACACACACACACACACACACACACACACACACACTTACCCCCATCTAAATCCCCGCTGTATTTCCAAACATAATAATGTTCCCTCATTCAGTTCTGGATTTGGAACTTTATAGCAAATACAACTTTCACAGACATGAACATGAAGGTGCAAAAATGTAACTTTGGGGGTTTTTTTTAGCTTTATTGACGTATAATTGACAAATTTTTCTATAATAAAATTAATTTTTTTCTACTCCAAGCCCTGTTTTGCTTAGGGCAGAAATTTCATTTAATCCCTTTCAAGTAAACTCCGCCCATTTCAGTGATTTCTCAGTCTGCTGAGTTTTATAATTCAATCACGTTCAGGTTAAATTGCTCTCTCAGATTTTTCTCCTGATTCCTCCTCCCTGGGGATGAGTCTAAGCCACAGAAGGGTTCATTCAGCTGCCAACACAGGACAGTTGGGAAGACAGCCATCTATCTGGATCTGCCCTGGTCCTTCACAGGCCTCCTGTTCCTGATGCAACTCTGCCCACCTGCTCTTCAGCACCGGACAGCACTCACTCATATGGCAACTGGACAGTCTGTAGCTCTCTCAGTTGCCCCTGCATCCTGTGGCACTGGTGATAACCTGAGGTCAGCTACGCCCTCCCTCACCCATCCTTCTTCTTTCTGCTTCCCTTGTTGCCTTCATGTGACCAAGCTCCCTGACTCCCTCTCTTAGATGAACCCTGCTCCACACTCTGGTCCCAAGGAAATTATCTGATGTCCTTCCACACTAATTCAGAATTGAAAAAAACTTCTGGCTGACAACATGGCAGAAAACACTCACTCTGCCCTAAGATCTCCAGAAACCTGTCTACTCTCAGGTTAGATCTGTGATTCACTGGTCATCTCAGATGTCCCAAACTTCAATGGAATCTGTTATTTCATGTCTCCCACACTGGTGAAATGGGAGAGTAGTGCAGATAGTGGTAGGAGACAGGAACAAAAACAATGCCTAGGCTTGTCCTACTCCCGTCCACTTCTCCTCCTTCTCCCCAGCTTGGGGGGTGTTTCCTAGGGTGGCAGGAAAGAGGTGAAAAGACAACCTGTTTATGACTACTTGCCTCTCCTTAAAAGATATCAAGAATTTGCAAATTTTTATTATGTAGCCCTTATTTGAAACTTCCCTCCAGTATGGGTAGTCCAGGAGTGAAAATAGAAAAAAGTATATAATTAATTTCTCAAAGTAAAATTATGCCACACAATCTTGCATTTTGCTTCCAAGAAAGTACCCCCAATTCCATATTACCTTGAACTCTAACACTTCCATATCAATCTCCCTTCTTAATATTCCTTTATCAGTTACCATGTGCCCTCTAGACCACTGGTTCCCCTTATGGCTACAAGGTGCTCACCCACACCTCTCCTTGTTAAACAGTGTGTCTTCTGAACTCCCTCCAGACAATCCCACTGCCTGCACATTAAGCATTAGGAGTTCCACTTTAGTCTTTTTAATAAGGAATTGGGAAAGGATGGAGGGGGTAGGGACCAGGACCAACAGGCCTGGGACATTACGAGGCACAGGTCATAACCTTATAATAACATTCCCATCACATGGTAATTGTAAGATTAGGTAAGCTAAAAAACTAACCTGGGTAGTAGACATTCCCACAGCTTCAGAGATGGGAAATCTTTATTCCTATAGAGTGTCAAGTAGGCAGTTTCTCCTAACATTCCAACCTTTCTGTCAATAATCTATAAATGAACAGTTATGTGCACTAGAAGTCCCCTGTTATTTTGTGAATAATTATCACCTATTTTTTTTTATTAAAGTAAAATGTTGCATAGTATGCTTCTTACATCAGAAAATGTTTACATAAGGCTTGGAAGAGTCTATCCTCTTTCCATAAACTCACTTTCTTTATAATTCTATTATTTTTTTACAACTCTTTCTAGTAGAAAATGATTTCCATGCATAAAGAACACAGCTTTTATCTTGCTAGGTGACAGACTCATCATATATGTCTATTTATTTTCAACAGACTAGCCTCACACACTGGTGGGGCTTTTATTCATGAATATATGGCTTGTGTTAGTGCTTAGGAGGAAGATAAATTTTTAAAAATAGTAAAGTACTTTCTGCCTTAATTGAAGCCAAGTTCCAGGTTTTTATATGATTTAATATATTATCTCATTATTTAATGCATTTGCTTTAAAAAAAAAATCCAAGCTTCCCAAATCACTGCATAATAATTTTGAGTTTCCTTTTCAGCAGGAAGTTCTTACCTCCTGTTGTTTATTCCAGCCCTGGCCTAAGAGAACCTTTTGTAAAGCCGAGTTTTAGAGTATGGTTGAGTTAAGGAGAATATTCATTTAAGTGGCTAGATATGAAATGAGTTATTGTTTTGAGAACATGGTTATCTGTTATGAAAAAATTTTTAATTGCTTATACACGATGCAATGAAATGAATTCTTAGCACCGCCCTAATTCCATCAATTTTGGAATACAGTTCACGATCAGATGTAGCAAATAAGAAATGTGGATGATAATTTTCATTATTAATAATAAGATATATATTATTCCTCGTGTCTATAATACCTCTGATACACACATTATTTTCAGAGGACTCGTAGAGACTAATCATTTCACCTTCAACATGCATTATGTCAATCTTAACTATTTTTTATTATTCTAGAGTGTTAATGCTCTTTTCAATTTACTAGTCTTCAAAATAAATGTTTTAATGCCAAATTTCATAAAAATAGTGTTATCACTCTCATCTACCTATCCTAAAAATACTCATAATTACCCATGCTCTTCAGTATCACCAAAAATTTTTTTAGTCTACTCTAAGATCTTAGATTGTTATCATTGACCTCAGGTCTCATACAGAACCAGATGCAGAAATACCTTAAAAATGTAGAATGATAACATCTATTCCACTTATACAAACATTCTGGAAAATTCTCATCTTCAATTTTTTTCATATTTATATCCTAGTGACATTAAGAACTTACTAATTTTCTATAGCAGCAATGTGCACAAATGGTTCTTACATCAAGGGTAAGAAATAAACCATTCCAAACCCTCTTGAAACTACACAGTAACAAATTTATCAAGATATTCTCTATATCTGCAGAACCAGATGTTTGGAGCACAAGAAAATATACAGCCTTTGATACAAGTCTCTCATGAGAACCACATGTTCACAAGTGCTAACTTATCATACATTACTTAATACAGAATCTAATTTGCTTCCTTCCCTTCATAAACACCCTACTGCTGGTATACTTTTATTTTCTCTTTCAGGGATCCAATTCTAGCCCATTATTTTAGCATTAAAAAAAAGGTCAAATACCTTAAGTATCTTAAGCCAGGAGTCATGTACTCCCTGTTTTCAAGAAAAAATGTTTCCTGATAGATTTCAAAGATATTCCAAAGGATAATTTCTTCTAAATTCAAAACAAAGTACAGGTATACTTAGTTCATTTACTTCAGCTTGGTCTTTAGATTTAATGTTTCCCATGTCCTAAGTAAAGTAAACATCATTCCCCAGTTGTCATTTTGAACTTAAGTGTGTCTACTCTTACTATATAATACAGACATGTTTTTATTAGAGTGAGCAAGAGGCAAGCTAAAAGCTTCTATCCACTTTTTCTCAATAAATGCACACTGCTGCTTGCCAAAAATTTTTCTTTATTCCCATGATACAGTATCACACCCCAGGACTTGCTGCTCTGATCCAAAGTGAGAAGTGGTGCCTTAATCCTGAAAAAATGAGCTTTGAACTTAGACTCAAAAACTGACAAAAAAGCCCCAAAGCTTGGAGATTTTCCAAAGTAATTTACCACATTTCATTTCTCTAAATTCACAGATGATGATTATCAAAATTGTCAAAAGTATCCTAACTATTCTTAATGACTCTAACATTGAAGCCGGGGAAATGACCTAAACTCAATTAACTTTAATTTTACAAATATAAATTTAAGATGAAGACATAAATGTATAACTATCTGCAATGAAACATTTGGTAGACCATTCATTCTGCACCAATGAAAGTACCAAGAGAGGCTTCAGTAACTCCCAGTGTTTGGGTGGAGAGCTTAGCACAATAGAGATAAACACCAATATCTAAATCATAATGAGGAAATACTATAATTTCTTCACTAAACAAAAAGTAAGGTTACAACAAAATACGTAAGTTAAATTCAGAGCACAAAAAAGGTCCTCAAAATAACGAAAACAGTTTAATCCCCTAATCTATCAACCAGCATATTTGGAAAACCAACCCAGGTCAGCTGTTGATGCTGTATGGATGCAGCCACAGATCATTACCTACTTAATTGTGTATATATCTAATAGGCTCATACAGCTCCTTTGGAACAAAGATTTTATAATAGAGTAGATGATAAATACTTAGCTATGGTGCAACCAAATGCTATAATAATAAAAGCAGCATTTATACAGAGAATATTAGCATGTATTAATGCTGTACGCTACAATAGAGAAAAAATTAGATTCATAAAAATACAGTTAAGGGAAGAATACAATGTAAATTATAGGTTGATTGTGGCATCTTGCTAAAATCCCCTAGGTGATACTAAAAATATTAATAAGCAAAATATGGTTAACTTGATCAATGACTATAAGTGTCAGCTGCCCATAGAAGAAAAGCTATTTACATTGCAAAAATTCAAAGATATCCCATGTAAAATGTACTATGACTTTGAAGAATATTAACTAGGTTAATTTTTTTTTTTTTGTCATTTGAAACCAGAGTGCATGGAAGAAAACCTATATAGGTACATAGCCTTTTAAATCACTGAGCAAAATGTGGAGCAAGCCAGCAATGCTGCCCCGTCTTCCGGTGATACTTCCCCTCACCTAGATGTATTTCAGCATGTGCTTCTACTGCTGTCACATTTGGAGCATGAGAAATAATATAAAAGCTGACTAGCTTCCTCCTAAATAGCAACTTGAAACTATCCAAATATGGTATTTTAGAGAGCAAAAATTGAGTACGCTTTTAAAAAATAAAGGAAAAACTGAATTTCTCATTACATATTAAACTAGCCGCAGGCAATTAACCCCTTACAAACAAACAGCCTAACATCTACAAAAGGCTACATGATTGGTGGGTTCATGTTTAAATCTCTGGTGTCAGCAGAACTGTTGGCCTCATCTAAGCAGCATCAACACTTCCTTTGGATTTTAGCCAGTAGCGCTCTAGGCATGTTCCCAGCACTACTATTAACATGGAGAGCTGTAGCTGTAGCAGTAATCTTTTCACCTGACAAGGACACAGTAACAATCATTGTGATGCTTTCTGACTGTACAATCAGGTAGAGACACACAACTTGGATACACAAATTAATTAAGAATGTGTTTGAGACTTTAGTTTTCATCAGTTGTATAGTAAGTATGTGACCAAGCTTGCTTTTCTGGAACAAATGCTGCTGAGTCAATACCAGCTGGTCCCATGGTCAGTTTGGCCAAGTCACAATGAACACTGCAGAGTTAAAATACTATTGATACATTCTCACTCTTCTTCAGCTTCCTGTACCTTAGACTCAGTTGCTCTCATATTCAGTCTTTCACTTGTAGCAAAAATATACAAAGGACAACTTCTACAACTACTGAAATATGTAATCTATAAAAACACAATACGTACGTGCATAACATGTCTTTTCACATGACAGTGAAACATCAAAATAAACAATATAAAATTTGTGATAAAGGATATTATTGTAGGCTAGCAATATCTTCTATGTCCAAACATAGACACAAATCTTACTACTGGATCATAATTCAAATCCAAAATATTTATTAAGTACTTACTATGTTCCAGGGACTATATTAGGCTCTTGAGACACAACTGTAAATAATGCTCTCCTGCAATTTATTATTAAAACTCCTTTGATACTTGAAGTATGATCCATGGACCATCAACATCAGCATCATTGAGGAACTTGTTTGACTCTCCAGTCTCAATTCAAATCTATTGAATCAAAATTTGTATTTTAACAAAATTCCCCTTGTTATTTGTATGCATATTAAAGTTTAGGAAGCACTGGTTTAGAGGGCACAGGATCTAGAAATTGCCGAAGAAATGAAAATTCCTATACAATAGAAAAGAACATAATGATGTTTTCTGTATTATTTGTGTATCCATGTATTGAAGTGGTTGAACCAGGTGATGCATATAATTTCTACCTCTTCTAAAATGCTGTAATATTATTGCATTGTCTTTTCATTTTAAAAAATGGCACTACTGAATGATCTCCATTTATAGTCATCTCTCAGTGTCTAATACAGCTTATACATATATATGGATGTTATAAGCATCTATAGTTACATTCAGAATACAAACCAGAGATACCAAAGAATCAGTATACAACTGGCTGACTTATGCTAAACGACTCAGAAAAGAACCAAAGAACATACCACCTCCTGTTATTGTCCCAGCTCTACCACTAGCAAAGTGTACAGCTTAACAGAAGACAGCTAATCTCCTTGGGTCTCATTTTTCTTCACATCTAAAACAGTTGAGTTAGATGAATTCTAAAGGCTCCTTAGTTTAAGGTTCACGGATTCTTCTATATCTTCTTTAGTTTTCATCTTAAACCACCAGAGGTCATAATCCTAGCGGTAAAAAGTTATCTGATTTGTATACAAAGGTCATTTTCAAGCTATAAAACAGACTAGCGAAGATTATCGTTTTCAGGGTTAACTCTTTTAGAACTTTAATTTCTCATCAATACCAACTTCTAATGACAATCTTATGAACTCGTATGTCAATATAAGACATGCACAAATAACTGCCACATTGATGCAAACACTAAAGTTTTTTACCACTTCTAAAATTCCTATCAGCATTGTAAGTTTTGAAAACAAGCCATGACAAAGAATTAACTATTTCAATGAGCATACCCCACTACAAAGTAGCTATAAGCTCCCCGTAAGATAAACTATCATATAGCAAACAACCTTGTAAAAAAATTAATAAATCTTTTCTGGTGCATAAAAATCAGCTGGTATGTGCTTGATTCAACAGCTTTCTACCTAATTGCCACCAATAAACGAAACCCTTGAGACAACAGATGGAAATAAAATAACAAACCTGAGAACTTAAAAGATTTCTCTGCAATGTTTTTACTTTACTAATTTAATAGAATACACTTACTTGTCATGACTATTAACTATACCCAATGTGGAAATCAAACTTTAGAAGGAGAACAAGTATATAATATGCATCATTTTGATTATTTGTTTTTAAATAAAGGGTGAGGTTCTTATATAAAAATCCATAAGGTTTTTTAACTTCAGACTATAACTATAGAAAAAGAAATCACCCTATAAAGATCTGTAGTTTATGAAGGAGTAAAAATGGCTGAATGGCTATTGCAATAAGCTAGAAATTAGGAAATGTGGATATTAATTCTGAATCTGCTAGTGACTCGGAATGACCTTGAATGATGTATCCAACCTTCTTCTCTCTGTCTGTGTCAGAAAACTGAAGAATAAATGTAATGCCATCGCTTTGTTTTTCCTGCGAGACAAACAATTGTATGCAGTTGAATAAAAATGGAATTGCACATGCAGTGGACAGAATAAAGCACATTTGGGTTGGCTTGAAACTTACTGTAGCACACTGTATTATAATCCAGCATTTTTTAAATCTGTGTAATTTTTAAACAATGTCTGAAATGCTCTGGGATCTTCAGAAACAGTTTTATAAATGGCATAAATAATCATTTTACTTGACTGGGCAAATAAGAAACAGAATACCGTCTAAGATAGACATGAATATTTTAATGCAGCAGTCTTTGGTTTACTTACTCTTAAAAGGAAGAATTCAATCAGAACTCTTTCAACAGAGTTGGATTAATTACAGAATAAGGAAGGGAAGGCTCTTCTCCCAATTGAGCCATTAACATATTTCATCTAACAAAGGCCACTGAAGTGAATCTATTCTTATAGAACTATCATTCTAGAAGTTTAGCACCTTACCATAACACTCATTCAGCCCCAATTATACTCTTCTTTAGACTGCAGCTAAATAATCCCAGATGCATATGTACTTTATTTTTAAAGGTCTTAAGTAAAATATACTTACAACTTCTAGTTTATTGTTAACGTAAATGGGAAGTTAGTTCTCACACTGTCCTTACAAGTAAACAACTCCCAGTGCAATATCACTGTATATCCCTTTATCCTAGATGATCCATAACATTTTTTATAAAAAATGTTATAAAGTCTTGCTGTAAGTCTTTACGTGGTTAAGGACTATTACTTGAAATCATCAACTTCTCTACTCTATGTTCTATAGCACAAAAACAGCAAAGCCTAACAATCATCCATTTTGTTTTGCTAAGCGTTGATTTCACAGGAGTCCTACATTGCCGTATTGTGTCCCTCAGAGTTCTTGAGTTTCCGAAGAAGCTTAGGATTCTTTTCCATGTGTTCAGTCATTATCCACCTAGAATTTTATTTCTCAATGCAAGGTGTTAACCTGCAGTCATTCTTACTAAATAAAATTCATCTGATTTATTTCTATTTTTCTTCATTGATAAGGGGTCATTTTAAATTCAATTCCTATTCTGTAAGGTATTGTATGCCCTTCAGGTTTTGGAGCTGTCTTAAGGGGTTAACTCAGCTCAGAAAAAGAAAAAGGCAGCGTTCACTCCTGAACATCATCACTAAAGAGAGAACAATATTATGCTGAATGATATCACCTGGAACCACAAAGGAAGTTTAGGCACACATGATGTAATTATAACATGAGTTGGGGTTTAGCCAGAACATTGGGTCTAACACCCTACCTTATGTTATAGTTTGCCACAGCAAAGTACTCAGGACCTTAATTCCACTGCCCATCAAGAGACACTACCTCAAAAACACATTAGAACCAAATACTGCAACTCCCTTCTCAAAAGGTATCAACATTTTTTTTGACAGAGCTCACTAACCACTATGTTACAAACGTCCAAAATAATCCTACCCTCTATGTTCATAACAGTGCTGGACCCTACGTGAAGTACAAAAGTATACAAAACAGACAGTGTATTCTTATGGAACTTACCAACCATCTAGGATGAAGACAGATGAGAATAATACAAAAACAACATTATAATAACTACAGCTTATACTAACCACATGCCAGGCACTATGGTAAGTCCTTTATATACTGATTCCTTTATGTATTTTAAAGGATTTAAAGCATATATGTACTTTACACTTTATATATTGTTTTCTCAAAACAGGTTATAAGTTAGGTATTATTTTCCAAACATTTTAAAACAAAAAGCTGCAGTGCCTAAAGCAGTACAAATAATCTAACAAGATTTGATTGACTGCAAAGCCCACACTCTAACCTGCACTACATGGATCTTTAATAAGTGTGTAATCAGTCAGATTCTAAATTGTATGACATGGATAAAAGCTAAGAATGGCAAAGAAGGAAGAGCTTACATACTGATTGGAAGCCATAGGATAAAGTATCATGAGGGAGGCTAGACTTCAGTTTAGCTTTAAAGAAAGATTAGTAGTTAAATAGGTAAATAGAAAAGGGCTAGATATCCTAAATATCAAGTTTATGAACCTTGTGAAAAGTTCAGAAGGCAAGAATAGCATGCCATGATCAGGGAGACAAGAGGGAGATCAGGGATTGTGACACATTGAAACATGGATGTATATCTGAGGTATGATATTTTAATTTTACATATTTTCACATCAGTGTGTAAATGTGCTTCAGTCTACATAATGTTCAACTCAATAATGTCAAATTTAATTCATACCAAAGGACTTTAAAAGTTTCTGAAAACAGGCTGTGTCTTATAATGCTATTACTTTTTACACTTCTTAATACTTATAATAGCATTGTAAGAATAGAAGAAAGGAATAAAATTAGAGTCTAGAATATCAAACTTTATTTTATTTTATTCCAGAAAAACAAAGCTCCAAGGAAATCTCTTGATTTATAAACTCTCAAATTAATACATAAACCTGGGCTCTATATAATAGCTGCAGCTTGCTATTACCATTCCTACGTATCATCAACCTGGAGGATAAAAATCAAGCAGTCTAAACAAACTCTAAGACTGCATTTTCAGATGTAGTAAAAACTGAAAAAGTCTCCAGATTCTTGGTAATATGGCTTTGTCATCCATTTACTTCAGATGGCTTCATCCTGAGAATCCCACCACCTCATCTATCACAGCCTCCTCTCACCTTTTCCAACCAAAGCTATTTTTAACATTAGTCTTTTTGACATTAGGAAAATGGAGAAATGCTTGTACCCCAACCTAAAATATAGCCCGAAGAATAGTTGAAGTGTAAGCACTCACTCTTTAAAAGACAAACAAACAGGAAAGAAGCAGGAGCAGAAAAAGGGAAGGGAAGGGAAGGGAAGGGAAGGGAAGGGAAGGGAAAGGGAGGGGAGGGGAGGGAAGGGAGGGGAGGGGAGGGAAGGGAGGGGAGGGAAGGGAAGGGGAGGGGAGGGGAGGAAAGGCGAGGCTAGGAAAGGCAAGGCAAGGCAAGGCTAAGCTTACACCTAGGAGAGAAAGCACAATAATCCGCCCCCACCAACCCTTAAAAAAAGTAAAAGAATAGAGCAAAGTATTCCAGGGATATATGTGGCCTACGGAAAGAAATCTCTCAAAATGATGTTTAAAATGTCACAGAAAGGGACAGAAAATAAAATCTAATGAAAGAGTCCAAGAAAATAATTATAGTCAGTTTATTGGGCATCCCTAATTCATAGCTAAGATAATATTGATGTTTTGTGTTTGTTTAAAGAAATAGATGTAAAATGAAATATGTTAGGAGAAAACCTAAATAATACATAAGGCAAGGAGCAATCTGTCAACGTTTGGCATCCCGGAAGCCTCAGGGTTAATACCCTTCTGAATTTTAAAAGTGCAGTAGGGCTTCCCTAGTGGCGCAGTGGTTAAGAATCCGCCTGTCAATGCAGGAGACACAGGTTTAAGCCCTAGTCCGGGAAGATCCCACATGCCACGGAGCAACTAAGCCTGTGTGCCACAACTACTGAGCCTGTGCTCTAGAGCCCACGAGCCGCAACTACTGAAGCCCACGTGCCTACAGCCCGTGCTCCTCAACAAGAGAAGCCACCGCAATGAGAAGCCCGCACACCACAATGAAGAGTAGCCCCCGCTCGCCACAACTAGAGAAAGCCCACACACTGCAACAAAGACCCAACGCAGCCAAAAATCAATAAATAAAATATTTTTTTAATTATATAAAAAAAGTACAGTTAAACACATCAATTAATTGCCTATAATCTGAGGCTAAAACTTTTGGCATGCTTCCTTGTTCATAGCAATAACAGCACCAACAAGTATTTATTGAGTGTTAGCCATGGGTCAGATACTGCTGTGAGCACTGCAGAGCATACAGCATTGAAGGTGACAGACAAGGCCCTGTCCTTACAGAGTTTACGTTCTGTCACAAAGAGAAATGATAAATATGGTTGGACCAGGGAACAAAGCATGACTAATTCTCTGGTACAAAGCATCCTGCCTTATAAGGCAGAAGCTTTCTTGCTGAATGGCAATTTTACAGAGATCTAAATCTTTTCAGGTAGGGGAAACTTACTAATGTGTGTTTATAGGTTTGGGGGACTTTACAGAGGGTAGGATAGGACATAAAAGACAAATCCCACCAAGTCAGAGAAAAGGTAATGTTCTGTCTCTTTAAACCCTGCCCATCCAGGAAACACAACAATTCCTCTGTGGCTTTGGTACAGAAGAACCTGGTTAATATAACAAATTTCTAGGAAGTTTTGCTACATTTGGAAGCTAATGGGAAACAAAGTTTGTCTTTCTCTTCTCTGTCACCTCCCTCATTCACTATGTCTTCTTGTAATTATCTCTTTTTTTCCCTTTCTCTATTTTGAGATTTTTTTAATTCTTCAAAAATAAATGCTTTAACTTACTAAATGCATGTAGTATAAAACCAAATATAGCTTTATTTCCCTCACTTTATCCCTCTTATCTTATCCCTATAAGTCCCTTTCCCTCTTTTTTACCGCTCTTTGGTCCCTGACTTTCTTTCTACTCTACCATCCTTTTTCTGACCATTTCACTCTAATTCCCCTTCCATCTTTTCCATGTAGAAAAAATGATCACTAGATATAGGGAAAAGCAGAATCAAGTAAAACAAAGGGTTGACAGTATTCTATGTATGCAGATAAGTCTGTTTCACAAGAATTTGTCCTTTTGAGTTTAAAAAAATTGCCTTGTGTGAATAAATTTCACTAGAACTAGGGTTCCTAGATATAACACTCAAAGGTTGTAAACATAAAGTTTTATACATTTTCTTAGCTGTCTGAAGATATTCTTTCAAAAATTCTTTTGTGTTTTTGTCTATACTGAACAATTTGCATGAGAGAAAGAGAGGAGGAGAGAGCTGCCCCTGTCTCTGCCTCTCATCAGATGCCCATTTTCAAATGTCTCTTTAAGCCCCATGTCTGTCCTATCCTAAAATTGTCTTCAAACTGCATGCCTAGAACTCCTCACTTTACTATCCCCCCAGCCTGGCTCCCTGCAGGGATATTGGAGAAAGCCCAGGTTTGGAGTCACTGATACCTATTTGAAGCTCAGCTTTACTTGCCTAGTGACTTTAGGCAAATTACTTAACTCTCTTAACAGTTTCCTCATCTGTAAAATGGTGCTCATAAAACCAACCTTATTATATCGTCACAATTATTTAATGATCTAATCCATAAATGTTCTAATCACACTATGTGGCAGACAGTTGTCATTTAATAAATAGAATATAAGATTTATATATGCATAAACATACGTATACATATATAAATAACGACATGCCCATCTTTCTCTCACATACACATGCAATTTACCTGTCTGTCGTCAATGCCATTCTCTCAGAGTTATGCCCTTTTGCCCTTGAAGCATTCACATATTTCCAAATTCCCAATTAGCTAATGTAAGAATCTAATCACTGAAAATGTGCTAATGAGAAAGGATAAGAGAAGAGCACGCTGACTACTGCCTGCCAACTCAAATACCCCCCAGTGGTATAAATATGGCTCTTGGAAACAAAACTACTAAAAACTACATAGGCCAGAGCAGTGACTCACAGTGTGAATTTTAAGCAGCATCATTTGGGAACTTACTGTAGTAGCTCTCAGTAACCGTGTAACCGTGATTGCTTCTGTTACATGTGCTGATTCCTAGGCCTTCACTAATATAAAATCAATAAATAAAACAAATGGATATTGTGTCTTTTTTCATATAAATTAAAGTATGTGCAAAGATATTGTATTTGCCCCAGAACACTCTACAAAACAAATATAACTCCTAGGAAAATAAGATCATGAGAAGGTTAAATGTCCACGTAATATCTATTATAAAGCCAAGCTTAGAACACAATTCTCTTTTCAAGTCACTATTTCTAGACCACACCATGTTGACTTCATGAGGTTTAACTAAATAAAGGAAGTACTGCTTTGAAATTCCCCTTCCAAAAGATCCAAAATTTGTAAATTAGGCAACATCAAGAGAGTTACACCCTTTGCCACACTAACAGAAAACAGTCTTAAGTAATGGACTCGGTGGTTGGCTATGGGAGTCAGCCACTTAGTCATTTTTCTAGATGCTATCCATCATTGAGCACATTCCCGAATTTCATGCAACCTAATTTAAACATCTAACTGGTTGTTCTGATCGGAACAAACATTCAGCCCCAGTAAAAGCTTGATGATCCTGACACCTAGTGGATGTGAAGAAACTGGAAAAGATCCAGTTTGGGAAAAGTAGCTAGCTACTATGGCGGTATCTTGCAAACACACAGACCTTAATGATTATTAATATTATAAAATATGAACTCTAAAACCAGCCCTATAAAAGTCTATTTTGGCTCTGGATTTATCTTGTGGTCTATAAAAAGAGGCTAAAAGACGTGCACTTGGAAAGCATGTTTCCCTTTAACCTTACACATTTAGCAAATTTTTACTCATCTTCAGAGATCAAACAAGAAAACTAAAGCTAAACTAAAAAAAAAAAAAAAACTATTTGGCATATTTATGACTCCTTTCTTTAAGCTTGTATGTACATCCACATCCTTTTCTTGGTCTTGAGGTGGTTTTTCTCCTCACGTATCCCCTGTCAAATATAAAAGCCACCTGTTCAAGCTACATAGAGGTTCCCTTTATGCCACTAAGGCATCCTTAGTCAAAGGGTAGTTGAACCTTCACAAACCAGCAGGAGTTTTCTTTAAAAGAGGTAATAAGGACACTCGTGGAAACCCCCAAAGTGCACATATAAAAGCAGGACAACGTTGAATGCCGCAGGAAGCCGTGTGAACACGGCAGGTCAGCACCACACAGCACAACTTATTTCTGCCCTAAATATTAGAAGATAAGTCTCCCCAGACCCACCTGAGCCTCTGACAGGCAGGAAGGCGAGAAGACTAAAGTGTTCGTATCGTCCACCAAGGAGAGCTCTAAATCCTACCTGCTGACGTTTGAAGGCTAAATAGTCCAGATTTTCCAGCTCCTTCCCAAGCTTCTGGTAGGTTTTCTGGAGGTCAGATTTGTTGGAAACATTTTTAAGAGACTCAAATGTCCTCTGAAACTGAAATCAAAAACAAAAGTAAATCATTAGGATAGCAGCATATTTTTCTCAAATTCCTAACCAGTAACACAGACAAATAGTCAATACTGAGCCTCAGTTTCTCCTATTCATAATACAGAGGTAACAGAGGCTAGCTAATTGCCTTTGAATTAAATAGTTAGGCACAATTATACAGAATTAGAAACTATGTGCTAAGTACAAGCAACATTATTGCATGAATGAGAAGCCTGTTTAGTCCTCATTCTAACAAAAGAACATACTGCATTAAAAAAATTTTTTCTTTAACTCTTCATGTCTTAGGGTACACTGCTACCACTCCTAAAGAAAAAAATTGCAATGAATGTATAATTTCAAATCATAATGAGAAAGTATTAAAAAGAGGTCTCACATCCCAATCATGGAAACAAATTTATGTAAAGGTAGCCACTTGCCTCTATAGAAACATTTATGCAGAATAGGCACCCAGCAAACTTCAGCCAGGAAGATCTCTCAGATCTTATATTTTGAGAAGAAAGGAGAACAAATGTCTTGATGATCGAAGCATATGTAGCATGTTCAGCAAACATTTATTCATTTCTGCTCTATAACGGACATGAGTTAATGAAATCAGTTCTGCTGAATCAGAATGCTCCATTCATTTTTAAGTCAGATACTAGATAAACACAAAGAAGACAAATTGCAGTGTATCACAGAATATTGTTCTGCTACTAATAATTAAGCAAAAGGAGCTCACAAGAAATTGAATTCTTGGTTTATTTTAGTAAACTAGAACATACTTTAGAGGATTAGTGATTGAAAATGTCAAGTAATATTTGCAAGACATTTGCATCTGCTCTTTCTTTATGTCATTTATTTCCCATATTCTCAATGTGTGCCATTAGATAGAATTCTACAGAGACTTCACCATCTTAAACACACCAGAATTCCACTGTGACTATGATGCTACGAGACAGGCTAATAAGATTTTATAGAATATAATTAAGTTTCCAGGGAAATGATTTGACCCTTACTATTTCAAACTCCATGGAATAAGTCATATTATAATGGCATTCTACTGAATTAAATCCTCAATTTCATGAAAGCAACATGTTTATCTCAATCCAAGGTGACAGAGGAAAAAGAAACAGGAAATAATAGTGCTAAACTTTCACAGCAGGACAATAAATTAAATTCAACAAACAATCTTTTAGAGCCTACTATGTACAAGGCACTATGAATATAAAACATACTTCCTGCCCTAAAGTAACTTATAGACTACCAGGGAAATTAGACATGAAACTCAGAAATGGGAAAGATACTGACATTTACTGAGTGCCTGCTCAGTGCCAGGTACTTTATCCTTTCCAAGTTACTCCTCACAAGAACCACTGGAGTTCCTATTTGTCTTCCCATTCTACAAGTAAACTGAGACTCAGAAAGCTTGAACCATTTTTTTTCAATAATACATAATTTTAATTCATAAAAAGATACATTCATTAATTTTTCTTTCACCCAGCCTTTTCTCCTAATCTGGCTTTGTCCAGGTTCTCCTGAGAACCACAAAACCTTATATTAAGCCAAATGTTCCTTTTTTTCCAGTTTTATTGACATAATTGACATATAGCACTGTATAACCTAAGGTGTGCAGCATAATGACTTGATTTACATACATCACAAAATGATTATCACAATAAGTTTAGTGAACATCCATTATCTCATATAGATACTTTTGTAAGAAAGTATTTTATATTTCTTTTTAAAGAAATATAAAAAAATATTATTTCCTTGTGATGAGAACACTTCGAATTTACTCTTAACTTTCAAATATAACATGCAACATTGTTAAACATATTTATCATGTTGTACATCAGATTTCTAGTACTTATTTACCTTATAACTGGAAGTTTGTACCTTTTGACTACCTTTGTCCAATTCCCTCTCCCACCGCACCCCGCCTCTGGTAATCACAAATCTGATCCCTCTTTCTACGCGGTATTTTTTTTGGTTGTTTAGTTGTTTGTTTTTGAAGTATAACTGACCTATGTTAGTTCCTGGTTTACAACGTAGTGATTCGATATGTCTATACATTTCAAAATGGAACTGGATTTTTACTATAATGTTTATGCTTTTTCTACTCTACCATTAACTTTAACACAAGGCAAAGTAGTAAAAGGAGTGCAAAAAAGGAGATAAAAGTAACATGTGGTGGGACTTCCCTGGCCGTCCAGTGGTTAAGACGCCACACTTCCAATGCAGAGGGCATGGGTTTGATCCCTGGTCGGGGAACTAAGATCCTTAATGACGCAAGGCATGGCCAAAAAAAAAAAAAGTAACATGGTGAAATAAAAAAAAAAACATTGATACTGACAGAGAGACTCAGGTCATATGGAAGACATGAGGGAATTTGAGGTGGGCCTCAAAGGAGTTTTCAGAGCCTTAAATGGGAACTGGTTCTACCCATCAGTTTAAACAGCCAAAGTCTGTTCATTTTCCCCCTTTTGTAGCATAGTAAACAACTTTCTTTTAACATAATTTTAATGACCTTTATATAAACTATTTATCATGTTGTATGATCATTTCTGTGCCTTGCCCACTTCTTGGTCCCTTCTCACTATGTTCAAATCAAACTAACACCAGATCTGAGATTCTAAACAATTTAAGTAATTTTATATATAAATTAACATAAGCTATTTTACCAATCAACCTATTTAATTCTAAAGCATTCATCATCCCCTGCATCTTCTCTTCCCTAAGAAATATAAGCTCTATTTCTTAACTATTTCTTCTTCACATTTATCTGTGAATTTTATACAACTCCAAATAGGAATTTTAGGGTAAACATATTTTCAAGCCTTCAAAATAAGAAACATGAAAACCAATACATCCAGGTAATATTTCCATGGCCAAAGAAAAAAGGGGGGAAATCCAATAATGATACATCCCCACAAGATGTTTTCATTAAACATCAGAGTTTGCATAATGTGGAGATTTAAGCTTGAACTTTCATTATCAGAACTTACATCCTCCATTTATTGATACTAAATAGTTCCAAGTACTCAAACTATGATGATTCATTCATTTAAGTTCATTTTTTCACTTAAAACAACAAATAATTGTCAAGGAGAGGTAATACAAAATCTATAATATAACTTTAAGCTAGATCCCTATCAAACACATCCCATTCCCGTCGGCTCACATATACACTTAAAGATGCTATAGAGTAAAAGCAATAATTTTACCTTGCAGGTGCAGCTGAAGTACAGAAGACAAAAATAAGACAAAGGTTAAGGTGAGATTTATATTTTACTTAAAGAGATTTAATGTTGCCTTGATTTGAAAATTTTTTGTTCCAATAGGCCACTGTGCTTGATAATTGAAACAGACCTCTTGAGATTTTCTACATTAGTTTAGTGCACTGTAGTCTCATTATATTGACTGCTTCTCAAAATAAATGACCTCTCAGTTGAAGCTGGGAAAGGAAGCACAATCTAAGAGATTTTAATATTTCTGGATTTTACCTGTTCAAAGTTTTCAGTGGGAATTTTAAATGAACCAAAACCCCAAAATAATTTGTTGAACATTGAGTTTATCCTGTGTTAATATTTTTAACTCCTTGCAAACCAAATTCAAACTTTAAACAAAAAGCCCAATGAATAAATTTGAATCCAAAACAAACCTAGGTATGTTCTAAAAATGTCAAAACTGAATATTAAAACGGTCTCTGTACTGAGAAAGAAATCCAAATTCTGTCCTATTTGACTACCTTACCAAATTTCACACACAACAGACGAGAATAAGAAGATGCAAACAGTATCTCTAAGCCCAAACAGTAAGTACTGTATACCATAAAAGTAAGCAATGTAAACACACCCGGAGTTTTTTTGTTTGTTTGTTTATTTTTGGCCGCATTGGGTCTTTGTTGCTGCACTCGGGCTTTCTCCAGTTGCGGTGAGTGGGGGCTACTCTTCGTTGTGGTGCGCGGGCTTCTCATTGCGGTGGTTTCTCTTGTTGCGGAGCACAGGCTCTAGGCACGCGAGCTTCAGTAGTTGTGGCATGCGGGCTCAGTAGTTGTGGCTCACAGGCTCTAGAGCACAGGCTCAGTAGTTGTGGCACACGGGCTTAGTTGCTTCATGACATGTGGGATCTTCCCAGACTAGGGCTCGAACCCGTGTCCCCTGCATTGGCAGGCGGTTTCTTAACCACTGCACCACCAGGGAAGTCCCCAAAGTAGTAATAATAGTAATCCACAAAATAATACAACAGAGACCATGACTGCTCATCTCCCATTAAAATAACTGAAAATCTGCTTTGCAGAAAACAGAAGCATGAGTAAGACAGAAAAGAAAATATCTAGTTTGACTCAGCATTCCCTCTTCCCAAATACATTTTCCTCCTTTTCCTGACAACATGTTTTGAAATAAATCTAAGTCAATGTTCTATACAAACTACACATTTAATGAGTTCATGAAAATTATGTAGATTCATGGAGTAATTTGAGAAAGAGAACAAGAAGAAACCAGCTGAAGCAGCAGGAAAAAATGCAGCCAGGGCTCTGGCAAGTAAAGTTTCCCTGGCACTCACCGCCAATGCCCTGGCTTCCTCTTGTAGTCAGATCAATACAATCAAATAATTCCACAGCTCCAGCAGCCTACTAATTCCCATAATGAAAGAATATTGAGTATCATTGCTCCAAAAGAATAGCCAGCTCAACAGTTGTCATTTTTCCTTATTTAATATTTTGTGCATTTGTACAAGGTACTAGATGTTACCTATAACATAAAAAAAATTCCATACTCACAGCATTATATATACAAAAGAGTATCCTATAAGTACCTGACTGAAGGCACTGAATCACCAAGTGTGATCTTAGTGTCCCTAAAATGTCAGAGTGAAATAGTGCCAAAAGATTCTGGAAACTAAAGCAGACGAAAGTAATGAGCAAAGACTAAATATTAATGCTCTATAAATATTAATGTTTAGAGTAAAAAGAAATTGTTTTAAGCATAAGAAATGGCTAATCCATCCTACTTAAATATGGCAAATACAGAGCAACCAAAATGAAGTAATATTGAGAAAAAAAATTATTTCATTTTCTGAAGTCAGTACATTGACTTTCATACATATTTTCCAAATGAACTTACCAGATGATAATATCACTCATGAAAAGGAAGTTTACAGCTAACGCTGAAAATTAAAGGACACATATATCTCAAATGATTTTTTACTGTAAGGAATGATAACCAAAGTTAAATTAAGAACATAGAACAAAATTGGGCTTGAAATCTATACTAGAAGTAGTCCTGTGGAGTTGAAAGTACACTGGCCTTGAAGTCTGGGTTCAAGTCCTTGTTATGCCGTTTAATAATTTCATACCTTTGGACAAGTCACTACTACTCCAATTCTTGATTGTGTTACCTGTAAAATGGGAGAAATTGTCCTTGCCTGCCTGCTTTATAAGATTGTTGTGAAATCAGCTGAGGAAAAATGGAACACATTCATTCTACAAATCTTTAACATGGGCCTGGCAACATGCCAGCCATGAAAGAAATGGAGGAAAACAAAAGAGAAATAGCTCTTGCCCTAGAAAAGCAAATCATCTAGCTTTACAGATTACTGCTTTATAAATTTTAAAGTTCCATAAAATTGTAAGAGACCACTGTCATTAAACTCATGCCCATTCAGTAGTGAATGAGGACTGAACAAAAGAGTAATTCAATAATTATTTATTGAGCATCTCTGAGCAAGGGATTTTTGAGGGAAATAGATACACTTATTTAGATTTTTTTCTTCAATATTACTACAAAACTTATTTTTATTTATTTAATTAATTCTATTTTATTATGGCAGAATACTTAACATGAGATACATGCTTCTTGAATTTTTAAGTATAAAATACATTGTTCTTGTCTATAGGTACAATGTTCTATATGAGATCTCTAGTTTATTCACATAGTTTAACTGAAACTTTATGCCCACTAATTCCCCATTTGTGTGTTCTTGGCACCCTTGTTGAAGATCAGTGACTGTATACACATGGATTTACTTCTGGGCCCTCCATTCTGTTCCACTGATCTACATGTCTCTCTTTATGCCAGTACCATACTGTTTTGTTTACTGCAGCTTTGTAATATTTTTGAAATGCAGTAGTGTGATGCCTCCAGCTTTGTTCTTCTTTCTCAGAATTGAGTTGACTATTTGTGATTTTTATGTGGTTCCGTATGAATTGTAGAGTTGTTTTTCAATTTCTGTTATAAAAATGTCACTGGGATTTTAATAGGAATTCCTTTGAATCTGTAGATCACTTTGGGTATGGACATTTTAACAATATTAAGTCTATCAATCCATGAACATGGGATGTCTTTCCATTTGGGTCTTCTTTAATTTCTTTCATCAATGTTGTATAGTTTTCAGTATTACAAATCTTTCACCTCCTTAGTTACATTTATTCCTAGGTATTTTATTCTTTTTGGTGCTACTGTAAATGGCATTGTTTTCCTAATATCCTCTTCAGATAGTTCATCATAAGTGTATAGAAATGCAACTGATTTCTATATCCTGATTATATATCCTACAACTTTACTGAATTTGTTTATTAGTTCTACCAGTTTTTTTGGTGGAGTCTTAAGGGTTTTTTTTGTATATAATATCATCTTATCTGAAACTAGTGACAGTTTTTCTTCCTCCTTTCCAATCTGGATGTCTTTTATTTCTCTTTATTGCCTAGTTGCTATGACTAGGACTTCCAATACAATGTTGAATAAAAGTGGTGAGAGTGGGCATCCTTGTCTTTTTCCTGATCTTAGAGGAAAAGTTTTCAGCTCTTCATCATCATGTATGATGTAAGTTGTGAGCTTGTCATATATGGACTTTATTATGTTGAGGTGCTTTCCTTCTATTCCTAGTTTGTTGAGAATTTTCAACGTAAGGTAGCTAGCTAGTGGGAAGCAGCCGCATGGCACAGGTATATCGGCTCGGTGCTTTGTGACCGCCTGGAGGGGTGGGATAGGGAGGGTGGGAGGGAGGGAGACACAAGAGGGAAGAGATATGGGAACATATGTATATGTATAACTGATTCACTTTGTTATAAAGCAGAAACTAACACACCATTGTAAAGCAATTATACCCCAATAAAGATGTTTAAAAAAAAAATGATGTTGAATTTTTTTCAAACTTTTTTTCTGCATCTATTGAAATGATCATGTGATTTTTACCCTTTATTCTGTTCATGTGCTGTATCACATTGATTGATTTTCATATGTTAAACCATTCTTGTATACCAGGTAAAACCCACTCAGTCACAGTGTATCATCCTTTAATATGCTACTGAATTCAGTGTGTTAGTATTTTTTTGAATATTTTTGCATCTATATTCATTAGGGATATTAGCCTGTAATTTCTTTTCTTGTAGTATTCTTATCTGGCCTCATAAAATGAGTTTGAGAGTGTTCCCTCTGCTTCAGTCGTTTGGAAGAGTTTGAGAAGCACTGACATTAATTCTTCTTTAAATGTTCAGCAGAATTCACTAGTGAAGCCATCTGGTCCTGGGTTTTTCTTTGTTAGGAGGTTTTGATTATTTATTCAATCTCCCTTCTTGTTATAGGTCTGTTCAGACTTTCTATTCCTTCATGATTTAGTCTTGGTGGTAAGTTGTATGTTTCTAGGAATTTATACATTTCTTCTAGGTATTGTTCATTGGTGTATAATTATTCATAGTAGTTTTGTTTTGTTTTGTTTTGTTTTGCGGTACGCGGGCCTCTCACTGTTGTGGCCTCTCCCATTGCGGAGCACAGACCCCGGACGCGCAGGCTCAGCGGCCATGGCTCACGGGCCTAGCCGCTCCGCGGCATGTGGGATCTTCCCGGACTGGGGCATGAACCCGTGCCCCCTGAACCGGCAGGCGGACTCTCAACCACTGTGCCACCAGGGAAGCCCCATAGCAGTTTTTATGATCATTCTTTATTTCTGTGGCCTCAGTTGTAATGTCCCATCTTTCATTTCTGATTTTATTTGAGTCTTCTCTCTTCTGTTCTTAGTCTAGCTAAGGTTTGTCTATTTTGTTTATCTTTTTAAAAAACCAACTCTTGGTTCTGTTGGGTTTTTTTCTCATTTTCCTAATTTCTATTTCATTTATTTCTGCTCTAATGTTTGTGATTTCCTTTCTTCTTCATTCTTCTAACTGAGCTTAGTTCTTCTTTTTTAGCTCTTTGAGGTATAAAGCTCTTGCTTGAGATCTTTCTTCTTTTTAACACACTATTGACTGGGGGATTCTTGCAGAAACGAACGCCTCTGGCTGGCAATTTGTTATGTAAGTGAATACTGAAACACCCACGTTTGGGTAAATATCAACAACTTATTTTGCACTTAATGTATTTCTTTGAAGCTTTGTACATGTCTTACTAAAGCATTCTAATATTTCATTAGAGTGTGATAGGCAGTATAGCAGGCACCTCTGTGCAGGGGAATAGAACATCTATTCCAAACATACCGTGTTTCACTGTGCTTTACCCTGGAAGAGCAGACTCTACACTTTCTGGCTGCACTTGTCTTTTTAGCCTTGTGGTTATTATTTCCTCTAGAATATGTTCTTTTATTTTACCTGATAGTCGACAAGGTGGATCTTTGCACAGGGGTCTTTTAGAAACACCACAAGAAGGACCAGGTGCAGGACTGCCACTACATTCACCAGAATGGTCAGTTACCCATTCTCTAGGTATTGCTAACAAAAATTGCTTGTAAGTCATTTTATCCTGTGCATTTAGACTACAATAAATTTTAAAGCACTGAATAAACCATTTTCGAGTTTTCTGGAGGATATTGAAGTTTTCCAGATATTGATCAGATCAATCAACTCCTTTCATATATTTATTATACTCTAATATACAAGTGGGCTTTAGTTATCTGATGATCAGTCCTCCTATCTTCCTTTCCTGTAGATGCTATGGGGGGAGGCATCATGAATAGTTGTCAGCATGCAGACTAGCCTCTTGCCTTTCCAGAGAAGAAGAATCATTTCTCCCTTCCATAAGAACGCCATTTCTCCCCTCTGTAGATTTTTAGATTTCTCCTTTAATTGGTTTGGTAGACCACAATTCCCTCTTATAATCCCACAAACTCTGGCTTTATTTTTCAACAATATTTCAGATGTGGACACACTGTTGTAATAATTGTCTTGGTAAAGATGGTACCATGAACCAAGATAAGGTTGTACGACCAATAATAGTTTCTTGCAGTTTCTTTCCTTCACCCATGTAAATCTCAAGGTTGCATACATATCCAGTTTCACTTTTGCTAACCATCCTGACCAAAATTCCATATTTTGTAAGTTTTCCAGGGTTATAGGTTTTGAATCTGAGTTGTCCTCCCCACTTTATCATTGCCTCATCAAGTAATAGCTCTCATTTGGGTATATAGATCGATTGAAATCTTGGTAGAAAATAATCCAAAAGAGGTTTAACTTTTGAAATTCTGTCTGCAGGAAGTGGAGTTTCTGAGTTATCATTAAAGTGAAGACATGTCATTATTTGTTCAAACCTTCTTTCAGTCATAATCTTTGGAAAGATAGGTGTTTCAAGTAAGGGATCAGTCGACCAATATTCTTTCCAGTGTGACTTTCTTATTTGTCCCATCAAAATTATTAATCCAAGAAACTTCTTCATGTCATTATTGGTTACATCAGTCCATTTTAAAGCCTTATCATACTTTTTATATGATTTTTCATTCTGTTAGTAATACAAGTTTGTTTGAGAAGCGACCAACTCGAAAAAGTCATTACCAAAAAATAATTCTGTTATTTCACTAACACTTTGCGGGTTATTACATTCAACAGTTACACCTGACACACGTGTAAAGACTTCAAATTTTCATGAAATGTTGTCTTCAAGTCACTCTTCTGTAGAAGCAAAGGAGCATTCTCTAGCACTGTGAGTTTCATTTACACTTTCTGTATCAGAATCAGTCACTAAGGTTTTTCGTCTTTTTCTTGGTCTAATATTCACATCATCTGAATCAGAACTATATTCTGAAGAATTATAATCTTCAGAGACACTAGTATATATGTCACCTGGACAATCAGAGAAAGTATCTGCAAAAAATTCACCGAAAAATTCTTCTTCACTCTAAATTTCATGGAGTCATTGTTTTAAATTTTACAGTAATAAACTTGCATTTATAATATATACAAGGTGGGAACAAAAACCTAACAGAGCAAAATGTGAATGATAATGACAATCATAAGTTGTATAATGAACCCCTGATCAATTTTAAGCTCTAACAACTTCGCATGGTGATGTTAATTGTATCACTCTCTAAAAACGTATTGATATGTCTCCGGTCAATAATGTTCAGGTAACAAAAGATGTATTTATAGGTCTCTGATCAATAATGTGTTAATGTAGGGATTTATTTCTGTGAACTTCCTTCTTAACACTAGTTTTGCTGCATCCCATAAGTTCTGGTATATTTTCATTTTCATTTCTTTCAAGGAATTTCCTAATTTCCTTTCTGATTCCAACTTTGACCTAATGGTTCATAAGTGTGTCATATAATTTCCACATATTTGTAAATTTTCCAGTTTTCCTTCTCTGTCAATTTCTAGTTTCATTCCATTGTGGTAGAAAAGATCCTTGATATTATTTTAATCTTCTTAGATTTGTTAAGACTTGTTTTGTGACCTAACATGTTATCTATCCTGGAGAAAGAGCCATGTGCATTTGAGAAGAATGTGCTTTCTGCTACTGTTGGGTGAAATGTTCCATATATGTCTGTTAGATCCATTTGGTTTATATTATTGTTCAGGTCTTCTGTTTCCCTATTGATCTTCTGTCTAGATGTTCTATCCATTTTTCAAAGTGAGGTACTGAAGACTCCCACCTATTGTATTGCTATCTATTTATCCCTTCAGTCTGTCAAGGTTTGCTTAATACATTTAGGTTCTCTAATGTTGGATGCATATATATTTATAATTGTTATATCTTCCTGGTGAATTTACACTTTCACCATTATATAATGTCCTTCTTTGTCCCTTTTGATAGTTTTTGACTTAAACTTCCTTTTGTCTAAATATAGCTCCTGCTCCCTTTTGGTTACCATTTGCATGGAATATCTTTTTCCATCCCTTTACATGCAGCCTGTATGTATCCTTAAATCTAAAGTAAGTTTCTTTTGCACAGCATACAGTTGGGTCTTGTTTTTTTAATCCAGTCAGCCACTTTGTGTCCTTTGATTGAGTTTAATCCACTTACATTTAAAGTAATTATTGATAGAGAAGGATTTACTATTGCCACTTCATCAGTTGCTTTTGTTAATCTCTTAGTTCTTTTTTCTGTCTTTTCCTCTCTTGCTATCTTCCTTTATGTTTTGCTGGGTTTTTTATATTGATACACTTTGATTTCTTTGTTTGTGTGTGTGTGTGTGTAACTTCTACTGTATTTTTTGTGGTTACTTTGGGGTTTACATAAAATATAACAGTCTGTTTTAAGCAGATAACAACTTAAGTTCAGTTGCATACAAAAACTGCACTTTTACTTCTCTCTCTCTCTCTCACACACACACACACACACACACACACACACACACACACTTTATGTTATTGTTCTCAAAATTTACATCTATTCATGTTGTATAATTTTACCATATTTTTTAGTCATAGCTATTTTAAATATTTTTTCTCTTAACTTTTATACTAGAATGAAAAGTGATTTACCTAACACCATTACAGTAATACAGTATTCTGTATTTGTCTATATATTTACCATTACCAGAGTTTCATACTTCCTTATGCTGTAGTGTTGCTATTTCAAATCTTTTCATTTCAACTTGAAGTACTCCCTTTAGCTATTCTTGTAGGCCAAGTCTAGTGGTGATGAACTCCATCAGCTTTTGTATGGTAAACTCTATTTTTAGTAAAAAAAAAAAAAAAAAAACCACCTTCCCTGGCCTTGAGTAGTACCATGTTCACTATGATGTTCTCGAGCTCCACAGGCTGTGGTACCAACAGGCCCACTGGGCTGAGCCACCAGCCAGGACTACACAAGGGAGCTGGGACCGGATGGCAATTGCCATGGCTCTATTTGGCTCACAGTGACCACACCATAGCTTCCCAAGCCTCCCTGGCTGATGCCGCCTGTCATGTACTCCCCCTCACCTCCCAGTACCACCCTGACAACCTTGGAAATTCTTTATTGATCCATTTTTGAAGATAAGTTTTGCTGGGTATAGTATTCTTAGATGGCAGTTTTTTTCTTTCAGCACTGCCTCTGGCCTGCAAAGTTTCTGCTGAAAAATCCACTGATAGCCTTATAGGGGTTGCCTTGTATGTGACAAGTTGATTTTCTCTTGTTTGTTGTTTTTCACTCCCTTTTTGTCTTTGACTTTTGACAATTTGATTACAGTAGTCTGCCCTTATTGCAGGGATACATTCCAAGACCCCCCAGGGTCTGAAACTATGCATAGTACCAAACCACATACATACTGTTTTTTCTTATACTAACAGGCAGGTAGCATAAAAAGCATGGATACACTAGACAAAGAGATGATTTATGTCCCAGACAGGACAGAGCAGGATGGCATGAGATTTCATCACACTACACAGAACAGCATACAATTTAAAACTTATGAATTGTTTATCTCTGGAATTTTCCATTTAATATTTTTGGACCACAGTTGACCATGGGTAACTGAAACCAAGGAAAGCAAAACTACAGATAATGGCTACTACTGTATAATGCGTCCAGCACAGATTTCTTTGGGTACATGTTTTTCAGTATCTTTTGGGCTACTTAGATCTGGATTTCCATTTCTTTCCCCAGATTTAGGGTATTACCAGCCATTATTTCTTTGAATAAGCTTCCTGGTCCTTTTTCTATCTCTCTTTTCTCCTGCTGATACTCCCATAATGTTTAATGGTATTCAATAAATCCTTTAGCTATCTTCACTCTTCATTTGTTTCTTTTTGCTCCTCTGACTAAACTATTTCCAGTGAGCTATCTTCAAGTTCATTGATCCTTTCTTCTGCTTGATCTAGTCTGCTGTTGAATTTTTCAGTTCAATTGTTGTGTTCTTTAGCTCCATGATTTGTTTCGTACTTATTATATTTTTTATCTCTTTGTTGAAATTCTCACTTTGTTCATGCATTGTTCTCTTGGCCTCAGTGAGCATCTTTATGACTGTTATTTTGAATTCACTGTCAGGTAAATCATATAACTCTGTTTCATTAGGGTCAGTTTCTGGAGATTCATCTCATTCCTTTGTTTGGAACATCTTTGCCTGATTCTTCATTTTCCTTAGCTCTCTGTGCTGGTGTCTACATATTCGACAAAGCAGGCATCTTTCCTAGACTTTGTGGACTGGCTTTATGCAAGAGAAGACCTCCCACCAAACAGCTGGGCTTCTACCAACTCTCACTCCCTATGGAGAAACAGGCAGCTGCAGTTTTTGTCTACTTACTCTGTGCTGAGCCAGAGGGGGCAGGGAGCTGTGGTGTTTTACCAGTCTAAGCCACCCCCTCCATTTCTCCCTACCAGGTGGCTAGACTTTGATGGATCCATCAGAACTCCAAGACGGGCAAGACAAAGCCAGTTTTCTGGGGAGCCCCCTCAGAAAGGCTAGAGTGCTGGACTATGAACCAACCCCCAGGGGCAGGGACTCCAGTGAGAAGGTATCCCAAATATCCCTACTGAGGCAAGACTGAACACAAACCTGATTCATCATTCAGTGAGCATTCCACCAAACCACAAGGTCTCAAAGATTTGTGAACAAAGGTTTAAGTTCACCCTAGAAACCTTCCCCAGGTGACCTCATACAAACCAATTGCTTCTCCTAATGCTTACTTCTTGAGGCTTTCCAATCTTATTCGCTCCAAATGTATCTTTCAATGTCTAGTACCTCTCATACATGCCTCAAATCCAATATGTATAAAATCTATAAACTGCTTCTCCTCTATGTAAACAGCAAACCAATGTCCTCAAAGCCCAACTAGATTCCTCGAAGGTTGCTTGATGCTTCCCTTTCCTTCTGAACAGATTCCAATCACTTTCCAAATTGCAGACTGTTCCTCCGTCATTTTTATCATTCATTCCCCACCCCACACCATCATTTCACAACCAGATGACATCACCTCATCACTGGCATCTCTGCCTCCACTCTGGCCCCCTTGCCCACTGCTACCAGAATAATAGTCCTAAAATTCAAATCTTGTATCATTTCCCTGCTTAAAATCTTTAATAGTTCCCCCTTAGCTTTCAGACTAAAGTTCAAACTTTTTAACTTAGCACATAGGCCTGTCACAAGTAGGTCTATGCCTACCTCTGCAGCTTCAACTCTTGTTCCTCCCACAAAATCATCCTTCATCCCAGCCGTTTAGAACTACTACTGGTCCTTAAGCATGTACTATTCCCTCCAGGTAAAATGCTCTCTGCCCGCACCACTTTCTTTGTCTAGTTAACTCACTCTCCAAACTTAGCCTTGCATTATTCATTCAAAACACTCCCTTGATATAACTGCCATCATGCCTCCACAATAATTCCAGGAGAACAGGACCATGGTAGTGTATTTTCTAAATCTGACTCTCTAGCACATATTATGGTGACTGGCACACAGTAAGCACACAAAAAATAACTGTCTGCTGAATGGACTAATTAATGAAACTCGAGCTACCTGGAATGATGCAAGTCCTTTTTAAAAGTTAAATTTTTTTACATGGCTTAAATTTCCTTTGTCTCTAAAGTTTTCAATATGAAATTCAGCACAAATCCAGCAATTTGTGTCCTATTTGTCTCCATTTCTTATTTCTCCTATTCCATCTAATACCAGTCCTGTGACTTGGTTTTTTCTTTAAATGTTAAAAGCTCTCTACATATTTTGCCAAGAATCTCCTGTAGAATATACTTGGCTTCTAACAGCAATTTAACTATATAGTAATTTCTCTCCTTATAAACTGCTGATATTTTTAAAAATAAGATTTAGAAACCCTTTTGCTGGTACATATCTGCACTTTAACAATAGAAGGTGGCATCAAAAAGTCTCAGTTACCATTATTGTAATGTGTGATTTTCTGTCAATGTTATGAATATTCTTCATATTCAGAATTATTGTTCAGTATACAAATGCTTTATAGCAATGCTTGTAGCAAATATTAAATATGTATTTGACATGAAAAGTTATTAAATAGAGGTGCCATTTCCTATAATGACATCGGTCTATTTTTTAATCCAAAGGGACAAATATTCCCATTTAAAAAAAATAAAACAGGCTATGGTATGATAACAGAAAAAGTCAGAGAAGTTAGTTCAACTCAGGAGTCAAATTTATTTCCCTTCATTTTTAGGAATAAGGAGAATATTGCACTGCAGGAGTCGAAAAATGGGAGCAAGGTACCATAGTGGAAAAAGGTAGGACAAGGAAAGGAAGGAAGGTGAAAGAAAATTTGCACCAGTTCTTACAAGGTATTTTATATATTATATCATTTAATCTTCACAAGGCCCCTAAGTATTCAGAGTAAGTTTTATTATCCATATAGTTCAGAAGAAGAAACTAAGGTTCACAAATTTTTAATTTTCCCAAAGTCGCCCAGCTAATCAACAACAGAACCAGGATTCAGGCAAGGTCTCCCTGCTGCCAAAAGCCATCTTTGCTCTCCATCTTGCCCTGACCCCCAAAGAAAGCAAGAGATATGCAAGCCAACATTCTCTCAAAGAAAACTGACCCTTACAAAATTCATATGCCAATAAAATAGGATGTGGAATCTCGAGATGTATAAATAGTACAAAAAAGTTAAAAAAAACTTGAACAGTACCAGAGAGAAATTTTTAAATTTAAATTCCCATAGAAAATTATCAGCAGTGGTGGTAATAAAGCCAAACTGCCTTTCCAAGTTTCTACAATTAATTACATACTGAAATATCATCGCTTTTTTTCTCTGTCCTCTCTTACCTTTGATTTGGACTTAATTCCCCCCAGAAGAAAACATGTACTTCCTTAAGGAACTAGACACATTTAAAACTGCCAAGTCAGGAATCCTTGATATATTTAATTATATATTAACTCTGTATTGGCTGGCAGTACTTATCCTATGGAGAGTTACTCAGTGAATCATGTTTGCATGAGTTGGTGGTCTCAGTCTACATCTTCATAAATGTTTGATCATAACTGCATCTCTGGGACAGTCTCAGTGGAAAGAGGATAATTTAATAAAGATAAGGAATCAGGAAATATATAGGTATGGACTATCAATCAAAAGTAGAGTAATATCTCATTTACCCGACTTATAAAAGGAAATATACCTCAATAGGGATGAAGAATTTTGTTATTTAGAAAAAAATTATAATAAGGAAGAAAAGAGTAAGGCCACTTAAGAAAACATTGTGATAGCAGAGGAATTCTTTGACACTGTGCAATAAAGAATAAATACCAAAAAAAATGTAGCAGGGATTTTTGTCAGTGTTATTGGGGGGAGAAAGCCCAAACTGAGCAGAAGCTTGCATAAAATAATAAGACTGGAGGAGAGGCAGGTCTTTGTCCATCATATTCAAAACTAGGAAAAGAAATAAAAAATTAGGCCACTGCTTTTGAAAGAAGAATGTGTGTCCAGAAGAAGAAATCTAGATCTTCAAAGTTGATGCCCTCCCCGCAAAAAACATAGATTATTTTACAATAGGATGGTGTGTGTGTGAGAGAGAGAGAAAGAGACAGAGAGAAAAAGAGAGAGAGAGAGAGAGAGAGAGGGAGTTGACTACAGAGTTCTTAGGAAAGGAACAGTTTATATTGAGGAAAATACCTTCAGATGTAATTTAAGAGACATAGTGATATCTGAGGACACAAATGAGCAGAGGCCGAGTCAACGGTGGCTTGACAGAATATTTTACTCCTTAGGGGTGTGAGGGAAAACAAAGGAGAGTAGGTAGGGAGAAAGGAGGTAGAAGGACAATGAGATGAAGTTGCTTCAAAGGATTTTGAAGATTTCTAATATACAAACTGAAACCACTTAGAATATATTGTTACACTACAGAACCCCCTCCCTTCCACCTTCCAAGTTTCTAATAGATTTGCCATATACATGAACATGCCTTGTGCGGGAGTATTTGTATGTATATGTGTGTGTTAAAGGGGAAAAGGGTCATCTTCCAAGTATGAATTAACATACTATAGAATAGCAGTAGAAAGACCATCCATAACCTAAAGTAATTCTGTGGAAGCAAGAGCTTGGAGCCAGAGATGACCCTGAGAATATGAGCCTAAGAAAATTTGCAGAAATCTTGGGAGAACATTGTACTTTACAGGACGTGGAATGAGGGTTCAAACCAATTATATCTAGATCTTAAGGGCAAGGAGATGCTAGCAGATGAGTGGTTTATAACCATAAGTAAGTAGGATGTGAGTAACTGAAAAATGAAAGTCAAAAAAAAAATAGAAAAGGAATAAAACCAAGCAAACAATGGTCACTTAGAGCTCTTATGGGGTTATTAAAAGTAAGTCATGCCAAACTAACGTCATTTCCCTTAAAATTGGGGCTACGAGACTGGCAAATCTGTGATGCCACAGATATAATACATCTTGATTTCAGAAAGGCCTTTGAGAAAGTACTAGAGAATAAAATAAAGAAACATGGTTTATTCATTCAAATGAAGTGAGTTTGAAGCTCATTTCAACGACTTTATTCAAAACATGTTAATATTTGATTGATGCTATCTAAAAGAAAGCTATAGCATTAAACAATTTTTAATGAATAAATTGTTAAAGAAATCTGAAAATGGCACCAATTTGGGAGGGGAAAACAAATCAAACATCAAAAAGATCTGGATGGGGCTTCCCTAGTGGAGCAGGGGTTGAGAGTCCGCCTGCCGATGCAGGGGACACGGGTTCGTGCCCCGGTCCAGGAAGATCCCACATGCCACGGAGCGGCTGGGCCCGTGAGCCGTGGCCGCTGAGCCTGTGCATCCGGAGCCTGTGCTCCGCAGTGGGAGAGGCCACAACAGTGAGAGGCCCGTGTACAGCAAAAAAAAAAAAAAAAAAAAAGATCTGGATGGATATAACAAAAAGACAACTAAGAAGATAAAATGCATTGAATATAAATATAACATCAACCTTTACATATAAAAAGATAAAACTAGTATCACAGGAGGAAGATCTAGATTAAAAGTAGTCTGAGTTCAGAGACTTGGAGGTTTTAATTGCTCACAAAATCAGTAAGAACCAACAGCATGACAAGGCTATCATAATAGGTAAGATAATACTGGACATTAAATCAGGGAGGTAACTGTCCAAGTATAATATGGAATGTTCATATGAAAGCATTTGTTTTTATTTCAAGATGTTTTGATTTCAACATTTTATGGCAGTTACCTATCTAGAATATGCATAGGAAAGGATTTACAGAGATGATTTGGGGGATTTTTGTTTCCTATATTAGCAAATTAGTAAGTCACAATTCAACCCTCTGCTGAAGAAAACTAACAAAATTTGATGAAATATAAAATACTTCATGTTAAAAACATCAAAAAGCTAACAAAACAGTGCGGAATTTCCTGATATAAGTTCCAGAAGAGGTAACATTTAGTATACAAAGATAGCCATTCACATGAGAAGACAAGACACCATGAGCATAATAAAATGACAGCAGCACAAGCAGACACCCAGGGAGTCCAGACACTGAAATTTTCAAACTTTAACCATAAAACAAATCTGCTTACAGTGTTAAAGTACATCAAAAAACTTAAAAGCTTTTGCACAGCAAAGGAAAATATAAACAAGATGAAAAGACAACCCTCAGAATGGGAGAAAATATTTGCAAATGAAGCAACTGACATAGGATTAATCTCCAAAATTTACAAGCAGCTCATGCAGCTCGATAACAAAAAAAACAAACAACCCAATCCAAAAATGGACAGAATACCTAAATAGACATTTCTCCAAAGAAGATATACAGATTGCCAACAAACACAAGAAAGGATGCTCAACATCACTAATCATTAGAGAAATGCAAATCAAAACTACAATGAGATATCATCTCACACCAGTCAGAATGGCCATCATCAAAAAATCGAGAAACAATAAATGCTGGAGAGCATGTGGAGAAAAGGGAACCCTCTTGCATTGTTGGTGGGAATGTAAATTGATAGAGCCACTATGGAGAACAGTGTGGAGGTTCCTTAAAAAACTAAAAATAGAACTGCCATACAACCCAGCATTCCCACTACTGGGCATATACCCTGAGAAAACCATAATTCAAAAAGAGTCATGTACCACAATGTTCATTGCAGCTCTCTTCACAACAGCCAGGACATGGAAGCAACCTAAGTGTCCATCGACAGATGAATGGATAAAGAAGATGTGGCACACATATACAATGGAATATTACTCAGCCATAAAAAGAAATGAAACTGAGTTATTTGTAGTGAGGTGGATGGACCTAGAGACTGTCATACAGAGTGAAGTAAGTCAGAAAGAGAAAAACAAATACCGTATGCTAACATATATACATGGAATCTAAAAAACAAAGAAAAATGGTTCTGAAGAACCTAGGGGCAGGACAGGAATAAAGATGCAGACGTAGAGAATGGACTTGAGGACACGGGGAGGGGGAAGGGTAAGCTGGGACAAAGTGCGAGAGTGGCATGGACATATATATACACTACCAAATGTAAAACAGATAGCTAGTGGGAAGCAGCCGCATAGCACAGGGAGATCAGCTCGGTGCTTTGTGACCACCTAGAGAGATGGGATAGGGAGGATGGGAGGGAGACGCAAGAGGGAAGAGATATGGGAACATATGTATATGTATAGCTGATTCACTTCATTATAAAGCAGAAACTAACACACCATTGTAAAGCAATTATACTCCAATAAAGATGTTAAAAAAAAAAGACTGAAACAAGATCATACAAGACATGGAAATTCTAGAGTATCCAGAGTAGTCTGAAACTGTCATATAAGGAACATTCAAAGGTCAAGAAATTTTTAGCTTAAATAAGATAAGACATATGTAAGTCCTAAGAGTAACCATCAGTTACTTGAAAACTGCATTCTCCTATTGCCTTGATTCTGTGTTTCTCCAGAAAGTAAACTAGAAGCAGTGAATGGAAATAGCAGGGATGCAGCTTTAAGCTCAGTTTGAGAAAAATGTCTTCAGCAATTAGAATTATCCAATATCTGCTTCACTGTCTCACAGAATTGAGATTGCTATCACAGAAAGTGATCACATAAATTGTTAGACAGTTGTGTGTATCGCATATTGTAGGACAGTCTATCTACTTCAATAAGATACTAGAGTAGAAGGGCACTGAAGTTTATCCACTACGATTTTTTCATTCTAAGTAGAAATTTAATAGAACCATAAACATTAAAAATATTCTAAGTCACAATATTCCAATGTATGGTCTGAGAATGTTCCAGGATTCATATATTATAGAAGAGTTCTGGGGTCAAGAAATTTGGGAAACTCTGGGTTAAGCAAAGTTAAACAACTTTCTTTGCTTCAATATTTCTCACCAACTTTAACGCTAATGTGCATCAAAAACATTCAAAGGGAATTTCAGTGTGCAGCACTGACCATAATAAAAACTTTTTTTCATGTTGCATATTTATAAGACAGGTTCTGCAGAATACTTTTAGGGGAATATTGGGCTAAATAATTCTAATCTTAATCTCCAAAAATATTTTTCAATTTGCCTTCATTCTATGTGAAACCTTGAAAGAATTGAGTTGAATAATACAATTCAAATATAAATTTTTATAAGGATGAAACAATAAAAAACTATCACAATTTACCACCTCCTAATTGATTATAAAGGCAGTAATTTTCACCTTACCAAAGCCTTTCATTCTGCCTATCCCAACAAATCTAGAGTTAAAACAGGAAATACTGGGTCATTGGAACTAGGAATTACCTGGCATTTAATCTTTCATGCTCACTTCTGGTTATAGCATTTATCAGTGTCTATATTCAAATATAAAAAATGAAGCTCAGAAATTTTCAGGGATTTGTTTAAGGTATCCAACAAACCAGTAGCCAAGTAACAAAAAACATTGTTCAAATATCTCACATACAAATCTATTGGTAGATAGTTGCTAGTGATGAAAACTAATCCCTTTCCTGAAAAGCTACTTAAACAACAGCTACAACAAAAAGGTGCCAAATTGCCTTTTTGCAGTAATAAAACTATCAAAAGAAAAGGAATCTGAAAGTATAAAGGAAAGGTCACTCTACTTTAGGGTTAAAACAAATATTAATAAGTAAGAGAAAGATTAAAAAAAAAAAAGGTTTAGCTTAGCAATTAGAGAAAATGATTTTGACAAGAAGGTCAATCAGACAAGGCCATCATTTGCCTAATAACGTAGTGATACTACAGTCACCAAGCGCCTTTATGAAAATGCAGATGTATTAATGAACAGAAGAGCAAGGGTCCTATTTAAAGTAGGAGAAACAGCAGCGACTCCAAAGAGTTCTTTGCAACCTTTTCATCTAGACACTACTAATGACTTGGTCAAACTAAATAAATTAAGAAAGTGAAGAAGGCTGAAATAAAATTCTCCTTCTACTAAGCTTCTGCTAAATGGTTTTGTCTAACAAAATAAAGCAAGCAAGATATCTTGCTGCCTTTGTAGTCTCTCCTAGTTAAAATATGTTCTTTACTCTTATTAAATCCATTTATACATTTTCATAATGGATTACTACAGACAACACAGACTACCTGCAAACATGCACTGTTTATCTTAGATCAAGAGGAGCTGGCAGGGCTTCCCTGGTGGCGCAGTGGTTGAGAGTCTGCCTGCCAAAGCGGGGGACACAGGTTCGTGCCCCGGTCCGGGAAGATCCCACATGCCGCGGAGCGGCTGGGCCCGTGAGCCATGGCCGCTGAGCCTGCGCGTCCGGAGCCTGTGCTCCACAACGGGAGAGGCCACAACAGTGAGAGGCCCGTGTACCGCAAAAAAAAAAAAAAAAAAAGAGGAGCTGGCAAAGTAGTTTTCATTTACAAACTAGCATAAGCTTCCACATGCCTTAAGCTTTTAAGTTTCTCGTTCTCAAATTATTTATATTTACATATTTGTTTTCTATATTATCTATATAATTGTTACTATATATATATTTATATAGGGCATAATCATTTAAACGGTCAAAAGCCTAGAACTTTCTCCTAGCCATTTCCTTATCAGTAACTCATCTTCTGTTTTTCAGTCTCCCACTGGCTTTAAGACTAACTTCTGGCTTCATTCTTGTCAAGTATGCATTAGTTTCACAACCCAATCCAGTCATCTTCTGATGGGTGACATTAAGAAACGTGACTGAGGCCGGGATGCGCTCGGATTGATGCCAGGTTCAGAAAATGGAATTGTAAGTGAGAACAATGCCAAGGTAAACTAAGCCATCTTTTACTTACAGCTGACACATGCTGCAAGAGACACATGACATCAATCATATCTGCGAGGATAAGGAGTCTGGTAACTGCAGCCAACAAGGCACGGGCAGCTTGAACCACAGCCTCCCTTTTTGGGAGATAACAGGGATCATCTGCAAATCTCTCAGCTGATACTTTCAGAGCTTCACCTGAAACACATAATCCCAAATAAGTTATACTTTAATTTCACTTATGCCTGTTGCAGCATTTATCATCCAACCTAATTCCAAGTACATTCCATAACTAAGGATAATATTAAAATACTGTCACGACACTAGAACATCGTCTCTCAATAAACAATGCAGTTTCAAACTGACATTTGTTTTTGATAAATGCTCTGGAGTTTAAGAAGCGGGACACCATTTTCCCGCAAGAAAATTGTGCTCAATTGACTAGCAGCATCTAATAAAATTGCTGTCAACTTCTGCATTTACTGAATCTCATTTGCTATGAAAGGTTTCATTACTAAGACTTCAATCGGAAACAATCTTTTTTATAAAAATAAGGTAAATCTTCACTGAGTTACTTTTGAATTCAATGGATGCTAGAAAAGAGCTAGCCTTTAAGACAGTAAGACAGCAGATCTCTGGTAAAAGTTTAACATAGGCAGATTTATTCTAAACTGTCAATATAATGAACAAACTATACCCTAAACTTAGTCACAGAAATAATATTTCATAGTACTTGTTACAGAAATATGGTACTTGTTACATAATAGTACTTGTTACAGAAATATGTTACAGAAATATGTTTCATTTTTTTAAATGAAAAAATAAGGTTTTTTTCATTTAAAATGTTTTATTATAAAAGTAACAGGTACTCATTTATTTTCCAAAGTTCACAGTTCAGAAAGGCATAAAATAACAAGAAAATGTCCCTCTTTACCCCCACTCCAGTAACATAATTGTTAAAGATTTACCACATCCACTATTTTTTAAATTTTTCAATTTAAACTTACTTTTATTATGAAAGCAATATGTGACTCATTACTTTTAAATAATTCACCAAACTAAAGAGTATAGAGTGCAATTTTTTTTGACTCCATACTAATCCCAAAAACATCCATTAAGTTCTTGTATATCTATCCAGAAATTTTTTTATGAATGTATGCATTATGTGGGGGCTTATGTATACATGTACACTTATAAATTCAAATTATGTTTTATTAGTATATTCACATATATTCATATATTTGAAAGATTTTATGTCAAGAGAAAACATTAAATAGGTATTATATGTTATAAAAGGAACATATAGAAGATACAGATTCTTTTCACAAACAGTATTATACTAAAAACTTTCAACAATCTGTTCTTTTCACTTATCAACTTATTTTCTTTTCACATTGGGATACAGATGACCACGAAGCAATAGAGCAAAGAACTTAGTGTGGGCAGAAGCCACTTAGCCTCTTTATGTTTCATTTTTCTCCACTGTAAATGGAGCTAATAATAATATCTACAATTTTTATGAAGATTAAATGAGAGCAGTAGTTGGAACTTAAAGACTTAATTAGCTGTTATTGTCATTCTTTTTAATGCTTTAATAAAGTTACTTTTTATTGATATATTACAACTTATTTTACCAGGCCCCCCCTTTTTTTAGTAAGTTCTTTTTCCAGCTTTATTGAGAAATAATTGGCATCTATCACTGTGTAAGTTTAAGGCATACAGCATGATGGTCTGATTTATACATATTGTGAAGTAATTATCACAGTAGGTTCAGCTAACATTCATCATCTCATACAGATACAATAAAAAGAAAAGAGAAGATTTGAGAAGATGGCGGCAGAGTGAAACGCGGAGATCACCTTTCTCCCCACAGATACATCAGAAATACATCTACACGTGGAGCAACTCCTACAGAACACGCACTGAATGCTGGCAGAAGACCTCTGACCTCCCGAAAAGCAAGAAACTCCCCACGTACCTGGGTAGGGCAAAAGAAAAAAGAATAAACAGAGACAAAAGAATAGGGACGGGACCTGCACCAGTGGGAGGGAGCTGTGAAGGAGGAAACGTTTCCACACACTAAGAAGTCCCTTCGCAGGCGGAGACTGTGGGTGGCGGAGGGGGGAAGCTTCGGAGCCATGGAGGAGAGCGCAACAACAGGGGTGCGGAGGGCAAAGCGGGGAGATTCCCGCACAGAGGATCAGGGCCTACGGTTACTCAGCAGCCCGAGAGGCTTGTCTGCTCACCCACCGGGGCGGGCGGGGCTGGGAGCTGAGGCTCGGGCTTCGGTCGGAGCGCAGGCAGAGGACGGGGGTTGGCAGTGTGAACACAGCCTGAAGGGGGCTAGTGCGTCACGTCTGGCCAGGAAGGAGTCCGGGAAAAAATCTCAAACTGCCGAAGAGGCAAGAGAGTTTTTCTTCCCTCTTTGTTTCCTGGTGCGCGAGGAGAGGGGATTAACAGCGCCGCTTAAAGGAGATCCAGAGACAGGCACAAGCCGCGGCTATCAGCGCGGACCCAGAGACGGGCATGAGACACTAAGGCTGCCACTGCAACCACCAAACAATGCTGTGTACAAGCACAGGTCACACTCCACACCTCCCCTCCCAGGAGCCTGTGCAGCCCGCCACTGCCAGGGTCCTGTGATCCAGGGACAACTTCCCGGGGAGAACGCACAGCGCGCATCACGCTGGCGCAACGTCACACCGGCGTCTGCCGCCGCAGGCCCGCCCCGCACTCCATACCCCTCCCTCCCCCCTCTCCCCACCCCCCACCCCCCCGGCCTGAAGGAGCCAGAGCCCGTGAATCAGCTGATCCTTTAACCCCGTCCTGTCTGAGCAACAAACGGACGCCCTCAGGCGACCTACACGCAGAGGCGGGACCAAATCCAAAGCTGAACCCCAGGAGCTGTGGTAACAAAGAAGAGAAAGGAAAATTTCTCCCAAAAGCCTCAGAAGCAGCGGATTAAAGCTCCACAAAACACTTGATGTACCCTGTATCTGTGGAATACCTGAATAGACAACGAATCATCCCAAATTGAGGAGGTGGACTTTGGGAGCAAGATGTATTATTTTTTCCCCTTTTCCTCTTTTTGTGAGTGTGTATATGTAGGATTCTGTGTGAGATTTTGTCTGTATAGCTTTGCTTTCACCATTTGTCCTGGAGTTCTGTCCGTCTGGTTTTTTTTTCCTTTAAAAAATTTTTTTTCATAATTATTTTTTATTTCAATAACTTTATTTTATTTTATCTTACTTTATTTTATTTTATGCTCTTTCTTTCTATTTTTTCTGCCTTTTATTCTGAGCCATGTGGATGAAAGGCTCTTGGTGCTCCAGCCAGGAGTCTGTGCTGTGCCTCTAAGGTGGGAGTGCCAAGTTCAGGACACTGACCACAAGAGACCTCCCAGCTCCACGTAATATCAAATGGCGAAAATCTCCCAGAGATCTCCATCTCAACACCAAGACCCAGCTTCACTCAACGACCAGCAAGCTACAGTGCTGGACACTCTATGCCAAACAACTATCAATACAGAAACACAGCCCCATCCATTAGCAGAGAGGTGCCTAAAATCATAATAAGGCCACAGACACCCCAAAATACACCACCAGACATGGACCTGCCCACCAGAAAGACAAGATCCAGCCTCATCCACCAGAACACAGGCACCAGGTCCCCTCCACTGGAAGCCTACAAAACCCACTGAACCAACCTTAGCCACTGGGGACAGACACCAAAAACAATGAGAACTATGAACCTGCAGATTGCAAAACGGAGACCCCAAATACAGTAAGATAAGCAAAATGAGAAGACAGAAAAACACACAGCACATGAAGGAGCAAGGTAAAAACGAACGAGACCTAACACATGAAGAGGAAATAGGCAGTCTAACTGAAAAAGAATTCACAATAATGATACTAAAGATGATCCAAAATCTTGGAAATAGAATAAATACAAGAAACATTTAAAAAGGACCTAGAAGAACTAAAGAGGAAACAAGCAATGATGAACAACACAATAAATGAAATTAAAAATACTCTAGAAGAGATCAGTAGCAGAATAACTGAGGCAGAAGAACGGATAGGTGACCTGGAAGATAAAATAGTGGAAATAACTACTGCATAGCAGAATAAAGAAAAAAGAATGAAAACAACTGAGGACAGTCTCAGAGACCTCTGGGACAACATTAAACGCACCAACGTTCGAATTATAGGGTTCCCAAAAGAGGAAGAGAAAAAGAAAGGGACTGAGAAAATATTTGAAGAGATTATAGTTGAAAGCTTGCCTAACATGGGAAAGGAAATAGTTAATCAAGTCCAGGAAGCACAGAGAGTCCCATACAGGATAAATCCAAAGAGAAACATGCCAAGACACATATTAATCAAACTCTCAAAAATTAAATACAAATAAAACATATTAAAAGCAGCAAGGGGAAAACAACAAAATACACACAAGGGAATCCTCATAAGGTTAACAGCTGATCTTTCAGCAGAAACTCTGCAAGCCAGAAGGGAGTGGCAATACATATTTAAAGTGATGAAGGAGAAAAACCTACAACCAAGGTTACTCTACCCAGCAAGGATCTCATTCAGATTTGATGGATAAATTAAAACCTTAACACACAAGCAAAAGCTGAGAGTTCAGCACCACCAAACCAGCTTTACAACAAACGCTAAAGGAACTTCTCTAGGCAAGAAACAAAAGAGAAGGAAAAGACCTACAATAACAATCCCAAAACAATTAAGAAAATGATAATAGGAACATACATATCGATAATTACCTTAAATGTAAATGGATTAAATGCTCCCACCAAAAGACACAGACTGGCTGAATGGATACAAACACAAGACCCATATATATGCTGTCTACAAGAGACACACTTCAGACCTAGGGACACATACAGACTGAAAGTGAGAGGATGGAAAAAGATATTCCATGCAAATGGAAATCAAAAGAAAGCTGGAGTAGCAATTCTCATATCAGAAAAAATAGACTTTAAAATAAAGACTATTACAAGAGACAAAGAAGGACACTACATAATGATCAAGGGATCAATCCAAGAAGAATATATAACAATTGTGAATATTTATGCACCCAACATAGGAGCACCTCAATACATAAGGCAAATACTAACAGCCATAAAAGGGGAAATCGACAGTAACACAATCATAGTAGGGGACTTTAACACCCCACTTTCACCAATGGACAGATCATCCAAAATGAAAGTAAATAAGGAAACACAACCTTTAAATGATACATTAAACAAGATGGACTTAATTGATATTTATAGGACATTCCATCCAAAAACAACAAAATACACATTTTTCTCAAGTGCTTAAGGAATATTCCACAGGATAGATTATATCTTGGGTCACAAATCAAGCCTTGGTAAATTTAAGAAAATTGAAATTATATCAAGTATCTTTTCTGACCGCAATGCTATGAGACTAGATATCAATTACAGGAAAAGATCTGTAAAAAATACAAACACATGGAGGCTAAACAATACACTACTTAATAACCAAGTGACCACTGAAGAAATCAAAGAGGAAATCAAAAAGTACCTAGAAACAAATGACAATGGAGACACGACGACCCAAAACCTATGGGGTGCAGCAAAAGCAGTTCTAAGTGGGAAGTTTATACCAATACAATCCTACCTTAAGAAACAGAAAACATCTCAAATAAACCACCTAACCTTGCACCTAAAGCAACTGGAGAAAGAAGAACAAAAAAACCCCAAAGTTAGCAGAAGGAAAGAAATCATAAAGATCAGATCAGAAATAAATGAAAAAGAAATGAAGGAAACGATAGCAAAGATCAATAACACTAAAAGCTGGTTCTTTGAGAAGATAAACAAACTTGATAAACCATTATCCAGACTCATCAAGCAAAAAACGGAGAAGACTCAAATTAATAGAATTAGAAATGAAAAAGGACAAGTAACAACTGACACTGCAGAAATACAAAGGATCATGAGAGATTACTACAAGTAACTCTATGCCAATAAGATGGACAACCTAGAAGAAATGGACAAGTTCTTAGAAATGCACAACCTGCCATGGCTGAACCAGGAAGAAATAGAAAATATGAACAGACCAATCAAAAGCACTGATATTGAAATTGTGATTTAAAATCTTCCAACAAACAAAAGCCCAGGACCAGATAGCTTTACCGGCGAATTCGATCAAACATTTAGAGAAGAGTTAACACCTTTCCTTCTCAAACTCTTCCAAAACAGAGCAGAGGGAGGAACACTCCCAAACTCATTCTACGAGGCCCCCATCACCCTGATACCAAAACCGGACAAAGATGTCACAAAGAAAGAAAATTACAGGCCAATATCACTGATGAACATAGATGCAAATATTCTCAACAAAATACTAGCAAACAGAATCCAACAGCACATTAAAAGGATCATACACATGATCAAATGGGGTTTATTCCAGGAATGCAAGGATTCTTAAATATATGCAAATCAATCACCATTATACACCATATTAACAAATTGAAGGAGAAAAACCATATGATCATCTCAATAGATTCAGAGAAAGCTTTCGACAAAATTCAACACCCATTTATGATAAAAATCCTACAGAAAGTAGGCATAGAAGGAACTTTCTTCAACATAATAAAGGCCATATATGAAAAACGCACACCCAACATTGTCCTCAATGGTGAAAAACTGAAACCATTTCCACTAAGATCAGGAACGAGACAAGGTTGCCCACTCTCACCACTATTATTCAACATAGTTTTGGAAGTTTTAGCCACAGCAATCAGAGAAGAAAAGGAAATAAAAGGAATCCAAATCAGAAAAGAAGAAGTAAAGCTGTCACTGTTTGCAGATGACATGATACTATACATAGAGAATCCTAAAGATGCTACCAGAAAACTACTAGAGCTAATCAATGAATTTGGTAAAGTAGCAGGATGCAAAACTAATGCACAGAAATCTCTGGCACTCCTATACACTAATGATGAAAAATCTGAAAGTGAAATTAAGAAAACACTCCCATTTACCATTGCAACAAAAAGAATAAAATATCTAGGAATAAACCTACCTAAGGAGACAGAAGACCTGTATGCAGAAAGTTTTATAAGACACTGATGAAAGAAATTAAAGATGATACAAACAGATGGAGAGATATACCATGTTCTTGTATTGGAAGAATCCACATTGTGAAAATGACTATACTACCCAAAGCAATCTACAGATTCGATGCAACCCCTATCAAACTACCAAGGACATTTTTCACAGAGGTAGAACAAAAAATTTCACAATTTGTATGGAAACACAAAAGACCCCGAATAGCCAAAGCAATCTTGAGAACAAAAAATGGAGCTGGAGGAATCAGGCTCCCTGACTTCAAACTATACTACAAAACTACAGTAATCAAGACAGTATGGTACTGGAATAAAACCAGAAATATAGATCAATGGAACAGGATAGAAAGCCCAGAGATTAAACTCATGCACATATGGACACCTTATCTTTGATAAAGGAGGCAAGAATATACAGTGGATAAACGACAGCCTCTTCAATAAGTGGTGCTGGGAAAACTGGACAGCTACATGTAAAAGTATGAAATTAGAACACTCCCTAACACCATACACAAAAATAAACTCAAAATGGATTAAAGACCTAAATGTAAGGCCAAAAACTATCAAACTCTTAGAGGAAAACATAGGCAGAACACTCTATGACATAAATCACAGCAAGATCCTTTTGACCCACCTCCTAGAGAAATGGAAATAAAAACAAAAATAAACAAATGGGACCTAATGAAACTTAAAAGCTTTTGTGCAGCAAAGGAAACCATAAACAAGACCAAAAGACAACCCTCAGAATGGGAGAAAATATTTGCAAATGAAGCAACTGACATAGGATTAATCTCCAAAATTTACAAGCAGCTCATGCAGCTCAATAACAGAAAAACAAACAATCCAATCCAAAAATGGGCAGAAGACATAAATAGACATTTCTCCAAAGAAGATATACAGATTGCCAACAAACACATGAAAGAATGCTCAACATCATTAATCAGTAGAGAAATGCAAATCAAAACTACAATGAGATATCATCTCACACCAGTCAGAATGGCCATCATTAAAAAACCGAGAAACAGTAAATGCTGGAGAGGGTGTGGAGAAAAGGGAACCCTCTTGCACTGTTGCTGGGAATGTAAATTGATAGAGCCACTATGGAGAACAGTATGGAGGTTCCTTAAAAAACTACAGATAGAATTACCATATGACCAAGCAATCCCACTACTGGGCATATACCCTGAGAAAACCATAATTCAAAAAGATTCATATACCAAAATATTCATTGCAGCTCTATTTACAATAACCAGGACATGGAAGCAACCAAAGTGTCCACTGACAGATGCATGGATAAAGAAGATGTGGCACATATATACAATGGAATATTACTCAGCCATAAAAAGAAACGAAATTGAGTTATTTGTAGTGAGGTGGATGGACCTAGAGTCTGTCATACAGAGTGAAGTAAGTCAGAAAGAGAAAGACAAATACCGTATGCTAACACATATATTTGGAATCTTAGGGGAAAAAAAAGTTCTGAAGAATCTGGGGGCAAGACAGGAATAAAGACACAGACCTACTAGAGAATGGACTTGAGGATATGGGGAGGGGGAAGGGTAAGCTGTGATAAAGCAAGAGAGTGGCATGAACATATATACACTACCAAACGTAAAATAGATAGCTAGTGGGAAGCAGCCGCATAGCACGGGGAGATCAGCTCGGTGCTTTGTGACCACCTAGAGGGGTTCGATAGGGAGGGTGGGACGGAGGGAGACGCAAGAGAGAAGAGATATGGGAACACAGTATATGTATAACTGATTCACTTTGTTATAAAGCAGAAACTAACATACCATTGTAAAGCAATTATACTCCAATAAAGATGTTAAAAAATAAATTAAATTAAATTATTTAAGGAAAAAAAAGAGAAGAAAAGGGGAAAAAAGAAAAAAATGTTCCTTGTGATGAGAATTCTTAGGATTTACTATCTTATCAATTCTATACATTATACAGCAGTGTTAGCTATAGTCATCATGTTGTACATTACAACCCTAGTACTTATTTATATTATAACTCAAAATTTGTATCTTTTAACCACATTTATCCAAGTCCCCCTCCCCCCATCCTCCACCTCTGGTATCTGCATGTCTGATTTCTTTTTCTATAAATTTGTTCTTGTTTTAGTTTTTGTTTTTCTGATTCCACACGTAAGTGAAATAATACAGTATTTGTCTTCCTTTGTCTGACATTTCATTTAGCATAATGCCTTCAAGGTCCATCCATGTTGTCTCAAATGGTAGGATTTTCTCATTTTTTATGGATGAATAATACTCCATTATATATATACCACAGCTTCTTTATCCATTCATCCATCAGTGGACACTTAGGTTGTTTCCATGTCTTGGCTATTGTAAATAACACTTCTATGAACACAGAGATATCTTTTTGATTTAGTGGGTTTTTTGCTTTAGATATATTACCAGAAGTGGAATTATTGGATCACACAGTAGTTCTATTTTTATTTTTTTGAGAATCCTCCATAGTGTTTTCCATAGTGGCTGTACCAATTTACAATCCTACCAACAGTGCATTAAGTGCTTATCAGATATATGGTTTGCAAATATTTTTTCCCATTCCATAGGTTGTCTTTTTAATTTGTTGATGATTTCTTTTGCTATACAGAAGCGTTTTAGTTTGATCTAGTTCCATTTGTTTATTTTTTTTTATTTTGTTGCTTATGCTTTAGGTGTCATATCCAAAAAATCATTACCAAGGCCCATGTCAAGAAGATTTATTCTTATGTTTTCTTCTAGGAATTTCATGGTTTCAGATTTTACCTTTAAGTCTTTAATCCATTTGGAGTTAATTTTTGTGAGTGGTGTAAGATAGGAGTCCAGTTTCATTCTTTTACATGTGAATACCCAATTATCCCAGCACCATTTATTGAAGAGACTGTCTTTTCTCCTTTGAGTATTCTTGGCTCTCTTGCCAAATATTAGTTGACTGTATATGCTTGGTTTATTTCTGGGCTCTTGATTCTCTTCCGTGTGTTTTTATATACCAGGTCACTATTGAATACATAAATTATTTCCAACTTTTTCCTATTACAAACAATACTACAAAGAACATCCATAACATATATCTTTGCATGCATGGGCAAATTTAGCTGTAACATAAATTCTTAAAAGTAGAATTGCTGAGTCAAGGGGTAAATGAACTTTACGTTTTGATATAATTGCCAAAAAATTCTCCAAACACATCCATCTCACCAACAACATATAAAAGGGCCTGTCTTATCTACTTTACTCCATGAATATTTTGTTTCCATTTATTCATGATCTTCAGCATAAAGAAAATGAATTATTGTTATTAAAAATAACAAAGAATAGTATTCCTTATTGCAGACAAAACCTGTGAAAAGGGTCTAAGACATTCTCAACTTGTTAATATGTTATCAACACATTTAACTCTCTTAAGAAATACCAAGTTAGGAACTTAGACTGTGAAGTCAGATACTTCTGAGATCAAATTCTTATCTGCCACTTCTAGTTCTGAGACCTTGGACACTTAAATACTTTCAGCATCCTCATCCATAGGAAAGGGATAAAAATATTACTTATCTCATAGTGTTTCTGAGGCGTTTAAATGAAATATATTTTATAATATATATTTAGCACAGTATCTGAACATGAAAAGTACTCAACAAATATTAGCTGTTATTTTCTCAGGAAATTTCTAGTAGAGACAGTAAATTTTTAAGACCAGTAAATGGTGATTTTTATGTGTTTCTCTGTAAGTCAGAATTGCTGCTAGGGGACTGTGAAAAATTAAAGTGACCTCTGAAATTAAGAGAGCAAATGAATTCCCACAAAAAGAAGATTATCTTTTCTTGTTATGTGTCTGAATTGGAAAGTTATGATAGGCTTTGTAGAATACTGTCTTTGACTTCAAATACTAAAATTAAATATATATTTGAAAAGAATTATGTGTTCTTGACTCTAAAGATGTTAAGATGTTGAACAACTGGCTGAAGAGCCATACTCAGAAAAAGGTCATTAAACATTAAACAACTATTACAGTCTTTATCTCTGTTAAGGTAATATGAAGAACCAGCCAAGTAGCATTGTTGGGAGAAAAAAAAGTCACTCCTGAAATACATTAATAAAGATGCGGTAAGTAAACTTTCTATTACTGGACTTACCACCCTCCCTCCTCTGCAATACTTCCAATTCTTTTCAGCTGGTTTCAGTTCATAATTCTGGTTTCAACATAAACATCTATTAGCATCTGTGCTTTATAAAGTCTACATGTGGGGAGTCTATTCTGAAATATAATTCCCAATCTTTCTTATAACACTTTTACCTTGAAATTTAATAAATAAGAAATTTTACTTTTAAAATACATATAAATAAAAATTACATTTTTCCTTTAAGAAATCCCACTCCATACATAAAAGCAAATACTTTTTACTAAATATCATGAAAATACCACAAGAACTAGATTCAGAAAGTTTCTTTCTACTGGAGCCATTTTGTTCCTTTCCTATCAACTATGCTCTTTTTAATCTTCAAAAACTCTGTTATGAAATGCCTGCTTGAATATAGTACTGAGGTATAAACTTTACTACATTCAAAGTTCAACTCTACTTTCTAAAAGTGATATTGATTATAAACGTGCAAATCAAAGAAAACAATGTATAAGCAAAACATCCACAGGAGAAAGGGGAACAACCAAAATGAACATGAGCAAGTACTTTGAAATTTGAAAGATGAAATTTCCTCCAACTTTTATAATTAACATTATATTTATGATTCAATTAAGGTTTCTAGTTATGCCTTTGGCCACCTTTCTATGTGTGTTTTAATATACCATACACATGTAACAGGCACTAGTACACATTAATTGATTCAATATACTCTGGTGTAAAGGAGTTCCCAGGCTGAGATTGGGCACTAGGGGGTTGGTTTTATTTGTTTTTAATTGGGAAACAGCCATTTAGAATATGAAAACTCCTAAGAGGTAGGAGCTTAAATGTTTTTTAGCGGTATGCGGGCCTCTCACTGTTGTGGCCTCTCCCGTTGCGGAGCACAGACTCTGGACGTGCAGACTCAGCAGCCATGGCTCACGGGCCCAGCCGCTCCGCAGTATGTGGGATCTTCCCGGACCGGGGCACGATCCCATGTCCCCTGCATCGGCAGGCGGACTCTCAACCACTGCGCCACCAGGGAAGCCCTAGGAGCTTAAATTTAACTTTGAAGCAGATTGATTTTGGGGGGAGGGAGGGCAGGGAGGAGGGGAGAATGACTTCAACTAGGTCCTAAACTTATGCAGATGTTTAAAAATAAGCAAAGACCCTCCTTTAAAATGTCTGAACCAGTTTGACGGCAAGGAGCAAAAATGTTTTATATAATAAATAAAACCTTATCATGGCAAAGGGAAAGGCTGGAAAGCTAGCCATTGTGTGGACATGGGCTTAGGAGCTACAAGGACATCAGCAGAACCTATGGACTCAGAATATAGATGCCTATGGTTGCCTTTGTAAGCATGTGTTTTATTTCCCTTGCATTATCTTCAAACTCTCAATTAAGTCTTATTAAAATTTATACTTTGGTTCCAGTCAACACACAGGAATAAAGACCAGATATCTTTCTCACCTGACACAACCAAAAAAATAGACAAAATATATGAAAACATGGTTGTAAAGGTAGTGGGCATTAGCCAGCAAAGGACAGTATTCCCTGAGAAATGGTAGACAAAACAGGATGAGCCCTTTGATAGCCCTAGCTTACTGCCTTGAGAGACTTTTCAGACCACAGATAGGAAGGAGAAACTAAGACAGGGACTGGCGAACATTCTGAGCTAAAGAGACAAATCTGGCTTCCCTGGTGGCATAGTGGTTGACAGTCCGCCTGCCGATGCAGGAGACGTGGGTTCGTGCCCCGGTCCGAGAAGACCCCACATGCCGCAGAGCGGCTGGGCCCGTGAGCCATGGCCGCTGAGCCTGCGCGTCTGGAGCCTGTGCTCCACAACAGGAGAGGCCACAACAGTGAGAGGCCAGCGTATCACAAAAAAAAAAAAAAAAAAAAGACAAAGCTGAAAGTCCAGGGAGATTGTGACAGCTAAAGGGCACAGGACAGAGAATGAGAAAGAAGAGAGCTACAAAGAAAGAGAACTCAGAAGATCTGAGAGTCTCCCCCTTGAATATTCAGCTGGAGACTGATCAACCCATACATGGAAAGAAACTATCCAAGACTAGGGAAAGAACCATCCAAAAGGATTTGAAGTAACAGTACTCAGCACTTACACAGAGCTGGGAATAGTGCTTGTTCCCACTACCAGAATGGAAAACTTCACGACTCATGGGACATTGAGTAGAGTACATAGAAGGGTCTTGTCTCAATAATGTGAAAAAATTAGCCCTGGACTGAGCATTGTCCCAGTCCTCCTGACAAAGAAATTCAAAAGAGAGCAGAATTTCCACCTTAAAGGCCAATAGCAGTCATGCCTCAGAGAATCGCTATGGTCACGTAAAGGCAACACCAGGAGAACATATTGAATTAACTAAAGTGGAAGGACATAGGCAACTTCCCACCAAGCCCTGTACCATTGAGAACAATCAGAATGAGTTGGGGAATATGTTGATGGAGCAAATTCCATAAAATTATAAATTTTATAAAATATAAAATTTGATGGGGTTAGTTTCTATAAAACTGATGAAAACATCTCCTAATGTCATAGTTGAGATATAGTAGAAGGTCTCATAAGAGAGCTTCTCTTAACCATCTCTCTAGACAAATCAACTCTTTTTATTTCCTCTCCGCAACATATTAATGATCCCTCCTTCCTGCTCAATACCAAAGGATTATCTCAAGTATACTGGAGCCTTTCTGTTCCCACTTATTAAGGCATGTGAGTTGTAATTATAACTGTACTTTTATTACGTATATAAACTTATCCAATAACAGTACAAAAAAGGTCTGTCATTTCTTTGAAAAGTAATTTGAATGCTTGAATGCTCAATAAAGGTGAGTTGCTAAAATTATTGTCAAATTGAATGTGGAAGAAAAAATGGTAAAAGTTGGGGTGCAGCAAGGGAGGAGATTATAAAATATCAAGGATTCCACAGTTAGGTAGCTTCTCAAGTGTCATTAAGTTTTCTTCCATAAAGACACCAAAATAGGAAATCTAAGTCAATGTATTAATAGTATGGGTATGATTTAGGCAAAAGCGATTATATGAGACTCAATCAACAGACTTATACTAAAAATGGGCCCAGGCTGAACATCAAGAGATTGGCTAATGTTCATGTTATATTCATTAAGATAAAATACTTAAGGTGTAGGGGTGTGTGTATGTAGAAAAACTAACGAACTTTTCACTTCCAATAATAAGAACTATATATTTGAAGCAAAAATTGTCTGTTGTGCCTTAAAACACTGGAAATAATCTTTAAATTTCAATCCTATTTAGGCAAATTTTAATTAGATATTTATATGTAAAAATACATAACTCAATGCTTTAAAAACCTTTATTAATATCTTTTATGTGTAAAATATTTTATACAATATATCTATAAACTATCCTTCTAAATAAATTTCAATATAGAGCTTTTAAAATAGAGCTAGTGACTTCCCTGGTGGCACAGTGGTTAAGAATCCACCTGCCAATGCAGGGGCCACAGGTTCGATCCCTGGTCCGGGAAGATTCCATATGCTGCGGAGCACCTAGTCCCGTGTGCCACAACCACTGAGCCTGCACTCTAAACCCCACGAGCCACAACTACTGAGCACACATGCCACAACTACTGAAGCCCATGCACCTAGAGCCTGTGCTCCACAACAAAAGAGGCCACAACAATGAGAGGCACGCATACCACAATAAAGAGTAGCCCCCGCTTGCCCCAACTAGAGAGAGCCTGCGCGCAGCAATGAAGACCCAATGCAGCCAAAAATAAATAAATAAATAAATTTTATTTTTAAAAAAGTTTAAAATAGAGCTATATGATGACACTTCAAAATTTTGAAGATGATGAATTATTTTTTTAATTGCCAAAGAACTGACAAAGTAATTTCATGTCATATTTTAGATTGACAATAATTTTAAGGCAATAAAATACATAAAATATATTTGAGTTTACATTTAAGATTGTACTTCCTACAGCATTATCTCCTAGTATTAGGAATATCATATATTTAAAGCTACTTATTGTTAAAAAAAAAAAGTGGCAACAGAACATAGCAATCCATATTGTAAAACAAACAATAAAAAAGATAATAGTATGGATTTGCAACTTAATTAAATGTTCAAACTTTGAGGTGAAATAGCTGCCCACAACTGCTGTCTATTGAATTTTTCTCCAAATAACCTATGGACTAATATGCCACCAGTAAACATTTTCTATAATATTATTCTTGATGTCAACTTAATTCTTCTGAGAAGAAAAACTAAACCTTACAACTAAGATGCCAGACTAAAGTTAATTAACCATTATTTTTTCCTTTACTTGCTAAATCTGAGCAAATTTATTAGCTCTATTGTATTATGCTGAATTACCAAAACCTTGTAAGCTTGATTTTTTGATATCTCCTGAAAGAATCTCATTTTAGTGATTTGAAATTGAAAATGGCAATACTATCAATTTTTTCTAAGAAGTGATACCTAACCCTTACAAAGAGCTCATTCACTCATATAACAACTACTTATTGAGCAATACAGTATGCAAAGCACCATGGAGTATACGACGATGACTAAAACGTGGACTTTGCCAAGTATCCCCAAATAGGAAAACAAAGCACTTCAATAGGAAGATTCTTCTGTTTGTTTTTTTTTGTTTGTTTTGTTTGTTTGTTTTGCCTCTCACTGTTGTGGCCTCTCCCGCTGGGACCCGCAGGCTCAGTGGCCATGGCTCACGGGCCCGGCCGCTCCGCGGCATGTGGGATCTTCCTGGACCGGGGCATGAACCCGTGTCCCCTGCATCGGCAGGCGGACTCTCAACCACTGCGCCACCAGGGAAGCCCTTCTGTTTGGTTTTAGATGTCAGCATATTCAGGTATATTCCCTTCAAGTATAATAAAATAGAATTCCATAGCACCAGAAAAACATACATATACATCATCATAATCCTTCATATGCACGGATCCTAAAGTCTTTACTATTATTTTTAAATCATTAAAAAGTTCTAGAGTCCAGAATCCAGTTCAAGCTGACAACATAGAAGGACCATGAAACTCACCTCCTCCCATGAACACACCAAATCTGCAGCTATATATGGAACAAAAAACAACCTCTGAAAAAAAAAAAAAACCTGAAAACTGTCTGAGCGACTCCTACTCATCAGGTGAACAAGGGAAGGCCCACATCAAACTCGGTAGGAGACGCTGGGACACAGTCTCACCACGAACCCCATCCTGAGCACAGCAACCCACAGTGAGGAGAGAACTCAACACCCGGAGCTTCTCCCTGAAAAGTGAAGAATTTGAACTCCATACCAAGCAACACAACTTTTAAGACCTGCAACTGAGAAACAAGCCCCCGGCATATCTAGCTTTGAAAACCAATGGGGTTCACATCCAGGAGACCCACAAACCTACAACAAACTGAGAAATGGCTGTTAGAGGGTTTGTACGTGGACTCACCTGCCCCAGGGCCCAGCGCAGAGGTGCCTAGACTTTAGGTATATTAGGCTCATTTGCTAATCTTAAAGCATCTGCCTGAGGGGTAGGCATCTAATATTTCTAATTTAGCACACATCTAGGAGCCTGCTGGCTGGTAGGCACCATCTTCACTCTCTCTCTCTGCCTCACTCTAGTCAGCAGAGGCCACCTTTTTTTTTTCGTTTCTTTTTTTCCTGCAGGTGTCATCCATATGCTCTCCCTCTGCCTTATTCCAGTCAGCAGGCACAGTATTCACACTCTCCCTCTGCTGCCCCCCAGAGTGCCAGTATCTCCCAGAAGGGAGCTTTTACACACGTGTGATGTCCAGGTTTTTATATACGGTGCTCCGGTTTTTGTGGCCGTCACCCAGGGTTTGCCCTTTGATTACCTGGCTCTGGAGGCCAGCTGGGCTTGCAATCCTGGGTCTCAAAGGACTGTAACAATCAGAGAGACAGTTCTTAGCAGACTACCACCCCCAGGGCACAACATAGAGAGCAGACTGAAACACAGTTTCAGTCTTTCTGTGAAAGAGGCCTATCCGCTTGTCCAGGAGCTTCAACCTGAGGGGCAGCCTTCTGGTTTGGCACACACCTATGGGCCCACACCAGGCGTTCTCAAGGAATGGAGGCCAGCAGACACAATCTTTGTGCTCTCCCGCTGCCTTGCCCCAGCTCACAGGTATCTCCCAGAAAGGAACTTATCCCCATGTCTGGCACCTTGATTTTTTGTGGCTGCACCAAGGGACACCTTTACATTGCCTGGCTCTGGCGGCCAGTGAGACTTATGCTCATGGGTCCCACAGGACTGTAACCAATGAAGAAAGATTTATTAAATGGCTACCACCCCCAGGGTACAGCAAGAGGCAACAGACCCAGGAACTCAGTCTTTCTGTGAAAGTGACCTATTAGCTTATCAGCATAGCTGCAGCCTGAGGGACAGGCTTCTAATTAAACACGCATCTAAGGACTGACTATAATCATTTCAAGAAACCGCAAAGGGCAGGTGCTATCTTTGCACTGTCTGCCAACTGTGCTCCAGAGCACTAGTACTTCCCAGAGGGGAGCTTGTACATGTATCTGGTGTCTCAGTTTTTGTGGCTGGTGACCAGGGAATGCCCCTTGATCACCTGGCTCTGGTGGCCAGGGAGGCTTTTGTTCTTGGGTTCCAGAAGATTGTAACAATCACAGAGAAAGTTCTTAACAGACTACAACCCCCAGGGCACTGCACAGACAACAGACTGAAACAGACCCCCAGTATTTTTGTGAACAAGGCCTGTCTGCTTCTCCTGGAGCTTCAGCCTAAGGGGCAGGCTTCAGGTTTGGCACATATCTAGAAGCCTACAAAGGTGCTCTTAGGGAACCTAGGTCAGCGGGTGTCATCTTTGCACTCTCTCTCTCTGCCTTGCTACAGCTTGCTGCTATCTCTCAGAAAGGAGCTTATATACTATACTCATCTGGAGCCCCAATTTTTGTGACTGCCAACCTGGGAATACCTCCAGATCACCTGACTCTGGTGGCCAGCAGGGCTTCACTTGTAGTCCCGCAGGGCTGTATATATTTGCACACTTTAAAAGCTGCTGCCTGAGGGTCTGGCTTCCAATCAGCTTGAATCTAGGTGCTGGCTGAGATCCTACCCTTTGGGACCCTGACAGGTATTGGCATACCCTTAACCACTGGGAGCCACAAAAATAAAATAGGCTGCTTGTACAATCAGCAAGGTTTGAGAGACAACCAAGAGCTAGGGCAGGGTTGAATGATAAGGTTCATCTCCTACACAAGGCCACTCCATCCAGTCTAAGAGAGATGGCTGCTTCAACAAATGCATAGAAACCAACACAAAGAGTCAAGCAAAATGAAGAAACAGAGGAATATGTTCCAAATGATAAAACAAGATAAAGCTTCAGGAAAAAAAAAAACTTAACGAAACATAAATAGGTAATTTACCTGATAAAGAATTCAAAGTAATGATCATAAAGATGCTCACTGAACTCAGGACAAGAATGGTTGAACACAGTGAGAACTTCAACAAAGAGAGAGAAAATATTAAAAAGTATCAAATAGAAGTCACAGAGGTGAAAAATAATAACTAAACTGAAAAATACACTAGAGGGGTTCAGTAGCAGACTAGACAAAGCAAAAAAAAAGGATCAATGATCTTGAGGACAAGGCAATGGAACTCACCCAATCAGAGCAGAAAAAAAAAAAAAGGAAGAAAGAAAGAAAAAAGTAAAGATGGCTTAAGGGACCTATGGGACAAAATCAAGCAGACTAACATTTGCATTATAAAGGTCCCAGCAGGAGAAAAGAATGAGAAAGGGCCAGAAAACCTAGTTGAAGAAATACGGCTGAAAAACTTCCCTAACTTGGGGAAGAAAACAAACATCCAGATCCAGGAATCCCAGAGGGTTTCAAATAAGATGAAACCAAAAAGATTCACACCAAGACCCATTAGAATTAAAATGTCAAAAGATAAAGACAAGGAGAGACTCTTAAAAGTAGCAAAAGAAAAACAACTTTTTACATACAAGGGAACCCCCATAAGACTATCAGCAGACACTGTGCAGACCAGAAGAGAGTTGCATGATATATTCAAAATGCTAAAAAAAAAAAGTTCCAGTCAAGAATACTCTACCCAGCAAAGTTCACTTAGAATTGGAGACACAGTTTTCTAAGACAAAGGAATTCATCACCACCAAACCAGCCTTTTAAAAATGTTAAAGGGACTTCTTTAAGGTGAAAAGAGACGAGTAACCAGAAACATCTGAATTTATAGATCTCATTAGTAAAAGTAGTAGATTAATCACTTGTAAGGTTAGTATGAAGGTTAAAGGAAAAAAGTAGTATAACTATACCTACAATAATTTGTTAATGAATACACAAGATAAAAAGATGCAAATTATGACATCAAAAACATAAAACATGGTGGAGAGAATAAAAATCTATAACTTTAAAATATGTTCAAACTTAAGTTCAACTAAGACTGTTATCAGTATAAGATGTTTTACATAAGCTTCACAGTAACCACAAAGCAAAAACCCTTAGTAAATACACAAAGACTGTAATAGGAGACAAAGAAGGTTGTTATATAATGATAACTGGATCAATCCAACAAGAGGATATAACATTTATAAATATTTATACGCCCAACATAGGAGCACCAAAATATATAAAACAAATATTAACAGATCTGAAGGGAGAAATCGGCAGCAATACAATAATAGTACTTCAATATCCCACTTTCAAAAAAGGATAGATCATCCAAACAGAAAATCAATAAGAAAACTTTGAACTTAAACTACACATTAAACCACATGAAGTTAACAATATTTACAGAGCATTCCATCCAAAAGCAACAGAATACACACTCTTCTCAAGCACACAGACATTTTCCAGGATTGATCATACATTAGGCCACAAACCAAGTCTTAATAAATTTAAGAAGCATCAAGCATCCTTTCTGACAACATTTATATGAAAATAGATACCAGTTACAAGAGGAAAACTGAAAAATTCACAAACATGTAAAGATTAAACAACATGCTACTGAACAACCAATAGGTCAAAAGAAAATGAAAAAAATACCTTGAGAGAAATGAAAATGGAAATACAACATACCAAGACTTATGGGATGCAGTTCTAAGAGGAAAGTTCATAGCAATAAAGCCAGTAGCAAGAAATGAAAAAGACCTCAAATAAATAACCTAACTTTACACCTCAAGAAACGAGAAAAAAATGAAGCCCAAAGTTAGCTGATGGAAAGAAATAGCAAAGATTAGAGTAGAAATAAAGAAAATAAAGACTGAAAATAAAATAGAAAAGATCAATGAAACTAAGAGCTGGTTTTCTGAAAAACCAACTAGTACTAGTACCTATTACTAGTAAAGAGATGGAATCAGTTAATTAAAAACCTCCCAATAAAGGTCCAGGACCAGATGATTTCACTGGTGAATTCTACCAAACATTTAAAGAAGAATGAAAAACAACCCTCCTCAAATTTCTCCAAAAACAAAAGAGGATGAAATACTCCCAGAGACCAGTATTTTATTTCACAAAGAACATATTTTTCCAGGCCATAATTACCCTGATACCAAAACCAGGCAAGGACATTACAAGGAAATTAAATTACAGCCAATATTCATGATGAACTAGATATAAAAATATTCAGCAAAACATTAGCAAACTGAATTCAATGATGCATTAAAAGGATAATACACCATGACCAAGTGGGATTTATTCCAGGAATGCAAGGATGGTTCAACATTCACAAATTAATCAGTGTGATACACCACATTAACAAAATGAAGAATAAAAATCATATGGTCACCTCAAAAGATGCAGAAAGAGCATTTGACACAATTCATCATCCATTCATGATAAAAATAACTATCAATAATGTGGGTACAGAGGAACGTACCCTAACATAATAAGACCAGGTATGACAGGCCCACAGCTAACTCATCATACTCAATGGTGAAACGCTGAAAGCTTTTTATCTAAGACCAGGAATAAGACAAGGATCCCCTCTCTCATCACTTCTGCTCAACATAGTATTGGAAGTCCTAGCCAGAGCAATTTGGGAACAAAAAAGAAATAAAAGGTATCCAAATTGAAAAGGAAGAACCAAAACTGTCTCTATTTGCAGATGGCACAATATTATCTATAGAAAACCCTAAAGACTCCAAAAAACAAATTTTAAAACTAGTAAATGAATTCAGTAAAGTTGCAGGATACAAAATTAATACACAATGGGACTTCCCTAGTGGTTAAGAATCTGCCTGCCAATGCAGGGGACATGGGTTCAAGCCCTGCTCTGGGAGGATCCCACATGCCACAGAGTAACTAAGCCTGTGCACCACAACTACTGAGCCTGTGCTCTAGAGCCTGTGTGCCACAACTATGGAGCCCGTATGCCACAACTACTAAAGCCTGTGCACCTAGAGCCTATGCTCTGCAACAAGAGAAGCCACCTCAATGAGAAGTCCATGCACTGCAATGAAGAGTAGCCCCCACTCGCCGCAACTAGAGAAAACCCGCATGCAGCAACGAAGACCCAATGCAGCCAAAAATGAATAATATAAATAAAAATAAATTTATTAAAAAAAATTAATACACAAAAATCTGTTGCATTTCTATACACTAATAATAAACTACCAGAAAGAGAAATTAAGAAAATCCCATTTACACTTGTTCAAAAAGAATAAATTACCGAGGAATAAATTTAACCAAAGAGGTAAAAGACCAGTGCACTGAAAACTATGACACTGATAAATAACATTGAAGGCTCAAATAAATGGGAATATATTTCATGCTCATGGATTGTAAGAATTAATATTGTTTAAATGGCCATATTACTGAAAGCAATCTACAGAGTCAAAGAAATCCCTATAAAAATTCCAATGGCATTTTTCACAAAACTAGAACAAAAAATCCTAAAATTTCTAGGGAACTACAGAATAACTCATAGAAAAAGCAATCTTGAGAAAAAACAAAGCTAGGGCCATCACACTTCCTGATATCAAACTATATTACAAAGTATAGTAATTAAAACAGTATGGTATTGGCATAAAAACAGACACACAGATCAATGGTACAGAATAAAGAACCCAGAGATACATCCATGGTCAATTAATCTACAACAAAGGAGCCAAGAATATGCAATGGGGAAAGGACAGCCTCTTCAATAAATAATGTTGGGAAAACTAGACAAATACATGCAAAAGAATGAAACTGGACCACTATCTTACACCATACACAAAAATCAACTCAAAATGGATTTAAAGTCAGAAAGAGAAAAACAAATACCGTATGCTAACACATATATATGGAATCTAAAAAAAATTGTTCTGAAGAACGTAGGGGCAGGACAGGAATAAAGACACAGATGTAGAGAATGGACTTGAGGACACGGGGAGGGGAAAGGGTAAGCTGGGATGAAGTGAGAGAGTGGCATTGACATATATACACTACCAAATGTAAAACAGATAGCTAGTGGGAAGCAGCCGCATAGCACAGGGAGATCAGCTCGGTGCTTTGTGACCACCTAGAGGCGTGGGGTAGGGAGGGTGGGAGGGAGACATAAGAGGGAGGGGATTATAGGGATACATGTATATGTATAGCTGATTCACTTTGTTATACAGCAGAAACTAACACAACACTGTAAAGCAATTATACTCCAATAAACATGTTAAAACAAAAAATGGACTTAAAAGCCTTGAACCTGAAACCATAAAACTCCCAGAAGCAACTATAGGCAGTAAGTGCTTTGACTTTGGTCTTGGCAATGATTGTTTGGATTTGACACCAAAAGCAAAGGCATAAATAGCAAAAATAAACAAGCGGGACTACATCAAACAAAAAAGGTTTGTAGAGCAAAGGTATCCACCAACAAAATGAAAAGGCAACCTCAGGAATGGGAGAAAATATTTGCAAATCATATATCTGCTCAGGTTTTAACATCCAAAATACATAAAGAACTCATATAGCTCACTAACAAAAAAAAAAAACTGATTTAAAAAGTAAGAAAACAATCCCGTTTACAATCACATAAAAAAGAATAAAATACCTAGGAATAAATCTAAATAAGGCAGTAAAAGATGTGTACTCAGAAAACTATAAGATAGTGATGAAGGAAACTGAGGAAGATAGAGACAGATGGAAAGAAATACTATGTTCATGGATTGGAAGAATTAATATTATTAAAATGACCAGAGTACCCAAGGCAATCTACAGATTCAATGCAATCCCTATCAAAATACCAATGGCATTTCACAGACCTAGAAAAAATAATTCTAAAATTTGTATGGACATAAAAAATACCCCAAATGGCCAAAATAATCTTAAGAAAGAAGAACAAAGCTGGAAGTATCATGCTTCCCGATTTCAAACCATAATACAACGCCATAGTAATCAAAACAGCATGGTGCTGGCACAAAAGCAGACACATAGATCAGTGGAACAGACTAGAGAGCCCACAAATGAACCCACACTTATACGGACAAAGGAAGCAAGACTATAGAATGGGGGAAAGACAACCTCTTCAATAAATTGTGTTGGGAAAACTGGACAACTACATGCAAAAGAATCAAACTGGACTACACTCTCACACCATGCACAAAACATAAATTCAAATGTAAAACCTGAAACCATAAAGCTTCTAGAAGAAAACATAGGCAGTAAGCTCTTTGACATTGGTCTTAGTAATATTTTTTTGGATATGTCTCTTCAGGCAAAGGAAACAAAAGCAAAAATAAACAAATGGGGCAAATCAAACTAAAAAGCTTTTGCACAGTGAAGGAAACTATCAACAAAACAAAAGGGCCACCTATTGAATGGGAGAAGATATTTTCAGAAGGTATATCCAATAAAGGGTTAATACCCAAAATACACAAAGAACTCATACAACTGAACATCAAAAAAAAAAAAAAAAAGGAAACAACCAGATTAAAAGACAGGCAGAGGATCTGGATAGAAATTTTTCCAAAGACGACATACAGATGGCCAACATGCACATGAAAAATGTTCAACATCACTAATCAACAGAGAAAAGCAAATCAAAACCACAATAAGAAATCACCTCAAACCTGCCACATGGCTATCATCAAAAAGACCACAAATAACAAATGTTGGCACAGATGTGAAGAAAAGAGGACTCTTGTACACTGTTGGTGGGAATGTAAATTGGAACAGCCACTGTGGAAAACAGTATGGAGGTTCCTCAAAAAACTAAGAGTAGAACTACCATATGACCCAGCAATTCCACTCATATACATATATATATATATATATATATATATATATATATATATATATGAAAACAAAAACACTGATTGGAAAAGACACATGTACCCCAATGTTCACAGCAGCATTATTTGCAATAGCCAAGTTATGGAAACAGCCTAAGTGTCCATCAACAGATGAATAGATAAAGAAGATGTGGTATACACACACACACACACACACACACACACACACACACAATGGAATACTACTCAGCCATAAACAATATAAAGTTTTACCATTTGTAAAATCATGGATGGACCTGGAGGATATTATGCTTAGTGAAATAAGTCAGACAAAGACAAATACTGTATGTTACCACTTATATGTAGAATCTAAAAAATAAAAAAAATGAATGAATATGACAAAACAGAAACAGACTCACAGATATAGAGAAGAACAAACTAGTGGTTACCTGTGGAGAAAGGGGGAGGGGTAAGATAGGGGTAGGGTATTAAGAGGTACATACTACTATGCATAAAATAAGTAAGCTACAGGGATACATTGTACAACACAGAAAATACATCCAATATTTTATAATAACTTTAAATGGAGTATAATCTATAAAAATTTTGAATCACTATGTCATACACCTGAAACTAATACAATATTGTAAATCAATTATACTTCAATAAAAGTATTTTTAAAAAGAAGAAAGGTATATGCACCCCTTTGTTCATTACAGCATTATTTACAATAGCCAAAATATGGAAGCAACCTAAGTGCCATTAGTAGATGAATAAATAAGTGCCATTAGTAGATGAATAAATAAAGAAGATATGATACACACACACACACACACACACACACACACAAACACAAAATGCAATATTACTCAGCCACAAAAGAGAATGAAATCTTACCATTTGCAGCAACATGGATGGACCTAGAGGGTGTTTTTCTAAGTGAAATAAGTCAAACAGAGAAACACAAATACTGTATGATTTCACTTATATGTGGAATCTAAAAAGCAAAACAAATGAACAAACATAACAAAACAAAAGAGTAATAGTTACAGAGAACAAACAGGTGATTGCCAGAGGGCAAGGGGTGGGAGGGAGGAAAGAAATAGGTGAGGAAGCTTAAGAGGTACAAAATTCTAGTTGCAATAGAAATGAGTCATAGGTTTGAAAATACAGTGTGAGGAATATAGTCAATAACTATGTAATATCTTCGTATGTACAGTGACAGATGGTAACTAGACTTATTGTGGTGATTATTCTGAAATGTATAGAAATATCAAATCACTATGTTGTTTAACAGAAACTAACATAGTGCTGTAGGTCAATTATACTTCAAAAACAAACAAAATCATAGAAAAGGGATCCGATTTGTGGTTACCAGAGGTGAGGAGGGGGAAGTGGGGGAATTGGATGAAGGTGGTCAAAAGGTACAAACTTCCAGTTATAAGATAAATAAGTACCAGGGATGTGATGTACAACATGATAAATATAATTAACAATTAACATTGATTTATGTTATATATGAAAGTCATTAGGAGAGTAAATCCTAAGAGTTCTCATCACGAGAGATTTTTTTACGTTTCTTTAATTTTGTCTCTATATGAGATGATGGATGTTCACTAAACTTATTGTGATAATCATTTCATGATGTACGTAAGTCAAATCATTACGCTGTACACCTTAAACTTACACAGTGCTGTATATCAATTATATCTCAATAAAACTGGAAGAAAATAATGAAACAGCATTTTAGAAAAATTAAATTTTTAAAAAAACAAGTTAAGTATTGTGCATGGTTAGTGGAAATATAAATTGGTGCAAACACTATGCAAAGTAGTACAGCAGTTCCTCAAAAAATTAAAATTAGAACTACATATGATCCAGCAACTCCACTTTTCATATTTATCCGAAGGAAACAAAAACACTAACTTGAAAAGATCTACACCCTCGTGTTCACTGAAGCGTTATTTACAAAGCTAAGACATGAAAACAACCTAAGTGCCCATTGATGGATGAAAGAATAAAGAAAATGTCGTGTATATATATTAAATGGAATATTATTCAGCCACAAAAAAGGAAGGAAATTCTGCCACTTGCAACAACGTGGACTGACCTTGAAGGCATTCACTAAGTGAAATAAGTCAGATAAAGACAAATAATGTTATGATATCACCTATATATAGAATCTAAAAAAAAAAATTGAACTCACAGATAGAACAGATTGGTGGTTGCCAGAGGTAGGGGGTGGGAGTAGGCAAAATGAATGAAGGTGATCAAATGGTATAAACTTCCACTTATAAGTTAAATAACTCCTGGGGAAGTAATGTACAGCACAGTGACTAAAGTTAATAATACTGCATCATACACTGGAAAGTTGCTAAGAAAGAAAATCTTGAAAGTTCTCATCACAAGAAAAGAATTGTAACTATGTGAGGTTATGGATGTTAACTGAATTTATTATGGTAATCATTTCACAATATATATATCTATCAAATCATCAGTACACTTAAAACTAATACAATTTTATATGTCATTTATATCTAAATAACTGGCAAAGTATTCCTTTTCTTGTAATTGCAGTGAAGAAATAAATCTTTAAAATTCAAAAAAGAGTTATATGAGGAAAAAATGAAAAATAAGAGTGACTACACTGAGGCACTATTTGGTCATTTTAAAATAAGATCACCAGTTCTGACTTATAACCAATCTTAACAAATCTCCATTCATATTTAAGTAAGTAAAAGTAGAAGTCATCCTTCACTGTGCTAAAAAACTCAAGGTCCCACAGCTGTGATCAAAGAAATAAATGTCTAGCAAATGTATTCCTTCAAATATCATCTTGCCAGAGGGTATTGGCCTTGCATACAAATACCGTATGCTAACACATATATATGGAATCTAAAAAAAAAAAAAAAATGGTCATGAAAAACCTAGGGGCAAGACGGGAATAAAGATGCAGACCTACTAGAGAATGGACTTGAGGATACGGAGAGGGGGAAGGGTAAGCTGGGACAAAGTGAGAGAGCGGCACGGACATATATACACTACCAAACGTAAAATAAATAGCTAGTGGGAAGCAGCCGCATAGCACAGGGAGATCAGCTAGGTGCTTTGTGACCACCTAGAAGGTACAATGTTGTGTTAGTTTCTGCTGTATAACAAAGTGAATCAGCCATATGCATATGTGTTAGTATGTGCCGTATATGTTAGCATACGGTATTTGTTTTTTTCTTTCTGACTTACTTCACTCTGTATGACAGACTCTAGGTCCATCCACCTCACTACACATAACTCAGTTTCGTTTCTTTTTATGGCTGAGTAATATTCCATTGTATATATGTGCCACATCTTTTTTCTTTTTTTTTTCTAGCATCTTTATTGGAGTATAATTGCTTTACAATGGTGTGTTAGTTTCTGCTTTATAACAAAGTGAATCAGTTATACATATACATAGGTCCCCATATCTCTTCCCTCTTGCATCTCCCTCCCTCCCACCCTCCCAATCCCACCCCTCCAGGTGGTCACAAAGCACCGAGCTGATCTCTCTGTGCTATGCAGCTGCTTTCCACTAGCTATCTATTTTACATTTGGTAGTGTGTATATGTCAATGCTACTCTTCCACTTCATCCCAGCTTACCCTTCCCCCTCCCCGTGTCCTCAAGTCCTTTCTCTATGTCTGCATCTTTATTCCTGTCCTGCTCCTAGGTTCTTTGGAACCATTTTTTATTTTTAGATTCCATATATATGTGTTAGCATATGGTATTTGTTTTTCTTTTTCTGACTTACTTCACTCGTATGACAGACTCTAGGTCCATCCACCTCACTACAAATAACTCAATTTCATTTCTTTTTATGGCCAAGTAATATTCCATTGTATATATGTGCCACATCTTTATCCATTCATCTGTCGATGGACACTTAGGTTCCCAGAGCAATTTTTTAAATGATACATTAGACAATCAAAAATTAAAACTTTTGGACCCCAAATAGCCAGAGCAATTTTCAGCAAGAAGAACAAAGTTGGAGGTATCACATTCCCTGATTTCAAAAAATATTACAAAGCTATAAGTAATAAATACAGTATGGTATTGGCATAAAAACAGATATACAGACCAATGGAACAGAATACAGAGCCCAGAAATACCATACATATGCGGTCCACTGATCTTCAATAAAAGTGCCAAGAATACACAATGGAGAAAAGATGTTCTCTTCAATAAACAGTTTTGGAAAATTGGATATCCATATACAAAAGAATGAAATGGACCCTTTTCTTACACCATATACAAAAATCAAATCAAAATGGATTAAAGACAAATGAAAAACCTGAAGCAATAGAACTCTTAAAGGAAAACAGAGAAAAAACTTCTAGACATTGGACTGGGCAATGATTTCTTGGATATGACACTTAAAGCGCAGGCAACAGAAGCAAAAATAGACAAGTGGAATTACATCAAACTAAAAACCTTCTGCAAAGCAAAGAAAATAGTTAACAAAATGAAAAGGCAACCCATGGAACAGGAGAGATTTTTAGCAGACCATATATCTGATGAGGGGTTAATATCAACAAAAAAATAAGGAATTCCTATAACTCAATAGCAAAAAACAAATGAACATGCAAACAAATAACCCAGTTGAAAATGGGCAAAGAATCTGAATAGACATTTCTCTAAAGAAGACAAACAAATGGCCAACAGGTTTATGAAAAGGTACTCAACATCACTAATCATCAGGGAAATGCAAATCAAAACCACAATGCAATATCACTTCACACCTGTCAGGATGGCTATTATCAAAAAACCAAAGGACAACAAGTGTTGATGAGGATGTAGAGAAAAGGGAACACTTGCACACTGTTGATGGGAATCTAAACTGGTACAGCCACTATGGAAAACAATATAGAGGTTCCTCAAAAATTTATAATTTATCCAAATTGATCCAACAATGCCAAATTGATTCAACAATGCTACTTCTGGGTATATATCCAAAGAAATTTAAATATGGACCTTATAGAGATACCTGCACTCTCATGTTCAGTGCAGCTTTATTCACAATATCAAAGGTAAAGCAACCTAAATGTCCATTGACAAATAAATGGATAAAGAAAGTGTAGTATATACATACAATAGAATATTATTCAGCCTTAAAAAAAGAAGGAAATCCTGCCATTTGCAACAACATGGATGGACCTGGAGAGTATTCTTCTAAGTGAAATAAGCCAGACACAGAAGACAAATTCTGTATGATCTCACTTATACGTGGAATCTAAAATAGTTGAATTCATAGAAGCAGAGAGTAGACTGGTGGTTGCCAGAGGCTTGAGAGAGGGGGTAAAGGGGTAATGTTGGTCAAAGGATACAAAGTTTCAGTTGTGCAAGATAAAAAAGTTCCGGATGCCTACTGTACAACATAGGCCTATGATTAGCAGTATTGTACTTTATACTTAAATTTTGCTAAGAGCGTAGATTTTATGTTAAGTGCTCTTACCACAAAAGGAAAAAAACAAAAAGCAAATAAAAGGGGGAGGGAGGAAACTTTTGTAGGTGATGGATAAGTTTATGACATTGCAATGATAATTTCACAGATGTATACTTATTTTCAAACACATCAAGCTGTGTACATTAAGTATCATAGTTTTTGTATGTCAGTAACAACTCAGTAAAGCAGTTTTTTAATTTTTTAAACTTTTGGACTTCAAAAAACATCAAGAAAGTGAAAAGACAAACCACAGAATGGGAGAAAATATTTGTAAATCATATATCTGACAGGAGGCTTATATCCAGAATCTATTAAAAAAATATTACAACTCAATAATAAAAAGACAATCCAATTTTTAAACAGAAAAAGGATCTAAATAGACATTTTTCCAAATAAATATAAATGGCCAATAAGCACATAAAAAGATTTCCTATCAAAAATATAATCTAAATTATTAAAGCTTAATTTAAAATGTACAAGCATTTTAGTAAAGCCATTTGTATAGGTTATTTTTTCACTGTTTAAAGATAGGTACTTTTTTTTAGTAGTCAAAAGCAAAGGACTAAAAACTTACCTGTACCGGAGATGAAAGACAATGAATATATATATATATATATATATACACACACACACACACACACAATATACTATATATATAGGAAATTGTCACTATAATAACTGTTATGTACAGTGAATAATTATTATAAATGAAGTAGTAGAAAAGCAGTATTAGAAGTCAGAAAGAAAAAAATACTGTATGTTAACGCACATATATGGAATCTAGAAAAATGGTACTGATGAACCTAGTGGCAGGACAGGAAGAGAGAAGCAGACATAGAGAACAGACTTGTGGACACAGGTTGGGAAGGGGAGGGTGGGACGAACTGAGAGAGTAGCATTGACATATATACACTACCATGTGTAAAATAGCTAGCTAGTGGGAAGGTGCTGTTTAGCACAGGGAGCTCAGCTTGGTGCTTTGTGACAACCTAGACGAGTGGGATGGGGAGAGTAGAAGGGAGGTCCAAGAGGGAGGGGATATAGGTATACATCTAGCTGATTCCCTTTGTTGTACAGCAGAAAGTAACACAACATTGTAAAGCAATTATAATCTAATAAAGATGAAAAAAATAAAAACAGGTGGAAAAAAAAAGATTTCCTAGGTAACCCTCTATCAAATAACATTCTCTCTGAGCCTCATGTTTCTTAAAAAATAAAAAAATTTTTAAACAAATTACAACTAACTTCTCTCCCTGAAAAGAATATCAAGATCATTAAAAGAGTGGGAGTAAAGGATGATGAAAACTCTTGTTTACAATGCTGAAGCTAAACCCTGAGCAGAATGCACCTCCCTTAGAAATCCTTGGAAACCTTATAGCGCCCACTATGTAGCTAAACACAAATTTTGAGCTATAAAAATTAGTTCTCTTTTGCACAAAATTTAACAGAAATTGGTTTTCATTTTATTTTTCCCACCAATGATAAACTTAGTCTGAGAAACAGGATTTTTAACAAGAAACAGGTGAAATATTTTTGTAACTCCGTGAATTCTCAGTTCTTTTATCTAAGACAAGGTGGGAAAACTATGGAAAACCAGCCAAATCCAGCCTGCCCTGTTTAGGTACAACACAGAAGCTAAGAATGATTTTTACATTTTTTAATGATTAGAGAAAAACTCAAAAGAAGAATAATATTTTGACATGTGAAAATAATATGAAATTGAAATTTCATTGTACATAAATAACATTTTATTAGAATATAATCACGCTTTTTTATCTATTGCCTATATATACCTATGGCTACTTTCCCACTTCAAAGACAGTGTTGAGTAGTTGTGACACAAAGCCTAAAGTATTTACTATTGGGTCTTTTGCGTCTTTTACAGAAAATGTTTGCTAACTCCTCATCTAAGATAAGTGAACATTCTTAATCTCTTAAAAAACAAAACAAAACAAAACTCAAGCACTCCACCAAAAACAACAACAAAGTTCACACAACTAACAATGTCTCCATTTTGATGTACATGAATGTGGCTCTAAAAAGCCAATACTTTTTCATAAAATCTTCAATTGGCTTTTATGCCTTAGGCTAAATGCAGGGACCTAGCCTGAAAATCCCAGACAACATAAAGTCTGGTTTATCCCTTAAAAGTATAAAATTTGACCCAGCATCCTTTGGCTACAGTATTTACACATCTAATAATTTTAGCATCTCAGGAATTTTCCATATGCCTCTGTAAAATGGTTTCCTGAAAAAAGTTTAGCCAGCTCCAAATAGTGCTCCCAGTGTGATGCCACAAGGAATTATGAATTTTCTTCTCAGCTCCAAAGTATAATAGTGAAGAACTGTATTACAGGGTCAACAGCCAACTCACGTAGCTTGTTCACTAACTTTCGATGAAATTCTGAGCAAGTCACATAATTTTTCAGTAACAATCTCTTTATTATACAAACACAAAGATTATGGAAACACAAGAAGGAAAACAAGTGAAAGCCTTTAGTCCCCAGAGAAAAGTATAATACTAGATAAACGTCCGCAGAGTTCTTAAAAGGCAACAGTGTTCTTACTGCCATATTAATATTTTATATCTTTTTATGTGAAGATTTATCATATCAAAATCAAAGCTATTCCCATGAACTTGCAGAAAAATTTCTTAACTATGGAGCTTCAGCAAATTTTCCCACGTCAGTCCATCATGAACCCCTTGCTACCAGCCACACAATTTTAAAGGTTTAAATGTTCATAACCAGTGGATTATCAATAGTGACTCAATTCCAAATGCTTCCCTCCAGGGAAGGTTGAAACCAATATTTACTGAACTAGGTAAATGCCATAGGCTGGAGAAGAAAAGAGAGGTCAAAATATTGGGCAAAAAAAGCAGCAATGAAAACTTTTAGAATGTAGGGGGGAAAGCGTGAAGAAAGTAAGGAGGAAAAACGTCAGTTTCTTCTTTTGGATTATCACTGTAGGTTGTGAATATTTGGTGAGGAAGATAAAATAGTAAATCTCATTGAGAGCTTCTAGCATCAAAAAGATAAGAAAAACAAGAAGTAAATACCATCTTGTAATGTATCAGCACAGAGAAAAGGGTAAGAATAAACATTTGAGAATACAATCTAACAACTCAGTGTTTAATTCGATGTCATACATCCATGCATATTTAAGTACAATCATTCCACATTTCATAGTCTTTTAGACCCAGACTCGCCATATCCATAAGCCAATGTAGAAGAGTAGTTGCTATTTTCATGCAGTACTCCTTTTTTTTTTTTTTTTGCGGTACGCGGGCCTCTCACTGCTGTGGCCTCTCCCGTTGCGGAGCACAGGCTCCAGATGCGCAGGCTCAGCGGCCATGGCTCACGGGAGCAGCCGCTCCGCAGCATGTGGCATCTTCCCGGACCGGGGTATGAACCCGTGTCCCCTGAATCGGCAGGCGGACTCTCAACCACTGCGCCAACAGGGAAGCCCACTACTCCTTTTAAATAGAGTCTTCATTAAAACTTTTTTCTCTGGCCCTTTTTTAACCCTATTTTCTTTAGCACTCATTCCTTCACACTACCAGGAATTTCTCTTGTTCTGTGATACCAAATTTTCACTGACTTGGGGATAACACTGTGCCTCATGGTTTTGTCCTATAACCATGATTATAATTTGAGCATGATATTAATATGTTGTGCGGGTGAGTGGGTATGTGTATGATAAAAACAGTTTTACTGTAAAGAACATGCTCTTTTTAAATTTATTTTATTGAAGTATAGTTGATTTACAATGTTGTGTTAGTTTCTGCTGTACAACAAAGTGATTCAGTTATGTATATATATGTGTTCTTTTACACATTGTTTTCCATTATGGCTTATTACAGGATATTGAATATACTTCCCTGTGCTATACAGCAGGACCTTGTTGTTTATCCACTCTATATATAATACTTTGCATCTGCTCACCCCAACCTCCCAATCCACCCTCACCCACCCTACCTCCCCCTTGGCAACCACAAGTCTGTAAACAGCATGCTCTTCAACTAACTTCAGTAATTCCTTTCTCTCCACAATGACCCCACAGGCACTCAGACACACTAGCTCCTACAATCCTTTGTAACTAAACCCCCTGGACTTATATGAAATTTAATTCATTTTACCTAGGTTTATACATATTCACTGGTATAATATCACTGATATTTTTAAGTCAATCCAGCCTCTCTTACTACTTCTTTTGTTAGAAGTGAGCTAATAAGCTCTGATTCTGGAGCAACACTTTGGGTGACCAGCTAAACCTGAACATTTTACAATCCTCTTAAAATATTACTGTTAATTAACTCAGAAAGTCTCTAGCCCAAAGTATCTTACATTGGTGTAGGAGAAATAATAATAGTCTCCATGTTAAAAGACCTACTTTCGGGGCTTCCCTGGTGGCGCTGTGGTTGAGAGTCCGCCTACCGATACAGGGGACACGGGTTCGTGCCCCGGTCCGGGAGGATCCCACATGCCACGGAGCGGCTGGGCCCGTGAGCCATGGCTGCTGAGCCTGCGCGTCCGGAGCCCGTGCTCCGCAACGGGAGAGGCCACAAACAGTGAGAGGCCCGCGTACTGCAAAAAAAAAAAAAAGACCTACTTTCTACATATTAGCAGTATTCAAGGAATGTCATTTGAAAATAGAGAAAAGAAAATTACCCTCTGGAAATTAAACTCTGTAGTCACCACAAACACATGGATTGGAGGAGAGATATACCCAAAGGAGAAAGAAATTTTCTTCTCACATCCAAAAACATTATAGTGATGAATTATATTGCTAGGGTCAAATGAGCAGTCATCTTAACAAACAGAATGGATCCAAGCAACAGTGACTAACCTTGACTACAAATTTATTAAAAGCATTAGCATGTCTAAAGAAAAACACTGCCAATCAGAAAGGGATGCGTCAGCCATCAAAGAAAGAAAATCACAAGAATTGGTGATATCTACCCAAATACTTTCCAACAGAATAAGAGCTTTATATAATTAACTTTAAATACTATTACCCCATTGGTAAGATTATCTCTATAGAAATGATAGATTAACCTGACAATTTTTAACTTTATCCCATTAAACATTCAATTTATCCCACTTCCTTTGTTCTATTTCCATGCTCACTAACAATCGTCTGGTTATTATTTATGTTCCCAATATTGGTCTGTTTATAATGAGAAAACATACTGGTTGTATGGGTGTACTTTGTTCTGCATAATAACTTCATTTTTCATTACAAGTTAAAAAATGGTTCTGATTTTACATTTTAGCTTCATGATCTCAGTTAATGTCAGAATGGGCCTAAGGGACAAATCTGGTCTTGGCATATGTATCTGACAGGAATCATAGTTGCAAATAATAGAATCCACTCTAGCTAATTTAAAAGAAAAACAATCTGTTCTGGATTATTAGGTTATTTACAGAATTTCCACAAGGCCTGAAAAAGCCAGGTTTGAATGCTACTCAGGCATGAGCAACACCCACCAAGAAAAATTTTCCATACACCACAGTTCTATTTTAGGGGAAACCTCACCACCCTTCACTCAATACCTATGATACTGGCAAGGAGACTTGAGAACCTCTGTCAGGACTACCCCAAAAGAACAAAATGCTTCTGCCACTAGCCTGCAAGAAAAGCCTACTTCTCCATGTGTGGACACCCTCATGTTGCATCCCTCCAAGACTCACTCACTAGTATGCATATTTTTGGCAGAACCTGGGACACATTCCAAGCTGCAAGAGAGCCTGGGAAATGTAGTTTTCATTCTTCTAACCTCTTCAGTACTGGAGAGCACACCATAAAGGAGTTAGGTCAGGTTAACCAATCCCCAATGTCTATCAAAAACTTCTTAAAATACTCAGACTAAAGAATTGTGTGATACTTGACATATTTCTCTTTCCCACTCTCTGACTCATAAAATTAGGATATTAATATCTATCCTATTTCCTCATAGAGATTGTAATAAAGATCATGCCATTGACAAAGATCATGCCACTGATATATGTCAAAGTGTTTTGAAAAGCAAGAAACTAGATGACTATAAGGATGACTAGATGACTATTACAAAAATTACCAATTTGGGGGGCTTCCCTGGTGGCGCAGTTGTTGAGAGTACACCTGCCGATGCAGGGGACACAGGTTCGTGCCCCGGTCCAGGAAGATGCCACGTGCTGCAGAGCGGCTGGGCCCGTGAGCCATGGCCGCTGAGCCTGCGCGTCCGGAGCCTGTGCTCCGCAACGGGAGAGGTCACAACAGTGAGAGGCCCGCGTACCGAAAAAAAAAAAAAAATTACCAGTTTTTGAGAGCTTTCCATGTATCATTCATGGAACTAAAAACTTTATATTTAATATAACAATTAAAGCAGAAAAGGTAGGGGAAAATCCAAACCACTACACAATATTGCCTCCTCTCATTATTCGGTATGTGACTATTTAAAAGAGTTAAATTCCCAGATACTTTAAATTATTCATCTATTTACTTAGATCAAATAACTCTTAAGCTCAATGCTTAAAATTAAACCAGAAATGTAAAAGTAAAGAACTGTCTATTTTTAATAGAAACCTGCCCAGAAAATGACTTTCAGAAGTTTCACACTTTATAGTAATTAAACCTAGTCTGCTAAACTATATTCATAACAATACTCAACTGCTTAAGAATTTACTGCTGTTCCCTGATCTCTACGGTATTAAATGCGATGTTTTCTGTTTTAAGGTGAGTTCAACTCTGAATGAGCTGGCCCTAAATTATTTACTTTCACTTAATTAATTCTCTGTTTCAGGTAAACTATTTACCATATTCCTGTTAACCCTATTAACTTACCTTGGCTCAGACCATTACCTCAACTGGGAGGTCCATCGAGTCCATCAGTTCTTTCAAGATGACACCCTAAGCACTCTTTTTTAACCATATCTTTTTCCAGACCTCACTGAGATGGAAATTTAAAAGTACAAAAAGGAATAAAAACATAACAAGATTGTTAAGAAGAGTCAACAACAGCTGAGTGCCTTTTGGAATACGGAGAGCTGACTGAAGGACTTGACAGATGAAAACAAGAAGAGAAACCTACAGTCTAGAATATGCCTTGAGGAGTCCACAGAGAATACTGGAGTCATTCTGCCTGTTGGAATCCAAAGAGGCTGTAGCTTGGAGGTATGATATAGGGCAGAAATAAGCAGTGGTCTGAACACTGGGGTGATTAATTGAATTCTTGTATATGAAATGCGTGCTCCCTGCCCCTTTCTCTATTGCTGTTTGCAAAACAACATGAATCTCAACAGTTACCCCCAAGTCATAAAAAGGGGGCTTTTTATCCAAAGAACAGACAGTTCATCTGGGGAGAACTGAAGCATCGGATGTGTTATTGAACTCCAGAATAAAGCCCTATTTATTCTGACATGCAGAGAAAGAGGTTCACAGCTGTTTTGTGGCAAGAAAGAGGGAGATGTCAGAAAGAGAAAAATATGGGATAAGGAACATGGTGTGCCTAACCCAGAAGTGTCTGGAGATGATAACCAAGTTGATACATTATTGAAAGAATGACATAGGGTTGCAGAAGAGATGTCTCTGTGGAAAAAAACAGAAAGGAGGATTCCATGAAACAACTATTAGGATTGAAAGAGAGACCAAACTTTTAAACTTTAAGATGTGGTAAAGCGATTCACCATAGAAATCTCCAAGAGAATCTCCATAGAAAACCATAAATACACATAATCAAAATAAGAACTAGACCAAATGGTAGCATTTAGTAGAGAAATCAAAGCTATTGATAACTGTCTAGCAGTTAGGTAACTCAGAAACAAGCATCAATACAGGTATGCAAAATGTTGCCATTTCCGTGTAATGAGTTTCATGCTTAACTGCCCAAGAAAGACAGACACCTAAGTAATAAAATATTACATGGGAAAAAGCATTGGAGTTTGGCGATTTCCATCCTTTAAGACTTACTAACTGTACAGTGGTCTTTAAGCAAATCCAATATAGCACATAGCAGATCTATGGTCAAGTTTATGAAAGCCTCTCTCAAATATTCAAAGCTATATTATGCCTGGAACTTATGCCTTGAGGTGGGTAAGGAAAATAAAGAGTGGCCACTAGCCAATGATTAATTGATTCTAGGACACAAAAGGTAGGTTGGCTCCCTTGCCTCAAGGGGAGACAACTCCAGTGCCATTCATCCTCCAGAGCTCCTGGTGGGATTAGGCAGAGACAGACTTTTTAGCTCAGCACTGTCCAATAGAAAACTAATGTGAGCCACATACATTAATACAATTTAAAATATTTTGGTAGCCACATTTTTTTAAAGTATTAACATTAAGAACTATTTTTTAAAGTAAACAGGTAAATAGTAAAAAAAAATTTTTAATGTAAAAAGAAATAGGTAAAATAAGTTTTTAAATTATCTATTATTTACCAATATATTCAAATTATATCACTGTAACATGCAATAAAAATAAAAATTATTAATGAAATATTTTACATTTTTTCATTCTGTCTTTGAAATCCATTATGTATTTTTTTAACATCTTTATTGGAGTATACTTGCTTTACAATGTTGTGTTAGCTGCTTCTGTATAACATAGCGAATCAGCTATATGTATACATATATCCCCATATCCCCTCCCTCTTGCGTCTCCCTCCCACCCTCCCTATCCCACCCCTCTAGGTGGTCACAAAGCACCAAGCTGATTTCCCTGTGCTATGCAGCTGCTTCCCACTAGCTATCTATTTTACATTTGATAGCGTATATATGTCCATGCCACTCTCTCACTTCGTCCCAGCTTACCCTTCCCCCTCCCCGTGTCCTCAACTCCATTCTCTACGTCTGCGTCTTTATTCCTGTCCTGCCCCTAGGTTCTTCAGAACCATTTTTTTTTTAGATTCCATATATATGCGTTAGCATACAGTATTTGTTTTTCTCTGACTTACTTCACTCTGTATGACAGTCTCGAGGTCCATCCACCTCACTACAAATAACTCACTTTCGTTTCTTTTATGGCTGAGCAATATTCCATTGTATATATGTGCCACATCTTCTTTATCTATTCATCCATCGATAGACACTTAGGTTGCTTCCATGTCCTGGCTATTGTAAATAGAGCTGCAGTGAACCTTGTGGTACATGCACAAGTCTGTTCTTTATGTCTGCAAGTTTTGTTTCTGTTTCACAGATATGCTCATTTGTGTCATATTTTAGATTCCACATCTAAGTGATATCATATGGTATTTATCTTTCTTTTTCTGACTTACTTCACTTACTAAGATAATCTCTAGGTGCATCCATGTTGCTGCAAATGCCATTATTTCATTATTTTCATGAATGAGTAATATTCCATTGTATGTATATACCACATCTTCTTTATCCATTCATCTGTTGATGGACATTTAGGTTGCTTCCATGTCTTGGCTATTGTAAACAGTGCTGCTATGAACATTGAAATGCATGTACCTTTTTGATTAAAGTTTCCTCCGGATATATGCCCAGGTGCGGGATTGCTGGATCACATGGCAACTCTATTTTTAGTTTTTTAAAGAACGTCCATACTGTTTTCCATAATGGCTGCACCAATCTACATTCCCACCAACAGTGTAAGAGGGTTCCCTTTTCTCCACACCCTCTCCAACATTTATTATTTGTAGACTTTTTAATGATGGCCATTCTGCCTGGTGTGAGGTGGTACCTCATTGTAGGGTTTTATTTGGTTTTTCTTTTTTGCGGTATGCGGGCCTCTCACTGTTGTGGCCTCTCCCATTGTGGAGCACAGGCTCCGGACACGCAGGCTCAGCAGCCATGGCTCACGGGCCTAGCCACTCCGCGGCATGTGGGATATTCCCGGACCGGGGCACGAACCCGTGTCCCCTGCATCGGCAGGTGGACTCCCAACCACTGTGCCACCAGGGAAGCCCCTCATTGTAGTTTTGATTTGCAAGAAATAGCTGATCTTTAATCACTCGATCCAACAAATTTTTCTTTTCTTCAGAGGTTTTTAAATCCTAGATCAAAGTTAATGTAATAATTCTGGATTGTACTTTGTTTTGTATGTCACTTCACATCATTATGAAAATAAAAGCTTTAAAAGATTTAAAAAAAGAAATAGTTGATCTATATTTAGATTTCATTAAACTCACAGTTTAAAAAATGGAATCAAGTATCCATTTTTAAAGTTTAAATTATAATTAAATAAAATTAAAAATTCAGATCCTCTGTCACACACACTATCCGCACTTCAAGTGGTCAGGAGCCACATGTAGCTAGTGTCTGTCATACTGTACAGTGCAGCTTTAGCTCAGCTTTGCTCAGCGTCTTCCCTGCCCCACCCTGCTTCTTTCACCGTCTCACAGGCTGAACTAGAGACGACTCCTTCAGTAAATCACTAGCACAAGAACTCCCATCTCAGGTTCTGCTTCCAGGGAACCCAACCAATCTATATAGACTATAATCTATTCCTCTCTTGGAGATTTGTAATACAACTTAGCATTTTTAAAGCACTGACTGAGAGATCCTCCGGTAAAGAATCCTGTTTTAAAATTTTAATCTAAAGTTCTATAAATTTATGTAACTGATTTTTCTCACAGAAGAGCTCTTAACATCTCCAAGAACACTAGTTTCTCAAGGAGCAGTTTGAGGCTGTACTAGAACATTATTCTCAAGTAATTTCAAAGATACTTGGATAAATAAGACTACAGTATATTAAACGACCACAAAAATAAAGGGAAATACATATGTAAAACTACAAAACTGTCAACAAATATTTCTTTAGTATAGCATCATGAAATACAGTCCAAACTCTGCCAACTAGCTGGGTGACCCTAGGCAAGTCATTTTTTCTTTCTAGGCTTAAGTTTCTTCAACTGTATAATAGCAATAATAGTATTAGCTACTTAACACAGTTATAGTCAGGATTAATATCAGGGTCCACTACTGTGATCAACACTTTTTATGTGCTATCTCACCAGGATGCATAAATACTAATATTATTATAGTTGCTTTTGTTATCATTAATACTAGATAGGCACTATAGAGATGTAACTTCTCTACCTTCTATATATTAATGCCAGATAAATCTCCCTAAAGCACAGATATAGTCCTGTCACTGTCTGACTCAAAATTTCCTTTGATGCCTCCATGTCCTTACTTTGCTTCAATGATCTCCAAAATCTATCCCAAATCTATCATCACAAGTTGATTTCCCACTTTGCTTTCCATGCATCCTATGCAATCAATGATCAGGCTTTAAGGAGTGCCAACATTGGATGACCATATTAAAAAGGCTGAACCAAAAAGGAAATTGAGAGGAAGTAGCTAAAGAGTTAAAGAGGGAAAATCAGCACTGTGTGGTACTCCATTATTCAAGGAAACAGGGTGTTTAAGAAAGAAGCAAATAATCAGCTGTGTCAAATGTGCTGAGAACTCAAGTCTGATGATGCTAGAGACATAAAAGTTTGCAAAAGACTTGTGAAAAAAAGATGAGTTCCATTTATACATGACAAGTATAAGGTAACACAAAAAAAGCCAAAAAGTAAATGGTTAGAGCAGTAGTGTTGACCACAGTATGTACGTACCACTTCTCACTGGAGAAAAAGTGAATAGTGTTTCAACAAGTGTGTTGAGAATCACGCATTCCCAAGAATGACCACTATTTGCGGGAGTGAGCTGAGCATGATTATCAATGTGTTAACATAGAAAAATGATTTAAAAGGACTCAGAGTTTGGCAGTGGAGTTTTATATGATAACTGAAAGTTGTCACCAAAGCAGTTGTAATTAAAGTCATGAGAATGAAAATGCTCCCCCCGAAAAAAAAGAGAGCAGAGAGGACAGAGAAGACCAAGACTAAGACTTAAGAAGAATCGTAGGAGACAAGAGGAAGAAGTCCACAAGGAAAAAGAAGGGGGTTGTGGAGAAGTAGTAGGACAATTTAGTGTACAACGTCTTAAAAGAGAAAAGGATAAAATTTCGAGGTGAAAACATAAATGTCAAATGCAGCAGATGAGTTGAAGAGAATTAAAATTGTGCAAATTAGAGGGGCAGAGTCAAGATGGCGGTGTAGAAAGATGCAGAATTCGCATCTCCCCACAACTAGGGCACCTGCCAGTGCTGGTGGGGGACCTCGACACCCAAGGAGACAGGAGGAACCTGCAAGCAAACTGGTAGGACATGAGGGGACTGAGGGGGGAGGAGAAGTGGAGGCCGGACAGGACCGGTGCCCCTGAGGGGTGGCTGAGAGCGGGGAGGGGTTCCCATGCCTGGAGGGACCCTCGGGGGCTCGGATCAGGGGAGTGCGCCCAGCGTTTCCCCTGCCCAATCAGCCTGGGAAGTCTGCCTGGCTCTCGGGTCAGGTCCTACGCCCTCAGAGGACCCCTCTGGCTACGTTGGTCCTGGGGGAGTAGGAGGGAGGCCGGGGGGAGAACAGGAGAGGCAGGTAGGAGGGGCCCTCCAGGACCAGAGGAGTGGGAGAGGAGCAGAGGTTGTTGGCCCTAGCCACTCAGGCCCGGGAAGCCTGCTGGGCTCCCACACCATGTCCCAAGTGTTCCAAGCCCCCCCACTCCTAGGCCACATTGGTCCTGGGGGCATAGGAGGAGGCCAGGAGGAGAACAGGAGAGGCAGGCAAGAGGGGCCCTCCAGGACCAGAGGAGCTGGAGAGAAACAGAGGGCATTGGCCCCACCCACTCGAGCCCAGGAAACCTGCCGAGCTCCCAGACTGGGTCGCCTGCCCTCCAAAGCCCCCTCCAGGCCGCATGGGTCCTGGAGTCATAGGAGGGAGGCCAGGGGAGAACAGGAGACACAGGCAGGAAGGGTCCTCCAAGACCAGAGGAGCAGAGAGCATTTGCCCCACCCATTCGGGCCCAGGAAGCCTGCTGGGGTGGGGTCCCGCGCAGGTCCCAGGTGGGGTCCCCTGCCCCCTGAGACCAAAGCTCCTGTGGTGGGAGCTCCAAGTCCAAACCACTGGACTAACAGAGAACTTCAGACCCCAGGGAATATTCACTGGAGTGCGGTCTCTCAGAGGTCCTCATCTCGGCACCAAGACCCAGCTGTACCCAACAGCCTACAAACACCAGTGTTGGAGGCCTCAAGCCAAACAACCAGTAAAACAGGAACACAATCCCACCCAACAACAACAAAAAATGAGATGGCAAAAAATATGTCACAGATGAAGGAGCAAGGTAACAATCCACAAGCCCAAATAAATGAAGATGAAATAGGCAATCTATCTGAAAAATAATTCAGAGTAATGATAGTAAAGATGAACCAGAATCTCGGAAATAGAATGGAGGCACAGACTGAGAAAATACAAGAAATGTTTAACAAAGATCTAGAAGAACTAAAGAACAAACAGAGATGAACAACACAATTGGAATGAAAAATACACTAGAAGGAATCAAAAACAGAATAACTGAGGCAGAAGAACGAATAAGTGAGCTGGAAGACAAAATGGTGGAAATAACTGCTGAGGAGCAGAATAAAGAAAAAAGAATGAAAAGAATTGAAGACAATCTCAGAGACCTCTGGGACAACACTAAACGCACCAACATTCGAATTATAGGGGTCCCAGAAGAAGAAAAGAAAAAGAAAGGGTCTGAGAAATATTTGAAGAGATTATAGTGGAAAACTTCCCTAACATGGGAAAGGAAATAGTCACCCAAGTCCAGGAAGCGCAGAGATTCCCATACAGGATAAATCCTAGGAGAAACACACCAAGAACATATTAATCAAACTAACAAAAATTAAATTCAAAGAAAAAATATTAAAAACAGCAAAAGAAAAAGTAACACACAAAGGAATCCCCATAAGGTTATCAGCTGATTTTTCAGCAGAAACTCTGCAGGCCAGAAGGGAGTGGTGGGATATACTTAAAGTGATGAAAGAGAAAAACCTACAACCGAGATTGTTCTACCCAGCAAGGATCTCATTCAGATGCGAAGCAGAAATCAAAACATTTTCAGACAAGCAAATGCTAAGAGAATTCAGCACCACCAAACCAGCTTTACAACAAATGCTAAAGAAACTTCTCTAGGAAAGAAACACAAGATAAAAAGAAGACTCCCCCAAACAAACCCAAAACAATTAAGAAAATGGTAATAGGAACATACATATCAATAATAACCTTGCATGTAAATGGGTTAAAAGACAGACTGGCTAAATGGATACAAATACAAGACCCATATATATGCTGTCTATAAGAGACCCATTTCAGACTTAGGGGCACATACAGACTGAAAGTGAAGGGATGGAAAAAGATATTCCATGCAAATGGAAATCAAAAGAAATAGCTGGAGTAGCAATACTCGTATCAGGTAAAATAGACTTTAAAATAAAGACTGTTACAAGAGACAAGAAAGGACACTGCATAATGATCAAGGGGTCAATCCAAGAAGAAGATATAACAATTATAAATGTTTATGTACCCAATGTAGGAGCACCTCAACACATAAGGCAAATGCTAACAACCATGAAAGGGGAATCAACAGTAACACAATAATAGTAGGGAACTTTAACACCCCACTTACACCAATGGGCAGATCATCCAAACAGAAAATAAATAAGGAAACAGAAGCTTTAAATGACACAATAGACCAGATAGATTTAATTTATATTTATAGAAGACTCTACCCCAAAGTGGCAGAATACACTTTCTTCTCAAGTGTACATGGAACATTCTCCAGGATAGATCACATCTTGGGTCACAGATCAAGCCTAGGAAAATTTAAGAAAATTGAAATCATATCAAGCATCTTTTCTGACAACAATGCTATGAGACTGGAAATCAATTACAGGAAGAAGACAGTAAAAAACACAAATATATGGAGGCTAAACAGTGCAGTACTAAATAACCAAGTGATCACTGAAGAAATCAGAGAAAAAATTTTAAATACATAGAAACAAATGACAACAAAAACAAAATGACCCAAAACCTACAGGACGCGGCAAAAGCAATTCTAAGAGGGAAGTTTAAAGCAATTCAATCTCACCTCAAGAAACAAGAAAAACCTCAAATAAACAATCTAACCCTATACCTAAAGCAACTAGAGAAAGAAGAACAAAGAAAACCCCAAGTCAGTAGAAGGAAAGAAATCGTAAAGATCAGAGCAGAAATACATGAAATGAAGAAAATGACAGCAAAGATCAACAAAACTAAAAGCTGGTTCTTTGAGAAGATAAACAAAGTTGATAAACCCTTAGCCAGACTCATCAGAAAAAAAGGGAGAGGATGCAAATCAATAAAATTAGAAATGAAAAAGGAGAAATCAAAACTGACACTGCAGAATTACAAAGGATTATAAGAGACTATACAAACTATATGCCAATAAAATGGACAACCTGGAAGAAGTGGACAAATTCTTGGAAAGGTACAATTCTCCAACACTGAACCAGGAAGGATTAGAAAATATAAACAGACCTATCACAAGTAATGAAATTGAAACTGTAATTAAAAATCTTCCAACAAATAAAAGTCCAGAACCAGATGGCTTCACAGGTGAATTCTATCAAACATTTAGAGAAGAGCAAACATCGATCCTTCTGAAACTCTTCCAAAAAATTGCAGAGGGAGGAACACTCCCAAATTCATTCTACAAAACAACCATCACCCTGATACCCAAACCAGAAAAAAGATATCACAAAAAGAAGAAAATTATAGACCAATATCACTGATGAACATAGATGCAAAATCCTCAACAAAATACTAGCAAACAGAATCCAACAACATATTAAAAGGATAATAACACCATGATCAAGTGGGATTTATCCCAGGGATGCAAGGATTCATCAACATTTGCAAATCAATCAATGTGATAAACCCTATAGACAAATTAAGGAATAAAAACCATATGATCATCTCAATAGATGAAGAAAGAGCTTTTGACAAAACTCAACACTGATTTATGATAAAAAACTCTTCAGAAAATGGGCATAGAGGGAAGCTACTTCAACATAATAAAGCCCATATATGACAAACCCACAGCAAACATCATACTCAATAGTGAAAAACTGAAAGCATTTTCACTAGGATCAGGAACAAGACAAGGATGTCCACTCTCGCCAGCCTTATAAAACATTCTTTTGGAAGTTTTAGCCATGGCAATCAGAGAAGAAAAAGAAATAATAGGAATCCAAATTCGAAAAGAAGAAGTAAAACTGTCACTATTTGCAGATGACATGATACTATACATAGGAAATCCTAAAGATGCCACCAGAAAACTACTAGAACTAATCAATGAATTTGGTAAGGTAGCAGGGTACAAAATTAATGCACAGAAATCTCTTGCATTCCTATACACTAACAATGAAAAATCAGAAGGAGAAATTAAGGAAACAATCCCATTTACCATAGCAACAAAAAGAAAAAAATACCTAGGAATAAACCTACCTAAGGAGACAAAAGACTTGTACCCCAAAAAATATAAAACCCTAATGAAAGAAATCAAGGATGACATAAACAGATGGAGAAATATAGCATATTTTTGGATTGGAAGTATCAATACTGTGAAAATGACTATACTACCCAAAGCAATCTACAGATTCAATGCAATCCCTATCAAACAACCAATGGCATTCTTCATAGAATTAGAACAAAAATTTTACAATTCGTATGGAAACAAAAGACTCCAAATAGCCAAAGCAAGCTTGAGAAAGTATAACAGTGTTGGAGGAATCAGGCTCACCGACTTCAAACTATACTATGAAGCTACAGTAATCAAGACAGTATGGTACTGGCACAAAAACAGAAATACAGATCAATGGCACAGAATAGAAAGCCCAGAGATAAACCCACGCACATAGAGTCACCTAATTTATGACAAAGGAGGCAAGAACATACAATGGAGAAAAGACAGCCTCTTCAATAAGTGATGCTCAGAAAACTGGACAGCTACATGTAAAAAGATGAAATTAGAACACTACCTAACACAAAAATAAACTCAAAATGGATTAAAGACCTAAATGTAAGACCAGACACTATAAAACCCTTAGAGGAAAACAAAGGAAAAACAATCTTTGACATAAACCACAGCAAGTTCTTTTTTGACCCACCTCCTAGAGTAATGGAAATAAAAACAAAAATAAACAAATGGGACCTAATTAAACTTTAAAGCTTTTGCACAGCAAAAGAAACCATAAACAAGATGAAAAGACAACCCTCAGAATGGGAGAAAATATTTGCAAATGAAACACGGACAAAGGATTAATCTCCAAAATACACAAACAGCTCATGGAGCTCAATATCAAAAAAACAAACAACCCAATCCAAAAATGGGCAGAAGGCCTAAACAGACATTTCTCCAAAGAAGATACACAGATTGCCAACAAACACATGAAAAGATGCTCAACATCACTAATCGTTAGAGAAATGCAAATCAAAACTACAATGAGGTATCACCTCACACCAGTCAGAATGGCCATTATCAAAAAATCTAGAAACAATAAACGCTGGAGAGGGTGTGGTGAAAAGGGAATCCTCCTGCAATGTTGGTGGGAATGTAAATTGATACAGCCACTATGGAGAACGTTATGGAGGTTCCTTAAAAACCTACAAATACAACTACCATACAACCCAGCAATCCCACTACTGGGCATATACCCTGAGAAAACCATAGTTCAAAAAGAGTCATGTACCACAATGTTCATTGTAGCACTATTTACAATAGCCAGGTCATGGAAGCAACCTAAATGTCCATCGACCTATGAATGGATAAAGAAGCTGTGGCACATATATACAATGGAATATTACTCAGCCATAAAAAGAAATGAAATTAAGTTATAGTGATGTGGATGGACCTAGAGTGTCATACAGAGTGAAGTAAGTCAGAAAGAGAAAAACAAATACCGTCTGCTAACACATATATATGGAATCTAAAAAAAAAAAAAAAAAAAAGGTACTGATGAACCTAGTGGCAGGGCGGGAATAAAGACGTAGACATAGAGAATGCGCCTGAGGACACGGAGGGGGTGGGGGAAGCTGGGGCGAAGTGAGAGTGGCATCAACATATATACACTACCAAATGTAAAATAGATAACTAGTGGGAAGCAGCTGCATAGCACAGGGAGATCAGTTCGGTGCTTTGCAACGACCTAGAGGGGTGGGATAGGGAGGGTGGGAGGGAGGGGATATGGGGATATATGTATGCATATGGCTGATTCACTTTGTCGTACAACAGAAACTAGCACAGTATTGTGAAGCAATTATACTCCAATAAAGATGTATTAAAATAAATTAATTAGAAAATTAAAAGTAAATAATAAATTTGTGCAAATTAATTGTATTAAACAACTAGGTCAAAGCAGAAAAATAGACAAGGTAAAATAGCATTAGGAGTTAAGAAGAAAGTACTATAGACTAAAAGGAAATGCAATTTTTATTAAATATTTGCCAGCCATCAGGCAGGGGTAAGCTAATATGAGTGAAGAACCAGTAAAAAGGAATATGAATGTACAGCCTAGAGGGAAAAAAAAGATAATTGTAGAATAAAAGTCTCTCAAGAGAGAAGAAGGAATGAGCTAGGATCCAAGTAATGATTGGAAAGATTAGTTTTAAAGTGTAAAAAGGAACACCACTTTCTTTGAAACTGAAGAAAGATGAGAAGAAAAAGTCAAGGACAGAAATTCTAAGATACTTATTGCTGACCCTGAGAAATTGTTAACAGCTTAATGCACTCTTTAACACTTGAGTTGGAAACAAAACAATAATGTTCAGACCTGTTTTCCATGAGCATAAACTTTTTTTTTTTTTTGGCTGCACAGCATGCAGGATCTTAATTCCCCGACCAGGGATCGAACCCGTGCCCCCTGGCAGTGGAAGCACAGAGTCTTAACCACTGGACCGCCAGGGAATCCCCAAGCATAAACTTTAGATTACTTGTCAGCATTACACCTACTCAGTTACCTTTACACACGCTTATGAAATAACTACAGCACAGTACCAGCCCTCTAGCAAAGTGCCACACTAACAAAGCTATGGCTAATATATGAATCATGCCTTTGATTTCAGACTCTACTAGCTGAGGTTTCAGACCAAATTTTAGTTTCTAGGGCTCATCACTTACAAATTAATCTGTTAACATGCATTTAATCTTTGCTCCTGTCTTTGAATTATACATCAAAGTAAACGGTATATAGGTTACAGAATTTCTCTTACTTTCGGGCTTCCCTGGTGGCGCAGTGGTTGAGAGTCCGCCTGCCGATGCAGGGGACACGGGTTCGTGCCCCGGTCTGGGAAGATCCCGCATGCCGCGGAGCGGCTGGGCCCGTGAGCCATGGCCGCTGAGCCTGCGCGTCTGGAGCCTGTGCTCCGCAACGGGAGAGGCCGCAGCGGTGAGAGGCCCGCGTACCGCCCGAAAAAGTAAATATAAATAAATAAAGAGACAGGTAACATCATTAGCACAAAAAACAAAACCGTTTAAAAAAAAAAAAAAAAAAGAATTTCTCTTACTTTCAAAACTGACATGACTGGTATTTCTCAAAAAATCAGTCTGTCTGTATGTCATAGGTCCAGCATATCATGTGATTGAAATTGAGATGGCTGCACACACACATTAAGTACTTCCCAACTGCCTACACAACACTTCAAGATGGGTGACTCTGAAGAGTTTGCTGAGGATATCAAATGCACCATAAGAAAAGCCTGCTGCTGGGATTAACAAACTACTATACATAAAACAGATAAGCAACAAAGATTTACCATATAGCACAGAGAATTATATTCAATATCTTATAATAACCTATAATGGAATACAATCTGAAAACATATATATAACTGAATCACTTTTGCTGTATACCTGAAACCAACACAATATTGTAAATCAACTATACTTCAATTTAAAAAAAAGTCTGCTGCAGATTTTTCAAGTGAATGCTAAGGGATGCCATGTTGAATATTTTCCAGCAATTAGTAGTTTACAAGCAATGTAGCTAATTAGCTCATCAGTCTTCAATGGAAGTGTTTCCATAAACATTCTGCCAGCTACGAGACACCATGCATGCATGTTAAAATGTGTTTGAACAAGAGTTCATCATCCTCTTTCTAATGAAGAATGAACTGCAATTCCTAAAGCACACGGTACTTGGCTGAAAAGATTATAGTATTCGTGACTTTATACTTATCTAAGAACACTCTTATAATAACAGTTAAATACACACAACATCAACATAGCAATAGATGGAAATAACAAGGCAGCAGCTGTTGCCTTTGAAACCATATATAGACTGTGAGAAAGTGGTGGTAAATACCAAACATTTTATCTAAGTCCTAACTGCAACATTGTTGAGCAGAGTGGTTGGGGCTAACCTGTTACTTAGGCATGGTTAACTAAAAATGAACTGCTATTTTCTTTTATTAAAAAATGTTCCATAGGGAATTCCCTGGTGGTCCAGTGGCTAGGACTCTGAGCTCTCACTGCCAGGGTTCAATCCCTGGTCAGGGAACTAAGATCCCCGCAAGCCATGTGGCATGGCCAATCAATTAATCAATCAGTAAAAGGACTAAAATTTTAAAAAAAGAGAGAAAGAGAAAGCGAAAACCAACCAAAAAAAAAAAAAAGTTCCATAGATCTGAGTTTCAAAAGATAAGATCTTTCAACTCAGGTCACCTGAAATGGACACCAATAAATTTCCTTAAATCTCTACTTCCCCTAGAAAACAATTTATTTCCCTCTGCAAAAAAAAAAAAAAAAATGCATTGAATAATCAGGAAGGCAATAGGTACCATTTTAAAGGTTCAATATTGTAAATTCTATAATGGCATTCGTTGTTTGAGTACTCAAGTATTCTGATAGGAAGACTAATTACACTTTCAAGATACAATTTTCCAGGAATAACCGTTTCTAGAAGTAATTGTTTTCTCTGACTAATATGGATGATAGTAAGTCTTCATTCCTAATTCCTGCTGGGAAAAAAAAAGTGCAAACCTAGGGTTTTGCAAATCATGAAGATAAAGAACTATGGAAATGTAGAAAGAGGGATAACTTTTTTAAATACCCTGAACACATATATTATGCACAAGAGGTATGCGTACATTTTCCTTGTTTACTTCTCACTGGGAAGGGAGATAGTCCCCTAGCTACAAGCCACATCATCTACCCTGCTAGAAATACTCATGAGCCATGCAAAGTGGGGCAAGTTGTCAGCTGCTGCTGGCCTAAGCTTTACAAACATGCCATTAGGCACCTACATTAGTAGACTAGATAGCATAGCATTTCTTTTAGTATAAAATACCATAGCCCATATTTGAGAAGAGCTATATGAATTAGAGGACCCCTGATGGATTAAAAAGCTCCTCATTTATTGGCTCATGGTGGCCTTGGTGGAGGCCCACAATTAAAAATAGATAGGGAGGTTGAGGAAGATGGCGGAAGAGTAAGCCGTGGAAATCACCTTCCTCCCCACAGATACATGAGAAATACATCTACACGTGGAACAACTCCTACAGAACACCTACTGAACGCTGGCAGAAGACCTCAAACCTCCCAAAAGGCAAGAAACTCCCCACGTACCTGGGTAGGGCAAAATAAAAAAGAATAAACAGAGACAAAAGAATAGGGACGGGACCTCCACCAGTGGGAGGGAGCTGTGAAGGAGGAAAGGTCTCCACAAACTGGGAAGCCCCTTTGCGGGCGGAGACTGTGGGGGGCGGAGGCGGGAAGCTTCGGGGCCGCGGAGGAGAGCGCAGCAACAGGGGTGCGGAGGACAAAGCGGGGAGATTCCTGCAAAGAGGATCGGTGCCGACCAGCACTCACCAGTCCAAGAGGTTTGTCTGCTCACCCGCCGGGGCAGGCGGGGCTGCGAGCTGAGGCTCGGGCTTCGGTAGGAGCGCAGGGAGACGACTGGGGTTGGCAGTCTGAACACACCGTGAAGGGGGCTGATGCGCCACAGCTAGCCGGGAGGGAGTCCGAGGAAAAGTCTGTACCTGCCAAAGAGGCAAGAGACTTTTCCTTCCCTCTTTGTTTCCTGGTGCACGAGGAGAGGGGATTAAGAGCACCGCTTCAAGGACCTCCAGAGACGGGCACGAGTCGCGGCTAAAAGCGCGGACCCCAGAGACGGGCATGAGACACTAACGCTGCCGCTGCCGCCACCAAGAAGGCTGTATGCAAGCACAGGTCACCCTCCATACCTCCCCTCCCGGGAGCCTGTGCAGCCCTCCACTGCCAGGGTCCCGTGATCCAGGGACAACTTCCCTGGGAGAACGCACAGTGCGCATCAGGCTGGTGCAGCGTCACGCCAGCCTCTGCCGCTGCGGGCTTGCCCAGCATCCGCACCCCTCCCTTCCCCCGGCCTGAGTGAGCCAGAGCCCGTGAATCAGCAGCTCCTTTAAACCCGTCCTGTCTGAGCGAAGAACAGACGCTCTCAGGCAACCTACATGCAGAGGCGGGGCCAAATCCAAAGCTGAGCCCCGGGGGCTGTGAGAACAAAGAAGAGAAAGGTACATCTCTCCCAGGAGCCTCAGGAGCAGCAGATTAAATCTCCACAATCAACTTGAAGTACCCTGCATCTGTGGAATACCTTAATAGACAACGAAGCATACCAAATTGAGGAGGTGGACTTTGGGAGCAAGATATATTATTTTTTCCCCTTTTCCTCTTTTTGTGAGTGTGTATGTGTATGCTTCTGTGGGAGATTTTGTCTGTATAGCTCTGCTTTCACCATTTGTCCTAGGGTTCTATCCAGCCGTTTTATTTCTGGGTTTTTTTTGTTTGTTTGTATCTTTACATTTTTAAAAAAATATTTTTCTTGATAATTATTTCTTATTTTTTAATTTAATGACATTATTTTATTTTATCTTTATTTTATTTTATCCTCTTTCTTTCTTTCTTTCTTTTTTTTCCTCCCTTTTATTCTGAGCCGTGTGGATAAAAGGCTATTGGTGCTCCAGCCAGGCATCAGGGCTGTGCCTCTGAGGTGGGAGAGCCAAGTTCAGGACATTGGTCTACAAGAGACCTCCCAGCTCCACGTAATATCAAATGGCAAAAATCTCCCAGAGATCTCCATCTCAACACCAAGACCCAGCTTCACTCAACGACCAGCAAGTTACAGTGCTGGACACCCTATGCCAAACAACTACCAGGAAAGGAACACAACCCCACCCATTAGCAGAGAGGCTGCCTAAAATCATAAGGCCACAGACACCCCAAAATACACCACCAGACATGGACCTGCCCACCAGAAAGACAAGATCCAGCCTCATCCACCAGAACACAGGCACTAGTCCCCTCCACCAGGAAGCCTACACAACCCACTGAAAAAACTTTAGCCACTGGGGACAGACACCAAAAACAACAGGAACTACGAACCTGCAGCCTGCAAAAAGGAGACCCCAAACACAGTAAGATAAGCAAAATGAGAAGACAGAAAAACACACAGCAGATGAAGGAGCAAGGTAAAAACCCACGAGACCTAACACATAAAGAGTAAATAGGCAGTCTACCTGAAAAAGAATTCAGAATAATGATACAAAATCTTGGAAATAGAATAGAGAAAATGCAAGAAACATTTAACAAGGACCTAGAAGAACGAAAGAGGAAACAAGCAATGATGAACAACACAATAAATGAAATTAAAAATACTCTAGAAGGGATCAATAGCAGAATAACAGAGGCAGAAGAACGGATAAGTGACCTGGAAGACAAAATAGTGGAAACAACTACTGCAGAGCAGAATAAAGATAAAAGAATGAAAAGAACTGAGGACAGTCTCAGAGACCTCTGGGACAACATTAAACGCACCAACATTCGAATTATAGGGGTCCCAGAAGAAGAGGAGAAAAAGAAAGGGACTGAGAAAATATTTAAAGAGATTGTAGTTGAAAACTTCCCTAATATGGGAAAGGAAATAGTTAATCAAGTCCAGGAATCACAGAGTCCCAACAGGACAAATCCAAGGAGAAACACGCCAAGACACACATTAATCAAAGTATCAAAAATTAAATTTAAAAAAATATATTAAAAGCAGCAAGGGAAAAACAACAAAATACACACAAGGGAATCTCCATAAGGTTAACAGCTGATCTTTCAGCAGAAACTCTGCAAGCCAGAAGGGAGTGGCAGGACATATTTAAAGTGATGAAGGAGAAAAACCTACAACCAAGATTACTCTACCCAGAAAGGATCTCATTCAGATTTGATGGAGCAATTAAAACCTTTACAGACAAGCAAAAGCTGAGAGAATTCAGCACCACCAAACCAGCTTTACAGCAAATGCTAAAGGACCTTCTCTAGGCAGGAAACACAAGAGAAGGAAAAGACCTACAATAACAAACCCAAAACAATTAAGAAAATGGTAATAGGAACATACATATCAATATTTACCTTAAATGTAAATGGATTAAATGCTCCCACCAAAAGACACACACTGGCTGAATGGATACAAAAACAAGACCCGTATATATGCTGTCTACAAGAGACCCACCTCAGACCTAGGGACACATACAGACTGAAAGTGAGGGGATGGAAAAAAGATATTCTATGCAAATGGAAATCAAAAGAAAGCTGGAATAGCAATTTTCATATCAGGAAAAATAGACTTTAAAATAAAGACTAATACAAGAGACAAAGAAGGACACTATATAACGATCAAGGGATCGATCCAAGAAGAAGATATAACAATTGTAAATATTTATGCACCCAACATAGGAGCACCTCAATACATAAGACAAATGCTAACAGCCATAAAAGGGGAAATTGACAGTAACACAATCATAGTACGGGATTTTAACACCCCACTTTCACCAATGGACAGATCATCCAAAATGAAAATGATTAAGGAAACACAGGCTTTAAATGATACATTTAACAAGATGGACTTAATTGATATTTATAGGACATTCCATCCAAAAACAACAGAATACACATTTTTCTCAAGTGCCCATGGAACATTCTCCAGGACAGATCATATCTTGGGTCACAAATCAAGCCTTGGTAAATTTAAGAAAATTGAAATTGTATCAAGTATCTTTTCCAAGCACAACGCTATGAGCCTAGATATCATTACAGGAAAAAATGTGTAAAAACTACAGACACATGGAGGCTAAACAATACACTGCTTAATAACCAACAGATCACTGAAGAATTCAAAGAGGAAATCAAAAAATACCTAGAAACAAATGACAATGAAAAAACGACGACCCAAAACCTATGGGATGCACCAAAAGCTGTTCTAAGAGGGAAGTTTATAGCAATACAATCCTACCTTAAGAAACAGGAAACATCTCAAATAAACAATCTAATATTTCACCTAAAGCAATTAGAGAAAGAAGAACAAAAAAACACCAAAGTTAGCAGAAGGAAAGAAATCATAAAGATCAGATCAGAAATAAATGAAAAAGAAATGAAGGAACCGATAGCAAAAATCAATAACACTAAAACCTGGTTCTTTGAGAAGATAAACAAAATTGATAAACCATTAGCCAGACTCATCAAGAAAAAAAGGGAGAAGACTCAAATGAATAGAATTAGAAATGAAAAAGGAGAAGTAACAACTGACACTGCAGAAATACAAAGGATCATGAGAGATTACTACAAGCAACTCTATGCCAATAAAATGGAAAACCTGGAAGAAATGGCCAAATTCTTAGAAATGCACAACCTGCCGAGACTGAAACAGGAAGAAATAGAAAATATGAACAGACCAATCACAAGCACTAAAATTGAAACTGTGATTAAAAATCTTCCAACAAACAAAAGCCCAGGAGCAGAGGGCTTCACAGATGAATTCTATCAATCATTTAGAGAAGAGCTAACACCTATCCTTCTCAAACTCTTCCAAAATAAAGCAGAGGGAGGAACACTCCCAAACTCATTCTAGGAGGCCACCATCAACCTGATACCAAAACCAGACAAAGATGTCACAAAGAAAGAAATCTACAGGCCAATATCACTGATAAACATAGATGCAAATATCCTAAACAAAATACTAGCAAACAGAATCCAACAGCACATTAAAGGGATCCTACACCATGATCAAGTGGGGTTTATTCCAGGAATGCAAGGATTCTTCAATATACACACATTAATCAATGTGATACACCATATTAACAAATTGAAGGAGAAAAACCATATGATCATCTCAATAGATGCAGAAAAAGCTTTCGACAAAATTCAACACCCATTTATGATAAAACCCTCCAGAAAGTAGCCATAGAGGGAACTTTCCTCAACATAATAAACGCCATATATGACAAACCCACAGCCAACATCGTCCTCAATGGTGAAAAACTGAAACCACTTCCACTAAGATCAGGAACAAGACAAAGTTGCCCACTCTCACCACTATTACTCAACATAGTTTTGGAAGTTTTAGTCACAGCAATCAGAGAAGAAAAAGAAACAAAAGGAATCCAAATCGGAAAAGAAGAAGTAAAGCTGTTACTGTTTGCAGATGTCATGATACTATACATAAAGAATCCTAAAGGTGCTACCAGAAAACTACTAGAGCTAATCAATGAATTTGGTAAAGTAGCAAGATAGAAAATTAATGCACAGAAATCTCTGGCATTCCTATACACTAATGATGAAAAATCTGAAAGTGAAATGAAGAAAACACTCCCATTTACCATTGCAACCAAAAGAATAAAATATCTAGGAATAAACCTACCTAAGGAGACAAAAGACCTGTATGCAGAAAATTATGACACTAATGAAAGAAATTAAAGATGATACAAACAGATGGAGAGATATACCATGTTCTTGTATTGTAAGAATCAACATTGTGAAAATGACTCTACTACCCAAAGCAATCTACAGATTCAATGCAATCCCTATCAAACTACCACTGGCATTTTTCACAGAACAAGAAAAAAATTTTTCACAATTTGTTTGGAAACACAAAAGACCCCAAAGAGACAAAGCAATCTTGAGAATGAAAAATGGAGCTGGAGGAATCAGGCTCCCTGACTTCAGACTATACCACAAATCTACAGTAATCAAGACAGTATGGTACTGGCACAAAAACAGAAATATAGGGCTTCCCTGGTGGTGCAGTGGTTGAGAGTCCGCCTGCCGATGCAGGGGACGTGGGTTCGTGCCCCGGTCTGGGAAGATCCCACATGCCGTGGAGCGGCTGGGCCCATGAGCCATGGCCACTGAGCCTGCGCATCCGGAGCCTGTGCACTGCAATGGGACAGGCCACAGCAGTAAGAGGCCCGTGTACCGCAAAAAAAAAACAAAAAAACAAAAAAAACCAGAAATATAGATCAATGGAACAGAATAGAAAGCCCAGAGATAAACCCATGCACATATGGACACCTTATCTTTGATAAAGGAGGCAAGAATATACAGTGGAGAAAAGACTGCCTCTTCAATAACTGGTGCTAGGAAAACTGGACAGCTACATGTAAAAGTATGAAATTAGAACACTCCCTAACACCATACACAAAAATAAACTCAAAATGGATTAAAGACCTAAATGTAAGGCCAGAAACTATCAAACTCTTAGAGGAAAACATAGGCAGAACACTCTATGACATAAATCACAGCAAGATCCTTTTTGACACACCTCCTAGAGAAATGGAAATAAAAACAAAAATAAACAAATGGGACCCAATGAAACTTCAAAGCGTTTGCACAGCAAAGGAAACCATAAATAAGACCAAAAGACAACCCTCATAATGGGAGAAAATATTTGCAAATGAAGCGAATGAAAAGGGATTAATCTCCAAGATTTACATGCAGCTCATGCAGCTCAATAACAAAACAACAATCAATCCAAAAATGGGCAGAAGGCCTAAATAGACATTTCTCCAAAGAAGATATACAGATTGCCAACAAACACATGAAAGAATGCTCAACATCATTAATCATTAGAGAAATGCAAATCAAAACTACAATGAGATATCATCTCACACCGGTCAGAATGCCCATCATCAAAAAATCTAGAAACAATAAATGCTGGAGAGGGTGTGGAGAAAAGGGAACATTCTTGCACTGTTGGTGGGAATGTAAATTGATACAGCCACTATGGAGAACAGTATGGAGGTTCCTTAAAAAACTAAAAATAGAACTACCATACGACCCAGCAATCCCACTACTGGGCATATACCCTGAGAAAACCATAATTCAAGAAGAGTCATGTACCAAAATGTTCATTGCAGCTGTATTTACAATAGCCAGGATATGGAAGCAACCTAAGTGTTCATCATTGGATGAATGGATAAAGAAGATGTGGCACATATATACAAGGGAATATTACTCAGCCATAAAAAGAAACGAAATTGAGATATCTGTAGTGAGGTGGATGGACCTAGAGTCTGTCATACAGAGTGAAGTAAGTCAAAAAGAGAAAAATGAATACCGTATGCTAACACATATATATGGAATCTAAGAAAAAAAAAAAGTCATGAAGAACCTACGGGTAAGAAGGGAATAAAGACACAGACCTACTAGAGAATGGACTTGAGGATATGGGGAGGGGGAAGGGTAAGCTGTGACAAAATAAGAGAGTAGCACGGACATATATACACTACCAAATGTAAAATAGATAGCTCGTGGGAAGCAGCCGCATAGCACAGGGAGATCAGCTCAGTGGTTTGTGACCACCTAGAGGTATGGGATAGAGAGGGTGGGAGGGAGGGAGACGCAAGAGGGAAGAGATATGGGAACATATGTATATGTATAACTGATTCACTTTGTTATAAAGCAGAAACTAACACACCATTGTAAAGCAATTATACTCCAATAAAGATGTTTAAAAAAAAATAGATGGGGAAATATTTTAGCAGTGGCTGGATTCCAACAAATTTGCAAGTCCGCTCCCATCTGACATACATAAATACGAAGGGCACAATACATGTTTCCAACGGCTGGCTCTGGTAGGCAAAAATTACCAAGACTACTGATGTTAGACTACACGTTCCAGCTCCAGAAAATTTAAACCAAAGTATCAATATATGGGGATTTGATAGGTGCTGTGCTCCACCTGTGTAGGCACCTTGGTTTGTATGGCAATATACAAAAGAGTTGAATTGTAACCTTTCTCTGAACACTCTTCAAATCTCAAATTAATTATCCCTTTATACATTAAGGGCCCCATACTTTTATATCTAAAAATGTATAATTTTTACTAAGAATCTAAAATTGTGTAATTATTAAGATAAAGCAGTTAATGTTTACGTGAGAAAACTAAATATTATTTTTAAATGTTCTAAGGAAAAAGACTCTGATTTAACTGACAAATCTTTAAGACTTTTGCTAAATCCAGATGATTAGTTATCTTTTTTTCCAAACAGCAAAACTAATAATATCTTTGTTTATTAATTATCTCTAGAATTTATTATGAAAGACAGTTCATGATGTTAACAAAACTTCAAACTGTAGTTATCCCAGCTGCCACAATAGACCATATATCACTATACTTATCTTTCTATATATTAGAAAAAGTAGCATCTTTAGAATTAAGAGACCTGAGAACAGCACATATTCCTAAATGTTTATGAATAGAAAGTATGTATAATCTCTGTTAAAACAATTCTTTGTTCTTTGCAATTTTGTATATTAACAGCAAATGCCATATACTGTGTCACATCACTTTTGTAAAATTTGTTTCTAACATAAGCCAAATAAAGTACCGTAATCTTACCATTATAAGGATCCCAAAGAAACAGGCCATGTGTGTTTGCATGTCTCAAATGTTTTCCTCTTTTTAAAATTACTATCCAAAGTTTCATTTCAGAGGTAATACCTCAAGAAGTGCCAATCTTAAAATGACAACTGCATTTCTACACACTCACAACACCAGAAATATAATTGATTTGAGTTCAGAAACATACCCATATGTAAATGGAACTTTGGCATTTGACTAAAGTGACATACCAAAACTGTTTTTCAAAATAATTGTACCCATTTACATTCCCATAAGTAATGTATAAAAGATACTATTGCTTCAAAGTCTTTGTAACACGTTAGACTTTTAAATTTTTGCCAGTTGAATTGTATAAAATGGTATCTCATTTGCATGTCCCTGATCATTAATGAGGCTGAACATCTCTGTATTTTTGTTGGTGCTTATTCTTCTGTAAAAACCTTTGCATGTCCATTTTTCTTTTGCTTTTCTTATTGATTTATGAGAGTTCTTTATGTGTTGTTGTTATTAATCCCTTGTTGTGTTTATGCCAATATCTTTTCTAAGAGTGTCTTTTCATTTTCTTTAAAAATTTTTTTGATGTAAGAAAGTTCTTAATTTTGGTATAATAAAATGTCAGTCTTTTCTTTATAGTTTTTTGTTTCATGTTTAATAAATCCTGTTGAACATCCAAAGCCTTAAAAATATTCACCCTTATTTTTCACTGAGTTTTTAATTTTTAGATCCTAAATCCACCTGAAGTTGACTTTTTTGTATACGATTATAAGAAACCAAATGGCAGAGAGACTGAACAAGAGAGAAGCCAAAAAAATGGCAGCTGAGACAATGAGATGTTAAGCAAAGAATTTTTCCCTCCTTCAGGAAGTCAGAGAGATAAAATTGGAGTTCTGAGACTGCCTAAGATGAAATGTCCTGTTAAATATCTTATGCTTTCAATTGAGACCTCTGAGATGCTACATCCAAGAGTAAGGGCTGGCTAGAAATAGAATAATCTTTAAAAAATTAATTCTAAAATTTTCATCCACAATACCCAGCATTTGATCAAAAACTATCCAAGACACCAGGAGACAAAATCAGTTACTTTAAAAAACAAAAGGAAAAAACAGACAATAGAAACAAACCTACAGGAGAGCCACATATTGGACATGTCAGATACAGAAATTAACTGTAATGGAGATGTTCAAGAAAAGTAATGGCAAGACAAAATTTCAGCAGGGAACTAGAATTTGGAAAGAAATTAAAGAAAACTATTTTCACAGATATAAAAACTATTTTTAAAAAACAAATGAAAATTAAAGAAATAAAAATGCACAACAAAGTGAAAAATTCACTGGATGGACTTAAAAATAGACTAGAGAAGTAAGGAAAAAAGTATCATGAATTTGAAGATAGATTTAAAATTAAAATGTTTTAAAGTACCATTTACAATATCATTTAAAAAATGAATTACATGTTTTTGAATCAGAAGACTCATTACTATTAAAATGTCACTTCAGCACAAATTGATCTATAGATCCAATTTAATCCCAATCGAAACCCCAGCAGGCTTTTTTGTAGAAATTGAGAAGTTGATTCCAAAATTTTGTGGAAATGCAAGGGACCTAGAATAGCCAAATCAAAATAATTTTTATTTCAATACTTACTATGATATACAGTAATCAAGACAATGTGTTATTGCTATAAGGATATGTGAATCGATGGAACAGAAGAGAGTTCCAAAGGAGACTCACACAGATATGGTCAACTGATTTTCAGCAAAGATGCAAAAGTGATTCAATTGAGAAAGAGTAGGGTTGTGAGTGTTTTTTTCAATAAATGGTACTGGAACCAAGAAACTTCCATATGCATCTATATGATATTGGATTAATTTTATTTCCATATGAAAAAAAAGTGAATCATGACCCCTAATTCACACCATTCATAAAAATTTATTTCCAGATGGATTGTAAAGGTAAAACAATAAAGCCTCTAGATAACAATACAAAAGGATATCTTCCTCACTTCGTAATAGGCAAAATTTTTTACAAAACAGAAAAATCTCTACCCATAGAGGAATAAAATGATTAACTTGAATTTATCAAAATTACTTCTGAATATCAAAAATGCTTAAATTAATGAAAGGGAGACGATTTTTTAATATCTACAACTAAAAGACTCATAACAAGAACAAATTAAAACTACAATGGGTCTCCCAAGGCAATAGAAATAAAAGCAAAAATAAACAAATGGGACCTAATCAAACTTATAAGCTTTTGCACAGCAAAGGAAACCATCAACAAAACGAAAAGACAACCTACAGACTGGGAGAAAATATTTGCAAACAATGCAATCGACAAGGGATTAATTTCCAAAATATACAAACAGCTCACACAACTCAACAAAAAAACAAACAACCCAATCAAAAAATGGGCAGAAGACCTAAATAGACATTCTCCAAAGAGACATACGGATGGCCAATAGGCACATGAAAAGATGCTCAGCATCGCTAATTATTAAAGAAATGCAAATCAAAACTACAATGAGGTATCACTTCACACAGGTCAGAATGGCCATCATTTAAAAGTCTACAAATAACAAATGCTGGTGGCACAGTGGTTAAGAATCCGTCTGCCAATGCAGGAGACAAGGGTTCGATCCCTGGTCTGGGAAGATCCCACATGCCACAGAGCAACTAAGCCCATGTGCCACAACTACTGAGCCTGCACTCTAGAGCCCATGAGCCACAACTACTGAACCTGTGTGCTACAACTACCGAAGCCCACGCACCTAGAGCCCGTGCTCCACAACAAGAGAAGCCACCTCAATGAGAAGCCTGCACACCACAATGAAGAGTAGCCCCCACTCGCTGTAACTAGAGAAAGTCCGTGTGAAGCAATGAAGACCCAATGCAGCCAAAAATAAAAATAAATAAATAAATTTATTTTTAAAAAATAAATAACAAATGCTGGAGAGGGTGTGGAGAAAAGGGAACCCTCCTACACTGTTGGTGGGAATGTAAATTGGTGCAGCCACTCTGGAAAACAGTATGGAGATTTCTTAAAAAAACTAAAAATAGAGTTGCCAGGTGATCCAGCAATCCCACTCCTGGGCATACAACCGGAAAAAACTCTACTTCAAAAAGATACATGCACCCCTGGTACTTTCTGGTGGTCCAGTGGCTAAGACTCAGCTCTCCCAATGTAGGGGGACTGGGTTCGATCCCTAGTCAGGGAACTAGATCCTGCATGCCACAACTAAAAGATCCCGCATGCCACAATGAAGACCCGGCGCAGCCAAATAAATAAATGTTTTTTTAAAAAAAGATACATGCACCCCAATGTTCATAGCAGCACTATTTACAATAGGCAAGACATGAAAACAACCTAACTGTCCATCAACAGGTGAATGAATAAAGAAGAGGTAGTATGTATATACAATGGCAGCCATAAAAAAAGAATGAAATAATGCCATTTGCAGCAATATAGATGGACCTAGAGATTATCATACTAAGTGACATGTCAGAAAGAGAAAGACAAATACCATATGATATCACTTATATAGGGAATGTAAAATATGATACAAATGAACTTATTTACAAAACAGAAACAGACTCACAGATACAGAAAACAAACTTATGGTTACCAAAGGGGAAAGAGGGTGGGGGAGGGATAAATTAGGATTTTGGGATTAGCAGATACAAACTACTATATCTAAAATAGATAAACAAGGTCCTACTATATAGCACAGGGAACTATATTCAGTATCCTGTAATAAACCATAATGGAAAAGAATATGAAAAGAATATATATGTATAACTGAATTACTGTGCTGTACACCAGAAACTAACACAACACTGCAAATCAACTATACTTCAATTAAAAAATAAAATAAAGAAAAAAACTATAATGGGATACCACCACACACACTTTAAATTAAAACACTGACACTTGTTAACACCAAGTGAGCAAGAATATAAAACCACTGGAATTCTTATACCTTTACTGATGAGAGTGTCAACTGGAAAATCCACTCTGGAAAATTGCTTGGTACCATCTATTAAAGCTGAGTGTATACATTATGACCCAGCAATTTCTTTCCTAGGTATAAACCCAACAGGAATGTCTACATTCATGCACCAAAAGTAATGCATACATAATAGCAATGTATATTAAAGCCAAAAACTGGAAACAACTCAAATATCCATCAACAGTAGAGTAGATAAATAATTATGACCTATTCATCAATGAAAACAAATGAACTACTCTATGGTAAGACACATTGAGCAAAAGAAGCCAGGCTCAAGAGACTGCATACTGTATGATCCCACTTACATAAAGTTCAAAAAGAGGGAAAAAAAACTAACTTATGTAATAACCAGGATAATGGTACTTGTGAGGTGAGGGAGTAGTAAGTGGCACAGGGGTTGCTTCTAGGGTTCTAGTAATGTTCTATTTCTTGATCTAGGTGGAGGTTACATTAGTGTATTCACAATGAAAATGTATTGAGTTGTTCATGATAATATATGCACTTTTTGTATATATGTCATTCTCAATAAACCACTAAAAAACTATACATATTGTATAAGCAATTGTGTGACTTAGAAGCAATGTCTGCTGTAGGGGAGCAGAGGCTACACAAAGGTAGTAAATATGCTATAGGCAAAATATATACTCTAGACATTATAAACAATTCTTAGCTAATTCCTAGATAACTGTAATGTGAATATGCTAAAACTATTTAAATAAATACCAGATTTAATACTTAACCATTGTATAAGACCATGAGTGACCATATATAATCACTACGTGGATGTTTTCTGCATCTTGACAGTTTCACCTTTCCTTTCACCATTCCCCCCGCCACCCCGCAATACTATCCATACCTATCTTCTACAAGCATATTCTTTAGGTAACCAAATGCCCATTTTATTTATCACTTTGACTCTCTAAAGCCAGTAAAGGCAGTAAAACAGAATAAAAGAGAATCCTATAATAAGGCTATATAAATTATACTATATTTTTATTAGAAAAAAAATTCTAAATTACTCTCAAAATTCTTCTTCTTGAAAATAAGTCAATATATATATAGAAAAAAATCCTCTACCTCCAATATTTTTCACTTTTTCAAATGCATTAAACTTATCATTTGCTCTTTACTAGTCCTTCACATTATACCACTAGACAAAGCCCTTAAAAAAAAAAGAAAAAAAAAGAATGAAAGCAGGAAAATTTTAAAATATGTTTCCAGTATCATACAGAATTGCTTGGATCAGAACTCATTCTCCTGATACTTCAACTCCACCACTGAGCTAAAATGCCTTCCAAGTTTTAGAGAACAATGCTCTTACTGTCACCATCTCTGCTAACCATAGGATAAGCATTGGCCATTCCCCAAATTCCAGAACCACTTGCCATTTCACTGCTTTCTTCCTACACTCTAGTGGCAGTAGCTCAATTTGGCAGCTTGTCAAAAAGATTCAGAGTATAAAGCACTTGATGATCTTTAACCAAATGTATTTGTTGTGTATACAGCATATGCCATATATATGTATTTCACACATTATAACAGAACATAGTGAAGGACACACTGCATAATCCTAGAATCCAAAGACTTCTCTTTGAGAACTTTTCCTTAAAATAATTTACTTTTATTGAGCTAAAAGTGTTGATTACTTTTTTTTAAAACAAGCAAATACCATTTCTTGACAATTATTACAATTATTGTTCCCTGCTAAGAAAGACCAATGGCTTACAAATTTATTGCCACGTGACTTGTGGAAACTATATTGTCAAATAGATCACATTTTCTGAGAGAAGCAGTACCAAATAGGGTTCATATTCCTTCCAAAGACTTAGCAAAGGAACCATGAGAGATAATTTTTCATAAAAGCAAAGATAAAACTATTATAAATGTTTATAATATAAAATGATGGTTAGATTCCTTTTTTATTTAATAAACATTTATCAAGTGTCTGTTATATGTCAGGCATTGCTAATCAAATAGACTTGGTGCTTGCCATCTTGAAGAAACTGAGTCTAGGGACTTCCCTGGCCGGCCAGTGGTTAAGACTCTGCACTTCCACTGCAGGGGGCATGGGTTCAAACCCTATTCGGGGAACAAAGGTCCCACATGCCATGTGGTGTGGCCAAAAAAAAAATGCAAGAAATTGAGTCTACATTTATTGAACAAATAATCAATGTCTGGTGTGTGGGGTGGTAAGTGCTATGAAAGAGGGATGCCTAGTCTGTCAGGACATAGAAGAAGGGCATCTATATCAGCATCAAGGTGTCAGTAAACACTTCCTGTGAAAGATGACCCGGGCTGAGTTTTGCTACGTAAGAATTGGCTGAGTGAAAAGGGCAATCCAGGTGAAGGGAATCGCTGGTAACAGGCACAGAAGCATAAAGCAACATGTACCATTCAAGATGCTATGAGTCCTTACTTGGAAGAAAGTTTGAGAGGGGAACAGAATCAGGAAATGAGAAGGGAGAGGATAGTAGAAGCCAAATCATGGAATGTTGTGGTGTAAACGTTTGAACTTTATCCAGAAAGACAGTCCCCTAATCCTTCAAAGGTTACTAAAATGATTTTAAGCAGGGAAGTAAAATGAGTATATTTTCATTTTTAAAAAACATGTTTGGCTTTGGTATAGGACAAGGCTAAGGCAGTAATCCAGAATTCAGAAGGCAACATTAGGAATGGAGATGAGAGAACAGATCTGAGAAACAAAAGGAGATAGAATTTGTTGAACTTGGAGGCTCATTGGAAGAGAGGGTAGAATAAAAATGAAGAGTCTAACTGACTTGGTAACTAAGTGGATGGTGGTACCAAAGCAGAGAAGATAGGAGAAAGAGTGGGTCTGAGGTGGTAGGGAGCAGAGAGGAATGATGGAATTTATTTCAAAATATCTTAGGCATTATTGTTTTCTATATATTGTCCAAAGAATCCCTTTAATATATAAATCATATATAACTAAAGCAAAAAACTCCCCTGTATTTGACGCAAAGTTTATTGTGGCTAGTATATTCATTTTAATTAGTTAATTAGCAAAAATTTCCTGATTTTCTTCAAGTTATGTTTGGGATGGGGAGAGGAAAATTTTGAACACCCCGCAGTCTCTTTTATAAAGCTGAACAGGAAAATTTGCTTCTTTATCCTCTCAAAATAGTTCCTAGCAGCAAGCTGATGTATAAAATTATTCCATTAACTGAAGAATATTTTGCAGGTCTTTATAAAACAGCCTTCAAATGAGACATTCATTATAATAAAACTGTTCAAGATATCAAAAGGTGAAATATACACTTTTATTATGTAATATTTTTGTGTGTGTGGTTTTTTTTAACACAACAATGTTGTGTTAGTTTCAGGTGAACAACAAAGTGATTCAGTTATACATATGCATATATTCATTCTTTTTTAGATTCTTTTCTTATATAGGTTATCACAGAATATTGAGTAGAGTTCCCTATGCTATATAGTAGGTCTTTGTTGGTTATCTATCTTATACATAGTAGTGTGTGTATGTTCATCCCAAGCTCCTGATTTATCCCTCCCCACTACATTTCCCCTTATTATGTAATGCTAACATAGCAGCAACATGAGTTATACATAGTTTATGCAAAACAATTTTTATGTTTAGGAAATCTAAACCTCCAGAATAATGAAAAAATAAAAAATGTACCTCTGAGGTGGCCAGGTCTGAAACTTCCATCTCCAACTGTTTACAAGGAACTTTATAATTTGTTTATGTATGGGAAAATATGTCTTCAGCCTCATTAGTCACTTCTCATTTTATGACAAAAATTGTACATTTCTCTTTGTTTATTATGGATAAACTATGGCATGAGGGGAACTGAACAACTAAAGGAAGAACCAGGAGGGGGGTCTGAGTTTTGGAGCTGCCTAAAGAGCCACTCTGCTTCCAAAAGCTAGCTCCTCAGAGCTCTACAAAAGACTAACTAAACTCAAGTCAACTAGAACACAACACTCAAATCTAATTCGGTAACTAACACCAGGAGTGGTCTGCTCCTGAGCAGAGGACCAGAGTACTCACTTTCTTTGCGAACGTCCTGAAGTGCCCCAGTAAGCTCTTCCTTTAAAACTGTGGCTTCTTGAGCAATCTTCTCTCCCTTGTCTAATAAATTCCAAGTTGCTTCCTCCACAGAAGCTAGAAGGACTCTGGCTCTTTTAGAACGTCCTTTTTTCCTGTTGGAAGGATTCTGGGGACAATTTACAAGTGTAGTAACCTAAAATTGGAAAAATACAAGTCACTCATTAGACAAATTGTGAAAGGAACACAGCCCTGGGATATCATAGCCCAGAACAAAAGGAAGTATTTCTTAATAACATGATTCATTCCCAACACTACTGGTACATTCCCAAAAGTCAGGTCAAGGCACCAAGAGCAGTATTACCAGCGACCACAGAGTTCCTAACTAAAGACAGGAAGGAAGGGAGGGACGGGGGGAGTGAAGAGGGGAGGGAGGAAGGAGGGATAGAGATTGAATCTCACCAAGTTTTACTATTGGACCAATGCAAAATACACAATACTCAATATATATTATTTGATATACATATAGCAAATGATTATTTATATCACTTTGTAGCCAGCAATCTATATTAAGAGGGAGGCAAAAATAATTATAATTAAGTCAATAAGTATTAATATATGTAGGTTAAGAATAGAGATTACTAGTGTTGGGGCGCGGGGTGCAGAACCACTCTGAAACGTGTAAAACAGTGGTTACTTCAGAAGGACAAAACCCAAATCTTTACTATGATCTACATTCTGGCCCTCTGTAAACTCTTTTACCTGTCTCCCACACTCCCCCCAAATCAGTTGGCCTCTCAAGCAATCAGGTCCTCCTCAAAGTACCCTATCAAGAGGCCTTCCCTGACCACCCCAATCCCCACCCTCTCCCACTCTGTCCCCTCACTACACGTTATAATTCTTCAGAACATTTATAGAGCCTGACATTTTTTATTTGTTCATGTATGTTTATGGCATCCTTCTAATACTAAAATGTAAACTCCATGAAAACAGGAAATGTGGTTTGTTCTCCCTCACTCGAACAATCACAAAGTAGTTGTTCAATAAATATTTCTTATATTAATGGCTTAATGAATGGGGTAGTTGAACAGAGGGACATTTTGATGTCTATATTTTGAATTGCCTGAATATGTTAATAATGAGCATGTATTATTTCTGTAAATTTGTTTAAAATAAGAATAAACTCATGGGACTTCCCTGGTGGTACAGTCATTAAGAATCCGCCTGCCAATGCAGGGGACATGGGTTCAAGCCCTGGTCTGGAAAGATCCCACATGCCACGGAGCACCTAAGCCTGTGTGCCACAACTACTGAACCTGCACTCTAGAGCCCACGGGTCAAAACTACTGAGTCTGCGTGCCACAATTACTGAAGCCCACGTGCGTAAAGCCCGTGCTCCGCAACAAGAGAAGTCACTGCAATGAGAAGCCCGTGCACCGCAACGAAGAGTAGCCCCCACTTGCCACGACTAGAGAAAGCCCACTCACAGCAATGAAGACCCAAGACAGCCAAAAATAAATAATTAAATAAAATTTTATTTAAAAAATTAAAAGAATAATCTCATGATAAGAGCATTGTTTGGAGATAGAAATTAAGCACTTATATTTGGAAACAAAACCTTATACAAAATTACATTGTGAAAAATATCCATTTCTTAATTAAACCTTGAATTCCAAGAAAAAAAATTTGGTTTACATTTTCATAAGCAAACCTGGAAGATCCCCATTGCAGAGGAAGAAAGAAAAAAAACTTTTATCCAGTATTTAAAATAGAAGACCTGAAAGTCTTATTGAAAGCTAGGCTGGTGCATGTCATCAAATAGCCAAGGCTTTTAACAAATATGCATCACATCTTTGACAACAGACTATACATAATCCTTCCTGCTCTGCAGTCCCTGGAGATTTTGCTTGTTTATTATTAATGGAGCATTAAGTATTTGTTTATTTGGTTATCTGGACCCAGTTCTTAGCCACGAACTAAGAAAGAACTTACAAGCTATGGGGGATATATGTGGATGAAAATTGTTTTTGTCTGCTCTGCTATTCCCTTCCCCTGTCCAAAAGACCCTCTTCTTTATTGTAATTTGCTTTATTCCCATATTCACAACCCAGACTGGAGTTCCTTGTAGCAAGCCTTTATTTCCTTTCTTGGAAAATGAGAATAACCATATTATCCTATAAGATTATATGAAGTTTAAATAATATAAAGTGTTTTTTAAGATGCATAACATGACACAAAATTTGGATGCCATTTAATGTGTGTTTTCTAGTCCATTCCCCATGGAAACCTTGTCAAAGATGTTCTCTCTGGGTCTACCCATATCTTGCTCTTAGGGTCCCCCGTGCTAAATGTGATGAAGTCAATTAACAAAGCACATTCTATGTGCTTTACAAGCAGTCAAGTAGGGCCATGTGTCTTTATCATGCATTATGTAAAGATGATAATAAGTCTGATTTATTACATGGGTTTTCACATATTCCAAAAGACGAATATCTCGCTATTATCAATCTAATTTATATATCAAGAGTTAAAAGATACTTGCCCAGATAAAGACAAATTATAGCACCTTGTTTAAAACCTTTGTCTAAAATGAACAATAAGTATCATTGTCTAAAATCTTCCTTCAGAATTTATTTTAAGTGCCACAATTCATGATGCTTCCCACTGAACATTCCTCTATTGTTCTTTAGATCCTCCAAGCACCAAATGTTTTCCATAGAATAGCCTGAGCTTTGAAATTAAAATGAGCATTCCAGAAATGCTTCGTTCCTTATAATAAATGCCAGAGAAGTAAGAAATGTGAAAAGAACATTGTATAAGAACATTGTGCTTCCATCAAAAAAAAAATGCAATTGCAACTTGTTCAAGTTTAAGCTGTCTTCTTTTTAAATACCCCAACATGCAATAGTTATTTAATATTGATTAAACTAAAGTCATGATGCTTTCAATGATTCATTTTATTTCAGAAAGTAAATATGGCTTGGTAAGCCTGGAGGGGAAAAAAAGAAAGCTAAAACTTTTTTTTACCCCAAATCACCTATGGGTGATTTGGGGTAAAAAGGGTTTTCTAATCTTTCCTAATTCAAGTGTGCTTCCCTAGTTGCTCCAAACACACCGAAAATTAAGTTGTCCAAAAGACCCTTCTTCAAGTCACTGATAATTTCAACTGTTCCTTATTTCCTACAAAAGCAACTTTCACTGTGTTAACAAAAGTACTGGGAAAGACTGAAATGTTAAGAACCCAGAAAATACATATCCTTCGATTAACATTCAGCACTCCCCCAAAACCAAATACAATTTTCTTTTATTTCCTTTTAAGCCAATAAACATTTATTGAGCACATATTATGTTCAAAACAATATCCTAGCCATTTAGAAAATAAAGATAAAGAAGCTTCAGTATGGTGATATGAAGGGTACACAACTAGCTGCAATATAAAAGGCAGAATAACTGCTTAAACTTATAAGTAAAAAGAAGTGCTGAAGAGATGATAAACATTCACAAGGATTAAGTAGGGCTTCCAAAAAGAGCCATTAAAGACAGATGGTTTTCTGGCATGACAGATAGAGGGGAAGGCGAGCCAGGTGAAGGGGACCATGTACAAAGGGGAAGAGATGGAAATTATTTTTGTCTGAGAGTAGCAGACAGTCAAGTTTGGCAGACTACGGGGTAAAAACAGGAAATTGGTTCACAAATCAGTCTAGGAAGTAGGTGGTAGCTTAAATACAAAAAGTGCTGAAAGTCAAGGAAAGAGTTAATATTCAATTTAATAGGCAATAGACACTTCACACAGCATACCCAAAGTGGAAACCTTCTTCCACCAACCTGCCTTTCTTTCATCTGTTTCTTACCTCAGGCACTGACACCTCTAGCCTAAGGCAGAAACCCAAAGGTCATCTGGGCTACTCCCTCTCTCTTATCCTCCTCTCCAGGTTCTTTATATTGTCTCTTTAAAAGCTTTGTTGCTGGGGGACCTTCAAGATGGTGAAAGAATAAGACGCGGAGATCACCTTCCTCCCCAAAAATACATCCACATGTGGAACAACTCCTACAGAACACCTACTGAACGCTGGCAGAAGACCTCAGACTTCCCAAAAGGCAGGGAACAGATGCCCTCAGGCACCCTACATGCAGAGGCTGGGCCAAATCCAAAGCTGAACCCCAGGAGCTGTGCGAACAAAGAAGAGAAAGGGAAATTTCTCCCACCAGCCTCAGAAGCAGCGGATTAAATCTCCACAATCAACTTGATGTAGCTTGCATGTCTGGAATACCTGAATAGACAAGGAATCATCCCAAATTTGAGGCGGTGGACCTTGGGAGCAACTGTAAACTTGGGGTTTGCTTTCTGCATCTACTTTGTTTTTGGTTTTATCTTTATCTACGTTTAGTATTTAGAGCTTATTATCATTGGTAGATTTGTTTATTGATTTAGTTGCCCTTTTCCTTTTTCTCTTTTTGTGAGTATCTATAGGTATGCTTCTTTCTGTGATTTTGTCTGTATAGCTTTGCTTTTACCATTTGTCCTGGGTTCTGTCCGTTTTTTGTTTTTTTTGTTTTCAGTATAGTTTTTAGCGCTTGTTATCATTGGTGGATTTGTTCATAGGTTTGGTTGCTCTCTTCTTTCTTTCTTTCTTTTATTACTCTTTAATTTTTTAATTTTTAATATTTTTTATTTTAATAACTTTATTTTATATTATTTTTTTCTTTCTTTCTTTCTTTTCTCCCTTTTCTTCTGAGCCATGTGGTTGACAGGGTCTTGGTGCTCCAGCCTGCTGTCAGGCCTGAGCCTCTGAGATGGGAAAGCCAAGTTCAGGACATTGGTCCAGCAGAGACCTCCTGGCCCCATGTAATATCAAACAGCGAAAGCTCTCCCAGAGATCTCCATCTCAACGCTAAGACCCAGCACCACTCAACGACCAGCAAGCTACAGTGCTGGACATCCTATGCAAAACAACTAGCAAAAGAGGAACAGAACCCCACCCATTAGCAGAGAGGCTGCCTAAAATCATACTAAGGTCACAGACACCCCAAAACACAACACCAGATGAGGCACTGCCCAAAAGAAAGACAAGATCCAGCTTCATCCACCAGAACACAAGCACGAGTCCCCTCCACCAGGAAGCATACACAAGCCACTGAACAAACCTTACCCACTGCAGGCAGACACCAAAAACAACGGGAACTACGAACATGCAGCCTGCAAAAAAGAGACCCCAAACACGGTAAGTTAAACAAAATGAGAAGACATAGAATTACACAGTAGAAGAAGGAGCAAGGTAAAAACCCACCAGACCAAAAAACTGAAGAGGAAATAGGCAGTCTACCTAAATAAGAATTCAGAGTAACAATAGTAAACAGGATACAAAATCTAGGTTATCAAATGGAGAAAATACAAGAAACGTTTAACAAGGACCAAAAAGAACTAAACAGCAAACAAACAATGATGAACAACACAATAAATAAAATTAAAAATACTCTAGAAACAATCAATAGCAGAATAACTGTGGCAGAAGAATGGATAAGTTACCTGGAAGATAAAATAGTGGAAATAACTACTGCAGAGAAGAATAAAGAGAAAAGAATGAAAAGAATTGAGGACAGTCTCAGAGACCTCTGGAACAACATTAAACGCATCGACATTCGAATTACAGGGGTCCCAGAAGAAGAATAGAAAAAAAAAAGGGGGGACTAAGAAAATATTTGAAGAGATTATAGTTGAAAACTTCCCTAATATGGGAAAGGATATAGTCAATCAAGTCCAGGAAGCGCAGAGAGTCCCATACAGGATAAATCCAAGGAGAAACACGCTAAGACACATAATAATCAAACTATCAAAAATTAAATTTAAAAAAATATATTAAAAGCAGCAAAGGAAAAACAACAAAAAACACACAAGGGAATCTCCATAAGGTTAACAGCTGATCTTTCAGCAGAAACTCTGCAAGCCAGAAGGGAGTGGCAGGACATATTTAAAGTGATGAAGGAGAAAAACCTACAACCAAGATTACTCTACCCAGCAAGGATCTCATTCAGATTTGATGGAGCAATTAAAACCTTTACAGACAAGCAAAAGCTGAGAGAATTCAGCACCACCAAACCAGCTTTACAGCAAATGCTAAAGGACCTTCTCTAGGCAGGAAACACAAGAGAAGGAAAAGACCTACAATAACAAACCCAAAACAATTAAGAAAATGGTAATAGGAACATACATATCGATATTTACCTTAAATGTAAATGGATTAAATGCTCCCACCAAAAGAAAGCTGGAGTAGCAATTCTCGTATCAGAAAAAATAGACTTTAAAATAAAGACTATTACAGGAGACAAAAAATGGCACTACATAATGATCAAGGGGTCAATCCAAGAAGAAGATATAACAATTGTAAATATCTATGAACCCAACATAGGAGCACCTCAATACATAAGGCAAATGCTAACAGCCATAAAAGGGGAAATAGACAGTAACAAAATCATAGTAGGGGACTTTAACACCCCACTTTCACCAATGGACAGATCATCCAAAATGAAAATAACTAAGGAAACACAGCTTTAAATGATACATTAAACAAGATGGACTTAATTGATATTAATAGGATATTCCATCCAAAAACAACAGAATACACTTTCTTCTCAAGTGCTCATGAAACATTCTCCAGGGTAGATCATACCTTGGGTCACAAATCAAGCCTGATTCTGCCTGCAGAATCAGTTAATAAATGAAAGATCTAATTCCACAGCTAACCTAGAAGTGGATATCTGTGGGATCAATCTGAATCTGTGGAGGAAAAGGTTGGAAAAAAAAGTATTCACAGAAGTGAAGTGGATCAGAGGTGATCAGAGAACCCAGAACAACAGGGCAACAACATTGGAGTAAGTTAAAAAAAAAAAAAAAACGAGTCTGATAGAATAAAAGGCCTAGGAAGCAAGCTAAGAAGAGGTGAAGCATGTTCCGCGACTGACATCTGCCCATAGCTAAGTTCAAAGCTATCACGTTCTGGTGGTGGGGGCATCCCTTGTATGTTCACCATACACACTCCCATGGGACTTGTGCTATTTTAATCAAATAGCTACCAGATTTTCTTATCTTTATTTTAATTTAAGAAGTGGCTTCCTTTTTCTCAACTATTTGTTTCTCAAGGAATACTATAGCTTAACAACTTTCCCATGGGAGCAGTTTTCTAGCAGTAAAGGAATGCAGAAATTGAATAATTCACTTTATTAGAATCAACTATACTGAATCACCTTAAACTTTAAAGCATTAGAGAGGCAGAATTAAGTTTATTTCTTCATCCTACTGTAAAAATAACATCTTCATACTTATTAAGCCTTGGACATATAAGTAGTTAAAAGGCATTTACTTTACTAACTTTCAAGATTACTTGTTAAGATTATAGTCAAAACTCCAATATTTGATTATAATCTACAAGAACACTATATGTGTGCAGACTTGTCTTTGAGATTTTCTTGGAAGCTTCAAGATTAATTCTGACATAAATTCTATTGATAGAAAAAACAGCAAGGATGAAAAAAAGAAGCTTGGAGATAAAACCAAAGAAATATAAGTAAATGGCATCATGCTCATTCAAAATGACCTATAAAAATGACAGAAATCAACCACAAACAAATGAAATTTGAATTATTTTCTGAAAGAAACAAAGGAAATTATATTCTAGGAGGCTAAGAAGCCAAAGCAGGTACTCTCCCTGCTACCCGGAAGTCAATCAGATCTCTCTGTAGAAATAAACCCTTTGGGCATCAAGGCATCTATTTTTTTTTTCCCTTGGCTAAAAGAGAGGAGAAAGAAATTATGCTGAGAGTGCAGTATGGCAGAGAAGTTCTGCATAGGAGTCAGGGAGAAAAGAAGGACATGGCGCTGAGAGGAGTAAGGATTAACAGTTTCCATCCAGACACCTGGACAAGGAGAGGAAGGAGATTAGGGGAAAAGTCGAAAGGAGTTGTTCTCATAAGCAACTTTATGTGATTCTAGGTACATGATTCATTGGGACCCAGATGACAGAGTGAAGCACAGTTAGGAAGAGAGGTATTCTCCCCTCTTATGAAGGAGCCCAGTTCTGCTACCTTGAGGATTCGAAGCTTTAGAGGCATTGGGACCTTGGCATGTACATTTCTAGTCTTAAAATGGGTATCATTGGCAGTTACCTTCCACACATCAATAAGATGCAACCAGCCAAAATGGAAAAACATGGTGGATAGACTGCTTTGGGGGCACTGGTGAGTCAAACCTCAGAGACTCCAAAAATTGGAGATGAAGAGAAGAGCAGCAGAGAAGCTTTGAAGGAAAATCTCCATTCTAGCATAAGTAAGTGAGGGCAATTATAAGAACCCTGGCTTGCTGCTACTAACAGAACTTCTTTTGAACTTTCAGCCACTGAGGAGATTGGAGGCCAGGGAATCTGATGACATAAGGAAGACAGGCATCGGGCCTACCACGGCCCATGCTCAAGGGAACTGGAAACTGTGAGGCCCCACCGAGGCTAGAGTATTATTCTGAGACTAGTTTGTGGTTTAGAAATTGGAAAGATCCAATTAAAACCATGGTAACTAGGTAATCTTACTGTCCCTCAACAGCAGGAGTTTGTGGATCTAAACTTGAAAGCTGCTCCAATAGAACTTTCCTCCATGTCTCTATTTCTTTCTGTGTGTCTTTCAGCTTTGCACATGATATAACTGTTTAACGGTAGGTAACTGCATAACTCTCCCCAAAGTCAATTCCCCAAAGAGAGGATGGCAATTGGATCAATTCACCATCATCCCCCAGAGGCAGAGCTCTCATGACAGATTGCCTCACAGGCTTCTTGTCAACCTATAATTGTCAATAAGACAGTTGCCCATCCTGATAAAGTCAGCTGTGATCAGGGTGGAAAGGTGACTAGTCATTAGATGCAAAGTTAACAAACAAGGAACCCTTAAAAAGGAGACAATGGAAAGATAGGGCTGTTCACAAATATTCCCATTCTCCTGGGCACAGGGCAAGATCACACATCTAGCATCCCCACTGACCACATAACTTTCTCTGACAAAAGCAATGTGAGTGGAACTGACATATGTCATATCCAGGTGGACATTTTAGGAGCCCTTGCAAGATTCATAATGTTCTCTTTCCCTGTTGTAACCATAGTGGAAATAAATATTGAGATGGAATCTACATTAGCCTGGGTCCCTGAGTGCCTGTATTAAAGCAGAGACCCCCAGCCAACTCACATTAAAAATGTAGCTTGGGGCTTCCCTGGTGGCGCAGTGGTTGAGAGTCCGCCTGCCGATGCAGGGGACATGGGTTCGTGCCCCGGTCCGGGAAGATCCCATGTGCCGCAGAGCAGCTGGGCCCATGAGCCATGGCCGCTGAGCCTGCGCGTCCGGAGCCTGTGCTCCACAACGGGAGAGGCCACAGCAGTGAGAGGCCCGCGTACCGCAAAAAAAAAAAAAAAAAAATGTAGCTTGACAATCCCACTATTGGGCATATACCCTGAGAAAACCATAATTCAAAAAGAGACAAGTACCACAATGTTCACTGCAGCACTATTTACAATGGCCAGGACATGGAAGCAACCTAAGTGTCCATCGACAGATGAATGGATAAAGAAGATGTGGCACATATATACAATGGAATATTAGCCATAAAAAGAAATGAAACTGAATTATTTGTAGTGAGGTGGATGGACCTAGAGTCTGTCATACAGAGTGAAGTAAGTCAGAAAGAAAAAAACAAATACTGTATCCTAACACATATATATGGAATCTAAAAAACAACAAAAATAATGGTTTTGACAAACCTAGGGGCAGGACAGGAATAAAGATGCAGACAGGAATAAAGATGCAGACGTAGAGAATGGACTTGAGGACACAGGGAGGGGGAAGGGTAAGCTGGGACGAACTGAGAAAGTAGCATTGACATATATACACTACCAAATGTAAAATAGATAGCTAGTCGGAAGCAGCCACATCGCACAGGAAGATCAGCTCGGTGCTTTGTGACCACGCAGAGGGGTCGGATAGGGAAGGTGGGAGGGAGATACAAGAGGGAGGGGATTGGGGGATATATGTATACATATAGCTGATTTAATTTGTTATACAGCAGAAACTAACACACCATTGTAAAGAAATTATACTCCAATAAAGATGCTAAAAAATAAAATAAAGGGGAGGCATCCCTTAAGAAATGAGGGGAAAAAATGTAGCTTGAGCAGGAAACGAACTTTTGTTAAGCCTCAGAGATTTGGGAGTTGTCTTATCACAGCATAGCCTAGCTTATGCTGACTGATAAAAAGTTGAGCAGATACTCTTCAACTTGACCCAATGAGTATTATAGAGTACATAAAAACCATTCCTAAGGGACTCCAAGAAATAGATGTGAAACACTATCGAAGTGGAAACCTTGAAAAGGCTAAGAGGTCCTATAAGAGTTAGAGGTGGGAGCCAGAGGACTAATGTTTATTACTATTGATCTAACTCTATATTCACCACGTGAAAACATGGGATATATTTACATCAGAAAATATATTTGAACCTTTGCCCAAAAAAAGATCTTCTATCTCATAGGAGATAACATTATAAGGAGCTTGTTATTGTTCTTATCTTAAAGTATTTTAAATTAATTCTTCTAGCTCACATTCGACATGAATCTGACACATAGCAAATTATATTTTGTGGCAAATAAGATTATAGACAGTTCCATTATGTAATGACTGTAGCATGATTTAAGCAGTTTATATCTCCTTCAGAGAGTATACAACATAGAGATGTAAATTCTTTTCATTGCAATTCTGCATAAATAGACTTTCTGCAGTGCATTGCCAAACTTGGGTCTTGAAAGTGATAAAGTACAGATGCCTACAGTTGCAATCATAAAAATGTAATTGCTGAGAAAAAAATTATTTCTGATCCATTGGAGGAATTTATTACAGAGGGATGAAACTGTGTAAGTTATCACACACAGAAAATGAAAGTGAATGATTGAAATATATCCCAGGCTGTACATCCCTGCAAAATGACCTAGTGATTTACCTGTCCCCAAGAGAAAAAAAAAAATAGATTAAAGATAAATCAAGTTTGGTGGAGAAGACTCTGGTAACTATAAAAAGAGCAGAATAAAGATTTATGAATAAATGAATTTAGAAGTCAGAGTGACATAACAGTATCTATGACTAATTACTCCAAAAATTAAAACATAGTTTTGACTTTGAGTTATATACAGAGATGGTAAGTAATTTCTGTGAAACCTTGAAAGCAAAGGAATATAACATGAAGATAAATAATGATGAAAGGTGAAAAATTTTTAATGGGGTTACTAAACTGATAATATTATCTGGTGGCATTATGAACTTAAAGATCATTGACTTCTTTTGGAATGTTTTCCACTATAATCAAAGACTATATGACATGCTTAAAATAAACCATGTAACTATTTCAAATTAAACACTCTCTGAAAAAAAGGAATATGATGAGATATTTAGTATGATGCTATTCTAGGAAAAAAACTTTAATATAATTTAATGGAATTTTTTACTTGTATTAATAGGTAATACATGATCAAAGTGACAGATACAAGAAGGTTATGCATCAAATCCAAAAAGGTTAGTTATTTTAAATTAATAACTTTGAAATGTGCTGTTTTTTTATAAGGAGAAACCCATTATAATGAAAATCAAGAGTGTATGCAAATAATTTTGATGTACAAAAAGTCTCCTTTATGAGATAGTTCCTGAACATAGCAAATATTCTATAAATTATGTACATTTTTAATTTCATTTTACTTGAGTATTACTAAGATCTAGAAACTTTTCTTCTGAGATATTGGTGAAGTAGTATACCAAACTTCCTTGAAGATAAAATTAGCACTTACACTTTCATGTAACTGAGAACTATCTGGCATACAATAAGTACTAATTTCTCTTCCCCTGACTCATTTACTTGCAGATCATGAAAAGTCTGAAACCAGGCATCACATTAAAAGCCCTCTAAAATTAGCATAATCACACTTTTCAAAAGAGTTAAATTTCTTCTAATCAAGGTTATCTTCACCCTTCAGGTAATTTTCACCCTTTTAATTTTCTAGGTGGATTCAATAAATATTTATAGATTAAATAGTTTTTAAACATGCCAGAAAAATACACCTATATTGTGAACAGCATACTCTTTAACGTGAATTTACCGAGAACACTCTCTATTGACTGCTGTATCAAGGTACTTGAATAAAGCAAAATACCTATTGATTTCATTTAGAATATAAAAAGTAGTTTCTCCATAATGATACTTTCTCTGTTCCTAAGAAATATGTCAGCAGCCTTTGTGATTAACAAGTCTTAAGTCCAGCTCTAATGTTCCATAGTTATAGTACAAATAAGGGTTATGCAGTGGCATTAATGTACTTGCCTTTACCAGCCATCTCCAAAATGAAGGTCATTTCCCCACCCCACCCCCAGTAATTGCACTGGAACAAAATCTGGAATAAATTGTGAGAACTCGTTTAATGCCTTCTCCAAACTCTTCCAAAAAATTGCAGAGGAAGGAAAACCCCAAACTCATTCTATGAGGCCACCATCACCCTGATACCAAAACCAGACAAAGATAGTACAATAAAAGAAAATTACAGACCAATATCACTGATGAATATAGGTGCAAAAATTCTCAACAAAATACTAGCAAACAGAATCCAACAACACATTAAAAGGATCATACACCATGATCAAGTGAGATTTATCCCAGAGATGCAAGGATTCTTCAATATATGCAAATCAATCAATGTGATACACCATATTAACAAACTGAAGAAGAAAAAACATATGATCATCTCAATAGATGCAGAAAAAGCTTTTGACAAAATTCAACACCCATTTATGATAAAAACTCTCCAGAAAGTGGGCATAGAGGGAACCTACTTCAACATAATAAAGGCCATATATGACAAACCCACAGCAAACATCATTCTCAATGGTGAAAAACTGAAAGCATTTCCTCTAAGATCAGGAACAAGGCAAGGATGTCCACTCTCACCACTATTAATCAACATAGTTTTGGAAGCCCTAGGCACGGCAATCAGAGAAGAAAAAGAAATAAAAGGAATATAAATTGGAAAAGAAGAAGTAAAACTGTCACTGTTTACAGGTGACATGATACTATACATAGAGAATCCTAAAGATGCCACCAGAAAACTACTAGAGCTAATCAATGAATTTGGTAAAGTTGCAGGATACTAAATTAATGCACAGAAATCTCTTGCATTCCTATACACTGATGATGAAAAATCTGAAAGAGAAATTAAGGAAACACTGCCATTTACCATTGCAACAAAAAGAATAAAATACCTAGGAATAAACCTACCTAGGGAGACAAAAGACCTTCATGCAGAAAACTATAAGACACTGATGAAAGAAATTAAAGATGATACCAACAGATGGAGAGATATACCATGTTCTTGGATTGGAAGAATCAATATTGTGAAAATGACTATACTACCCAAAGCAATCTACAGATTCAATGCAATCCCTATCAAATTACCAATGGCACTTTTTATGAAACTAGAACAAAAAAATCTTAAAATTTGTATGGAGACACAAAAGATCCCGAATAGCCAAAGCAGTCTGGAGAGAAAAAAACATCACTGGAGGAATCAGACTCCCTGTCTTCAGACTCTACTACAAAGCAACAGTAATCAAGAAAATATGGTACTGGCACAAAAACAGAACTATAGATCAATGGAACAGGATAGAAAGCCCAGAGGTAAACCCACATACATATGGTCAACTAATCTATGACAAAGGAGGCAAGGATATACAATGGAGAAAAGATAGTCTCTTCAATAAGTGGTGCTGGGGAAACTGGACAGCTACATGTAAAAGAATGAAATTAGAACACTCCCTAACACCATACACAAAAATAAACAAAATGGATTAGAGACCTAAGTGTAAGACTGGACACTATAAAACTCTTAGAGGAAAACGTAGGCAGAACACTCTGACATAAATCACAGCAAGATCTTTTTTGATCCACCTCCTAGAATAATAGAAATAAAAACAAAAATAAACAAATGGGACCTAATGAAACTTCAAAGCTTTTGCACAGCAAAGGAAACCATAAACAAGACGAAAAGAAAACCCTCATAATGGGAGAAAATATTTGCAAATGAATCATCGGACAAAGGGTTAATCTCCAAAATATATAAACAGCTCATGCAGCTCAATATTAAAAAAACAACCCAATCCAAAAATGGGCAGAAGACCTAAATACGCATTTCTCCAAAGAAGCCATACAGACTGCCAACAAACACATGAAAGAATGCTCAACATCATTAATCATTAGAGAAATGCAAATCAAAACTACAATGAGCTATCATCTCACACCAGTCAGAATGGGCATCATCAGAAAATCTACAAACAACAAATGCTGGAGAGGGTGTGGAGAAAAGGGAACCCTCTTGCACTGTTGGTGAGAATGTAAATTGATACAGCCACTATGGAGAACGGTATGGAGGTTCCTTAAAGAACTAAAAATAGAATTACCATATGATCCAGCAATCCCACTACTGGGCATATACCCTGAGAAAACCATAATTCAAAAAGAGTCATGTACCGCAATGTTCATTGCAGCACTATTTACAATAGCCAGAACATGGAAGCAACCTAAATGCCCATTGACAGACAAATGGATAAAGAAGATGTGGTACATATATACAATGGAATATTACTCAGCCATAAAAAGGAACGAAATTGGGTCATTTGTAGAGACGTGGATGCATCTAGAGACTGTCATACAATCAGAAAGACAAAAACAAATACCATATATTAACGCATATATGTGGAACCTAGAAAATGGTACAGATGAACCGGTTTTCAGAGCAGAAATTGAGACACGGAAGTAGAGAAAAAACACATGGACACCAAGGCGGGATAGCGGCAAGGGGTGTGGGGTTTTAGTGTGATGAATTGGGAGATTGGGATTAACATGTATACACTGATGTGTATAAAATGGATGAGTAATGAGTAATAAGAAAAAAAATTTAATTAAAACAAACAAACAAAAAAAAACCTTCTCCAAAACACTTGGTAATATATATGAAAAAGCATAAGAATTCTCTTATCTTGGCCACTTACTTTTACATTTAGTAACTAATTCTAAGGAAACAATTTGAACGGATGACAAAAATTTATGTACGAAGATGTTCAGAAGAGCATTATTTATAATGGTAATAAACTGAAACAACCTAAATGTCCAAAAACGAGAGGCTACTTTAAAAAACTATGGTGCAGCCATATAAAGGATAATTAAACAGCAGTTTTGTTAAATCTCATTCTTACAAAGAATGAGGAAATTATTAAAATATCATTTTAAATAGAAGAATGAGATAAAAGCTATAATGAGATAAAAGCTATATATACAGTACCATCTCCACCTTGTACATATATATATGCTTTATATATTTAAGATATATCTCATTCTTTAATATTATAAAGTACTAAGAAGATAACAAAAATCACCCATAATTTTACTGTACTGGAAGTACATGCATCACAATATTAATGTTTACCTCTTACTGTTAAAATTGTATTTTTTTATTTTCTGGTTTTTCATTGGGTTTTTGTTTTGTTTTGTTTTGCTTTTCCTATTTTTTTAGTGAACTCTATTAGAAAAACAATGAACATGTTCATTTGTTTCTTTTTAACATGAGACCATTCTGTGGGTGGCTAAGATAGGGACTTCAGTGGAGTCTCAGAATCATCTAATATCAAGTTCATACCAGATATTAGTGCCTTTTAGATGCCAAAGTTCATCATCAGTGAGGCACTTGTTTTGAATTGTCTTTCCAGTAGGAGATACCGACTGTGCTAAGTAAAAAGGTGTACAAAGCCTATTCTCAGAGCTACTCCCCTCCCCACCATCCACCTCACAAAGAATACAAGCAGATTTTTAAATTATCAGAGGTAAGGTCACTATTGATTCTCACTTAAGAAACCCTTGAGTACCTCAAGGCCTTAGAAAAAGGGACAGTTTGTCTTAGGACGTATGACGTAAGGTGGCCTAAAGGGGGGTTTCCTCGCAAATTTTGGGTTAAAAACAAGAAATTTAAATCTATGTTATAGTATAAGTTTCTTCAAGCTCTGCTTTAAGAAAAGCCAATGAATAAACTCTGGGCTTACATAATAAATAAGTCAGAGAATCATTATGCATATTATCAAGGAATTATTTACTTTATGAAAGACTTTATCACAGAATGCCTTAAATATCTGCTTCTCTCATACATTTTGGTATTTCAAAAATAATTTCCTATTTGACAAATGAGCCACCATGTGCTTTGGGACAAGTTACTGAAATTCTCTAGGCTGTTTCCTCATCTATGTAACAAGGATGGTTTTAATCATGCTGCCTGCCTCACTCAGTTTTCATGACTATCAAACAAGATAATTTACATAAAGTTACTTTGAAAATTTCATACGCATATTATTACTTCTGTTGCTTTTAAAAGAGAATCTGGGGAGGAACTTTCAGAATTTTATCATTACTATTACTAAATACATACTTTTGTACACTTTAAAAACATTCTGAAGGACAATTTTAGATAACATATTCATTCTACAAAAATCAAATCTTTCCTTAGTTCATTATCTATTTTTCCTATGTTTTTTAGTTCTTTTTCAGTTACTACATGTTGTAATTTCCATGGTATTAATACCTGGATTATGAGAGGCTCCAGCAGCTTCTCTACGGTGAATGTCTGGACCTGCAGATCCTGAGGATCGACATTCAGTGTGATTGGTGTTTCAGCTGACATGACTGCCTGGGCACAAAAACAAAAAGACACTTACTAATAAAGAAAAATACTTTCTAAAGGAAAGCACTAATGAAAATCATAGTGTACATGAGATTAGTATTCAAGCACCTCCTCCTGCTATCAGTTGTAGCCCTCAGAGGACCAGGGTGCCAAGTCCACCTACAGAGAAACAAGATATTCCCCAACTGTTCTCTGAGGTCATGCTTCTGGGCTTAGGTCCTCTGACAAATTAATCTACGCTAGTATGTTCATGACTGAAATAATAACCAGCCAAGGTGACTTTGCATTTGATCAGGAGTCTTAAGTGAAAAAGAATGGCTGAGTTGGTGAGACATATCTTACAGTAAGCAAGTGCTTTGACTTCCATGAACTCATAGCACTCAGACAGCCAGAGTCCATTATTTTGCCTATTGTTAATGACAACTCAGATGAGGAATCAGGTAGGAATTTGGAAGACAGGTGCTACGTCTCTACAGGTGCTATGTCTCTATTTGTCTGGGGAATTGTTTGAGGGTTTTGATTTGGAGAAGAAAGTTTGGGGCAATTTATTTTCCTGTACAGAAAAAAAACTAATATAAATTGGCATCGTTATTATAAAATGACAAATCTGAGAAGGCATTGATATTTGAGCAAGACAAAATAAGAAAAAAATTGCAAGTCATTCTTTAAGACATGAACATTAATCTTAAAAGTCGATGCAGTGAGATTTTTGCATAAGAATACATATATATATCAAATGACCATATGTGGAATTTCATAACATATCCAAAGTAACATATCCGCCGCGAAGACTATTATCCAAATCACTAAGCCCACAGATTTGTATTAACTTGTTCACAGTCAATAATCACCCAGCAAGTATTTACTGAAGGCTCACGGAGATAAACAGTAAGAAACACATCTATCCTATATATAACTTAGCCTATTAAAAATAAACTTAGAGTCTACAGGAATGTGTGTTACTATCAATGCACAAAACTTTCCATTTAACTGTTACCTATTTTCTTTCAAAGTTTCCTATACTTGCAGGCTAAGAGAATATAAGAATCTGCCTCTAGAAAATATTTTGATATTCCCTACGATACTCATTGAAACTAAAACAAAAAAAGAATTAGAATGCATTACTTTTACTTTAGTTTCTCTATTTATTATTTTAGATATAAGGGCAGATAATTGTTTTGTTTTTAGTTGACTGCTTGATTCTATGAATGGACTATGGATGGATAGATGAATGAGTGAAAGAATGAATGAATGAATGAGGACACATTTTCATGGTGTCTCTTTTATCCAGAATCAGTCCTTTTAAGACTCCTCTCACTCTCAGTGATTCTAGGAAAGATGATTGTTCTTTTTCCTATACCTATGCCTCCAACCTCTAAGGGAAATCAGAATCTCAGGGTAGGGCCCATGTTCCCTCCCAACTTCTTCCCCTGAGAGTCTACCCCCATTCTCCTCCAACCCTTTCTCAACTCCCACTGGTCTAGTTCCATAAAATAAGCATATCTTTGCTCTTCAACCTCTCCCACTCACTGGACCCTTCCCCTGGATCCATAAATGTGTTACTGTATATAACCAAAGATAATAATGATGTCTTTGTGTACATGTAACTGAAAAGATCAGTGCTTCACCAAGGCCTTTCCACACCATATATCTGATACATGTGCAGAGAGAGATGCACAAACAGAACCAACCTATAACAAAAACTCTTCCTTATTGGATCTTATCTTAATGTAATCTAATTCTTAGATTAGTAATAACAATTTTTTTAAATAGAGACAAATACTATAGAACCTAGAAGTCTTACTGCTCTCCAAATATTGGGCTGGCCAAAAGGTTTGTTCGGTTTTTTCCATAAGATGGCTCTAGTAGCACTTAGTTGTCTTTAACTTCATTCAAAACAATTTTGTTAGACTGTATGTGACAGCTGTCGTATCAGCGTGCATTTAAAAAAAGACATCAAAATTGGTGAATTTTTGTGTAGCCATTTTAATATTGAAGATGGAAGAAAAAAAGGCAACATTTTCAGCATGTTATGCTTTATTATTTCAAGAAAAGTAAAAAAACAACCGAAATGCAAAAAAAAAAGATTTGCGCAGTGTATGGAGAAGGTGCTGTGAATGATCAAACATGTCAAAAGTGGTTTGTGAGGTTTTGTGCTGCAGATTTCTTGCTGTACGATGCTCCACGGCCGGGCAGACCAGTTGAAGTTGACAGCGATAAAATAGAGACATTAACTGAGAACAATCAACGTTATACCACGTGGGAGACAGCCGACATACTCAAAATATCCAAATCAAGCGCTGAAAATCATTTGCACCAGCTTGGTTATGTTCATTGCTTTGATGTTTGGGTTCCACATAAGTTAAGCGAAAAAAACCTTCTTGACCATTTTTCCTCATGCAATTCTCTACTTAAACGTAATGAAAATGTTCCGTTTTTTAAAGAAATTGTGACCAGTAATGAAAAAGTGGATACTGTACAATAATGTGGAATGGAAGAGATCATGGAGCAAGCGAAATGAACCACCACCAACCACACCAAAGGCTGGTCTTCATCCAAAGAAGGTGATGTTGTGTATATGGTGGGATTGGAAGGTAGTCTTCTATTATGAGCTCCTTCTGGAAAACCAAACAATTAATTCCAACAAGTACTGCTCCCAAGTAGACCAACAGAAAACAGCACATGATGAAAAGCGTCCAGAATTAGTCAACAGAAAGCTCATAATCTTCCATCAGGATAACGCAAGACTGCATGCTTCTTTGACGACAAGGCAAAAACTGTTACAGCTTGGCTGGGAAGTTCTGATTCATCTGCTGTATTCACCAGACATTGCACCTTCAGATTTCCATTTATTTCGGTCTTTACAAAATTCTCTTAATGGAAAAAATTTCAATTCCCTGGAAGATTATAAAAGGCACCTGGAACAGTTCTTTGCTCAAAAAGATTAAAAGTTTTGGGAAGACGGAATTATGAAGTTGCCTAAAAAATGGCAGAAGGTAGTAGAACAAAAGGGTGAATACGTTGTTCAATAAAGTTCTTGGTGAAAATGAAAAATGTGTTTTTATTTTTACTTAAAAACCAAAGGCACTTTTTGGCCAACCCAATATATGCCACATGGCTACACTCCATGATTCTCTTACTGCAAAAATGGATATGTGAAGTATTCTTGAGAATAACAGGAACCTGCCAAAGACTGTTCCCAGTGACTTACCATAGAAATTTGTACATAGTCAAAATAGTGAATTTCAAATATGCTTATAATCAAATATACTCATAATATTTATAATTCTTTCATGTGTCTTCAGCAAAGTTTGATATTAAAAACAAAGATAATTATGCTGAAAGTTTCAAAGGAAACAATTATGACAAATCTAATAATTTAAAGCATTTAAATACAACTATATACTCCAAAATTGACTATACTATTAAAAACACTAATACATATTAATCACTTTGTGTATAGTATCAAAACTTTTTCTAGTCAACTCAGGAAATTGATTTGGAGATCAAGGTAACAATAGGCAGAAAACTGTAGAATTTTGCAAATGAAGTCAAAGCAAGGTCAAAGTCTGACAAATTGTTAGACCTCTTGTAGCAATAACACAATGTGAATCCAAAACAAAAATTCTACTAGGGTGTGGATATTATACCCCAAGGTGTTTGCATTTTATAATCCACAAAATTTTAAGAGTTAGAAAGTACCTCCCAAACAATTCAAGGACACCTCCTATAGCGTCCTTCATTTCAACAATGTACTGGGCTTGGATGAATAGAAATGAGATGTTCACTATACCATTAGATGCCAGTGATTACTTTTATAAAGTTCTTCCTCATGTTGAGTTGAAATCTGCCACTTTTCAACTTCTACCCAATAGAGACTTCATAAAGTAGGAAAGGTACAGGTTTGGAGACAGGCACACTAGATTAAAATCCCAGTTTTCAGAATCAAAGGGAGGAAAACAAATCTCTTGACAGCAGTAATAGAGGTCTCTAGGGATAGTCCTTAAGGCAGAACAAAGTACCCATGTGGATCCTTCCCGTCTCCCCAAGTTGTCTTTGTCCATAATGCCTGAATTTTCTTTACTCCACTTTATTCCTTGCTTTAAATTGAGCTTACAGCAATTTTAAATTCATTTAGTTAACAAGCATTTCATTTTTAAATGCAGTTAACTCTGAGAGGTCATGGGGGACACACATTCAATCATGCTTTGGAAGAGTACATGAGACCAAGGTGATGTGTCCTCCCAGAACTCATATGTACCCTTTCTGACACACTCAGGATATCCAGTACCCCCAACTCTCTGCTCAATCAGCCCAAGCCTACTTCCAGTACCTATGCCAGCCTCTTCCTGCAATCCATCCTTCCAAGAGTGAATTACAACATGCCCATCCTTACACCTGAGAGGTAGCCAAGAGGCAGCTGTTTGCTGATGAGTATGTATGGAGCTTGGACATGCAAGCTGGGCTGTCCACTTGCATGTACCCAAGGCCTCTCAAGTGCAAGACAGAGCCACAAGTGGAAAGAAAAGGAAGCTGACCATCAAGGTCAGGGGTGAGCTCCCCATCCACCACCTCATTCTAACAAGAAATTTCAAAGAGTATAAGAATTCTAAATACAGATCTATCCTTCCAGGTCATTTTGAAGATATATTTCTCAAGGTAGAAAGATAGGAGGATAGAACCTACTTTAGTAGCTTGTTAGCTTGACTTGTAGCTTTTACATATGTAAGTATGGTATGCAGGCCTCCATTTTATACTTTCAATCTGCTCACTACAAATGTTAAGGATCAGCCTGCCCAAACTTTCTAGAACTCCATATCACCAAGTTCTTTCTTTTTTTGGTCAGATTTGCTCTTTCATTGTTTCCTCAATCTTCTAAGACATGCAGTTGACACAGAGGTAGGGTAAAAAGTCATCAGTTCTTCCACTTTTAGGAGAAGACTTCCAAGCTTCTATAACAAAATTACTTCTCTTTTCCTCTCTTTTTTCCCCTCATTCAAATGCTCTCTGTTATTATTTTTTCCTTAAGTTTATAGGTTTCCATGCAAGAGTATATGTATATTTCTTTACTGTTTTATTAAAATTATTTTTGTGATCATTCAACATAACATTCATGAGAAAATAAATAAGTATATAAACAATTTAAATACTCAAAAACACAACAAAATTCATATTGATGACCTGGGTGGTGGCAGCAGAAGTGTACAGAAGTGGTCAGATTGTAGATATATTGTGAGCCAATAGGAATTCCTGACATACTGAACACAGGATAAAAAGAACGCAAGATATCTTTAAGTTTTTTGTCTGAAGCAACTGGAAGGATGGAGTGGCCAGTAACTGAGGTAGAGATTGCTGCAGAGAAGGAACAGGAATATGAAGAGCCCAGTTTGGGACATGATAAATTTGAGATGCATATTAGACATCCAAGCGAAGATGTTAAGTAGGCAGTTGGATATATGAGAGCAGAGTTTGGGAGAGAAGTCTGGGATGAAAATACAAATTTCAGAGTTGTCAACATAAAGGTGGATGGAATGAGACAACCAAGGAGGAAGTAAACAGGAAGAGACAGGTCAGAGTGAAAGGACTACTGTGAGTCAGCGGAAATATAGGCAGTGGTACTCAGAGGTTTATAGAATTAAGATTAGCCTTTGAGGGACTTCCCTGGTGGTCCAGTGGCTAAGACTCTGCACTCCCAATGCAGCAACCCCTGGAACTAGATCCTACATGCCACAATAAGAGTTCTCATGACACAATAAGAGTTCACATGCCACAACTAAAGATCCCATGTGCCGCAACTAAAGATCCCATGTGCCGCAACTAAGACCCAGCATAGCCTAATTAATTAACTTTTTAAAAATTTGCCTTTGATTGAACTAGTAAAATATGGCTCTTCTGGCAGACCAGTTAGAAAAAGGGTAAACATAGCCCAGTAGGTATTAGCAGGAAGGCCCCCAGTTTGTCCAGCAGAGGGAGGGCTAGATTTCAGCTCCTCTCAGCCCCTCAGCAGGGCAATATGCAGCAGCCAGTGTGAGACAAACTGCTGCTCCCCTACTCCCATTGTCTGCTTTATAAAGATTCCTAAATTCTCCTACATTTCATCACCATTGGATCTCAGTAATTAAGAGCACTGGCTTTGAAGTTGGACTGCCTGGGTGAGAATCTAGGCTGTGTTCCTTGCTCACTGGTGACTTTAGACAAGCTAGTAAACCTCCCTAAACATCAATTTTATCATCTGTAAAATGAGAATAATAAGAGTACCCTCTTCAAAAGGATCTTGAAGATTAAAATTAAAAATCCATATAAAAGTCATAACTTGACCCATGCTTCAGACACCTACTAAGGGCTGAACAAATATTAGTTGATATTATTACCCCCTTTTCAACAGGAAAGCGGAATCTACTTGTCTACATTTAGGTTAAACATATCTCTTTCATCTATAGAGCTTGTAATTATTATTCAAGAATGCAAGAATGCTTTCACTCTTAGTTCCCATAACTAAAGGGCTTAAAACAGAGCTTCCCTCTGGTGACTCATTTCATTGGATCTCTTGACTTCAAAATCTAAGGCATATTTCCTACATGTGCATTAATTAGAAATGCAACATGCCTAAATACTCTTTAAAAAAAAATTCCTAATGCATAACGGCCTCATAAAGGATCTTGAGCCCTTTGAAAGTAATTCCAGAGTGATACATAAAAGGTATGCACTAAAGTTAGGGCTACAATTGTTAAATGCACTACATGTCCAGATCCCCAAGACTCTGAACTTTTTATTTCCTTAACTTCCAAGAATTCTGGGTTTCAACACGATAAAAAAAGTTACATTTCATAATAAAAAGTAAATATCTTTAGCATGTGAAATTCAAACTTTCAAAAACTTCTTGGAAGCATTTGAAGTTCTTTTTAACAACTTTTGGATAGTCATCTTACTGATGTTTTTTGAAAAATAATCAAATTGAGCTCCTCCCCCCAAAATTATGAGTTTTATAGATTCTTTATGAGAAGACTCAAATTAAATTAAAACGTTTGCTTCCTCTGTTCATAGTAACCAAAATAAAACTTGTTTCCCCACACACAACCTAAATGATAGCTGCAAAAAAACGTCAGAAAACAAACAAAAAATCCAAAAGACTGACTTAACTAATATGAAATAAAACAAAGGAAAACATCAGATTCTACTTATATTTAGGTCTTATATCCTTCCTGTAGTGAATGGCTGGTCAAGTCTAACGGCCCTCCAAAATAAAGCAAAACGTTGTAATTCAATTTCTGATTTAACTGAAAAGTAACATTGTATATAAGAATTTTATAAGATGACCTTATTACCCCTCTTCTGATAACACACCTTTTATGTTATTTTATGAAATGCCAGTTCACACTAAAAGCTCACCCTGCCTTTCACAATGGCACACATTTTCAAAATTGCAGGTATGAAGAAAGGACAAAAATGCCCCATGGTTATTCTGTGTAGCAATGCCTTTCAATTTAAGGACATTTTGTACCATATAAAATTATACCAGAACTGAGATCCTATCTCATATAAGCCCAGCATAAATGTTACCCACCTGTTATTTAAAAAGCCAAACAACTAAATTAGTCCAATTGAAGTCTAAGAAGAAGATAATCTAGTGTGTGAAAGCTCAGAGAAGCTTTCATTGAATCACCCACAACAAGAATAACCTTCAGCTATAAGCATCAAGTTTAAGCAACTAGGGCAGAAGTAACATGCCCTTCATATACACCTTGAAAGTGACAGTAGCTTTTGTTGCTGCAAGTCCAGTGGGCCTATGGGTCAGTTGCACTCCATAATATTATAAGACAGCTCAAATATATGTGAATTCTCCTAAGGTCTGGTATTTTTGAAAAGCAGAGAACAAAACAGAAAATAGTGAAAGAAGTAGAATTCTTGTCAACCTCAATTTGAAGCAAAAAAATTCCCATTTCTTCTTTGTTCTCTGATAACCTAGAAATAAATAAGAGCCTGCTTATCATAATAGCGAAAATAAAACCAAAGTCTTTGAAAACACTACATTCAGTTTTCTACAAATCTATCAATATACTGGGGGAAACCAATAGTATATAACTGTTTTGAGAACTTCAGCTGCTTCTCTGACTCCTGGTTTTCCATTCTTCCATATTCTCTGAAGAGAGGTTTTAAATCTGCCAGAATCTTCAATCTAACTGTCCAAGTTCACTATTTTACCACTAGTTTTCAAAATTTTCTCCAGGAACTCTAGCTATATACCTATTAACCCTATTTAACCATTTCTCATCCCACATGCTAAGTATTCTTTCTATAGTAAACAAAAGACTTTCTCCTCTGGCTTCAAAATACCGCTTTCTACCCTTCTGCCATTCTTTCCCAGTATCTTTTACTAGCTCCTCCTTATCTACTAACTCCTGTTAACTAGGGGTCTAAACCCCAGGATCCATCCCTTACATGCTAGTCTCTGCTCCACACTATATTGTTCTTTCAGAACAATCTCATCCTAGAGTTTCAGTTCAACTTACAGCCTCTGATTCAACAGTCCAGACCTCTCACCTGAGCTTCAGAGCCCCCAGATCCACACACACACACACAAGCACATACACACTCATGGTAGAAGTAAGCAATGCTTTACTCTGTATACTATACAGAATTCTAAGAGAATCACCATCATCTCCTAGGATTTACTATAAAATATGGTAGAATAAATACATGTTTATGTCACTTACTTCCATCAAAACTAATGGAATACAGAAAAACTCAAAATCAAAATTTCCTCCACCTTCAAGGAAACTTGGCATTACCCCAAATTACGAATAAAGAAATAAAATGAAATCTTGACTATTTTTTTAAAAAGGAAAGTGAAAGTCTATACACACCTCAACAGGAAATAATTTTCTCTAAAAGTGCCACGACCCTGAAATTCCTGTCCAAGCGTCCTTTGATTAGAGAATTAAGATGTAGAGCATGGATAGGTCCAGTAATCAAAGGGGATATCCCTATTTGAAAGACCCAGTTTGATACTGTAGAATCACAAAAGTGAGAAGTCAGGATTAGCACGATGACATGCCCTTTCTGTCTGTGACTAAGCCCACGTAGCCAGGGGAACTGCTAGAGGTCAAGTAGAGTCAAGGAAAGAAGGGATGTTAAATCATCAGCTCACAGTGCTAACAGTCTGTGACTTATAGGACTTTACCATGAAGCACACTGAGTTTTGGAGCACCAAACAATGAAAGGAAAATGTTCCTAGGAGCAAAAAAATAACAACTTTGGTAAGAAAGTAAAAATTGCCAACAACCTCAACTCACTCCCGCCCAAGCCTGATCCTCCCTACACTGTTCAGTAAATGTCTGGTGGTACACAAATATCAGTAATGGGAACACTACATAAAAAGTGCCAAAAAAAAAAAAAAGAGAGAGAGAGAGAAATAAGAAAGGAGAGGAACCAAAAAATGTATATGAATAAGGATTAATGAAGGAAACAGAGGAGTTATACTACCTTTACACAAGAAAGCTGTGACTGCAAAAAGGCTTGCATTCTTGCTTATACTTTCTTTTTTTTTTTAATACATCTTTATTGGAGCATAATTGCTTCACAATACTGTGTTAGTTTCTGTTGTACAACAAAGTGAATCAGCCATATGCATACATATATCCCCATATCCCCTCCCTCCCACCCTCCCTATCCCACCCCTCTAGGTCATCGCAAAGCACCGAGCTGATCTCCCTGCTGCTGCTTCCCACTAGCTATCTATTTTACATTTGGTAGTGTATATATGTAGATGCTACTCTCACTTCACCCCATCTTCCCCCTCCCCTAAACATGTCCTCAAGTCCATTCTCTACATCTGCGTATTTATTCCTGCCCTGCAACTAGGTTCGTCAGTACCATTTTTTTTTTTAGATTCCATATATATGCGTTAGCATACGGTATTTGTTTTCCTCTTTCTGACTTACTTCACTCTGTATGACAGACTCTAGGTCCATCAACCTCACTACAAATAACTCAATTTCGTTTCTTTTTATGGCTGAGTAAAACAACAAGAATAACAACCAGAAAAAAAAAAAAAACCTGAAGGATAAACCGAAAACAAATTAAAATTGTTGTCCTCAGGACGAGGGAAAGAACAGAGCAGAGGAGACAGAAATGAATGCTAGACTTCTCTGAATATACCTAGTTTTAGAGTTTTGATGTTGGAGCCACGTAAATGTTTTACGTAAGTAAAAAGCAATTAACTCATAAATCAATCCTGAAAAATCAGAAGTAAACAAAAAAAATAAACCTTAACTATATTTCACATTAGCTTCATAAACACTCAGAAATAATTTCAAGGAACTTCAAAACACAGTATTTTTTAAATAAGCTTTAAGGATATATTGTACAACACGGGGAATAAAAGCAATATTTTATAACTATAAATGGAGTATAACCTTTAAAAACTGTGAATTACAAAAATTATGAACCACCTGAAACTTATATAATATTGTACACAACTATACTTCAATAAAAAATAAAGTTTTTAAAAAAATTTTTTAAGTTAAAAAACAAACAAACAGTATTTTTACTCTAATCCTAGAGGGATATCCTCCAGGACAAAAAGAATGTCAAAGTAATTTTAAACTACACTTAGTATTCTTATTATATATGTGTGATATATATATTCTTATTATATATGTATACATACATGTGTATACACACACATTAGGCTAGAGCAAATAAATAATTATATTCATACTATTAGGAAATAAGATTTCCAGCATAAGAGAAAAAGGAGATACAGATGGCCAACAGGCACATGAAAGATGCTCAACATCACTAATCACCCAAGAAATGCAAATTAAGACTACAGTGAGATATCACCCAACACCTGTCAGAATGGCTACCATCAAAAAGAACACAAATAACAAATGTTGGCGAGGATGTAGAGAAAGGGAACCTTTGTACACTGTTGATGGGAATGTAAAACTGGTGCAGCCACTGTGGGAAACAGTATGGAGTTTCCTCAAAACACTAAAAATAAAACTACCGTATGATCCAGCAATTCCACTCCTGGGTATATATCCAAAGAAAACTAAAACACTAATCCGAAAGGATACATGTACCCCAAAGTTCATAGCAGAATTATTTACAATTGCAAGGTATGGAAGCAACCTAGGTGTCCATCAACAGATGAATGGATAAAGAAGATGTGGTATATAAATACAATGGAATACTACTCAGCCATAAAAAAAGAATGAAATTTTGCCATTTGCAACAACATGGATGGACTTAGAGGGCACTATGCTTAGTGAAATAAGTCAGACAGAGAAGGACAAATATTGTATGTTATCATTTACATGTGGAATCAAAAAATTAAAACAAATTAGTGACTATAACAAAAAAGAAAGAGACCCACAGATACAGAGAACAAACTAGTGGTTACCAGTGGGAACAGGGGAAGGGCAAGATAGGGATGGGAAATTAAGAGCTACAAACTACTAGGTATAAAATAAATGGGCTACAAGATATATTGTACAGCACAGGGAATATAGCCAATATTTCATAATAACTACAAATGGAGTATAATCTATAAAAAATCTGAGGGACTTCCCTGGTGGTCCAGTGGCTAACACTCAATGCTCCCAGTACAGGGGGCCTGGGTTTGATCCCTGGTCAGGGAACTAGATCCCACGTGCCACAACTAAGAGCTTGCACGCCGCAACTAAAGATCCTGCATGTTGCAACTAAAGACCCTGCATGCCACAATGAAGATCCTGTGTGTGGCAACGAAGACTTGGCACAGCCAAATAAATAAATAAATATTTTTAAAAAAATTTTTGAATCACTATGTTGTACACCTGAAACTAATATAATACTGTAAGTCAACTATACTTCGATATAAATAAATAAATAAGAAAAAATATACAAATATAAAATCAAAAATTTTAAATTAAGCCCTATAATCTTATTTGGAGTTGGAAATTTCAGTATGATCTGATTATATATTTTTCCCTTCCTAAAACACAATCTATTTCCTACCTATGTTCACAAAAAAAATTTTTTAATTGGGCAACAATGGCAACCTGGTGCACAGATTATGTTCCCTAAATACTATTTTCCACTAAAAAGACTTAGGCTCCTCGGTGGAAAGGCTGATTGAAGATCTAATGCAGGAAATGTACAAAATGAGCCTAGAACATCTTCTTGTGCTAGAAATCAAGGCTCACTTGGGTTTTGTCAAAATGCTTAGTAAACAATTTAAAGGGGTTCTCAATGGCCAAAAATGGGGAAATTTGAGCATCAAAAGAATAAAAAATTACAGTATTCTGAAATATGTCCCACATATAAAAATTCAAAAAAAAAAACCTCATTGGTCACCTTCCAAAGTTGCTAGAACACCATCCTCTTTTTCTGAAAATTGATCAATGGGAAATAATCAATATTTTCCTGATTTTCTGGTATGAACTATACTTTTGACTAATGAAATAGTAAAGGAAGAGTACTTTATAGCATGATCCCAACTGATAAAACTAATAAAGAACTATAGAATGATAAAGTCACCATTTACAACCCCTTAAAAATAATAGGCTATACAATAATTACCAATATGAAGGCTAAAATCATTAACTGACTGATTAATAGGGAACTATGAGAATCAGGCTTACAGAGCATGAATGCAGTGATCATTTTTAACATTACCAAAAGTGAGATAACCCAGACTCGTGTATTAGACATAATATTAAATGGACAATTGATTTTCAATAAAGGTGTCAAGGTAACTCAATGGAAAAAAGGTAGTCTTTTCAACAAACGGTGCTGAAACCATTGAACAGCCACTCATAAAACAGGAACCTTGACCCTTTCCTCACACCATATACAAACATTTACTTGAAATGGATCATAGAGCTAAAGATAAGATCTAAAGCTATTAAAGTTCTCAGTGAAAACATAGGAGAAAAGTTTTGTTACCTTGGGTTAGGCAAAGGTTTCTCAGATACATCCAAAGCATGATCCATAAAAGAAAAAAAAATCAATCAACTGCTTCAACAAAATTTAACATTGCTGCTCTCTGAAAGACAATGTTAAGAAAATAAAATGGCAGGGACTTCCCTGGTGGTCCAGTGGTTAAGAATCAACCTTCCAATGCAGGGGATGCGGGTTCGATCCCTGGTTGGGGAACTAAGATCCCACATGCCGCGGGTCAACTGAGCCTGCGCGCCACAACTACAGAGGAGCCCATGCGCTGCAAGGAAGAGCCCGCACTCCGCAATGAAAGGTCCCACATGCCACAACGAAGATCCCTCAACTAAGACCCCATGCAGCCAAATAAATATTTAAAAATAAAGAAAAGAAAAGAAAGTGAAATGTCAAACCACAGCTGAAGGTTGGGATGAAGCATTTTTAAAACCCATATATGAAAAAAGACTTGTAACCAGAAAATATAAATAATACTTAAAAATCAAAATCTTTTTGAAAAAATTCAGTTTTTTAAATGGGCAAAATATTTGAAAAGACACTTCACCAAGAAGATGACATATAAGCGCATGAAAAATGCACATCGTAAGTCACTAGAGAAACGCAAATTAAGGTCACAATATATACTGCTACACACCTACTGTAATGGCTAAAATTAAAAAGACTGCCAATACTAGAGCTAGCAAAGACAAGAAGCAAATGGATATCTCACACATTTGCTAGTAAAAATGAAAACTGGTACAGCCACTTTATAAAACAGCTCGGAAATTTCTTATAAAGTTAAACATGCACCCAGCCTATGACCTAGCAATTCCACTCGTACACATTTACCCAAGAGAAATGAAAGTATATGTCCACCTAGAGACCTATATGCAAATGTTTATGGGGGCCTTATTCACAAGAGTCAGAAACTGAAAACAACTCAAATTTCCATCAACAGGTAAATAAACAATTTATGATACCATCATACTGTCACATGTTATGCAAGAAAAAATGAACAATAGATACAGGCATCAACATGAATATCTCACAAAAGCATTATGCTAACTGATAGAGTCAGACAAAATTACACACTGCATGATGCCACTTATATGACATTCTTGAAAGGGCAAAAATATAGGGACAGGAAACAGATCAGTAGTTGTCAGTGACTGAGGGTTAAGGGAGAAGATAACTGCAGATGGCACAAGGAAACTTTGGATTGACTCAAATAGAAATGTTCTATTTGTTTATGGTGGTGATTATATGATTGTGTATAACTGTCAGAACTCATCAAACTGTAAACTTATAAAGAGTGAATTTAATGCATATAAATTTTTCCTTAATAAATCTGACTTTTAAAAACTCTTTTCTGTTTATCTCTTACCCCAGTGACACAAAAAATATTTCTCAATTACTTCATTTACTATATAATTACAGATTTCTACTGATATCCATTGGCTCTATAAGCTCTTTGAATGGATCTCTCACTAGGATCTCTGAACTAATGCTTTCGAAAGCTAATTTGTTTTTCTTAAGCGTCCTTGACCACTCTGGTACATCACTCAGTTTATTTGGTGCCTAAATCCTACTTAGCTTCTAAAGAATATCTGCTTCCCAGGTTTCAGATATGTGTGTCCAGGTTATCCACAATCTCATCCCATGTAGCTGATGTGTTATCTATCCGATTGATAATTTTTTCTCGCAAGAACTCTAAGTCAACCTGCATATGTGTTTACAAAACTACAAAAATAAAACCTTTGAGTATCTGCTTTGTTTTTGTAGTGCTTTTTTTAAAAGATAATCATTTCTTATTGATTTTATTGTTAACAACGGAATATTTAAAAAATCGGAGCCAAATGATTGGCCCTGACTCATCATGTTAATTTAATATCTCAAAATATCACTGAAGATCCTTAGCAAAACTTTAACTGCTACACTTTTGTCCCTTTTCAATACTGTTGGGTGAAACCAGTGAGTTTCTAACTTTGTTCACTTATACAAGCCAGGTTTAGCAGGGTGTGCGACACCGAGTCCAGCGTCTTCAACACAGTAGTTGGTTTTTGAGTATTTGAAGATCAAAGTACATTAAGAAGTCCTGCCTCTGAATTCCTTCCTCCTACCCAACAACTTTTTTCCAAGTTAGATTGATCCAGTTAATTGCGATTGAACAGAAGTTGAAATTCAAATTAAATTTATAACCAAATTGAGTGAAAGGAAGGAAAGTAGCAAATAACCTATACAGAAAAATTTAAAAATACCAGGACTAGATTCATAGATTCATACAAAATTGCCAGATATATTCTAAACATGGGCTTGATCATGTCTGTTCTAATGTGTACATATATGACCTTATTTAAATAACTTCTTGTTTCCAAAAAACTATGCCTCTTTAATCATTCTTCTGAATTTAGTAACAGACCAAATTTTATTCTGCTCCTAGAAAACTTAAAGCCACACTTATGCCTATATAAATCAGCATGTGGGTTAAAAGGGCAGCAGTTCTCCACTTTTTTTCCCAGTAAAACACGAGTGACATTTAAAGTATATTTAATATTCACTGTCCAACATACCTCTCCCACTCTGGACTGCCACCCTTGGTAAGGGAGATAGCTAGTTTGCATGAAATTCCCCCACAAGATTTCTATATATAACCCTATATTTTGTCTCCCATCAATGCATCATACACCAGTGTCATAAAACCATAGTCAAGAACTGCTGCAGCTCAGCCTTATTCCTGGCTCTGTTTTATATCTCATACGTATTTTTCTTTCTACTTTCACTCCACTTTTATCCTTTTTTGAATTTCACATAGCCTTGTAAGTCACCTTAAATCCTTTCTAGAACAAGGTAAGGAATAAATAATCATTCCATATATCTGCAAAAGCAATCTCTTCTCACTTACCCTAGATAAAGCCTTAAAACTTTAACTACTTGCAGCCTCTTAACTATTCTCTACCATATTAAACATACAAGTATCAAAATCACAAGTTCCTATTTTTTGGTTTTATTAATTTTCTTTTTAAAAATATTAAGGCTGCATACAGAAAAATACAGGAAAAGTATCCACGCACAATTTAAGTTTAGAGGCCCATAATAGAAATTAAATTGCTGCATAACTTTTGTGTCTAAAGAATGTAAAGCTTCCAGTGTCTTGTATACAGTTACTCGAATAGTAATAGCTCAGCTACAGAGAAGGAATTTTTAAGTGCTTTGATATAAAACTACTATAGCTTGGGCATTGGCACACAAGAATTCGTTTCGGCGCTATTTTTAAAGCCACTAATAAATACTTCAAATACCAGAACTGAGCCTCTGCTCAACTGAGTCTGCCTCAATTGACGTGAAAGAAAAAGTATGTAAGAGAATCACATTTTTATTTAAAACTGAAATGCCTGCTAATCTACTTGGAAAAGTATATATAAAATTGGAACTTCCATAAAGTAATTTAGAGTTTAGTGTTGTTAAAAGGAAAATTAGTTATAAAAGTAATAAATGCACAACATAGTAGTTTCTATTCATCCCATTTTATAGAAATAATGTCCTTTAATTTCCCCCAAAGTTATCCAGCCAAGTAACACATTATCTATAATTAGGATTTGCCTTATAGCAAAGTTTGATTTTAAAAAGTTTGACACTTCACTCACCTACTGCAGGACAGAGTATTGCCCATATACAGATACTAAACCAACTGTCTAAGCAAGTTCTTGTGTTTAGAAATTCAGTGCCACTATTATGGCTCACAATTTGGCTTATGATGCATTTGTAAGCAAACAGCCTGACAAGCACCCTAGTGTATTTCAGGATGACTGACAGGACACAGTGGCTCAAACAGGAAAGGGGGATGGGTGCTCTTAAAGCAACATACCAGTGAAAGGCAACATTAAACAGTAGAATCAGATTGAAATTATATTTTTCAAGTTTGCAATGAAATAATAACATATTGTCCAATTCAAGCTTTTAAACATAAATTTCATGTCATTATGTGCCCCAAACACTGTAAATTCCAAACAGACTTTAAGAATTTAAAATATAGAAAGAAAAAATTAAAAACAAACATGCTAAATGATACTTCCCTGTACTTATCAAACTTCTAAATTATTTAAGACTATTCCAATTATTTTTAACAGAAATTAGGTCAGGGTACCCAGAGAAAAGCAGTTCTTATCTCACCTCTAGATATTTGCCAATCACTCTTACAACAGTAATTTAACTAATAAAAGTAATTTAAGTAGCTTGGATTATTCAAATCTCTTATTGAAGATGGGGCAGGAGATCTATATATTCTTCACATTTATAATTTTTCCTATATTATCTTACGATACTCTGCACTGTTCAATCTTTTTATACAACAATCAGCCCTATTTTTTTTTTAATATCTACATGGAATTCTGTTATTGATTTGCTGTAATGTGTTGGGTCTTCGCTTCTGTGCGAGGGCTTTCTCCAGTTGCGGCAAGCGGAGGCCACTCTTCATCGCGGTGTGCGGGCCTCTCACTATCGTGGCCTCTCTTGCTGCGGAGCACAGGCTCCAGACGCGCAGGCTCACAGGCCCAGTTGTGGCTCACGGGCCCAGTTGCTCCGCGGCATGTGGGATCCTCCCAGACCACGGGCTCGACACGGGCTCGTGTCCCCTGCATTAGCAGGCAGACTCTCAACCACTGCACCACCAGGGAAGCCCCATCAGCCCTATTTTTAAAACAAAAAAAAGCCATTCATTTTTTCATAATATTTATTTATAATGCTTTTTATTTCTGTAAGGTTGGTAGTTACATCCCATTTCTGATTCTAGTAATTCGATTCTTCTTCCTCTTCCCCCTCCTCTCCCCCCTCCCCCTTCCCCTTCTCCTCCCCTTCTTCTTCATCTTCTTCCTCTTCTTCTTCTCCCTCTTTTTCTTCTTCTTCTTCTTCTCAATCTAGCTTGCTTGGATTTCATTGGTTTGCTCTATTGCTTTTCTATTGTCTATTTCATTTATTTCCACTTTAGCCTTTACTTCCTTACTTCTCCTTGCTTTGGATTTATTTTGCTCTTCTTTTTCTAGTTTCTTAGGGTGAAAAGTTATTGAGTTGAAAGCAAAACTATGGAGACAAGGATCAGTGGTTGCCAGAGATTAGGGGAGAGGGAGGGATGAATAGGTGGAGCACAGAGGATTTTTAGGGCAGTGAAACTCTCCCATATGATACTACAATGGTGAATACATGACAATTACGTATTTGTCAAAATTCGTATAATGTACAACACTGAGAGCAAACTCTAATGTAAACTATGGACTTCAGGGGATAAAGATGTATCAGTGTAGGTTCATCTGCTATAACAAATGGACCACTCTGGTGTGGGTTGTTGATAGTGGGGGATGCTGGGTGTATGTGGGAGCAGGGGCTATATGGGAAATCTCTGTACCTTCTGCTCCTTTTGCTGTGAAATGAAAACTGCTCTAAAAAATAAGACTATTAAAAAAATCAAAAGTAATTTTTAAAACAAACCAATAAGCCAAAAACCTCACAACCTAAGGGCCAATGTCTCTACCCTAGGTCTGCAGTCTTGCCCTGCAAGATCCCTCTGTGATGACCCAGAATGTGATGGGTAACAGGACATTCAAACCTGCTACTGCCACTATCTCTAATACTTTCCCCCAGTGAATGCTGATCCAGTTATTGTTATTATATAATGTATGCTACCAGATTATTCACATAATTTCTCCCATCTTGATTAATTGCTTAGAAATGTTCTTTTTACTTTCTAAATTGAGGGAGAGGTTGGAGTTTCTTCTAATTAAATTGCCTTATGATCAAAGAATGCTGTTTGTATGTTATTGAGTTTGTTAAGATTTGCTTCACGGTCTAATATGTAGTCATTACGCACTTGAAAAGAATGTGTGTTCTCTACCAGTTGAATGCAGAAATCTATATACTTTCATTAAATCAAGCCTATTAACTGTACAGTTAAAATCTATACCCATACAAAATTTTTATTCATTTGACCTATGGATAAAATCACCTATTATGACTATGTATTTGTTAAGTTTCCCCAAGAGTTTTGTTAATTTTTACTTCATATATTTTGGGAATATGTTAAATGTATACAATGAATTATTGTATCTTTCAGGTTAATTGCTCCCTTTACCCTTGTCTAATATACTTTTACTTCCAACAAAATGTTTTGCCTTAAAGTTTAATTGGATAGATATTAATATAACTATGCCAGCTTCCCTCCTACTTAAAAAAAGGTTGATTTGAGATCTTATTCTTTAAATATAGGCTTTTGCAGCTATAGATTTCTTTGCAAGCACTGATTTAGCCTCATCCCATAAGTTTTGGTAATATTGTGTTTTTGTTTTCACTCATCTTTGCATATTTCCTAATTTTCCATCTGATTTCTTCTTTATCTATTGGTTATTTAGGAGTGTGCTTTTTAATATCCATATATTTGTGAATGTCCTGAATTTTCTTCTACTATTGATTCCTATTTTCATTCCATTGTGTTTGGAGAACATGCTTCATATGACTTTAACCCTGTTAAATTGATTATTTTATGGCTTCAAATGTCTTTTATTGAAAACATTTCCAATGTCCATTATTAAGTTTTAAACTTTTCAGTACAGAGGCCTTAATTTTCTTAGTTAATTCCTAGATACTTTATATTTTTCATTGAGAGGTACTTATTTTATTATGTGTTTCTTTATTATTGGTTTTGAGAGGTGCCATTAATTTTGTTCATTAATCATATAGCTGGAAAATTAGCTTAACTGTCAAGTTTGTTGGAAATGTAAGTTTATAAACCTGCTGCCATTAAAAGTGGATGACCCCTAAAGGCTACTGACCTTTTAAAAAGTCAAAGATAGTTTTGGGAAGAGGGAATTTTGGAGTCTCATTGGCCATCGAAGGGACTAGGAAGGCCTCTCCAGGGAGAGTTGTGGGGATGATTCTGTAGTACTGAGCTATACTTGCAGGAAACTCCTAGTTTTTACAACATTTCCATGGAAATCAAAGCAACACTGAGCCAGATATTTGGGTTGAAAGCAGACAAAGGCAAGAGCATGTACAAGATGCAAGAAGATCCTTTTTCTCTACTGTCTGATATATATTAGTACTTTGATCAGAGACATCCAAAGTGTACCATACTGGAGGGGTTCTGGAATTCCAGGCTGTCTCTCAGACTGTAGGCTGCAAAGCTCCAGTTTGTCATACTGAAGCAGGTTTGCCCAGGAGATAAACCTACAGCTGGATCAGCAAAGATGCTAAGAGAGGAACTCTATTCTAACTGGGCCTTGTCGGTGAGAGATACTAATACAGAGAGTGGAAAGAAGAGCTGGCTATCTCATCCTCATCAGGAAAACCGTACAGTTCCATGATTTGTGCTATGTCATAGGCATCAGAGTACAAAGCAGGAACTGAGGCCACTAGCCTCTCCAATTGAGGATCTTGCATTTGGACATGACTTGTAGCAATCTCAGTGATGATAGTCCCCTGCCCAATGGAAAGGGTCTAAGGGCTGAGGTAAGTGGGAGCTATAAGAATCTGAAACTGCAGGGAGAAAAGAATGAGGACTGGTTGATGCTGTGGGCACATTCTTGGCTGGAAGGACCGACTGCTGCTCTTGTCGCTGTTGCTGCTTCCTCTTTTTGAACCGCCAATTCCTGAACCAAATCTTTACTGTTCATTCTGGTAGGCTGAGTTTTAAAGCAAGTTCTCTCTGGAGGTTTTTATCTGGAAACATGTTACAGCTAAACAGAACCTTCAACTCTTCATGCTGTGTGTGTGTGAATGAGGTGCAATCGTGAGGCTTCTTCCATTTTGTGGGACCAGATGGTATCTGTGAATCAACCTCGAAGTTCATGCTGGAATCATCCATGTAGACAAAAGGGTCTGGTTGGGGATTCTCTTGGACTATTTTGTTCATCAGGGGTGCTGACATATGGCAAGGAAGGTCTGTCATGAATTCCTTTGGAGTGCCCATTTTCAAGCCCTCTTGATGTGTCTCTCTGGAAATGCAGTTCCTTTCCAGCCATTCATTTTTAAACGCAATCCCACATTTAGCCAGCAGAGGGTATCATCTGATTCTGAAAGGCCACAGTATTGAGTACAATGACATTTCTTTCTATACTTGAACTAGGAACTGGGGCACACCATTTCAACTTTCCCTATTAAATGTGTTTAGAAATATCCCATTTTATTTGCCCATATAAATTTGACTTATAGAGCCCATATTAGTGTTTAATATTTCTCATCTGTGACAAAGTCTACCATTATTTCTTCCTCTATCAACTCAATCACATGCATCAGAATTGGGTTCAATCATCACAATGACTTTGCACAACCCTAGATCTTCTGGGACAAAAAAGCAAACAACAAAAACTCTACATAAAGATTCTAAGCCCCATCAGAAAATCCAAAAACAAATTCCAAAAAATAAAACTGCCCTATTAAACAAAATAATTAATTTATCTTCAAAGTTTATATATGACATTTGTAAACTGTTTAATATTTTCTAACTGCCCTGTTTAATATTGGCTGTCGATTATATATTAGGAGCTATAAGGTAATATTAGAAGACATGTTTCCTGTTATCACTGCATTATTTCTCATGAGCATGAAATGTTATGACTAACAAAGTCCTCATACAAGCTGCAAATTCTTTATTTTACAACTTAACACCCACTTCAGTTTGGAAAAGCATGGACATTGATTTGCCTGATTTACTCTAAAAATAAAGATCTTACTATCTAATTAGCTAACATCATTAACTACCACAAATTTATCTTGACCAAAGATAAAAATTTTCCACACTTCTCGAAAGCTATTATCACAAACATCAAGTCTACTGTTAACTATGGCAAAAATAAAACAGATCTAAAGGCTCAGAGTGATCTCTCTTCTCATGTTCCTAGGCTTGCCACTAATGACATATCCTTTATACGAAAGTATTAAATTTTCCAAAGAGAAAAGAAATAATCATTCTCTTCCTCAGTTGTGATTCAAAATAGGAAATTATAGCTTCTTTAAAAGAGAATTCTATTCCTTATAATGAAAGCAAGTTTGGGGTTCTTCACTCTATAAAATTATTTTTAATACCTGAATATGGCAGTTTCTTTCCTCATATAGTAACTAATGGTAGCCATTAAAACTTATATTTTACATTTGGAAATAAAGTATAACATCTCAACTGTTATTGATTCTTTCATAAAATTTTGTAACTTCAATTTTCTAAACTGATGTATTCTCTATAATATAAAAGCAATACTTAAAATTATTTCTCAAATTAACTTATAAGATAAGCATCCAGGAGGAAACAGAAAAGTCTGTTTTGCAAGTAATTTGCTTATCCTTCTTACCTATCACCCACACATTTTAGAATATACAGATAACTAATTTTTTTTTTCTGTTTTCAGTTAACCACTTAATTCCACTTTACTTTCCAACTCAGAGTTTGGTTCCCTGACACAGGCACTCCTGAACTGCGTCCCATTTAATGATTTTTGGTTTTCCCAGGTGCCTTAAGAACCTATATCTAAAGGCCTTATTAGACTCCATTCTATTTGTGGCTTAGAAAAACAATGGGGAGCTAGAAATTCAGAATCCTGGAGCTCAGGAGAAAAATCAAGATATGGTAACTATGCATCCGTGTTACGCCTTAAACCATGAGAGTAGAAGAGCTCTCCCAAGGCTGAGTAGAGGGAGATAAGGCACCAAAGATAGTACTTTGCAAAACAAGTACCCACTAGGGGTAGGAAAAGAAGGGAAGTCGTGAAAAGAATAGGCAGAAAGGCAAGACAAACTTAGTTCAGATTCAAGCCCTACTTTACTTTGCTTGGCCTTGTCCACATTGACTCCCATTTACCCTGGTTTCTTCATGTGAAGTGAGACCTACAAAGCTGATATGAAGGGTAATTACTTATAAAATTACTCATAGGCTCTAATGGAGTGCTAATTATAGTATTAAATAATCCATTAGTCAATTATTGCTATTTTGTGGAAAGATAAGTTTCTCTTTGTGGAATTCTACTTTTCCAAATCCAGATGTCATTGAATTTTAGAAGACTGCTGTGAAAGATAACAGATTGCCCATCTGATTTAAAAGTTGGTGAAGAGTCATTAAGTTCACACATTATTATTTAGCAAATTAAATCCATTTCACCAAGGGAAGTTGTACCCCATCCATGATAATAATTTATAATTAGGTAACAAGGAATCATGGTCCTAAAATGGAAGAGCTTAAAAGCTGCTTCCAACAGATGAATGGATAAAGAAGATGTGGCACATATATACAATGGAATATTACTCAGCCATAAAAAGAAATGAAATTGAGTTATTTGTAGTGAGGTGGATGGACTTAGAGTCTCTCATACAGAGTAAAGTAAGTCAGAAAGAGAAAAACAAATACCGTATGCTAACACATATATATGGAATCTAAGAAAAAAATAAAGGGTCATGAAGAACCTAGGGGTAAGACGGGAATAAAGGCACAGACCTACTAGAGCATGGACTTGAGGATATGGGGAGGGGGAAGGGTAAGCTGTGACAAAGTTAGAGGGTGGCATGGACATATATACACTACCAAACGTAAAACAGATAGCTAGTGGGAAGTAACCGCATAGCACAGGGAGATCAGCTAGGTGGTTTGTGACCACCTAGAGGGGTGGGATAGGGAGGGTGGCAGGGAGGGAGACACAAGAGGGAAGAGATATGGGAACATATGTATAACTGATTCACTTTGTTATAAAGCAGAAACTGACACACCATTGTAAAGCAATTATACTCCAATAAAGATGTTAAAAAAAAAAGCTGCTTCCAAAGTCACAACACATGCTTAATAAACACAAGACATACTAACACATATTAATAAATTGTGTATGTTATTTAGAGGATTGAGTATGGGATGGTTTAAGGACAGAATACAAAACTAAAAGCAAAATAATGACAATAAGAAAAAGGAAGGAAGGAAGGAAGGAAGGAAGGAAGGAAGGAAGGAAGGAAGGAAGGAAGGAAGGGAGGGAGGCAGGGTCGTCTGGTGTCTTGTTCCCACATAAGACTTATGGAGTTGTGCCAATCCGCTTCATTCCAGAGCAGAGAGCCAGTCAGTCACTGAGACTATATTAGAAAGAGAAGAAGGAAATGTTTCTCCCACTCTCTGTTTCCAAAGATAATAACAGAAAACTAGAGCATGATGGATTTCACTACCAAGTAGCCAGGTTTATTTTACTCTTGTCCCCACTGACCCTCTAAAAGTCAACTCTACTAATTTTGCATTATGGAACACAGGAAAAATATGTACAAACACAAAGAAAATCCATGTTTCAAAGCTTACAATATCCCTAAATTATCCAAAAAATAACTGCTACCGGGGGCTTCCCTGGTGGCGCAGTGGTTGAGAGTCCGCCTGCCGATGCAGGGGGCGCGGGTTCGTGCCCCGGTCCGGGAGGATCCCACGTGCCGCGGAGCGGCTGGGCTCGTGAGCCATGGCCACTGAGCCTGCGCGTCCGGAGCCTGTGCTCCGCAGCGGGAGAGGCCACGGCAGTGAGAGGCCCGGGTACCGCAAAAAAAAAAAAAAACTGCTACCGTCCCTAAACTTAAACTGTAATATCAGACCTTCAACTGTAGTGAAAAGAATGGTGCTTATCACAGAGTAAAGGAAAATAATTAAACTCAGTTGTTAACATAGTGAATCACATTTTTTTCTACTCTAAATAATGACCTTGTCCAATAGTCCGAGTAACCCACACACATGACCTGACTCATCCCAGCTTTTTTCCTTCTGGGTCTTGAATACAAAGAATTAGACTGACACAATCAATCATGCTCCTCTGTGAAGTTCAATTCATGCAACGGGTCTGTGAAAATCCTGTTTTTTGGTTGTTGTTTTTTGTTGTTGTTTTTATCATATTCTGTATCCCTCAGTCTCAGTTCCATTTCCCTCCCTCCTTCCTATAGGCATCCAATCTGTAGTATTTCATGGGTACCTTTCCAATCAACTTTCCATAAGTTTTTTTACATATGATATATATACCTTTACAATGGTAGATATCTTTACAATGGTATATATCTTTACAATGGTATATGGCATTATGTGTGTGTGGATTTTTAAATTTACACAAACAGTATTGTACTTCCCATCTCTTCCTACTTCTCAATCTTTCTCTCTCTCTCACTTTCTCATCTCAACATTACATTTTCACAGTCTATTGATGTCAAACTATAACCACAGGTTAGCTCACTCAATACATAAACCCAGCTCCCCCTTGCCTTTCACTGCTCTGGAAGCAAGACATTAGATTTTCCAGCCTTCTTTGCAACTCAGAATGGCATATGACAGAATTCTGGCCAATGAGATATCAGCAGATGTTTGCTGAGAGGGTTTCTGGCAAAGCTTTTGCTTTCCCTATAAAAAGGATGTCAGACAATGTTGCCATAGCCCTTCACCCTTCCTTCTATTATCTGTGGTATGATGCCTGGACATAAAGCAGTCTTACTGCAAACCTGAGGAAGAAAGATGACAGAGCAGAAGTATAGAAAGAGCTTAGGTCTTTGATGTTATCAGTTCTGAACTTCTCACCTACAGATTTCTTATTATTTGAGAAAAATGAGTTCTCAATTAATGTGACTGATTTAGTTTGTTCTTTTATTTTGCATTTGTAGCATTTTATCAGACGCATTTATAATGTATTTTATCTGCCCATATCCCTATTCAAGTATGTTTAGGTAGTATTCAACCCTTTACTATAGGAAACAATGCTATAATAAACATTCTCGTACATGTATTTTTGTGTACCTATGCAAGAGTTCCTCTAATATATATATATTCTGCTGTGGGCTGAATTGTGTCCTACTCAAAATTCATGTTTGTAGTAACAACCCTCCGTACCTCAGAATTTGGCTTTATTGGAAACAAGGTCTTTAAGGATGTGATTAAGTTAAAATGAGGCCATTATGGTGGACTTTAATTCACTATAAATGGTATCCTTATAAGAAAGGGGGTAAGGACACCAACACACACAGAGGGATGACCATGTGAGGTCATGCAAGCCAAGGAGAGAAGGCTCAGGAAAAAAACAAACCTACTGACACCTTGATCTTAGACTTCTAGCCTTCAAACTATGAGAAAATAAATTTCTGTTGTTTAAGCCACCCAGCATGTGGTATTTTGTTATGGCAGCACTAGAAACTAATACAATTCAGAAGTAGAATTTCTGGGTCAGAATGTATGCGAGTATTCAATTTCAACAAATACTACCAAATTCGTCTCCAAAATATTACCAGCAGACCACATGGACTCACATATCCCCATCTCCTCACCAGCACAAGATACTGCATGACATTTCAACTTCTGCCACCATGGGAGGTACAAAGTTGATCTCATTGTTGTTTTAATTTTCATTTCTGATTACCAATGTAATTGGTGATCTGTTTTAGGTTAACTAGCTTAAAACACTCCTTTCTGTGGACTGCTTACCTGTATTTTTTTTTACCAATTTTTCTCCTAGGTTGCCTGTTTTTTCTTAATAATTTCCAAAAATTCTCTGTATGTTTTATATATAATCCTTTGTCAATTATATTCTTCAAAAATATCCTCTCCCTGCTTACTATGTCTCTCTTTGTATTCTTTTTTTTTTTTCTTTTGGCCATGCTGTGCAGCATGCGGGATCTTAGTTCCCTGGCCAGGGATCAAACCTGTGTCCCCTGCAGTGGAAGTCCAGAGTTTTAACCACTGGACCACCAGGGAAGTCCCTCTCTTTATATTCTTAAACATTCCACCATCTGTATATAAAAGTTCTATTTTCTTCACATCCTTATAGATACTAGGTTATTGCCAGACATTAATTTTTGCCAATCTAATAGGTATGATAAACTATCTCATCATTGATTTAATTTGTATTTACCTGATAACTAGTGAAACAAGCTAAATGTCTTTTCACTTATGTATTGGTCATTCCAATTTTCTCATCTATGAATTACTTTTTCACTTATCATGGACCCATTTCCCTGTTAAGATTGTTCTTTTCCTCATTAATTTTTTAGGAGTTCTTAGATCATTTTCATTGAATGAGTCTATGAGCCAGCTATTTCCACAATAAGGCTACATAAGAAACCATCCTAAAACTCAGTGGGATAAAACATTTATTCTCTCTTGTACATTTTCAGGTTGGCTGGGGGTCAGCTAATGCAGGATGGGCCTGGCTGGGCTTACTCCAAGCTGTAGTTTTGGAATCCAGATCTATTCCACATGTTTCTCATCCTCCTTGGACATGCCGGCTACCAGCACCATGTTTTTCCCATGGCAACAACAAAAATACAAGGACAATGGGAAACACAATGCCTCTTAAGATATAAGCTTCAAACTAGTACTCTGCCTCTTCTGCCCACATTTCAATGGGCAAAGCAAGTCACACAACCAAGTTTAACACTAATGGTGCAGGGAAATATACTCTGCCTCTAGTGGGAAGAACTGCAATATCATATGGCAAAGGGCCTGGATACAGGGAAGGAAAAGAATGGGGAAAAATAATGCAATCCATTTTATATGAATGATTTATAAATATATCCTCTCAGTTGGTAGCTTTCATTTATCTTCTTTTATGTTACTTTTTTCCACAAAGAAGGGTTTTATATTAATATAATTAAATATTTCAGTCTTTTACTTCATTGCTTATGTTTTGGCGGTCTTAGTTAAGAAATTATTTCCTACCCTAAGACCATAATAAACATGCTCCTATATTTCTCCCTAGAAGAATGCAATCAAGAGGATCAACAATCAATATGTTTTAACTTAGCATGTGTATAAATGCAAGATTATATGATATAAACTAAGGCAGCAAAGTTAAACAAGTAATCAAAATTTTTAAAATTACCAAGGATGACTAATTATTACTGGTGAAATTTTGAGCTTGGTCTTTTAAAAATATTAATGGATACAGACTGAAAAAGATGAAAAATATGCAAGAATTGTAAAGAATCACAAAACTTGATATTCTTCCGTTAACATATATTTATTGATCTAAGCTATATTTTTAAAACTGCTGAGCACAAGACCACAGGAAAATATATATAGTCTTCTCAGGTCATAACATCTTGGAAAAAGAAAAAAGAAACTTTTACAGAACTTAGCTATTATAAAACAATATATGTTATGATGTCATATTTGTAAAATATATGTATATATGTGCTAATAGTAGGAACTACTTCAATAGTTTGGGGTAAAAAGGAGGTCCCATCTATTAATTTTTCAAATTAAAACCACTTCCCAATTGCCAGACTGGCAGGGAGCCCAGTATCTCTCTTATTCCTCAAATTGTTCAAGAACTCTGGGGGCCTCTTGATCCACATACCTCAGAGAGAGAAAACCAGAGAATTTTATTAGAATACAAGTGGGCCCTGCTGAAGGCTGCTGCTGTTCTGCCCTTGGCACACAGTTTACTCATGAAAACTGATCCCCTGCAGTTCCATGTGACCCTTCCACCTTCTGTGCTCTTGCCTTTGCTGCTGCAAGTACATGGTCACAGGGATTCTTCAAGAGAGAAGCAGCCTGCTCCCTTAGAGGTACAGCATGGCAGCCACGCCTAGAGCTTTTAAGTTCACCAAGCACCAAGCGGATGCGTCGGCAGGGCCTTCTGCCTCCAGTTACACAAGTGCCCAGACAGCCTCTCCCATTGGGCAATGCAGGCTACAACAAGGAGTCCTAGCCTAAAGTCTTTGATGTTTTTTCTTACTAGGTCTTTTTTTAACAGGGACCAGTTCAATGCACAAAAAACCTTCTAATAATAAATGCAGGGAAGGAGTCCAGGTCTTCACTCTTTTCCTCTCTGAAGGTTCCCAGACTCTACAAACTTCTTCCAGTCCTCCCAGTGTTGACCAGCCCTGAAGGTGAAGAAAGACTGTGAAGGGCAACCTTTACAAAACCAGAAAAAGACCCTGCTACATCAGTACCTGAGACACAAAAGGATAAAGACCTCATTAATGGTTTCAAACACTGGTGGGGGGGCGGATTTCTCTTACCTTATAGTTGCCAGATAAAATACAGAATGACCAGTTAACTTTGCATTTCAGATAAACAATGAATAATTTTCTGGCATATGTCCTATGCCAGAAACATACTTATACTAAAAAATTATTAATTTGTTTACCTAAAATTCAAACTTGTGTGTCTTGTATATTTATTTGCTAAATCTGGCCACTCTACCTTATCTTACTTCATGAATGGAACAAACTGGGAGGAGGGGGACCTAGAACTCCCTCGTGCCTAAATTTAAAGCAGCCACAGAGCCAGACCCTCATGTCCATGTATCTTGACATCCTATCAGAGAACTGAGCCTGAGAGAGTCAAACAAAAATTCAGCTCTCACCCTGCTACTGCACAGCAGCTGCTTTTTAGATAGCCAGCGATATTTCCTGGCCACCTCCCAGCAATATATTTCTAACTACACTCACTTGGAAGATTTTAGTTCCCAGAAATGCAACACAGGATAAAATAGAACAAGGGAAGAATGACATATTGTGCCCTGGGATATCAGAGCCCCAACAGTAGGAGCAGAAACACAAAAAAACACTGGCAGAGGCTATTCTAGAGATTAGGTTTTATGCGTCTCTTTTAGAAAAGTGAATCTGAATTGCTTCAAATTATCTAAGATTAAATTCACCTCGGAGTAGAGGATCAAACAATAGGAATAGGAGAATAGTTGCCCCAAATGAATATATAGCTCCTGTAGCCCAGAAATTCAGCAAGATACTTGCCCTCCACTTTAAGAGTTGAGAGGGAAATTCTGTGGTTCCAAAATTGATAGTGACAGAGCTCAAAAGGGATATAGATATGTATATATCTCACTTATGACAAACACCAGGACTGAATAAATCTCTTGTCTTTCAAAATAAGTAAACAGAAAAAATCCAAAATTAAAAGACTGTATAACAATAAAAGAGGAAGACAAGGGAAATTATCCTCAAGACAAAAGAAAATTTAGAATACATCTACTCTGTGCTCTCAGTGAAATACCCAAACTTAAAAATTCTAGGTAAGAAATGATGGAAATGTTAAGTAAAATGAAAAGAAAGTTGACTGAAGTGAAAGGTCAAGATAAAAAGAGATGTGGCAAAAATTTTTAAGTAAAAGAATTCAGCAAACCCAAAGAGACAATAAAGTAATTAAAACCTGCCCTGAGGAATCACTCCTCTCCTTTATCATCTGCCTATCAGCAACTTCATCATTCAGAGAGCAAAAGAAACTAAGAATGGAAGGGCTACCCTGGGCTTAATTCTTACCAACAAAGAGGAATGTGTTAGTGAAGTCAAAGTGACAGGAACCTTGGGAAAAATTCAACATATCACCTTAGAGTTCATTACGGCCAAGGAAGAAAACCAAAAGCAAAGTAAGACAAGTACCTTAGGGTGCTTAGCAGTTCAGAGAAAATATAAGAATTTCCCAGAGGCAGAGATTCTAAAATGAAAGACAGGTGAAAAAATAAAACCCACTACTGCAATCACAAATGAGGGGGAAAAAACATGGGAGAGCACATATGCAAATATAACTCAATGTGCTATACAAGGTGCTTTCTAAAGACTGAGATTTTTAAAGGACATACAAAAGAAGACGGAAAAGGGTAAATGTAAGGATGAATACATAAGTGTGGTATTAGCCTATCAGAAGAGTGGACTAAAACTACAATGAGCAAAGACTTGTAAAAAACACACAAAACAACACAAAAACTTCTAGGTTGCATGTGAGGGTGGAAGGACAAAAAAGTTACAACCTCCCTCCTCCTATGTTAACAAGGTACAGAGAGGAAGCAAAATGACAATATTCTGAGTTTGCTTTCATATTATCTACTAAGGAACATGGTCTTTAAAATGGAAAAATTGTGCCAACAATCCTGAGAAGAAATTGATAAACCACAGAAGAAAAGATAGTGGGCGAATGTTTAACTGTTTAGATAAATGTCCTTTTCCAGGTGTATTTTAGTACAGCAGGCTTCTCATTCCCAGCACTATTGACATTTTAGGCTGGATAATTTGTTATGGGGGGCTGTCTTGACTTGTAGGATGTTTAGCAGCATCCTTAACCTCTAACCACTAGATGCCAGTATCACCAGCCTCCTGTTTGTAACAATCACAAATGTCCCTAGAGATTGTCAAATGTCTTCTGGGAAGCAAAAGGACTCTAGGTTGAGAACCACGATATTGCAGAGCACTGAAAATCTGCATATATTATCACAGAATTATTGTTAGCATCTGTGAGTAATCATGGCATTGGGAACTGACAAATGTTATCCCATATATCAAAAAGGTAGGTTCTGAATATTTGATGTTCATTCACAGCAAATTTTAATACAGTATCAAAATATTATTAATTGGAAAAGAGAGCAATGATCCTGTGAATTCTGGTATAGTTTTATTAAGAGCCACTCAAACTAAACTAATATAATTTTTTCTCTTCTTTTTTTTTCAATTTCATAACTAAAGAGGGTAAATTGGTTTCACTAAAACATCTTTTAAATCTTTTTTAAAATCTTCTTTGACAAGTTAAAGAAATGTTAGCTGTCTCATATACTGTTGGCTGAAGTATATATTGGTAAAAATCTTTTGGGGAGGCATTCTGGCAACATCCATAAATTTTATATGCACAAATTCTTAGACTAAACAAATACATTTAGGAATCTGAACATGTGTACAAAGATGGATGTCAAGGACAGCAATATTTTTTGTGATAATAAAAAGCTAGAAACAACCTAAATGTGCATCAAAGTGGGACTAGTTAAATAAATTGTCATATATTCTTTCATTGGTGTGATTTGAACTGTAACCAGAGAAAAAGTCTTAGGAAGTATACAGAATCCAATTAGATTTCATTTGCCTAGAAGTAGGGGAGATATTAAAAATATTTAACAACTAGCATGGCTTAGGTCCCAACCAATCAGAGTTTAGCTTGGAGCTGGGTCTTGGAAAGCTCCATCTATGCAAGGTGTTCACCCTTTAGTTGCTGGGTCTAGGGGACGTCTAGAGGGTCCTAGGCAGAGACCAAGTGGAGGAAGGCCACTAGTGAGGGGGAGAGGAAGTACAAAAGCATTTCATATTTTAACAATTTGTATGGCCTTACTGGGGAATATCAGTCCTAACCAAGAGATAAAAACAACATTAAAATAATCCAGAATAGCACAGAACAATAAATTGGTTAAATTCAACCAAGTGGCAGCTATGATGAAGAGTAAATTCATACATACTGATGTGGAACAATTCTTTTTTTAATTTTCACCAGAAACTGGTAGCAGTTTCCTTGCGAAAAGAGGACCAGAGAGCTTCCCTGGTGGTGCAGTGGTTGAGAATCTGCTTGCCAATGCAGAGGACATGGGTTTGATCCCTGGTCCGAGAAGATCCCACATGCAGCGGAGCAACTAAGTCCATGCGCCACAGCTATTGGGCCTGCACTCTAGAGCCCATGAACCACAACTAGTGAGCCCACGTGTCACAGCTACTGAAGCCCACATGCCTAGAGCCCATGCACTGCAACAAGAGAAGCCACCACAATGAGAGGCCTGCGCACCACAACAAAGAGTAGCCCCCGCTCACCGTAACTAGAGAAAGCCCACATGCAGCAACAAAGACCCAACACAGCCAAAAATAAATAAATAAATAAATAAATAAATTTAATTTTAAAAAAGAGGGCCAGAGAACTGAGGATCTGAGGTCAAGGCAGAAGGAAGATGTATTCTCACTGTATACCCTTTGTGACGAATGCTATGTTTGCTAACAGCCCATCCAGCCCTCGCCCGGCTTTCCTCCTCTACTAGAGAGACTGGAAAGCTAAGAAACCTACTCTTCTCAGACTCCCTTGAAGTAGTGCGACCCAGATTTCACCAACCAACGACAGCTTGGGTGAGATTTTTAAAGGTCACAGGCATCAGATCCTTCTGGGAAGGTTGTGGTAGGACTCTACTGCCCAGTGCAAAAGCCAGGAAAAATGGAAGCTAGCACACCTGTAGGACCATTCCTCAGGTACATTTGGACATTTTTCCTAGCTTCATTGTCTTTGGCTGTTGCTCTGGCTCTCCAGGAGACTCTATGAGCTATCAAATAACATTTATGAAACTCTTTCTGCTGAAGCTAGCCAGAGCAGACTCTTTGTTGCAATCAAGAACCCTAGCTAATGGGAAGCAGCCACATAGCATAGGGAGATCACCTAGAGGGGTGGGATAGGGAGGGTGGGAGGGAGACGCAAGAGGGAGGGGATATGGGGATATATGTATACATACAGCTGATTCACTTTGTTATAAAGCAGAAACTAACACACCATTGTAAAGCAATTATACGCCTATAAAGATGTTAAAAATAAAAACAGAACCCTAGCTAAGGCACCCTTTGCTAAAATAAAAATAAATGTACATATATAAGTTTTTCAGTTTAAAAAATTAAGTTTTATAAAAATGTTTTAAAAATAAAATTTATGTGGGCTGGATGGTGGTACAGTTCAGGGAGGACACACCTAACTGAAGAAGCAAATCCAAATAAGCGAGCCCAAAGATCTGGGTCCCCAAATCCCCTTTGAATATCAGCTGTTGTCTCAACCACCAGAGGCCATCTTAGAAATATGGACTCAAATCAATGGCTCCCCTTCTTACAAATAATAGCCAATTTTAAAAATATGATGGAAGGAAAGATACCAAAATATGATGGTACCAAAGATACTTGTGTAAAATGTATAAAATACTTGTGTAAAGACAACTTTAAAACTCTACTGAAGGATGTAGAAAAAGAATTGAGTAAACAAAAAGATGATGTATAGGTAGATTAAACATTAAAAAGGCATTATTTCTCTCTAAATTAAAATACTCACAGGCTATTATAATAATTTTATAAAATGTTACACTAAAATTCATCTGGAAATAAACATTATGTAATTACATGTAGGAAAATCCTGAAGGAGCAGAAAAGAATAAGGAGAAAGATTAATCCTTCCAGATATTAAAACATGTTATAAAATAAAGTTATTTTAAAAGTAGGGAATGCATCAGCAAGGTAGCAGGATACAAGATTAGTATACTGAAATCTGTTACATTTCTTTACACTAACAATGAAAAAAAAATCCCATTTAAAATCACGTCAGAAAAATAAAATACCTAGGAATAAACTTAAAGGAGATGAAAGACCTATAAGCTGAAAACTATAAAACATCGACAAAGGAAATTGAAGACGATTCAAAGAAATGGAAACATATTCCAAGCTCTTGGATTGGAAGAATTAATATTATTAAAATGGTCAGGCTTCCCTGGTGGCGCAGTGGTTGAGAGTCCGCCTGCCGATGCAGGGGACACGGGTTCGTGCCCCGGTCCGGGAAGATCCCACATGCCGCGGAGCGGCTGGGCCCATGAGCCATGGCCGCTGAGCCTGCGCATCCGGAGCCTGTGCTCCGCAATAGGAGAGGCCGCGGCAGTGAGAGGCCCACGTACCGCAAAACAAAAATAAAATAAAATAAATAAATAAAATGGTCATACTACCCAAAGCAACCTACACATTTAATGCAATCCCTATCAAATTGCACATGACATTTTCCACAGAGCTAGAACAAATAATCCTACAATATATATGGAACTACAAAATATCCAGAATTGCCAAAGCAATCCTGAGGAAAAAGAACAAAGCTGGAGGCATAACCAGATTTTAGACTATACTACAAAGCTACACTAATCAAAACAGTGTGGTACTGGCACAAAACATATAGACATATAGATCAATGGAACAGAATAGAGAGCCTACAAATAAACCCACGCACCTATGGTCAATTAATCTACGACAAAGGAGGCAAGAATATACAATGAAAAAAAGACAGTCTCTTCAACAAGTGTTGGGTGTGGGGAAAGCTGGACAGCTACATGTAAATTAATGAAATTAGAAAACTCCCTCACACCATATACAAAAACAAACTCAAAATGGTTTAAAGACCTAAATATAAGAAATGACACCATAAAACTCCTAAAAGAGATCATAGGCAAAACATTCTCAGACATAAATTATAGCAATATTTTCTTAGATCAGTCTCCCAAGGCAAAAGAAATAAAAGCAAAAATAAACACATGGGGCCTAATCAAACTTCAAAGCTTTTGCACAGCAAAGGAAACCATCAACAAAACGAAAAGACAACCTACAAAATGGAAGGAAATACTTGCAAACAATGTGACCAACAAGGAATTAATAGCCAAAATATACAAAGAGCTCATACAACTCAATATCAAAAAAATAAACAACCCAATCAAAAAATGGTCAGAAGATCTAAGTAGACATTTTTCCAAAGAAGAGAGAGATGGCCAACAGGCACATGAAAAGGTGATGAACATTGTTACTTATTAGAGAAATGCAAATCTAAAGCACAATGAGGTATCACCTCATAACACTCAAAATGGCCATCATTTAAAAATCTACAAATACATGCTGGAGAGGGTGTGGAGAAAAGAGAACTCTCCTACACTGTCGGTGGGAATGTAAATCGGTGCAGCCACTATGAAAAACAGTATGGAAGTTCCTCAAAAAACTGAAACTAGAGTTACCATATGATCCAGCAAACATACTTCTGGGTATATGTCAAGAAAAAAAACGAAAACTCTAATTCAAAAACATACATGCACCCTAGTGTTCATGGCAGCATTATTTACAGTAGCCAAGATATGGAAATAACCCAAGTGCCCATTAACAGATGATTGGTTTGACAAGATGTTGTATATATATACAATGGAATATGACTCAGCCATAAAAAAGAATGAAATACTACCATTTGCAGCAACATGGATGCACCTAGAGAACATTACACTTAGTGAAGTAAGTCAGACAAAGACAAATACTATATGATATCACTTATATGTAGAATCTAAAATTAATAATACAAATGAATCTATATATAAGACAAAAACAGACTCACAGACATAGAAAACAAACTTATGGTTACCAAAGGGGACAGGGAGGGAGAGAAGGACAAATAAGGAGTATGGGATTAACAGATACAAACTACAATACATAAAATTAATAAGCAACAAGGATTTACTGTGTAGCACAGGAAATTATATTGAATATCTTATAATAACCTATAATGGAATACAATCTGAAAAAGGAAATAACTGAATCACTTTGCTATATACCTGAAACTAACACAATATTGTAAGTCAACTATCTTCAATTAAAAAAAACTTTTTTTAGAATAAATAAATAAGAACAGAAAAGGGGGGGAAAAGTAGGGACTGCAGAAAAATTAGATAAAAATATTATCAGAACAAACTTATGGTTACCAAAGGGGAAAAACAGGGTGGGATAAATCAAGAGTTTGGGATTAACATATACACACTACTATATATAAAATAGATAACCAACAAGGACCTACTGTATAGCCTAGGGGACTCTACTCAATATTCTGTGATAACCCATATAAGAAAAGAATCTGAAAAAGAATGAATATATATATATATATATATATATATAGGTATAACTGAATCACTTTGCTGTACACCTAAAACTAACATAACATTGTAAATCAACTACACTTGATATAAAATAAAAATTTTAAAAAAAAGAATATTACAGAACAGGAAGAAGAGTGAAACACAGACTCTAATATAAATTTAGCTTATGATAAAGACGGCATTTTAAATTAGCAGGAAAGGGGACTTCCCTGGTGGCCCAGTGACTAAGACTCCATGCTCCCAATGCAGGGGGCCTGGGTTTGATTCCTGGTCAGGGAACTAGAGCCCACGTGCCACAACTAAGAGTTCGCATGCCGCAACTAAAGGTCTCACATGCCACAACTAAAAAGAGATCCTGCATGCTGCAACTAAAGATCCCACATGCCACAACTAAAAAAAAAAAGTATCCCACATGCCACAACTAAGACCTGGCACAGCCAAATAAATAAAAAATATATTTTTTTAATTAAAAATAAATTAGCAGGAAAAAGAGTGACTCAAATAAATCATATTAGACCAACTAAATAAACATTTAGAAGAAAAATTAAAATACAGCTGACTCCCAGCCTCACTCATTTGCTCAAAATCAATTCCAGATGTAGCAAAGACTTTTAAATTCTGAAAGAAAGTATGAGTGAATTTATATATAATACATTTATGTATAATAATTAAAGTAGAAATTCCTTTCGAACCAAACACAAAATCCAGAAACCATAAAGGAAGAAGTTTTAAAAATTGAACACAAAAATTTTTTATTTTATGTATGATTTAAAAATAAAACATAAAAGTAAAAAAAAAAAACAAATTGGGAGAAAATACTTGCAACACATTAAACAGACAGAAAGCTAATTTGCTTAATTTACTATGAGGGAATAAAGAGAAAAAATGAGTACCGGAACTCCTTGCCAGAGCAATCACACAAGAAAAAAAATAAAAGGCATCATATTTGGAAAGGAAGAAGTAAAACTGTCTCTATTTGCAAATGACATGATTTTATATACAGAAAATCTTAAAGATCCTACTGAAAAACTGTTTAATCAATGGATTTCAAAAAGTTGCAGGATACAAAATTAACATACAAAAATCAGTAGCATTCCTATACACTAGCAACAAATTATCTAAAAAAGAAAAAAAGAAAACATTTCCATTTACAATAGCATGAAAAACAATAAAATACTTGGGAATAAACTTAACCAAGAAGGTAAAAGATCGCTACTCTGAAAACATTGATGAAAAAAATTGAGGAAGACACAAATAGATGGAAAAGTATCCCATGTACATGGATTGCAAGAATTAATATTGTTAAAATGTCAATCTCTAGACTGACCAAAAACCATCTAAAGAGTCAATGCAAATCCTATCAAGATTTCAATGGCATTTTTTCAGAAGTAGAAATAAACAATTCTAAAGTTTATATGGGATCACAAAGGACCCAGAATAGCCAAAGTAATCCTGAGAAAAAAGAACAAAGTGAGAGGCATTACACTTCCTGATTTCAAGCTATACCATAAAGCTATAGTAATTAAAACAGTATGGTACCTGCATAAACATGACCAGTGGAACAGAATAGAGAAACCAGAAGTAAACCTAAGCATATGGTCAATTAATATTTGACAAGGAAGCCAAGAATACTCAATAGAGAAGAGTCTCTTCAATAAATGGTGTTAGAAAAAATGGATATTCACATGTGAAAGAACAAAACTAGACCCCTATCTTACACCACTCACAAAAATTAACCTGAAATGGATTAGAGACTTAAATGTAAGGTCTAAAACCATAAAACTTCTAGAAGAAAACATAGACAGTAAGCTCTTTGACATCAGTCTTAGTAATATGTTTTTGGATGTGTCCCCTCAGGCAAGGGAAACAAAAGCAGAAATAAACAAATGGGGAACTTCCCTTGTGGCGCAGTGGTTAAGACTCTGTGCTCCCAATGCAGCGGGCCCAGTTTCGATCCCTGGTCAGGGAACTAGATCCCACATGCGTGCTGCAACTAAGAGTTTGCATGCCACAACTAAGAAGCCCACATGCCACAACTAAGAAGCCCGTGAGCTGCAACTAAAGAGCCCACGTGCCACAACTAAGACCCAACACAACTAAATAAATAATTAATTTAAAAAATAAACAAATGGAACTACAGTAAACTAAAAAGCTTCTGCACAGCAAAATAAACAATCAACAAAGTGAAAACATAACCTAAAGAATGGGAAAAAAATACTTGCAAATCATATATTCAATAAGGGGTTAATATCCAAAACAAACAAAGAACTCATTCAACTCAATAGCAAAAAAAATAAGTAACCCAATTAAAAATGGGCAAAAGACCTAAATACACATTTTTCTGAAGACTATATACAAATGGCCAACAGGTACATAAAAAGATGCTCAACATCACTAGTCGTTAGGGAAATGCAAATCAAAACCACAATGAGATATCACCTCACACCTGTTAGACTGGCCATAATCAAAAAGATAAGAGATAACATGCGTTGGCAAGGATGTGGAGAAAAGGGAACCCTGTGCATTGCCTTGGTGAGATTATAAACTAGTACAGCCACTGCAGAAAACAGTATAGAGGTTCCATAAAAAATTATAAACAGAACTACCATATAATCCAGCAATTCTACTTCTGGGAATACATCCAAAGGAAACTAAACACTAACTCAAAAAGACACCTGCACCCCCATGTTCATAGCAGCACTATTCACAACAGCCACAACATGGAAACAACTTAAGAGTCCATCGGAAGGTGAACAGATAAAGAAGTTGTGGTCTATTATGTACCGTGTAATGGAATATTATGCAGCCATAAAAAATGAGGAAGTCCTGTCATTTATAACAACAGGAATGGAACTTGAGGGCATTATGCCAGGTGAAATAAGGCAGACAGAGAAAGAAAAATATTGTATGAGCTCATTCATATGTGGAATCTAAAAACAAAAAAAAAACTAAACTCATGGAAAAAGAGATCATATTTGTGCTTACCAGAGATGGGGGTGGGTGAAAGGAGAACTGGAGGAAGGTGGTAAAAAGGGAACAAATTTCCAGGTATAAAATACATAACTACTTGGGATGTAATGTACCATATGATTATAGTTAACACTGCTGTATGACATGCATGAACGTTATTAAGAGAGTAAACCCTAAGAGTTCTCATCACAAGGAAAAAAATTTGGTTTCTCTTTTTCCCTTTTCTTTTTATTGTATCTACATGAAATGATGGATGCTAACTAAACCTATTGCAATAATCATTTTACAATACAGTTGACCCTAGAACAACATGGGGAGTAGGAGCACTGACCCTCCCAGCAGTCAAAACTCCACGGATAGTTTATAGTCACTGTTCATATCCACGGTTCCTCCATATCTGCAGTTCTACATCCAAAGATTCAACCAACCACAGATCACGTAATACTATAGCATTTACTATTGAAAAAAATTCACTTCTAAGTGGACCTGTGCCATTCAACCCATGTTGTTCAAGGGTCAACTGTATATGTAAGTCAGATTTATTTAGAGAGATACACCTTCCATAGACAGAACGTGGTCAGTCTCAAAAGGCAAGAACAGGGGCTTCCCTGGTGGCGCAGTGGTTGAGAGTCCGCCTGCCGATGCAGGGGCCGCGGGTTCGTGCCCCGGTCCGGGAAGATCCCACATGCCGCGGAGCGGCTGCACCTGTAAGCCATGGCCGCTGAGCCTGCGCGTCCGGAGCCTGTGCTCCACAGCGGGAGAGGCCACAACAGTGAGAGGCCCATGTACCAAAAAAAAAAAAAAAAAATGCCAGAACAGCCTTGGGAGAAACAACTCCACAGAGTATGAGCCATCTCAGAAGGCAAGAGGCCCCAAAATATGGGATGGTTAGTTTTTACGGGCTGGGTAATTTTATAGGATAATGAGTGGGAGGATTATTCCAACTATTTTGGGGAAGGCGTGGGTATTTCCAGGAATTGGGCTACTGCCCGCTTTTTGACCTTTCATGGTTAGCCTCAGAACTGTCATGGCGCTGGTGGGTGTGTCATTTAGCATGCTAATGTATGACAATGAGCGTATAATGAGGCTCAAGTTCCACTGGAAGTCAAATTCTCCACCATCTTGGACCTAGTTGGTTTTAAACAGTTTATGTAGTGTCCTGTGGCTATGTCATTCTTTTAAAGGTTGTGCCCTGCCCCCTTCCCTCCTGTTTCACATACAGCAGTAAAATACCATGAAGCCACTGAAAAGAATGAGGTAGATCTACATGAATTGCTATGCATCTGTCTTAACTAAATGTAACTGTCCTAATCCACGGAAAATGTGGGGATGCAAGATGCAGATCAGTATGCATAACATTAAGCCCTTTTTTCTTGACCTAAATCAGGGTTCTGTAAATTAGCAAGAAGAGCAGAATGCATAGATATTGCATAGGCAACCAGCAGTGCCTATCACAGATTATTTGATTCTTAAAACTAGGATTCTTTCGGTAGCCCATATTGGGGAAATAGGAACTGCTGATTCTAACAGAAAAGCTAGTTAATCATGCAAATTTCCATGGAAACATAATCTATGAGCTCCAGCCCTGGACTAAGACAGACCCTGGTACTTCTGGAGAATCACAGAGAGGTAGGTTTTACTTCTCACTCTCTCTTCATCCCTATCCACAAAAACACAAACACTAGAAAGGAAACACCATATGGGCAGGGCTTTAATTTGGTTCACTAGTATCTATCCCCAGAACTAAGAATAATATCTGGTACACAAGTCATCTAGAAAGAGTAAAATAATCCAAAGCCAACGTTGGAGTAGAGCCAATGTAGCCCTTTGAGGAATCCTGCCTCTCAGTCATTCTATGTGTTCTCAATGAGCTAACCTAGGGCATTTTTGCATTGATACTACCTCCAGAAGCCTCATCAACTGAGACCTGGTAATTCATTTATTATCTAGTTAATTATACACCTCAATCCCAATTCTCTACTCCATATGCCTATAAATAAGGAAGATAAATGCTTGTGTGTTCCCTTTCATCTGTTTCAAGTAACAGATTGAGAACTGTTGATCACATTTTGAATGGTGCTAATACAAAATAGGGTCTAAAGTCTTCAAGTTCCAGTACTTGAAGGTCTTTCTTTGTGCTAAACATTGCCTTCTCCATCAAATCTTTTTCACCATTAATGGCAGGACCTGAGGCAGCACAAGAATACCAATTAGGATAATGAAAAGCAGGAAAAAGAGGTGAGGGAGTGGCAGTGACAAATAAATTTGACCTAATTTACAATTTTCCACATAGGAACTTAGTCACTTCTCAGACCCTGGAAGTTAGTGATTAAATTGGTAGCAGATTACTGGCTGTGTCCCAGACAGCAATAATGTAATTAAAAATAGTAATTAAGCATGTGAAAATCAGGTGCAACAGTTAATAGTCATGTTCCTTTTCAAAAATTCTATAGTCTCAATTATCTGTCACTTTCCATTAGGTTTGCAACTTGGCGAAACTCAGGAGTTCCACCCCACAATATCATGTCACTTAAAATCCAGTAGTCTAGCAAGATTTAGAAAATCATGCTTTTTGAGTCTCTAGACTAACATTCCCATGAGCCAATGATCCATAAATAAACACTATTTTTAAGTCTTCATTACGAAGCACATAGTTTCTCTTCAGGCAATATTGGGCTGCCAACTTCTCTACTTAAGTCTTAATCCCTTCTATTCCAAAGAAAAAATAGAAACATGCAAGCAGAAGTTCAGAGTGAATAAAGAATGTAACCCCCATCTTTCCATACCTATGATATTTCTCTAAATATCACTGTAAAAATAAAATTCTACAATTTAAAAAATTTTAATGCAGGCAGAATATATTCTTTAGGAATTCACAACCCTCTACCTCACCTCCCATCAAATACTGATGTCTCTACTCTCTCCACTTTGATTTCTGTACCAGCTACTACTTCCAAAAATCAAATCATTTTATTTATCACCAATTTCTTAGCTTTTTTACTTCAATATATTCTATTTCTACAACCATAATTCCCAAATTCAATACCAATAACAGAATTAAAATTTCATATCTTCCCTAATTCCCACCCTACCCATGCCTTATTCCATTCTCATGTTTCGCTAAGCAGAAAATCCCAAAACTGAAACTCTGCTTTTGCATGTACCATCTATCCTTTTTCTTTCCACTTTGCTGCCTACAGATTTTCTCCAAATAATTCTAATTTCCAAAAAATTTTATTATAAAATATTTGTTCTTCCTAATTCTATTTCTTTGCCACAGTTGGATCATAAAATTCATATAAATCAGAACAACATATAGATGATTCTCTACGAAGGTTATTTATAAATTCTAAAGTTCAAAATAATGTAAGCAGTCAATAATACTGTCTGTCGGTTTCAGGGAGAGATGAAGAATTTTTAACATGTAACTTTGTTGATACCTGTGAAAGTCCATAAGTTGAAATTTTGTAAGTAGAGGAGATTCTGTCCTTCCAAATACTAAGTATGTTGCTATCTATGTGCCTGATAACTGTGTTTTGCATCTCATGGACACTCAATAAATATTTCATTTGGGAGATAAGGAATTTTACAAAGCCTTAAAAGAAAAACAGTAAAAACCCATCTTCTTAAAAATCACAGTCTTTGCCTTCAACTCTAATGTTCTCTAATCTGACAAGTACACATTTAAGAACAGAGCTTAAAGAAATGACCTTTAAAATAAATAAATAAATACACACACACACACACACACACACACACACACACACACCCCACAGCACCCAAATGTTCAACACTGATTTAAAAAAATTATATATCCATTCACTTGGAAGAATGTTAGGCAGCAGTCTAAAATAACATCTATGTAGATTAGGTAATATTATATGGAAAATATTTTCGTAAAGGTTAAATGAAAAAGCAAGGTTCCAAATTTTATCTACAGTATTACTGCAATTCATTTTAAAGCTGTACAGAGAAAAAAGACTAAAAGAACATGCATCAATGAGATTACAGATAATTTTTCTCTGTGCTTTCAAAATTCCTACAATAAGCTCATATTACTTTTATAATGAAAAGAAAGTAAGTTTTACTATAAAAATCCCAATATTTTACTCAGTTAAGAAGGAAGGCTCAGACCATGTATAGGACACAACAAATAGAAATAGCTGTATATATGCTGTTGGCATTTTGGGCTTCTCCATTTAACAAATGTGTCCTATGCTACTATTAAGGTAATTCTTTATGGTGGGTAATGAAATTGTAATAGTCCATCCAAATATGCCATTCGAATTTGACTACTGATAATCCACATCTCCAAATCACAATTTTTCTCATATATGCTGACACTTTAGTCTGTCTAAAAAAGCTAGCCACAAACCCAGGACCAAGGCTTATCTGAAATCCTATTTTTCCCACATGTGTGTTTTAAGCAAATCTTTGGATCTCCTGTATCTTCTGATATGTTGCAACTGTCTTTCTCAGTGGTGCATATCCATGACTCAAAACCTCTACAGTTAATGAACCTCCCGATACCTAACCTAAATTTCTTCTTGTTTCCATTCGTACTTATTCCTCCCAGTTCTGTCCTCAGTGCAACTGAGAGCAATTGCTCGCAGTCACTCAGACACCATCAGATAGTGACCTTCTATTTACATTATTACTTCCCATATTCATCTCATACAGTGTAATTTTCATTTGATTATAAATGGTGGTAAAAACAGTTCTGAGAGATTCCTCAATTTCTTAATGTTACTGTCAATTATAAAACAAATATATAAGGCAAATATTAAATTCAAAAATTAAGGCTTTTGCCACTATCTCATTTTAAAAATCTCCCATTTACTGTGAACAAGCTTTGGGTTGAAAGTAAAACTCCTTCAAATATTTTGCCCCAGCCCCATGCCAAAGCACAAGCAACCAGACAACATCTTATCTTTTCCTGCACAGGATCCCAATCGGTTTTTTATAGCCAGAAACTCTCTGAATGCAAAGTACGACCTTGGCTACTAGCTTCCCCTGGCACTAGCTTGAAAGTTATTTATAACTTTAAACTTAGCGTGAAAGCCTACATTTCTCACCATAACTAGTCAAAACATTCCCGTTTTATATAATAATGTGTTCTTTAATTCGGAAAGAAACCCCACATTTTAAACCTATAATATATAACTAAGGCAGAGCAATTTCAACGCAGAAACAAAAAAGCACTGAAGTCCAGCTCCTCTTTTTACAAACTTGACTCTTACCTTTCTGTTGCTTCCTATAAAGTAAATGTGTTTAAAATTCAGCTCTTGTAGGAAATTTTCCAAAAAGAGTTTGGGGGAGAAAAAAAAAAAAAGACGACTTCTTGGTTAGTCACAGAGTTACAGAGTACCAAATTGAGAGGCAGTGACAGTGGGGCAGTCACTTCAGCTGAGCGTCATTCACCCAGGATGAGAAAGAAGGGGGAGGTTACAAACCAGGGTGGGTGGTATCTAATCCTGAACTGCTAGTCACTGACCTCACTGACAACTTGTTACTGAAAATACTTTGTTGAAAAAGGCCAGACACATACTTTGCCTAGAGATCTACAAACAAAGCTGTCAGGAAGCTCTAAATAAGTTAGATCTGCATTTCTCTAGTCCCTTTCCAAAATAAGGACCTCTTACATCTAATTAAAGCTGAACGCTGGAATTATCAAGAGTGAAAAATGATAAAGCAGGAATAGTCCAGGAAATCCACGCATCAAAAGATCAATTATGTAAAATTCAGTGTCTTCAGTACCACAGAATTATGCGTCACATTTCAGACAGTGTCTTTCCTCTGAAATCTTACCTGTCTCATACCCTTGCACCAAGCATCACACTCTCTGCTTCTGGGATTTATTTGCACCTACATAATTATCAGTAAAGAATGTAAAGTGAAGATTTACCAAAAACTCCACAGGTGGAACCATTATTAAAGTCACCAAAAAAAAAAATTTTTCCAACAAAATTTTTTTCTATGGCTATTCTTTTTCATATTTTCTCTTTCCTTTTTTTTAATCTCCTCTCCATCAACATCTTACCATTCACTGGAACAATCTTGCATAGCCCTGCCTTAAGCTTTATCACTTCATCTATTCCTTGACACCCCACTTGAACTTGTACCATATTTCCTTAGGCATTACTGCTTTTGTGACTTTCTTCCAATAGCTTCTAAAAACAGCGGTGGTAACTGCCCCTAAAACAGAACTACTCATCTGAGTTTGGGCATTCCTGTTCTTAAAAGACTGAATTCAAAAAAATTTTAAGGCATTTATTTATTAGCTCTACAGACACTCTTAGAACAAATATGAGGGAGCTGAGAGGAAAAGGCAAGGTCTGGAAATTGTCAGAGAATCAATTATGAAAGAGGTTTCATTTTATATGATTTCTAGGGAAATCTCTGAAATAACTATTTTTATGTAGCTTCCTCTAAAATGTGCATAATTGACATTACATTTATCTAAAGATTCTTAGTTGCTAACATACTGTCCTCTCCAATTTTTTTTAAAGCAGCTTTTTACCCCTGGAGAATCTAGGAACAGCCTCTTTTCACAGTGAAAACAAAGAGTAAGTTTTATGTCTCTCACTCCATCTTTTCTTGAATAAAGAAATCACTTGACACTTGCAAAATAGAAGTTTTTGTTTTAGAGCTTTAATAATGAATGTTTTCTAAACACAGACTGTTGAATTGAGCCCAAGATTAGATATCCAAATTCTATTATGAGCCAGCCTGCCCCCACTTTAAAGGCACAAATAAGTTATTTACCTGCTCTGTACCTCTCCTTTCCATCTGCAAAATGGAGATGAAAACCCCTATTCTTCCTATCTACTTTTCAAGGGATATGTGAAATAAATGGATAAAATCTGAAGTGCTTCAAATTACATTGAACTCCTCAGAGGTGCAATACAGATGCAATTACAGTACTTGGTGTTATCAAACCAACTGAATATTATAAATATATGAAATACAATTTTAAAGAGCTCTAAACAGTTGGGGGTTTTTTAATTCCCTCATAAAAATGTCTGCAGCCTCCAAGAGCAGTTTTAGCTGAAGTATTCCCCACTATAGCCACAAGAGGTCCTCCTCCTAGCAATTCAAATCACGTCGGATTTGATGAGCAGAGGCCCCATAGTCCTCTGTATTTACATCGGTTGGCTGACAGAAAACACAGATCACCTATGTCAGATTTCCATAGCTAACTATAGGGTAGCAAACAAAACCGGAAAAATCTGGCTTTCTCTGGGTGATCACTGAAGCATGCTGAACACTAAATAGTTCCTGTAAACTACACAGCCGCTGCATTTTGCACCCTGGCCGCCTTCCAGATTTGCACAGTAATTCTGTCTTGTCACCTTGCCCAGTCTTGTTCAGTATTTATTCTCCTTCCCTATTTACTTGTTTCCTTTCTTTATACTTTTGAAACTTTAAAATTTTGGCTCACATTCTTCTTGCAAGCAAACAAAAGTTGGGGATAGAGGAGCTAGAAAAAAAGAGAAAAAAGAATAAATCAGAGACGTTGTAGAAATCCTCCCGAGGTAATCAAGGGTTCTTTGGCTCTAGGTATCAGGGCTGGTCCCAGACAAACTCACTCAACCACATGCACTGAGGAGCCCCTTGATGCAGAGCCCTGTTTTAGGGGCCAGCTAGATTACAGGCACAGAAGGGAGGCCTCCTGAAAGAAAACAATTTTATCCCTATCAACATTCCCTCCTGGAAAATAAGCCCTTTGGGGTACAATCAGTTCTTTAATCAGAATGGAATACAGTTTCTTCTTTTCATTAAAATCCCTTAAAAAAATGAAAGTAGCTTTTGCATGAACCATAAGTCCATTTTATTCTATACATTACACCTCAAAATATTCACAATTTCAGGTTGGGGCCTAAAAAATATATATAATTTTCTGAACAGCTATAACACCTTTTTAAGAGAAGATTTAAAGCAAAGAATACTTTCAGTTTGCAATAATTAAAATTATTTTATTCCAATACTATGTGATAAATAGTTCCAGCACTTTGCTGGCTGTTTTAGGTGAATCTAAATCAATCTGCCCCTATTTCAAGGTTTGTGTACTGTAGCAAAAAGATGTTTCCCACTCTCCCTTCCCACCCACCCTGTTATTAGCTACTAATCAACTCTCCTGCCTCATTCGCAAAAACAGAAGCCATCTTGGGAAATGTCCCTTACCTTCTCATCATCAAATCTACAAAACCACCAGCACGAGGCCTATCTTCTCTGCCTTCTCTCCTATTACAATTCAAGTTGTACCCTTGCTCCTACCAAAAGCTAATCTCTCCTCTTCTGCTCTGGATTCCTTCTTCTCCCGCCTTCTCAAGGGCTCTGCTCCTTCATTATCATCTCATGTACTACATTATAACCCCTTTTCTAATGATCGGCACCAACTCTACATTAAAAATATCAACAAACAAACATTAGCTTCACCTTACAGCTCCCTCCAGCTGCTCCTCCAAGTTCTCTGCTGCCTTCATCACAACACTTCCCTAATGAGTTGCTTGCCTTCCCTATGTTTTCACTTCTCATTTACTCCACAACCCACTCCATGTGACTTCTATCACCTCCACCGCCATAAGGGCCATTTTTAAGTCTACCAACAACTTCCACGTGGCCAAATCCATAGTGTTACCTCAGGGAATACATCATCCAATCCTATGGCTTTAAATGAGATCTTTAATAGGATGCTGAGTGGGATTTTTCTTGTTGCTCAGGATTGGCAACTAAGGCTCAAAATGAAAGAAAAAGAATCCATCTGTGTACATTGCACGCTAAGGAATTTCCAATATCTGAGGGCAGACATTTCACTCCAGAGCTTACTAAAAATCATTTAAGAAAAGAGCTTTATGCTCTTCCTCTCTTATTCCCTCTCCTAGCCCCAACAATAGAGGAAAAGTTAGGGGACTTGAAAAATTAGAGGAACTAGGCCAACTACTCTTCTCCTCTCAAACATACCAGAGCAGTAAAAGTGGTAGAAAAGTCAATCTTGCCCCTTCCCCATTTCAAGTCCCTCAAGAGGACATCTGGTCAGCGCTGGAGGAAAGGGAGGAGATGAGATTTAAACTGGAATCAGACAGGAGTTTTAAACTGGACTAAGCAGGCCTTAAAGAACTGAAAATGGCAGCAAAATTATGGAGCCCACCCAATGTATCATTTAGGAATGAGAAAGGGAGATGCAGCACAGCAAAGTGAAATGCAAGGATTAAAGAAACTTGTTCACTCAATAAACCAGTCACACCTTCACATGCTAATGATTCTCAAACCTGTATCCCAAACCCAGACCTCTCTCATGAGCCCCAGAGGCATATATCCAACTACTGTCTCCATTTGGATAACAAATATGCATTTCAAACTTAATTTGTCCCGAAAAAGAGTTCTTGATTTTCCCTCTCAAACCTATTTCTTTCAAGGTGATCATTTTATAATAGAAATATCAAATCAATATGTTGTGTACCTGGAACTAACAGTGTTGTAGGTCAATTATATCTCAATTAAAAAATAATAATTTAAAAAACTAAGGGATGGAAGGGGGAAAAAACCCTATTTCTGTCACTCTTAGTCTAGTAATCGGTACCATCACCTAGTTCCTTAAGCCAAAACCTAGTAGTCATCCTTCATTCATTCTTTTCCCTCACAATCATCAAGAATTTCCATTAATTCTATTTCCACTTGTCTCCATCTCCCCTACCCCAACTCTTCTGAGGCATCTGCAATCCATTCTCTACATAGCATCTAAATATTTCAGAATACAGTTTAGCTCATGTTATTCTCCTGCTTAAAATCATCCAATGGCTTCTTATTACTCATAGCACAAAATCCAAATTATTTACCAAATCTATAAGGCCCTGCATGATCTGGCTCCTGTCAACCTCTCCCACCATGACTCACAGCACACCTCCCCCTAGTTCATTGACTTCGATTACACTTTTTGTTCAGAAAACATCCAAGCTTATTCCCTTAGGGCCATTGCACTTGCTGTTCTTTTGCCTGAAATCATTTTCTCCCAGCTGTTTACATGTCTGGCTCATTCTCATCCTTGATATAATCCCTCAGAGAAGTATTACCTGATTATCTTATCTCACTGCCCCCAGTCACTTATCACAACCTTGCATATTTACTTATATGTTTACTTTTTGTGTCTTCACCACTGGAATAAAAGCCAGGGGCAATGGTAGTATCTTTAACAGCATGGCATATGAAAATTAATTATACAAGATAAAGCATCAATAGCTATAGGATTTCAAAGGAATGAGAGAGAGCTCTAGAATGAGGGGGTAATCCAAGAAAATTTCTTGGAGGGAGTTATATTTGCCTTGATACAGAAATGAAAGATGCCAGAGTCATAATAGAATATTCTATTAATTTTATTTCTCAAATATCCTTCAAATCCATTGCCTCTCCATCTTCACAGCTATTACCCTGATAGAAACTACAGTTGTCTTGCTTGTTGTCTTTATATACTTATCACCTAATTTCTCCCTCTCCCTCTATTTCACTTTTTGTAAACCCAAATACAGTATTTAAATGCTAGTCAGAATATATTTATGCTAAATTTTAAAATCTCAATTTAACTATTTCAGAACTACTAAAATTGACACGTTAACTTCATTGCCTTGGTGACAACAGAAAGGCTAAAATGAATGTTCTTCTCATTAATTTTTCTCATTTAATCTTCTCAGAGTGCCATGCCTCAACTCTTGACAGCTCATCTTGCAGTTAGTCAATAACCTTAACAAGCACAGTAATTACAGTCAATCATGTCTGCTTTAGTTCATTGATTACTTTGTTACTTCTTTTTCAACTTGTTAATGAAAATTCCCAGCACAGACCTCTTGGGTAACATTTCTTTTATTAATTAACTACCCTATCAGTCCCTTGAATATATTAAAAAAAAACAGAGCATCTTGTATTGATGGTTCTAAAAACAACTTCCTCTTGCAGCTTTGAAAATCAAAATCATTTTCAGAGATACAGAACACCTAGAACAAAATCAATATTTACTGTCATTGAACTTGCCTTTTTATTTCAAATTATTTAAACAACAGATGTATTATATTACTTCTGAAGGATTAACATACTTCATTTTTAATTGATACAGCTTTTAAAATTTTAAAGAAATTATCTTGTATTTGTGATTCTGACCTCAAAAGCTAGTTATAAATGATGTAAACAAGCAATGTAGCATCCTGAACTAGAGGCACTCGGAAAGGGGTGTGGTAGTATTGATATCATTTAAAAGTCAGAATCAAAAAAAAATGTCAGAATCACTTTTGGCCTCCTAAGAGTTTGAGGTTAAATTTACCTTTGAAACAAATTGTCTCTTGGTTCTAAGAAAACAGATATAGTAGATTTTCTAGTTGTGTAAATGTTAAAGCAAATTTCACTTAAATGTAAGGAAGGAAATGACTGTCATTTCACTCAGAGAAATTCAGTGAGGCATGTCTCTGCAGAATTTTATTGCTTCTTAAAGAGAACCATTTCTTTTCCCTGTATAAATTTACATGGCCCTCAAACCCATCAGAATTACACCTCCTTTATTAAAAAATATTTTCCAATGTCTTTTTTTAACATCCTGAAATGAAATTCATACTTACTAACTACACACTGACTGACTATACTGTCTTTAAAAATTTATATATATTTTATATATAAATGTTGTTTATATATTATATGTATTTTACACAAATTATATATTTGCATTTCATTATGCAAATACTCAGGCACACTTACATGCGAACACATAATAAGAGTCACTTTTCTCCTTATGCATATAGAATCACTGTGAATGTGACAGCGACAAATATAGATTGATGAGGATGTATTGTATTGGCAGTTCAAATACCACAAGCAGCATTGAAATAGTGATGTGCTTTTTCTGAAATGGTGAACGATACAGAACAAAAGAACAATCTTCCTTTAATATACCCAATTGGTTGCATTCCTGAAAAATTCAGTGTATATTAAAACTGTGCAAAAAATACTTTGTTTATAAGTAAAATCAGAATTCGTTTCAAGGCTTAGAAAATTATAAACAGGACCTACATGAATGTCCAGTGAGATATTTGAAAGTTGCACAGGATGTGGGACTATTCATTTTAGGGGAGAGTTTCAAACATTGCAAAAGCTTTAAGCTTCTTTGCCTCAAGTCAATTAAATGACAAATATGCCCTACAGCTACTATGGCAACCAGAACTGCCTGACCCTGGAGCAAGGAGAGAGAGTGGGGACTTGAGAACCACTGATGTAAAACAATGCACGTTTACAAGAGCCCCAAGGCTGAAATGAAGAAGATATATAGATGATGTATGGATGGATGGATGGATGGGAGGAAGGAAGGAGGGGAGGGAAGGGAGGGAGGAAGAAGGGGAGGGAAAATTCTATAACAAGGTCTAACTGGAATGGCATAGAACATCCTGGAATGAACTACAGAAGTCCCATTTAGAGAATAATTCAGATCTCTAGGAAATGTATTAAAAGACAGCTATGGTAATTGCCTAAAGGAGAAGTGAAGATGGGCAGCACCCACAGGACCAGACCATATCCTACGAGTGAGGGAGTGAGGTTTCCCCTGAGAAGAATGGATATTCCCACTGTTATTTATCCTGGGGAAGAAGTTGATTCCAGGACAAGAATGAGAAGTGGACAGCCAGGTTTTTAGCTGAAAAGGGGAAAGTCCCTTTTCTCTCTGAAGTCCCAAGGTTTGGGAGCCTAGACTCCAAATAGAAGAGACAAGCCAGAGAGTTCCCACAGTGGAGAGCAAGCTGGCATGTTCATAATAGTAGTAGACGAAAACAAGTTAGAGGAGCACTTTTCAAGGAAGTTTTGAAAGCCAAGCAGAACTTGGACCAGGGGATTCTGAGCATGGCCACAGTTACTGTCGTAATTATTACGTACTGTCTTTTCTTTATCCCGTCTCTTTCTATAAACGCTGGTTAAAATGCTATCCTGTGGAAAATTAAGGAAAGGGTCTGTTTCTTGATTTGGGTGGAATATCAACCTGAAGGACAAGAGCAAAGGCAGCAGCGCAGCAGCATGACACGGCATCCAAAACAGGAAAGCATGATGGACCTCTTCCTAAACACAACTGAGAGAGCTCTGGGCATGACTTAGAAATAACGCAGAAACACTGTAAGGGGCTGATTTCTGGCACTAAGACGGTAGGAATTTAAGCTACTGGAATCTAGATATCTAAAAGAATATATGACCTTATTTTATAATACAGGTGTTCAGACTCAAATTTGAATGACATGTAGTAAAGTCTTCAAATAAGTGGTAGCTATTTTTAATCATGTAAACTACTTAGTATATGGTATATACTTCACACTGCATTTTAGGCAGGCTCAGTTTAAGCAGTGAGCAAGTACAAGAGAAAGAACCAAGCAACAATAAAGAGCTGAGCAAGAATATGGCTAGAGAACTGACCAAATGATAGGGCTAAACCCCAAAGAGACTTTGATGGCAGCCCAATCAAAGTGGCTTGGTGGCCTAATACAGCAAACTTGTATTTAATTAGGACCAGTTTCAATGTCCAAGAACCAACAATCTAGTGAGTGGGGCACTGCAGCAGGAGTCTCCTCCCAGCAGTGTCGCTCTATGTTAGGTGGTGGTGATGCCCTGTTTCAGGTGGTTCAATTAGAAACGCCCAGCCTAAGGCAGGAAGTTAGAGCCCCAGCCAAGTGCACTGGGCAGAAACCCAGTTACCTAGATTAAACAAACATGGTGGAGAGTTAGATGAAAGGCTATGATTCAATGGACACAAAATTGCCCAGGCTTCACCCAGGCGCACCAGATATGGGACTAAAATTCCACCTTCCATCTACAGGGTGGATTTGTTTAGGAACTGGATCTAACGAAGGCTGCAGATTGCAAACATTACTATCAACACAGGTGAAAAAGTTTGGGGTAGGCATTCTTTACATAATGCAGGTTTAGTTCTTCTCAAATAATCAATGCAAATGCTTATCATGTCCTGAGTTGTAAGAACTCTTTGCATATACGTACTCTTAAGAGGAAGTATCTTAACTGACTGCCAATAGTCAGCTAGATAAGCAGAACCCTTACTATATGGCACCTAGGTATGAATGATCCTTGTTTGGGTGGGCTACTCCTTTCAATAATACAAACATAGGAGTTCAATGTGTTATCAGAATTCAAATTATGAAATATAGGAATATTAACACTTACCATGTGCAAACCAGGAATTTACATCTCAGAAATTATGCAAAAAATCTAGGTATTAGAGATTTTAAGGTACTTTGAAATTAGGGACCTAATTAAAACCACTGATTCAAAAATAAGGTAAATCTCAGTAGCTTAAAAACTAGACCATGGGGCTTCCCTGGTGGCGCAGTGGTTGAGAGTCCGCCTGCCGATGCAGGGGACAGGGGTTCGTGCCCCGGTCTGGGAAGATCCCACATGCCGCAGAGCGGCTGGGCCTATGAGCCATGGCCGCTGAGCCTGCACGTCCGGAGCCTGTGCTCCGCAATGGGAGAGGCCACAACAGTGAGAGGCCCGCGTACCACAAAAAAATAAAAAGTAAATTAAAAAATATAAAAAACTAGACCATGACTCACAGACACTTTCTAATTCTGTGAATTTAAATAAGTTAAAACTTCTATTAACAATCTCAACTGTTTCCTCTTGTTCATACACAAAATCGGTATTTTACCTCAGAAACTAGTACAAACGCTAAGAACTAAATTTTTAAAATTCAGTACTGGGCTTTACATCTAGCAGAATTTCACAAGATCTCAAACTATTCACTAGTTTGGGAAATGTTCAAAGACAAAGAGACAAAGGAAGGTGAGTAATCGATAAAAGAGGTTATGAGAGGATTCTTTTCTAGTAAGACTAGGCCAGCTCTAGCTTTTGTTCCTCTTTTTCTAAAAAATAGCTAAGGCAAAGCATGAATCATGTCACGTAGTTTTCACTATCCTCCTTGCTCTCCTTGAATTTTTACAAACACCTAAAGGCAATCAAATACACAAATAATTCACAGATACTAACCTCAAAGAGAGGAAATAACATAAGGATGATATCCCAAAATAAACTGTCAGGGAGGAAAAGGTTTAATTAGAGATTTAGCTATGAAACTATACTGTTATTTTGTCTTTATTCATTTACTAAATGGAAAGAAATCACACAAAGACCTACAATTAAGTAGTAGAAGTGTTAAAACTTCTAAAAATATTATCTAAAAGAAACAAAACAGAAATAAGGCCTAAATCTCATCAAAGTTGTTTTATATCATCCCTTATTCCTTATAAAACACCTAGAAGACCCTTTAAGGACTTCCCTGGTGGTGCAGCGGTTAAGAACCTGCCTGCCAATGCAGGGGACACAGGTTTGATCCCTGGTCAGGGAAGATCCCACATGCCATGAAGCAACTAAGCCCTTGCGCCACAACTACTGAAGCCGGCACGCCTGGAGCCCACACTCCACAACAAGAGAAGCCACCGCAATGAGAAGCCCGCGCACCACAATGAAGAGTACCCCCCACTCTCAGCAACTAGAGAAAGCCTGCGTGCAGCAATGAAGACCCAACGCAGCCATAAATAAATAAATATTTTTTTTAAAAAAGACCCTTTAAATGACTTCATGGTTTCATAAATTATTTATATTTTCACATTTCTAATATTAAATATTAATTAAGTGAATTTGCCCATGTATTTTCAAGGTTTATGAACTTGATTAAATCCTTTCTATGGGTTTCTTATGACACAGAAACACTGCACAACCCAGAGTTTTACTTGAGGAAGAGGAAAGAGAAGGGAAAAAAACAACCACATTTGCCCCCAAAATTTTTTCAGTTCTCTGATAAGCAATTTAATCCCACAAGACCCATGATCCTAAATAGTAGCTTCACTGTGAATAAATGTTTAGTCCACCTTTCAAAACATTAGAAACCAAGTATCAGCTGTAACAGAAACTTCTGGTTAGCCTCACCTCTGATTCCCATCACACCTGTGGAAGATAGTTCCTGGCAGGCCACAACACCCTCACACTGTCAGTGTCACACCTCGTGTCTTTCACGGTCCACTGGGAGGCTTCTCCTATACCACAGACGACACGGGGAGCCCACTCAGTATGTGTATATCCATAGAAGTTCCCAGGAGTGAGTGTCCAAGATTAACACACAACACGTGAGGGTAAGGAACTGGTAGACAACTGCTCCTTCCAATTGGCCCCCAGGTAGAGAATTCTAAGTGGCATTCTACACAATCCTCGGAAGGTTCTTGGTGGCATCAAGTCCCAGCTGGGCCCAGCAGTGACTCTGAAAACACAAGCTTATCTTATATTATCCTTTTCTGTTTTCCTCACTCTGCCCAGTACCTCACCCCTGCTCCATGGTGCTGCCATCAAATAAACTACCTAGACACAAGTCCCTGTCTCAGGTTCTTGCTTTCAGGGAGAATCCAAGCCAAGACTGTTTATACCAGGAGTGGGCCTAGAAAGCAGACCCTTGGAATGGTACTCATGAACCGGACCACTCACAGGCCAGACAGAAATGAGAGCCCATTGCTGGTGAGTTGCGAGTGGCATCTCACCTACTGTGGGGTGTGATGAAGTACAGGTGAAAGCGCTGATTGTGAGCATCTATTCCCAATTTTGCATTCAGTGCCATCATGCAGGTAATCTGAAAATGGCCATGGTTAGGACTATTCACACCACAAAAATTGGCAAACACTACAAATCAGGGCTTCCCCATTCCCCATCATTCTATCGAGAGGACTGTATGATTGGGAAGGGGCTATGAGACTCCTTCATATACAGAAGTTTGGCCAACACTCCAGTTTTCAGCTTCCTTCTTCCCATACCCCATTTGAAGTGGTACCCAGTACGTTTTCCAGGATTTATGTCATAAATCACCAAATCCCAAGGCTACTCCTGTCCATGGCATAAATCAGCTGCTTCCACTATGGTCAGCCTTTATCCAAGTGCAGGAAGTCTATTTTTAGCAATTAAAAAATCTTTTAATAGTGAGGTTTGGGAAAGTTTCTATATAGTATATTGCGGTTTGCCAGTGCTCAGGTTAAGGATTCCATAAACAGGTAATACATGTTAGTCATATTCTATTTTTTATAAAATTATATCATTTGTACTCTCACAACAATTTATTTTCAAACTTTTTCATACTCGGGGCACATGCTATTTGATAACACAATGGGTCTACAGTCTCTGCATGAGTCATTTAACTATGTACTCACCTAATAGAAATATGAATTTATTATATTGCTTTTATATAGTAAGATCTCCCTGTCTAGTATACTCTAAGGAGGATAGACCTTTATTTCTCCCAGTGTTATCTTTTGTCACACATCAGAGTACCCTGACCAAATCCAGAACAGAACAGTAATGATCAATATTGTAACAGAGCTAAGATAACCAAGGGAGAAAAAATGATAGAGATGGAGATAGAGATAAAGATAGAGAAGGTAAGAAGAAGAGCTTGCTCCAAAACCAACACTGGAGATCGGTTCTAGGAAATGCAAAAGGCTCAAGAAAGTTAAACCCTTCCCTATGCCACTCCTAACTCCCAAAAACTTAGAGTGTTTAGGTCTTATTGTAGATCCATAAGGTGCACCTTACTCCACAGTGAGTAGAATTACCCTTAGAAGATCTAAAGTAAGTAAAATTACTTTTAGAAAACCCCTAAAACAACTCCCAGTTTCTTCTTACCTTAGGAAGAGAGTCATGTTCAACTATTCCCTCTCCCCTCCTACCCAATCAGTCATCAAATCCTAATGATTCTAAATTCTCTGAACTACTGCAATAGCTTTCTAAATGATTTCTCAACTGTTATCATTCTCAGTATTACTACCTCCACCACACCATAACTCCACCAATCCATTCTCCACTTTAGTATCACAGACTTCTTTCTAAAATTCAGCCTGATTATTTCATGACCCTGCACACAAAGTCTTTGGCGCACTCCCAGAATAAAAATACAAACTCTTTAGTTTGGCATTCAAAGCCCTTTGCCATCTGGGCTTTCCCTATCTTTCCAAATACCAGTCCCTAATTAAAAGCATACAAATATACTAAGGACAAGAAATTTTTCTCTCTCTGAGTGGTTATCTTTCAGTGGTAAAAGCATATAGATAGCTAGAGGACTTGCCGGTCTCTACACAAACCATGCTCTTCTCTCTGCAGTGAGCTTCCCTCAAAACACCTTCCAACCAATCCTTAAGACTGTCCATTTCCCCACACCCTAACCAGCCCCCTGAATTACCAAACATTTTATTTCTGCCAATACGGTGGATGAAAAGTGGTCTCTTTTGAGACCACTTTTAGTGGTTTGCATTTAGTTTGAAATACAAACTAAAATTTGTATTTCTTTAATTGTGAGTAATATTAATCTTAGTAATCGTTTCATTTGTAGTCAAGCCATCTGTATATCATTTCCCATATATGGCCTGTTGTGCTGTTATTTTTCCACTGAATGCTTTCATATTTAACTGTAAGATAACTTTATATATTAAGGAAATTAGTTCATCTCACACAGTTGTTGCCAATCTTTTCCTACCAATCTGTCACCCATTCTTTGATTTTTCTTAGGTATTTCTTACTAAGCAGAAATTTACATTTTCCTTGCAATCATAATAGACAAATCTTTGCCCCTGTTGGATCTGCGTTTTGTTTCTTACTTGAAATAACATTTCCTACTCCAAGATGATGAAGAAGATGATAATGATAACAATGTGAACTATCCAATCATCTAATACTTCTAATTTATGAATGTACTCATATCTTCTTCCAGTATTTCTAGTTTTGTATGTTTAAATTTGATCCATCTGCAATTGATTCTGATGAAAGAAAAGAGGCAGATGGGGCTTCCCTGGTGGCTCAATGGTTAAGGATTCGCCTGCCAATGCAGGGGACGCGGGTTCGAGCCCTGGTCCAGGAAGATCCCACATGTCGCAGAGCAACTAAGCCTGGCGCCACAACTACTGAGCCTGAGCTCTAGAGCCCACAAGCCACAACTACTGAGCCCACGTGCCACAACTACTGAAGCCTCTGCACCTAGAGCCCGTGCTCCGCAATAAGAGAAGCCACGACACTAAGAAGCCCTCGCACAGCAACAAAGAGTAGCCCCCCGCTATCCGCAACTAGAGAAAGCCCACGCACAGCAACGAAGACCCAGCACAGCCATAAATAAATAAATAAATTTATTAAAAAAAAAGAAAAGAGGCAGAACCCAATTTTTCTTCCTCCAAATGAATAGTTAGGTGTCCCAACATCATTTTCTGAACAATTCATCTTTTCCTCATTAATTTTAAATGAATTTGATTGCACACTCATTTCCTATATATATAAAGGTCTATTGGGGGGGGGTCTATTCTGTTGATTCATAGGCCAGTATTAAAGTTTTTCAAATACTGTAGCTCTATAAAAGTTCCTTTTATATCTCCCCCATTTGAATATGTTAGGACTGGTCACTCATTATTACTCTTCCTTTTCACAATTTTATCAGCTATTCATACATATTTATTTTTCACATGCCCTTTAGAATCAGCTTATTCAGGTCCCCAAAAATCCTACTAATACTTCAAGATTGCACTACATATATGGAACAATTTAGGAAAAACTGAACTCCACAAGAACAAGGACTGTCTTTCCATTTGCACGTCATCTTTTATTCACCTCAGTAGAGTTTTAGAGTTTTCTTCCTATTTGTGCTCTACATTTCTCATTAAATTCATTCCCATTTATTTTCTCTTTTGTTATTATAGATTTGATTTTGATCTTTCTTCCTTTCACTCTTAGGTAAAAGAAGATTGAGCAAATCATATTCCCCTCAGTTTACAATTGTCACTATTGGTCTACGCAAGGCCCCCTTTTGTTACTGTATTCTTTTATACCTTGAGCCCCGCCTCTTTCCCCACATCTTCAGAAGCAACTATTCTAATATGCCCAAAGTGCATCTTTATGTTTGTATTTGTTCAGGGAAATGTGTGTTGTTTTGTGTCCATATATTTGTAATTCACATAAATGGTAATAGTGTTATATATCTCATTCTGTTTCATTTTTCCACTCAGCACCATGATTTTACAATTCATTCATGTATATGTGTTTCTCACTTCTAATTACTGTATAAATCTCCATGCTTTGCATACACCATAATTAACCTATTTACTTTCCTTTTTTTCTAAGTTAGATTATCCTTTTATTAAAGACTGAGAAGTACATATTTTACAAAGACTTCCATCAAAAAATCTTAAAATGTATTAAATGTGTAATGTTGTTTGAAGGGAAAAGTTATATAGAATGTTGATTGACAAGATTATTTTTTTTAACATCTTTCATGGACTATAATCGCTTTACAATGGTGTGTTAATTTCTGCTTTATAACAAAGTGAATCAGTTATACATATACATATGTCCCCATATCTCTTCCCTCTTGCATCTCCCTCCCTCCCACACTCCCTGTCCCACCCCTCTAGGTGGTCACAAAGCATGTAGCTGATCTCCCTGTGCTATGCGGCTGCTTCCCACTAGCTATCTATTTTACGTTTGGTAGTGTATATATGTCCATGCCACTCTCTCACTTTCTCCCAGCTTACCGTTCCCCCTCCCCATATCCTCAAGTCCATTCTCTAGTAGGTCTGTGTCTTTATTCCCGTCTTGCCCCTAGGTTCTTCATGACCTATTTTTTTTTTTTTTAGATTCCATATATATGTGTTAGCATACAGTATTTTTTCTCTTTCTGACTTACTTCACTCTCTGTGACAGATTATAGGTCCATCCACCTTACTTCACTCTCTATGAGAGATTATAGGTCCATCCACCTCACTACAAATAACTCAATTTCGTTTCTTTTTATGGTTAATATTCCATTGTATATATGTGCCACACCTTCTTTATCCATTCATCTGTTGATGGACATTTAGATTGCTTCCATGTCCTGGCTATTGTAAATAGTGCTGCAATGAACATTGGGGTGCATGTGTCTTTTTGAATTATGGTTTTCTCAGCGTATATGCCCAGTAGTGAGATTCCTGGGTCATATGGTAGTTCTACTTTTAGTTTTTTAAGGAACCTCCATACTGTTCTCCATAGTGGTTGTATCAATTTACATTCTCACCAACAGTGCAAGAGGGTACCCTTTTCTCCACATCCTCTCCAGCATTTATTGTTTGTACATTTTTTGATGATGGTCATTCTGAACGGTGTGAAATGATATCTCATTGTAGTTTGGATTTGCATTAGTTTTGATTTGCATTTCTCTAATAATTAATGATGTTGAGCATCCTTTCATGGGTTTGTTGGCAATCTGTATTTCTTCTTTGGAGAAATGTCTACTTAGGTCTTCTGCCCATTTTTGGATTAGGTTGTTTGTTTTTTTGATATTGAGCTGCATGAGGTAGATGGACCTATAATCTCTCATAGAGAGTGAAGTAAGGTGGATGGACCTATAATTAATTTGGAGATTAATCCTTTGTCAGTTGCTTCATTTGCAAATATTTTCTCCCATTCTGAGGGTTGTCTTTTCGTCCTGTTTATGGTTTCCTTTGCTGGGCAAAACCTCTGAAGTTTCATTAGGTCCCATTTGTTTATTTTTGTTTTTATTTCCATTTCTCTAGGAGGTGGGTCAAAAAGGATCTTGCTGTGATTTATGTCATAGAGTGTTTTGCCTATGTTTTCCTCTAAGAGTTTGATAGTGTCTGGCCTTACATTTAGGTCTTTAATCCATTTTGAGTTTATTTTTGTGTATGGTGTTAGGGAGTGTTCTAATTTTATTCTTTTACATGTAGCTGCCCAGTTTTCCCAGCACCACTTATTGAAGAGGCTGTCTTTTCTCCACTATATAGTCTTCCTCCTTTATGAAAGATAAAGTGACCATATGTGCATGGGTTTATCTCTGGGCTTTCTATCCTGTTCCATTGATCTATATTTCTGTTTTTGTGGCAGCACCATACTGTCTTGATTACTGTAGCTTTGTAGTATAGTCTGAGGTCAGGGAGCCTGATTCCTCCAGCTCAGTTTTTCTCTCTCAATATTGCTTTGGCTATTCGGGGTCTTTTGTGTTGCCATACAGATTGTGAAATTTTTTGTTCTACTTCTGTGAAAAATGCCAGTGGTAGTTTGATAGGGATTGCATTGAATCTGTAGATTGCTTTGGGTAGTATAGTCATTTTCACAATGTTGATTCCTCCAATCCAAGAACACAGTACATCTCTCCATCTATTTGTATCATCTTTAATTTCTTTCATCAGTGTCTTATAATTTTCTGCATACAGTTCTTCTGCATACACGAATAAACCTTAAGTAGGTTTATTCATAGATATTTTATTCTTTTGCTCACAATGGTAAATGGGGTGTTTTCTTAATTTCACTTTCAGATTTTTCATCATTAGTGTATAAGAATACAAGAGATTTCTGTGCATTAATTTTGTATCCTGCTACTTTAACAAATTCATTGATTAGCTCTAGTAGTTGTCTGGTAGCATCTTTAGGAGTTTTCTGGTAGCATCTTTAGGATTCTCTATGTATAGTATCATGTCATCTGCAAACTGTGACAGCTTTACTTCTTCTTTTCCAATTTGGATTCCTTTTATTTCTTTTTCTTCTCTCATTGCTGTGGCTAAAACTTCCAAAACTATGTTGAATAATAGTGGTGAGAGTGGGCAACCTTGTCTTGTTCTTGATCTTAGTGAAAATGTTTTCAGTTTTTCACCATTGAGGACGATGTTGGCTGTGGGTTTGTCATATATGGCCTTTACTATGTTGAGGAAAGTTCCCATTGTGCCTATTTTCTGGAGGGTTTTTATCACAAATGGGTGTTGAATTTTGTCAAAAGCTTTCTCTGCATCTATTGAGATGATCATATGGTTTTTCTCCTTCAATTTGTTAATATGGTGTATCACATTGATGGATTTGCATATATTGAGGAATCCTTGCATTCCAGGGATAAACCCCACTTGATCATGGTGTATGATTCCTTTAATGTGCTGTTGGATTCTGTTTGTTGAGGATTTTTGCATCTACCTTCATCAGTGATACTGGCCTGTAGTTTTCTTTCTTTGTGACATCTTTGTCTGGTTTTGGTATCAGGGTGATGGTGGCCTTGTAGAAGGAGTTTGGGAGTGTTCCTCCCTCTGCTATATTTTGGAAGAGTTTGAGAAGGATAGGTGTTAGCTCTTCTCGAAATTTTTGATAGAATTCACCTGTGAAGCCATCTGGCCCTGGGCTTTTGTTTGTTAAGTCTGGCTAATGGTTTATCAATTTTGTTTATCTTCTCAAAGAATCAGTTTTTAGTTTTATTGATCTTTGCTACCGTTTCCTTCATTTTTTTTTCATTTATTTTCTTCTGCTAACTTTGGGGGTTTTTTGTTCTTCTTTCTTTCTCTAATTGCTTTAGGTGTAAGGTTAGGTTGTTTATTTGAAATGTTTCTTGCTTTTTAAGGTAGGATTCCATTGCTATAAACTTCCCTCTTAGAACTGCTTTTGCTGCATTCCATAGGTTTTGAGTCATCGTGTTTTCAACGTCATTTGTTTCTAGGTACTTTTTGATTTCCTCTTTGATTTCTTCAGTGATCTATTGGTTCTTTACTAGTGTATTGTTTAGCCTCCATGTGTTTGTATTTTTCACAGACTTTTTCCTGTAACTGATATCTACTCTCATAGCATTGTGGTCAGAAAAGATACTTGATACAATTTCAATTTTCTTAAATTTACCAAGGCTTGATTTGTGACCCAAGATATGATCTATCCTGGAGAATGTTCCATGAGTACTTGAGAAGAATGTGTATTCTGTTGTTTTTGGATGGAATGTCCTATAAATATCAATTAAGTCCATCTTGTTTAATGTATCATTTAAAGCTTGTGTTTCCTTATTTATTTCCATTTTGGATGATCTGTCCATTGGTGAAAGAGGGGTGTTAAAGTCCCCTACTACGATTGTGTTACTATCAATTTCCCCTTTTATGGCTGTTAGTATTTGCCTTATGTATTGAGGTGCTCCTATGTTGGGTGCATAAATATTTACACTTGTTATATCTTCTTCTTGGATTGATCCCTTGATCATTATGTAGTGTCCTATTTTGTTTCTTATAATAGTCTTTGTTTTAAAGTTTATTTTGTCTTATATGAGAATTGCTATTCCAGCTTTCTTTTGATTTCCATTTGCATGGAATATCTTTTTCCACCCTTCACTTTCAGTCTGTATGTGTCCCTAGGTCTGAAGTGGGTCTCTTGTAGACAGCATATATATGGGTCTTGTGTTTGTTTCCATTCAGCCAGTCTATGTATTGTGGTTGGAGCATTTAATCCATTTACATTTAAGGTAATTAACAATATGTATGTTCCTATTACCATTTTCTTAATTTTGGGGGGTTTGTTATTGTAGGTCTTTTCCTTTTCTTGTGTTTCCTGCCTAGAGAAGTTCCTTTAGCATTTGTTGTAAAGCTGGTTTGGTGGTGCTGAATTCTCTCAGCTTTTGCTTGTCTGTAAATTTTTTACTTGCTCCATCAAATCTGAATGAGATCCTTGCTGGGTAGAGTAATCTTGGTTGTAGGCTTTTCTCCTTCATCACTTTAAATATGTCCTGCCACTCTCTTCTGGCTTGCAGAGTTTGTGCTGAAAGATCAGCTGTTAACCTTATGGGGATTCCCTTGAGAGTTACTTATTGTTTTTCCCTTGCTGCTTTTAATATGTTTTCTTTGTATTTAATTTTGATAGCTTGACTAATATGTGTCTTGGTGTGTTTCTCCTTGGATTTACCCTGTATGGGACTCTCTGTGCTTCCTGGACTTCATTAACTATTTCCTTTCCCATATTAGGGAAGTTTTCAACTATAATCTCTTCAAATATTTTCTCAGTCCATTTCTTTTTCTCTTCTTCTTCTGGAACCCCTATAATTCGAATGTTGGTGCGTTTAATGTTGTCCCAGAGGTCTCTGAGACTGTCCTCAATTCTTTTCATTCTTTTTCTTTTTTCTGCTCTGCAGTAGTTATTTCCACTATTTTATCTTCCAGGTCAGTTATCCGTTCTTCTGCCTCAGCCATTCTGCTATTGATCCCTTCTAGAGTATTTTTAGTTTTATTTATTGTGTTGTTCATCACTGTTTGTTTGCTTTTTAGTTCTTCTAGGTCCTTGTTAAACTTTTCTTGTATTTTCTCTATTATATTTCTTCACTATCATTTTTCTGAATTCTTTTTCAGGTAGACTGCCTATTTCGTCTTCATTTGTTAGGTCTGGTGGGGTTTTGCCTTTCTCCTTCATCTTCTGTGTGTTTCTCTGTCTTCTCATTTTGCATAACTTACTGTGTTTGGGGTCTCCTTTACCCAGGCTGCAGGTTCGTAGTTCCTGTTGTTTTTAGTGTCTGTCCCCAGTGGCTAAGGTTGGTTCAGTGGGTTGTGTAGGCTTCCTGGTGGAGGGGACTAGTGCCTGTGTTCTGGTGGATGAGGCTGGATCTTGTCTTCATGGTGGGAAGGTCCACGTCTGGTGGTGTGTTTTGGGGATGTGGCCTTATTATGATTTTAGGCAGTCTCTCTGCTAATGGATGGGGTTGTGTTCCTGTCTTGCTAGTTGTTTGGCATATAACCTATTTACTTTCATAGTGATGGACACTAGGCTTATCTTCAATTCCCCACAATAAAAACACTACAACAAACACTACTGTAGGGACTTCCCTGGTGGCTCAGTGGTTAAGAATCTGCCTGCCAATGCTGGTGATACAGGTTTGATCCGAGAAGATACCACATGTCACAGAGCAACTAAGCCCATGAGCCACAACTACTGAGCCCGCGTGCCACAACTACTGGAGCCCACGCACCTAGAGCCCATGCTCCACAACAAGAGAAGCCACCGCAATGGGAAGCCCGCACTACAACAAAGAGTAGCCCCTACTCATCGCAACTAGAGAAAATCCCACAGGCAGCAACAAAGACCCAACACAACCAAAAATAAAATAATTAATAAATTAATAAATAAAACACTCCTGTAGTAATAGTTAGGATAATGTTACTTACTGTAACAAACTAACCCGTAATTTTAGTGCTGTCTCTTGGCTCCAAATCTACTATTGCTTTTTGATAGTGGAGCTGGAGCTCAGCACTCTCTCCTTTGCTAGCTAGTTTACTGTTAGTTTCTTCTAAGGACACTGGAAGGAAAGAGAGTAGATGGAATTTGCTTCTTCCTATTTCCTTGCTATTCATAAAGCTTAACCCAGCAACGTCTCTTCATCCCATGAACTACCAATAGCTGTTCCAGTGTCAGCTCCTTCACAGACCCAGAAGTGACCTGTCTGTATGCCCTCATACTGACAGTACCCTCTCCTCAGACAACTGAGTCCCAGCTCCACTGGACACTGCTCTATGCTTGAAGATTCTAAGAATGCTAATTCTTGCATTTGTTCTCCCAAGGGTGATAGCTGTTTCCTGTATTCCCTCTGGTTTCCTGGTTTTCAGCCCTCCAACACCTATTTAGCCATTTCCCAAAAGTGAATTAGTTTTACTAAACCTCCCAGAATGGTTTTTGATTTCTTGTCTAGACTCTGATATACATATACAGTTGATTCTCATTAATTATTCTATAAAGTCACCATAAACACTGAATTAGTGACTACTGAACCATTGCTCCTACAAGAAATACAGTTTCTGTGAGTCTGTGGTCACAATATTTCCCCTACAATCAATACTTAGCCTTGTTTTATGTGTGTTTCTGTTTAAAAACATCTTATTTAATATATTCTTAATTCATGAACATTGAACTCTTGGCCAACAGCCCTATAACTCATGTCTGAACAAAGCTTATGTAACATAAATATTTTCTCCATAAAGAACATCACAGCCTCCTTGCACTTTAGAACACTAGAGAGCACTTCGGCACTATACATATGCAGGAGTCATTTTAGACAGTGAAATCACTATCAGAAAGCACAAAAATGCAGAAAATATGGCATTAAACAGACTACAAAAAATGACATATTTTGGGCTTCCCTGGTGGCGCAGTGGTTAAGAATCCGCCTGCCAACACAGGGGACACAGGTTCAAGCCCTGGTCCGGGAAGATCCCACATGCCGCAGAGCAACTAAGCCCATGAGCCACAACTACTGAGCCTGCGCTCTAGAGCCCATGAGCCACGGCTACTGAGCCCACGTGCTGCAACTACTGAAGCCCGTGCGCCTAGAGCCTGTGCTCCACAAGAGAAGCCACCGCAACAAGAAGCCGGCACACCACAACGAAGAGTAGCCCCCGCTCGCCACAATCAGAGAAAGCCCATGCACAGCAACAAAGACCCAATACAGCCAAAATAAATAAATAAATGTATTTTAAAAAGAAAAGGACACAGGTTTACAGTATGAAAGCTGAAACAAGGAGACACAGCATCGGCTTTTTCAGCTGGGAACACACTCTTGCTTATCAGGTGACTCAATGTCCACTCTGTGCACATTGGTGAATGACTACGAAAGCACTATGCATATTGATTTGAGGCTTACAAACAAATTTTAGCATGTAGGTGAATTCAGAAATACGGAACCTGTGAATAGTAAAAACCAACTATACACATGGCATGTCTCCAAAATCTCTAAGCTGTTTCATTGGTCTATGTGTAATAGTAGGGTTTTCTAATATGTCTTAATATGTCTTAATATCCAGAATGATAAGTGCCCCCCTTTGCTCTTCTTTTTTAAGGCTAGCTTAGCTATTCTTGTACCTTTATTATTCCACATAAATTTTAGAATAAATGTATCAAATTCTTTAAAAAATCCAACTGTAATTTTAATTGGAATTGCAACTAATTTATACATTAAGGGAAAACTGACATATTTATTAACGTGTTCCATCCAGTACGGGATACACCTCCATTTATTCAGCTTGTCTTGTCTTAGGGTTTCAAAGTTTTTGCCACAGAGATTTTGTGTATTCCTAGATATGTTAAAGATATTGTTATATTATGAATGGATCTTTTTATTATATTTTCTAGTTGGTTGTGATGGGTATAGAGAAATACTATTAATTTTGTAAGCTGATCTCATATCTGGCAATCTCTCAGAACTTTCCTTAGTTTTACATTTCTCGGTTGATTCCTATGTCATCTACAAATGACACCAGTGGTCCTTTTATACCCCGCTCTCTGTTCCCTCAGACATACCAGCCTGGGCCCCTCTGAACTTGTTTCTTTTATTCAATGCCCAGCTCAGTCAAACATTGTCTTTGACAAGTCTTACCTAATTGCCTGGCCTCATCTACAACTATCAATCAGTGCTCCTTGTTCCCCACCTAAGTTAAATGCCAAGTTAAATGTGCCAACCACATGCTTCTATACCACCTTCTACATACCTCTATTATACAACTCAGCACTTTGTATCAAAATTACTTGTGAACATATTTCTCCGCAAAAGAATGAACTCTACCATATCTTACCCATGCTTATCAGACTAGCACCAAGCATGGTACCTAATACATAATACTCACTCAATAAATGGTTGCTAAGTAAATGAATAAATTTAATAGGTCGAAGTGTTGCACTCTGCTCACTCTGCACATGGAGAGAACAGATAACTATAATCACTTATATGAGTAACTCATGATAAACAGCTTTCTTGGAGTCAACACACATTTGCCCAAAATCCCAAAAATTATACAAAATAAGAATAAAGCCCAATCATGATTCTTTTTTTTTTTTTTTTTGGCCGCACTGCGCAGCTTGTGGGATTTTAGTTCCTCAATCAGGAATCGAACTTAGGCCCTCAGCAGTGAGAACATGGAGTTCTAACCACTGGACCAACAGGGAATTCCCTTCTTTATTTTTCAGTTTAGTATTTTAAGTTATGATGTCTAAGAACTAAGCACATTCGCAGATTACAAGGAAAATATTAAATGAGCTTATAATTAATAGTACACTAATATATGCTTTTCTCCACAAATTTCTAGGAAATCTGTAATATTATAAAGACAATAAAAATAAAATTACCAGGGCTTCCCTGGTGGCGCAGTGATTGAGAGTCCGCCTGCCGATGCAGGGGACGCGGGTTCGTGCCCCGGTCCAGGAGGATCCCGCATGCCAAAGAGCGGCTGGGCCCGTGGGCCATGGCCGCTGAGCCTGCGCGTCCGGAGCCTGTACTCCGCGGCAGGAGAGGCCACAGCAGTGAGACGCCCGCGTACCGCAAAAAAATAAAATAAAATAAAATAAAACTACCAAAGATAATTTTGTCTGAAAGACAGTTTTTTATACGTTTGAGTTTTAAAAAAAGAAAAATTAAACAGGAATCTGAGATAATGCCTTCTTAAAACATCTTTTCCATAAAATTTTAAAGTTTAAATGTAAATGTAGGGAAAAGTAGAGCCAGTTTTCCATTAACATGAAATATAAACAATTTAAGCATTATTAGTCACAAAAATGAAGAGCTAAAACCAGGAATCTCAGCAACTGTACAAAGATGGCTCTAGAGTTAAACAAACACTAATAGCACCTCTAAAAGTAATATCTAACAGTTATTGAAGATGTATTATGTCAGACATTATACTAGCACTTTAGATATAAAGTAATGCTCACATCTATAAATTATAATTTAGATATAATGTAATGCTCACATTTCTAAATTAGATACTGTTAGATTATTAGGCTGTTAGATTAGCTAGTCTAAGCTCAAAGGTATTTGTTTGCCAAAGACAGAAAGCTAATAAGTGGAGAGATGGTTTATCTGATTCCACAGGCCCTCTATTAACCCCTAAACTCAAGTAAGCAAGCACCTCTATGCTGAGATTAAAGGCAAGGAAAAGGAAAATACCTTCTTCAATTATTTATCATAGTCTCCAAATTCCTGCCTTTAAAGGCTTTAAGATAGGACCTGAAAACCCTGTGAAAATATTTAATGGAAGAAGTGAATCAAAAAGGACCAGACCAGAAGAATGAGACACTGAGCAGCAAAAGGGTCAGTAAACTGAGGAGATGGGAAGTACACACTCCTAAAAGGAGGTCACAAAAGGAAAAGACGTGAAATGAAAAACACAAAATTGTAATTAATTATCATTTTTAAACACCAAAAATTGCCTGCTTCACAGTTTTACCAAATTTGTCTATGCCTCTTTGACAACATGAGAAGATATTAGTAAGTATATTCAAAAATAATACTGCAGGCAAGGAACTGCTCCCTCCTCTCTCCTTCTAAAAAGATAACCTTCCACAGTACAAATGTGGAAAATAAACAGAATGAAATTATGAACTTTTAAGCAGCAACATACTTTTAATGACATTTACGAAGTACTTTTATGGAATAATGCTTATTCCATAATGTTAAGTCCAAAAAAGACCAATGTTTAAAACTGTATAGATCGTATTTTCTAAAATTTGTAGAAGTATACAATCTGTATGTTTGATTGACAGAATAAGACAACAAATTTGGCTTAACTGCTACCCACAACTAACCAAAGCTGGCGAGAATCTGCTTTCCAGAGAGAACGTTGCTTCCTTTGAAGCTTCCTTATTAATTTCTAAATCTCATTTACAAAATAAACAAACAGCTGTTAATAAGAAAAGCAGGAATTTGAAGGCAATCTAATTTTTAAAAATAGAGTTTTAGGAGAAAATGAAAAGATAAAAGCAGTCTCCCTACTCCCTTCCCTACTCCACCCCCCCTTCCCTACTCCCTTTTCTTCTACTCCCCACCCCCACCCCAACCAATGGTACCAGAAATTATTCTCCATGAAATGCCACCCACTTTAAGCCCTGTTCAAAGGAGAATCTCCATCATGGAATGACAATGATGATCATCCTATAGCATGTGACAAATGAGAGTATAATGTGCTGGTTTAAAAAAAAAAAAAAAAGCAGAAACATTTACAGATCCATTAACTTATTTGTTAAACGAACCATTTCTTTATGAGATATGCCTACTCTGTAGCCTACGTTTTCAAAGTCCTGTAGCAGTACACTTCTAAATATACTAAAACAAAAAACAATAAAGACAATGGTAATCTAATTTTTGAATACTATGTTCTAGTTTAATTTCTACATTGCTAGATTCAAAGAACACAATAGGAAGGAAGGACATTAATATTCTTTTATGATTTTCTGATAAGAAAATATAAACTGTGTACAGTACAGTTCTGAAGGAACTGAATGGTCAGAATATAATAAATTGGCTGATTTCCACAGTGGCTGATATATTAAGCTAAATTTTGAAGCCAATGTACAAGTTTATGTCCTAAGAAAAGAATCAGTATCAAGATTTGGTAATCTTTTGGGGATGATAAAACTGTTTTGCAACTGGATAGTGGTGATGGTTGCACAACACTGTGAGTGTACTAAATACACTGAATTGTTCACTTTAAAATGGTTGATTTTTGTTTTGTCAATTTCATGTCAATTAAAAAAATATGTAAAAGCAAAACCAAAACTCAGCACAACTTTCACAATTTCCAAGCCCTTTTAAGATTCTTTCTCCTGGCATATTAGAAGACGAAAAAAACTTTTAAAAGGAAAATGTTAGCTTTCTTATGTATAACCCTATGGCCAAATAATCTTGAATGCTAACCTCGCAAAAGTATTTAATTTGATTGGTGTCTCCCACCCACCTGTTTCTTCATCTACTCTCCCTTATCTCTTGGAGGGACAGTCCCAGTCTGACTTCGCACAGTATTCATAATTCTAGAGAAATTTTCAAAAATTTCTGAGTAAAACTTTACGCATATATCTGAGTGGTACATAGTCTTAGAAAAGAAAGTGTCATAAAATCTCAAAAATCATAATTTTTACAACCATTGTTTACTTTATCTTCTTGATGAGTAAAAACCTTAAGTTACTAATTTCACCCAAACAGAGAAGCCACTTTATGTGTTCTAAGCACTTATTATTGATACAACTTCCTAATTAAAAATGTACTCTGCTTTAAGATAAAAATAAATAAATAAATAAGAGCCCATCAGTGATACAATGGCCTTACTTATTACATATTTACTCGAATAATAAGCCAACAACACAAAATTTGGGCAGCACTTTTGTAATTGAGATATTCTCACAGAGTATAAAATTAGATAAAATTTCTTCTAACTTACAGTCTCTCTCACAACATGTTAGTTTCTCATTATCTTTTCATTTGTCCATGTAACTCTATAAGACCTGAGTATTAAAACTGTGCATTGTAACTTATAAAGAAAATATTAAGAAATAAGTTAAGGATGGCAAATTGATCACACCCTTATCTTCTCTCCCTCTCAAGACTCCATTAAAATTGTACAGTTGAGCAAACAAGTCCAGCTCCTAAATGATCAGACAGCAAACACACCAAACCTGGGAGAGTGTTTATGGGAGAAACGCACCAAGATGGGAACAATAGTGGGTTCACAGTCCCCTGTTGCCTATTACATAGCTAAAAATATAAATGTTTAGCTATGTAATACAGATACTTGCTCAAAAATAAAAAATAATAATGCAGTAGAAATTGTAATGAGTTACACATGTACCTGTATTACATATATTTAAATTTTTAATTTAAAAATCAGTAAAATTCAGTTTTGAAAAAGCTGAAATTAAAAAATGAACTGGCCCACATAAATTTTCTATGACAAGTTGCTATTATACTTCCAGTTCAAAAGATTTGATTTTTCCTGAAAGGGTACCAAGTCAAATCATGATAAATCTATTTGAATGTGTCAAAGGCATTTCAAATATAATATACATCTACAGTGGAATTCTGTATCCCTCAACACTCACCCTCAACCTGCTCTCCATTCCTGAGATCACATCCATATCCCACCTCAGTGCCTTTATTCAACATTTAGGGAAGAGGCTGTTCTCTGCTTGGAGAAGGGCCACAAGGAGGACTTCTGGTGATGTGTATTCTCTTCTATTGCTAGAAACAATTCAGTACTGGCCCTAAACTTGTACTTGCCCCTTAGCAAAGGAAGAGTTGGACTCACCTTCCTTGAAAAGTACCTACTGGACACACCTTCCTTAGAAAGAAGTTTAGCAACATAATTTTTTTTCTTTTTGAATTTTATTTATTTTTTTAAACAGCAGGCTCTTATTAGTTATCCATTTTATACATTAGTGTATATATGTCAATCCCAATCTCACAATTCATCACATCACCACCACCACCCCCTTGATGTCCTTGCATTTGTTTTCTACATCTGTGTCTCAATTTCTGCCCTGCAAACCAGTTCATCTGTACCATTTTTCTAGGTTCCACATATATGTGTTAATATACGATATTTGTTTCTCTCTTTCTGACTTATTTCGTTCTGTATGAGTCTCTATATTCATCCACGTCTCTACAAATGACCCAGTTTCGTTCCTTTTTATGGATGACTAATATTCCACTGTATATATGTAGCACTTCTTCTTTGTCTATTCATCTGTCAATGGGCATTTAGATTGCTTCCATGACCTAGCTATTGTAAACAGTGCTGCGATGAACACTGGGGTGCTTACGTCTTTCTGAATTATGGTTTTCCCTGGGTATATGCCCAGTTGTGGGATTGCTGAGTCATATGATAATTCTATTTTGTTTTTTAAGGAACCTCCATACTGTTCTCCATAGTTGCTATATCAATTTACATTCCCACCAACAGTGCAAGAGGGTTCGCTTTTCTCCACACCCTCTATAGCATTTGTTGTTTGTAGATTTTCTGATGATACCCAGTCTAACTGGTGTGAGGTGATACCTCATTGTAGTTTTGATTTGCATTTCTCTAATAATTGGTGATGTTGAGCAGCTTTTCATGTCCTTCTTGGCCATCTGTATGTCTTCTTTGGAGAAATGTCTATTTAGGTCTTCTGCCCATTCTTGGATTGGGTTGTTTGTTTTTTTAATATTGAGCTGTTTATATATTTTGGAGATTAATCCTTTGTCCATTGATTCGTTTGCAAATATTTTCTCCCATTCTGAGGGCTGTCTTTTCATCTTGTTTGTAGTTTCCTTTGCTTTGCAAAAGCTTTGAAGTTTCATTAGGTCCCATTTGTTTATTTTTGTTTTTATTTCCATTAATCTAGGAAGTGGACCCAAAAAATCTGGTTGTGATTTATGTCAAAGAGTGTTCTTCCTATGTTTTCCTCTAAGAGTTTTATAGTGTCTTACATTTAGATCTCTAATCCATTTTGAGTTTATTTTTGTGCTTTGTATTAGGAATTGTTCTAATTTCATTCTTTTACATGTGGCTGTCCAGTATTCCCAGCACCACTTATTGAAGATACTGTCTTTTCTCCATTGTATATCCTTGCCTCTTTGTCATAGATTAGTTGACCATAGGTACGTGCGTTTATCTCTGGGCTTTCTATTCTGTTCCATTGATATATATGTTTTTGTGCCAGTACCATATTGTCTTGATTACTGTAGCATTATACTATAGTCTGAAGTCAGGGAGTCTGGTTCCTCCAACTCCGTTTTTTTCCCTCAAGACTGCTTTAGCTATTTGGGGTCTTTTGTGTCTCCATACAAATTTTAAGATTTTTTGTTCTAGTTCCGTAAAAAATGCCACTGGTAATTTAATAGGGATTGTATTGAATTTGTAGATTGCTTTGGGTAGTATAGTCATTTTCACAATATTGATTCTTCCAATCCAAGAACATGGTATATCTCTCCATCGATTTGTATCATCTTTAATTTCTGTCATCAGTGTCTTATAGTTTTCTGCATACAGGTCTTATGTCTACCTAGGTAGGTTTATTCCTAAGTATTTTATTCTTTTTGTTGCAATGGTAAATGGCAGTGTTTCCTTAATTTCTCTTTCAGATTTTTCATCCTTAGTGTATAGGAATGCAAGAGATTTCTGTGCATTAATTTTGTATCCTGCAACTTTACCAAATTCATTGATTAGCTCTAGTAGTTTTCTGGTGGCATCTTTAGGATTCTCTATGTATAGTATCATGTCATCTGCAAAGAGTGACAGTGTTACTTCTTCTTTTCCAATTTGTATTCCTTGTATTTCTTTTGCTTCTCTGATTGCCGTAGCTAGGACTTCCAAAACTATGTTGAATAAGAGTGGTGAGAGTGGACATCCTTGTCTTGTTGCAGATCTTAGAGGAAATGGTTTCAGTTTTTCACCACTGAGAATGATGTTCACTGTGGGTTTGTCATATATGGCCTGTATTATGTTTAGGTAACTTCCCTCTATGCCTACTTTCTGGAGGGTTTTTATCATAAATGGTGATGAATTTTGTCAAAAGCTTTTTCTGCATCTATTGAGATGATCGTAAGGTTTTTATTCTTCAATTTGTTAATATGGTGTATCACATTGATTGATATGCATATATTGAAGAATCCTTGCATCCCTGGGATCAATCCCACTTCATCATGGTGTATGATCTTTTTAACGTGTTGTTGGATTCTGTTTGCTAGTATTTTGTTGAGGATTTTTGCACCTATATTCACCAGTGATATTGGTCTGGAATTTTCTTTTTTTGTACTATCTTTATCTGGTTTTGATATCAGGGTGATGGTGGCCTCACAGAATGAGTTTGGGGGTGCTCCTTCCTCTGCAATCTTTTGGAAGAGCTTGAGAAGGATGGGTGTTAGCTCTTCTCGAAATGTTTGATAGAATTTGCCTGTGAAGCCATCTGGCCCTGGACTTTTGTTTCTTGGAAGATTTTTAATCACAGTTTCAATTTCATTATTTGTGATTGGTCTGTTCATATTTTCTATTTCTTCCAGGTTCAGTCTTGGAAGGTCATACCTTTCTAAGAATTTGTCCATTTCTTCCAGTTTGTCCATTTTATTGGCATAGAGTTGTTTGTAGTAGTCTCAGGATGCTTTGTATTTCTGTGGTGACTGTTGTAACTTCTCCTTTTTCATTCCTAATTTTATTGATTTGAGTTCTCTCCCTCTTTTTCTTGATGAGTCTGGCTAATGGTTTGTCAATTTTGTTTATCTTCTCAAAGAACCAGCTTTTAGTTTTATGGATCTTTGCTATTGTTTTCTTTGTTTCTATTTCATTTGTTTCCGCTCTGATCTTTATGATTTCTTTCCTTCTGCTAACTTTTGGTTTTGTTTGTTCTTCTTTCTCTAGTTCCTTTAGGTGTAAGGTTAGATTGTTTATTTGAGATTTTTCTTGTTTCTTGAGGTAGGCTTGTAATGCTATAAACTTCCCTCTTAGAACTGCTTTTGCTGCATCCCATAGGTTTTGGATCGTCGTGTTTTCATTGGCATTTGTCTCTATGTATTTTTTGATTTCCCCCTTGACTTCTTCAGTGATCTCTTGGTTATTTAGTAATGTATTGTTTAGCCTCCATGTGTTTGTATTTTTTACCTTTTTTTCCCGTAATTCATTTCTAATCTCATAGCATTGTGGTCAGAAAAGATGATTGATAGGATTTCAATTTTTTTAACTCTACTGAGGCTTCATTTGTGACCCAAGATGTGATCTACCCTAGAGAATGTTCCATGCACACTTGAGAAGAAAATGTAACCTGCTGTTTTTGGGTGGAATGTCCTGTAAATATCAATTAAATCTATCTGGTCTATTGTGTCATTTAAAGCTTGTGTTTCCTCATTAATTTTCTGTTTGGATGATCTGTCCATTGGTGCGAGGTGTTAAAGTCCCCCATTAGTGTTGTGTTACTGTTGATTTCCTATTTTATAGCTGTTAGCAGTTGCCTTATATATTGAGGTGCTCCTATGTTGGATGCATATATATTTATAATTGTTATATCTTCTTCTTGGATTGATCCCTTGATCATTATGTACTGTCCTTCCTTCTCCCTTGTAACATTCTTTATTTTAAAGTCTATTTTATCTGATATGAGTATTGCTACTACAGCTTTCTTTTGATTTCCATTTGCATGGAATATCTCTTTCCACCCCTCACTTTCAGTCTGTATGTGGCCCTAAGTCTGAAGTGGGTCTCTTGTAGACAGCATACATATGGGTCTTGTTTTTGTATCCATTCAGCAAGCATGTGTCTTTTGGTTGGAGCAGCTAATGCATTCACGTTTAAGGTAATTATCGATATGTATGTTTCTATGACCATTTTCTTAATTGTTTTGAGTTTGATTTTGTATGTCCTTTTCTTTTCGTGTTTCCCACTTACAGAAGTTCCTTTAACATTTGTTGTAGAGCTGGTTTAGTGGTGCTGAATTCTCTTAGCTTTTGCTTGTCTGTAAAGCTTTTGATTTCTCTGTTGAATCCGAATGAGATCCTTGCCGGCTAGAGTAATCTTGGTTGTAGCTTCTTCCCTTTCATCACTTTAAATATGTCATGCCACTCCCTTCTGGCTTGTAGAGCTTCTGCTGAGAAATCAGCTGTTAACCTTATGGGAGTTCCCTGTATGTCATTTGTCATTTTTCCCTTGCTGCTTTCAATAATTTTTCTTTTTCTTTAATTTTTGCCAATTTGATTACTATGTGTCTCGGCATGTTTCTCCTTGGGTTTATCCTGTATGGGACTCTCTGTGCCCCCTGGACTGGGGTGGCTATTTCCTTTCCCATGTTAGGGAAGTTGTCAACTATAATCTTTTCAAATATCTTCTCGGGTCCTTTCTCTCTCTCTTCTCCTTCTGGGACCCCTATAATGTGAATGTGGTTGCGTTTAATGTTGTCCCAGAGGTCTCATAGGCTGTCTTCATTTCTTTACATTCTTTTTTCTTTATTCTGTTCCACGGCAGTGAATTCCACCATTCTGTCTTCCAGGTCACTTATTTGTTCTTCTGCCTCAGTTATTCTGCTATTGATTCCTTCTAGTGTAACTTTCATTTCAGTTATTGTATTGTTCTTCTCTGTTTGTTTGTCCTTTAATTCTTCTAGGTCTTTGTTAAACATTTCTTGCATCTTCTCGATCTTTGCCTCCATTTTTTTTCTGAGGTCCTGGATCATCTTCACTGTCATTATTCTGAATTCTTTTTCTGGAAGCTTGCCTATTTCCACTTCATTTAGTTGTTTTTCTGGAGTTTCATCTTGTTCCTTCATCTGGTACATAGCCCTCTGCCTTTTCATCCTCTCTATCTTTCTGTGAATGTGGTTTTTGTTCCACAGCCTACAGGACTTCTTGCTTCTGCTGTCTGCCCTGTGCTGAATGAGGCTATCTAAGAGGCTCGTGCAAGTTTCCTGATGGAAGGGACTGGTGGTGGGTAGAGCTGGCTGTTGCTCTGGTGGGCAAAACTCAGTAAAACTTTAATCCGCTTCTCCTCTGATGGGTGGGGCTGGGTTCCCTCCCTGTTGCTTGTTTGGCCTGATGTGACCCAACACTGAGCCTACCCGGGTTCTTTGGTGGAGCTAATGGTGGACTCTGGGAGGGCTCACACCAAGGAGTACCTCCCAGAAGTTCTGCTGCTAGTGTCCTTGTCTTCACGGCGAGACAAAGCTACCCCATGCCTCTTCAGGAGACCCTCCAACACTAGCAGGTAGGTTTAGTTCAGTCTCCTGTGGGGTCACTGCTTCTTCCCCTGGGTCCCGATGCGCACACTACTTTGTGTGTGCCCTCCAAGAGTGGAGTCTCTCTTTCCCCCAGTCCTGTCAAAGTCCTGCAATCAAATCCCGCTAGCCTTCAAAGTCTGATTCTCTAGGAATTCCTCCTCCCATTGCTGGACCCCCAGGTTGGGAAGCCTGACGTGGGGCTCAGAACCTTCAATCCAGTGGGTGGACTTCTGTGGTATAAGTGTTCTCCAGTTCGTGAGTCACCCACCCAGCAGTTATGGGATTTGATTTTATTGTGATTGCGCCATTCCTACCATCTCATTGTGGCTTCTCCTTTGTCTTTGGATGTGGGGTATCTTTTCTGGTGAGTTCCAGTGTCTTCCTGTCGATGATTGTTCAGCAGTTAGTTGTGATTCCAGTGCTCTCGCAAGAGGGAGTGAGAGCACCTCCTTCTACTCCACCATCCTGAACCAATCTCAGCAACATCTTTCATTACTGGAGCATGTTGCCCACAAATACCCCATGATTAGCCCTTCCCATCACTCCAAGTGTTTTACTCCTTCCTACCATATTTACTTTTCTTCCTGAGAGCCATTCAGGAAAACACCTTCTCCATCCCATTACTTGCCATTGATGTTTTAGTAACACTTATAAGTGAACATTCTGGGAGCTCCCTCATGGCCAGAACCTAAATTTGACACTGGCCTTAAGAGATTAAAAAACAAAAGCAGAAGCCACAGTCCCTATCCTTCAGACTAAAAGTTTCCCTTTCCATGAAAAGGCTGCATCTGGACCATTAAGAAGGAGACAGATTTTCAGAAAACACTTACCCTCCACCAGGGAATTTATTTTGTCTCAGAACAACCACACTAGGATTGTTTTTATTATATCCAGCCTAAACTCTTCCAGGAGCAGTTTCAGCTCCTTCTATCATTTATGTAATACCCACTTATAGACTTGAGATCTTATTAAATAACTCTTTCCCTTTCTCTTTTTCTGGCCAGTCAATTAAACTTCCTTTAACCTTTGTTCAGATATTAATGCTACATTTTAATTAATTCAAATTAATTGTCTTTTTTAAAAAAATATTAACCTAAGAACTGTGTGAAGATGGACCACGACTATGGTCAGAATCAGTGTGCAGATGGGACTGAAACATCAACAATCATATAACGTGTGCTGAATCTGGAAGCGAGAGTTGAAGAATCTGCTGTTGCTGGGAATTCAAATCAAACAGATAAAAATTTATTGAGTGCTTACCTAGGACAAGCCTCCAGTAAGGACACATACAAAGAAACATAAGACTCAAAAACATATCTGATCCTGAAAGAGTGAATAATCTAGCAGAAGAAAATAATATGAAGGATTTTACCTATTGCATAAAGGAGAATTCACTTAATTAATCAAAACAACAAGAAGATACTTTTTATTGTTTATTATCAAAATTTAGCAGAATGATAAGAGTGTGGGCACAAGAAAGTCAAGAGTGCAGAGAAACACACACTAAGACACTTTTGGTGTGAAAACAAATTGGGAAAACATCTCTGAAGGGCAATTTGACAACAAGTACCAATACCTTTTTAAAAATACATACTTTTGACCAGAAATTGCATATCTAGGGATTTTTCCCAAATAACCAGTCTAGTATTTAAAGATGCATGTGTACAAGGAAGCAAGCAACATGGCTTGCAACCATGAATAACTACAAATAATCTAAATGTCCTACGATATGGACATTAAAGTGATGATGTAGCTGGCTAACCATATCAACATGGAAATATCTTTAAGGTAGGGTAAATGGAAAAATGTAGCTTTATTAAAAGTACGTAGTATTTCTCCAAGTAATATGTATCACTGTTTCTAAAGACAAGCAATGTCCCCCCCAAAAAAATTAAAACTTAAGTTAAAATTTAAAAAATTTAAAACAATAAATAAAGACGAGCAATGTCCCCACACATTCTAATATGAAAGGCCTAGAACAAGGCCTGGAAATGTGAATTTTCAACATGCTCCCCCATGCACACACAGATACATACATGCACACATTCACCTGGGTAATCCTGGTGCAGGTGTTCTGCAGAGGGCCCTCTGAAAAATGGTGCATTAACATATCTCAAATTTGGGAAAGAGTGTATGTGCAAAATAGAAACACGATAATATAAGAATCTACAGTCTGGAACTGATGTTGAATTAGGAAGAGCAAGAGACAAAACAATAAGAAAATGAAATATAATACATCCAGTCGGACTATCATGCAACCATTAAAACAAAAACCACGGTGACACAAACAGAGAATATGATATATTTTTAAGTTATGTTAACACCAAAAAAAGGAACCCCACAAAAATCTAGTTCAAAAATGGGCAAAGGAATCTGTGACAACACAGATGGCCCTTGAGGGCATAATGTTAAGTAATGTCTTTCTCAGACAGAGAAAGACAAATACTGTATGATATCACTAATATGTGGAATATTTTTAAAGCTGTATTCATGAAAATAGAGACTAGAATAGTTGTTACCAGGGGCTGGGGGTAGGGAAATTGGGGAGATGTTATTTAAGGGAACAAACTTGCAACTAGTAGATAAATAAGTCCTGAAGATCTAATGCACAACATAGTGACTATAGAAAACACACTGTATTACAGATTTCAAAGGGACTAGATCTTAATTTTTCCCACCATAAAAAACGAAATAATAATTACGTGATGTTACAGAGATGTAAGTTAATGCTATGATGGTAATCATATTGCAATATATAAATGTATCAAATCAACACATTGTATACCTTAAACCTACACAATGTTATATATCAATTAATTTTTTGATTTTAAAAAATAGGCATAGGACTTACATAGACATTTCTTCAAAGGAGATACACTAATGGCCCATAAGCACATGGAAATAGCTCAACATCATTAGTCATTAGGGAAACACAAATCTAACCTACAGTGAGATACCACTTCATACCTACTAAGATGCTATAGTTTTTAAAAATGGAAAGTAAGTGTTGGTTAGAATGTAGAAAAATTGGAACCCTCATACATTGCTGATGGGAGTGTAAAATGATGCAGCCACTGGAAAACAGTTTGGCAGTTCCTCAAAGAGTTAAAAATAAAAGTACCCTATGACCCCACAATTCCAATCCTAGGTATCTACCCATGAGAACTTAAAACAGATGTTCAAATGCTTGTACATGAATGCTCATAGCAGCATTATTCATAATTATAGCCAAAAAGTAGAAACAACCCAATGGTGAGTAGATAAACAAAATGCAGTATACCTATTCAATGGAATATTATTCAACCTTAAAAAGAAATGAAGTGATACTTGTACACCAATGTTGACAGCAGCGTTATTCACAACAAGCAAAAGATAGAAACAATCCAAGTATCCATCATTAGACAAATGGATAAACAAAATGTGGTGCTATACACATACAATGGAATATTATTCCGCCAAAAAAGAAAGGAAATTATGATACATGCTGCAAGATGGATAAACCTTGGAAATATTAAGTGAAATAAGCCAGATACAAAAGGATAAATATGGTATGATTCTACTTATACGAGATACCTATACAGACAGAAAGGAAAACAGAGGTTACCAGGGGCTGGAGGGAGGGAAGAATATTTAATAGGTACTGAATTTCCATTTGGAATGATGAAAAAGTTCTGGAAATGGATAGTGGTGATGGTTGTACAACACTGTAATTGTACTCAATGCCCCTCAATTGTACATTTAAAAATAGTTAAAATGGCATATTTTATGTTATGCATATTTTATCACAATTTTTAAAGGCAACACAGTAAATTATTGTCAAAACATACACACAAAAATAAAGAAATGAAGTAGTGATACATTGTATAACCACATATGAACCTTGAAAACATCATGCTAAGTGAAAACCTGGACACAAAAATCCACACATCATATGATTCCATTTATATGCAATGTACAGAGCAGGCAAACCCATAGAGGCAGAAAACAGATTAGTGATTGGCAGAGAATGGAGAGAGTGGAGAAGTGGGGAATGAGTGCTTAATGGGTACAGGGTTTCCTTCTAGAATGATGAAAATGTTCTGTAGTAGATAATGGTGATGGTTGCACATCATGAATGTACTGGAAGCCCCTGCAGTGTACACTTTAACAGTTAAAATGGTCAATTTTATGTTACATGAATCTATCTCTATAAAACAAAAGCAGAAAAACCATCAAACACACACAATTAAAACTATGCAAAGGGCTTCCCTGGTGGCGCAGTGGTTAAGAGTCTGCCTGCCAATGCAGGGGACAAGGTTTCAAGCCCTGGTCTGGGAGGATCCCACATGCCGCGGAGCAACTAGCCCCGTGAGCCACAATTACTGAGCCTGCGCATCTGGAGTCTGTGCTCTGCAACAAGAGAGGCCGCCATAGTGAGAGGCCCGCGCACCACGTTGAGGAGTGGCCCCCACTTGCCGCAGCTAGAGAAAGCCCTCGCACAGAAACGAAGAGCCAACACAGCCATAAATAAATAAATAAAATTTTTTTTTTAAAAAGGCAAAATTCCTTTAAAAAAAAAAAACTATGCAAAAACATATGTAAGTATAAGGAGAAAGACAAAGTAGAAATACAAAACAAAAAAAAGGCTTAGGTGGGTCAGGTTGAGTTTTTTCTATTTTTTCAAACTTTTTATCAACATTATTATATTGTTTTCATAATAAAAAGAGAACTATCAAGTATCAAGTACCTACTAAAAAATTAAGCACTGTACTAGGCATTTTCATGAATCATGAGTACTCTCCCACATGCTGGGTGAACAGGAAACATTTGATAGAAACATGGAAGGGAGAGCAAAGGAATCTAGTTATGGGGTGGGGGGACTGAATTCATTAGTTATGTATTGCTATTCAACAAAAACTCCCAAAACATGGCTTTAGGAGACATGTTTGTATATTTAATGTGTGAGCATAGATGAACTCCCTAAGGTCAACATTTGATTTTCCTATATAATTTAATAGCCCCAAAGAGAAATCAGACTTAATAACAGACAGCATTCTTTTATAAAGAAGCAGGACAGTGTTATAGTTATAATTCCTTAAAGTTATAAGAAAACTGGTCTGTGAGTCTAGTTGTTTCCCAGTCAATTTTAACCATAATCCAATGATCATACCTGTATTTTGATATAATTCTTAAAATTATTTTTATGATCTCTGTTTATAATTTCAGTTGTCTTTATAAATAAACCACCTGGAAACCCCAGAACCATCAATTCTATAGATAGAACCAGTCCAGGGAGTTTTATAAGGCATCAATTCAGTTCTTATAAATAAGCTGGGTATAAGATCTCATCCTTAATAAATGTATTCTGCCCTTTTGATATTTAACTGGGCAGTAGATTAAGATGTCTTTGGTAGGTCCGGATCTCTGCTGTTCCAAAATCAGTGGATACTACCTTGGAGAACTCAAGGCTGAATATCACACCGGCATCATATCCTTTAAGGAAAGAGGATTCCATCAATCTTGACTGTATTTCTTAATTGGTCATGGCATTAGAGGACTGATTAGGTAGGAAAATCCTATAAATAAGCTGCTCTAGTCCTGACTAGGATAAATCTCCAGTCTTCTTAAAACATGTATGTGTAAGCAATATAATGACCAAAAAGCTATCCACAACTAATTGCTTAGACTTCAAAAGTACAGTCATTTGCAATGTAGTAATTCCATGATAATCATTTCCATCGCTTTTCATGATGCCTGTAATTTAACAACTAAACCTTCATGAGGGTTTTGTTGCCAATAACTTAGTAATTTTTTTTGTCTAACGTGAACTAAGCCCCTTATATATGTTGTCACAAATGTACAGCTAGAGTTATTCTCCAATCAATACAGAATTAAAATCAAGAATTGTCAATGGTGGCTAAGCCTCTCAAACTCTGCAGTTGTTGCCAACTCTACTCCTTTCAAATCAAGTACAAAAACATACAAGGCAGCTAAGTTTAAATTTCCACACTCTGATCACCTCTCACTGGTTACTATGTGAGTGTGTTGTGTAGGGTACCCATAAAAATACAATCGTGTAATGGCAAGAACAGGGATTCTGAGAGACTCTGACTGGCCCAGCTTGAGTTGTGTGGTGGGTAGGATTCAAAGATAGCCCCCAAGATCCCTGCCCATCCTGTACACAGCCTATAGAATCCTCCTCACTTGAGCAGGATTTGTGATATGATGAATAGTCACCGCTGTGATTACATCATATTATATAAAACTCTACTGTAATAGACTAGAGAGCAATTCTCCTGCTGCCTTGAAGAAGCCAACTACCATGCTGTAGAGAGGGCCACATGGCAAGGTACAATGGGAAGCCTCTAGGAACTCAAAAAGGTCCTCCACTGACAGCCAACAAGTCCTGCAACCACAAGAACTGAATTCTGGTAACAAGCAGTGATCTTCGAAGAGAGCCCCAAGCCTTACATGAGACCAAAGTCCCAGTCAGCCCCTTGAAAACTGGTAAAAGACCCTGAGCAGAGGACACAGTCAACTCACGACAACACTCCTGAACCACAGAAACTGTAAGATAATAAATTCATGTTGTTTTATGCCACTAAGTTTGTGGTAATTTATTATGCAACAACAGAAAACCAATATAAGTCACATGCCCACCCCTTACCTAGAGCAGGGTGGGATACCTTGATAAACAGGCGAAGTAAGTTTGCATCCAGTGGGGAGGGGTGGTCCTCCTTAAGTGCAATTGAAGTGTCATTACCCGTTGGGAGGATGGATACTGGAAAAAAGAACAAAAATCATCCACCACAATATATTCAGCATCTGACATCTCATAGGCTTTCAACATTCAACTCACAACTCTCCCCTACCGTTGGCTCTCTCTACTGCCATATACACACTTCTAGATCTACATGCCACTGAGCCAGAGACTAACAAAGAATACATGAGGGCAACAAAATCTAGCATGAACACTAGGCTAATATAACGAATTATAGTCTTGAATCTGCACTAATTAGCTATGTGACCTTGGGCAACCACTCATGGGCCACAGTTTCCTATCTGTAAATAAAAGGATTGGAGTAGCTTTAATGTTTCTTCCAGCATTAAAATTCTGATTTATTAAAATTCTAGGGGAGGGCTTCCCTGGTGGCACAGTGGTTGAGAGAGTCTGCCTGCCGATGCAGGGGACACGGGTTTGTGCCCCAGTCCGGGAAGATCCCACATGCCGCGGAGTGGCTGGGCCCGTGAGCCACGGCCGCTGAGCCTGCGCGTCCAGAGCCTGTGCTCCGCAACGGGAGAGGCCACAACAGTGAGAGGCCTGCGTACCGCAAAAAAAAAAAAAAAAGGCAATTTGATTTTTTTAAAAGCCTACAATAACTCAAATAAGCTGAAAGTTAAATGTTAAATCTAGGCATTTCACTTTTGAAATGCTGCAAAGAAAAATTAATCACAATTGTTCTTAACAAATACACATTAACTTTGTAATATATTCTTTTCCTTTGCTGTCTTCCTTTCCCCTCACCAAAAAAAAAAAAAAAAAACCTCAGTAGAATTTCTGATTGAACTATTTTAACCATAATCAATTCCCATTACTGTCAAGCTTTTAGGCAAGTGAAGAAAATTCTTAAAAGAGGAAGGGGAAGTTAAGGAAGAGTAATAGAACTTTCCGTTAAATATTATCCTTCAACTGCACAGAAGATAGGAATTTTTAAAAGACTTCAAGATACAACTAATAAAATAGTAAGATTAAATTATAGGTTATCGCAGCACACATAGACTCTACGAGATAAAAAGAAAAAAGACAAAACTTTACTTCTTCTTGGATAGTATCCTATTGGAAAAGTGCAAGTAATGTTCATATAGATAAAATTTATGCCTGGGAATGTCAGGAATAACATTGCTCCCATATAATATTCATAGAGAAATGGAGACCACCCGTGTAGCTCTCCCAAATTAAAAACAAAAACAGAAAATTTCTAAAAGCAAAATCTCAAATTAGATAAAACTTATTCTTACAATTCCCAGGTATTTTGCTCTCCTTCCACAATTAAATGGATCTAGACACTTAGCACCTTTATTTAGTTAAGAGAAACGGTACTTAAAAGTCTCAGGAAAATTCACCCAAATATCAAGCGAGGTCACTTAACATCTGGCCTTCCCAAGGGCAAGGATTTGCCTTCCTGCCTTAATATGAAATGTAACATTATGAGAAAGATGAAGTTCCCCTGAACAGTTACAAATACTTAAAATAGTAAAAGGCCCCTACTGTTTTCTGGAAATCTTCCATCAACAAACAACTTGCTGCTCTCGGGGCGCCACGTGCTGCGGAGCTGCGCGTGCGCCCTGGTTATCACCAGCGCCAATTCTCGTGCCTCGTTCCCCGCCTCATTCTCTGAGGTGAGCGACCATAGTACAGACCTACCCGGTTCTGAGAACTTTAACGAAATAACGTAAATAAAGCACCTAGCACAGTAGCTACACTTAACAAGGGAGGAAATTAATGGCATTTAAAGGTAAAATGCAGACCTAATGCACAGAACTTTGTTCTCAAACCACCTGCAAGTCTCCCCATCACTTGAGAAAGCTTGGGAAACACTCGGGACACGATTTCTTCCAGTAGGGCTCAGCAACGAGGGAGTCATTGTGGGGAGAAGAATGAAAGATGACTGAATGAGCAGGAGCCTGCGAGAAGCGAGCCCACAGGCAGCGGTCGACTCCTCACGCCTTCACTCACACCTCCCTCTCAGAGGAGAGCTCGACGCGACCTACGCGGCAAACGCAGCCGGCGACGCAGAAACTTTCCAGGGCGCGGGCCCGGAGCACTGAGCGAGACGAATCTTTGTTTCACAGTTTTCTCGGTGACGTAGTGAGGAAGCGGGAGAGCAAAAACCAGGTCAGAGACCAGAAGCCAAGCAGGGTTGCGACTTTCGATTTTCCGAGCGCAGGGAAGGGCTTCTAAGACTCGCCTTTAAAGGCGTTTACTTAAACTACTTAAGGGAGTTTCTATTATTTCCTCGCGTTCACGGGGTAATTCCCGCAATTTGGGCAGTCAGCCTCAGCCACCTCTCTGTACACAGCAGAGCTCGCGGAAGTTGTAAGCCCCGCCCACTCGTGAGGCTGGTGCGCATGTGCTCAGTTGTTTTAACACTAAAGGATTTCCGCCTTCACGTTTTCTCCGTGGCAGCGATGGCCGAGTGGTTAAGGCGTTGGACTTGAAATCCAATGGGGTCTCCCCGCGCAGGTTCGAACCCTGCTCGCTGCGGAAAAGGAAGAAGCTTTTTTTACCCACTTCCAACAGATGCTGTCATACGATAATCCGTATTCTTCCGGCTGTATTTCCCCTATCTGCCCGCTAAATGGCCCGACTGCAGAGAAGTTAAATGTCTCAAAGAAAAGCCAGTAAATGTCAGTGCTGTAAACATACGCTGTTTACACTAGTGGGAATAGCCTTTATTCCCTTTATACTAAATAGTAACTAACGGTTTTAGAATCTTGTTCCTTGTTCACAAAATAAAAATAAAATGAAGATAAATATTGCCGGGAATTTTCAGGCTATCACAGCCAGAACAAGATATCATCTCATTAAAACTGATGGCAAGGCTAATGCGACCTCTCCTTCCATCCCAGAATCACCTTCAACGGTTCCCCCACCACATCCAAAAGTGGTGTGAAACGGGAGATAATAAAAACTTTTAAAAGTTCAACTTCTAAAGTATGATAGGTAGATCCACATGATGAAACACTGCATGTAGCCACTAAAATGATATTAATGACATGGGAAGACTTTCCCAATACATTGCTAAATGCAAAAAGTCGAACAGGTTGGAAAACAGTATATATTATGATCACATTTTTGTTAAACAATTCAGTTATATAACCGTTTATGTGGCAACAATGGCAGAAAAAAAGAGAGAGTGAATGGGGGCTGGAAAGAAAGAACCAAAATGTTAGCAGTAATTATTATCTCTGGGTGGTGGGATTTGGGGGTTTTAATTTTCTTAACAGATAGTTTCTTGCTTAACTGAGTTTTCTAAAATGTGTATATTGATCCAGTATTTTTTTTTTAGTAATAAAAGGAAATCATGAGGTTAGTCTGAGACCCTGCACATCCCCTTTCTGCTCCCTTCGCCCACTTTCACAATCTCCCTCCCACTCCATGCTTTCCAGGTGTTCTTATGGAGCTCCCTAACACCTTAAGGCTATGGATAGCTTTCTGTGGTACCTGAAGTAGATTCCATCCACACAGCCCCCATCCCATTTGAGACTTGACTGAGCATACACATTCACCACATTCACATCTTCAGTCCCTCCTCTCTGCCCAATCCCCTCCTCTTCTGCCCCCATTCAAGCCACTTATAAATGACTGTACTAGTTTCCTAGCTGATTTCCTTCCCTCTTTCAGTCAGGATCACATTCAGCAGTAATTAACAGAAAAATCTAACTCTAGTGACTTAAATACATAAGGGGTTTGTCTCAAGAAATCTGGGAATAGGCAATTCTCAGATGGAACAGGGAACAGGGCTCTTTCCAGCTTTCTGCTTGCCATTTTTAATGCATAGGCCTCATCCCCTGTTTGTTGTCTCATTGTCCTAAGATGGTTGCCAAATCTCCAGACCTCACATCAGTATTCAGCTAGAAAGGGGAGAGACAATACCCCTCAGTTTATATGTCATTTACATGCACTGTGTAACATGGCTACCACTAGCTACAAGGAATTCTAGTGAAGTAAGTGTTTTTAGCTGAGTGTATTGCTACCTAAGTTAAAATTAGAATTCCACTGTTAAGGAAAAAAGATGGATGGGTACTGAGTGGGCAACCAAATGTATCTTCCACACTCTTCTAACAGGAAAGTCAAAAGGCCTTCAAAACAAGTCCCCTGTCAACCTTCCCAGCCTTCCCTTTCTTCTCTCCCATGTCCTTTTATTAGAAGGCCTCCCAGCACTGTATGATGGCTCATGCCTTTGAACCTTGTTACATGTTCACATACAATTACCTATACGTAATCCTTCTTTTGCCTTAACACTTTCTCCCTTCCTTTGGAGAAGAGGACTGCCTATCATTTGAATTCCCTTCCTAGTTAGAGGACTGGCTCTCTTTTCGAATCTACATGTAAGACTCTAATTCATCTTTGCTCCCCCTTCCCCCATCTCCATCACAGAAGCTGAAAAAAGCCACTTATTAGCTTCCCAGACTCCCTTGGCACTAGGGAGGCAGCATGTGACCTAGGCCCAACCAATCAGATGTGCCCACCCGCAACTTTCAATCAGAGAGGTTAATGCAAAGAAGCAGGGAGGGTAAGGATCCAACCTGGTGGTGAGCAGAGGCCATAGTAGCAGCTGCAGGGATTGCTAAGGGCAGCAGCACCAGGGCTGCAATTGGGGTTTACAGTTGTTCAGCAGCGGCGACAGTAGTGTTTATACCCAACTTGCTCTGTGGCGTCATTCTGCCTTGATCTTGGGCTTTGCCTAGCCTAACTTACTCCTGTCCCATTTTCCAAAAGTGGCTTTAGCCCTCCTGGCAATTCTGTGAACTATTTAATATCCTTCCAGTAAGTATTCTGCTTAAATCAGCCCCAGTCAATTTATTTTCTTCCAAATATCAGATATAGCTTCCCTTTTCACCCCACTATCACCTGCTGGGGAAATTCATGTTCTTTCTTCCACCTTCTGAGTAAAGCATTCCTGCAATTTCCAGGGTTGACCCAGAAGCCCCATTTTTATTCTTTTATTCTTGCTACTTATTATAGCAAGGCTCACATTGATCTATTTCTGCCTGTTTGCCTCTCTTCCCGCTAAATAGTAAATTTCCTGCAAACATAAAAAGGGACCATGTCTCTTATCTTTGTACCCCTGCCTCACACAGAAAAAGTACTCAATAAATCTTTAACGAAAGAATGAATAAATACCTGAATCTGCACACAAATCCACACTCAATCCCTAGAATACCCCCAAAAAATGGGCGAGGGAGGAAGCCAACTTGCTATCCTCCTTTTGAAAGTCACTAACCTTTGCCCTTAGCATGAGTTAATTCAATATACAATATCCTCTTCTCCTTCCCTTTCCATTGCCTTCCCTTTCCTTATTTTTTCCTTGCGTTCTTTTTATTTGTCTTCTGTTCCCTTGTTTTCTAGCACTGAAAGGGCAGATTGAACCAGGAGGTAAGTGCATACAGACCTCCATCTCTCTGGTCACCCCCCATGCCCATCTCCCTGAGAGTGGTTCACTTTCACCCTGGCCGCCGTGTAACCTGAATGTCAGCTCTCTCCACGGGGAGCAAAGGAACATCCACCAAAGACTTTAGAGAGGAGATATGGAAGAGGTTCTGCAGTGCACTCCTCAGAGGACACAACCTCAACATTTCTCTTCATCCAAGTCCCCCAGCCCCTTCGCTCTCCTGTGCATCCCCTGGAGCCTGCCTTTTCCAACCCAGCTGCACATGGTGCATGACCTTGAGGATTTTCCCTCAAGACCCCAGCTTTTTCATTCTTTTAGAATACAGAGTAATCCAGCCGTGTCCCTGTGCATTGGCATCAGTGTGCCCAGCAATCAAAGAGCTACCCTTAGAAGGCAGAGGAGGTTATAAATGTGATACCAAAGTCTCCTGCCCCACCAAATATTTCTCTACCCACTTCTATTAATACAGGATTAATCCTGCAACTTCCCAATCAGGGTTCAAAAAGGTTTTCAGTGTAGATGGACCGAAGGGAATTTTTTGTAAATTGTAATCAGTTGATCTGAAGGCAAATACTGAACTCATAACCATCCCTCCCTTCCAAATCCAAGTCCTTCTCCATGTTCTTCCAGTTTGTAGCATCTCCTGCCACAGAGCAGGACACACCCACTTGGAATCATCCTGATACTTGCTATTCCTCACCTCATTTCCTATCCAACCCAAGTGCCACTGAGTTTACCCCTAAATATTCTCAGAATCCACTTTGTTCCAAATCTACCACCACCACCCAGTCTAAATCAACATCACCTCTCATGTCACACTTGTTTTAAGATAAAACTTCTTTCATAAGTAATCCTTCACATCGGCTGTTATGTCTTCACAAGCTCCCCATGCCCACCTTTGGAGGAACTGCTCCCCAGTGTGCCCATGTCCCCAAGAACATGGTCTTAGGCTCTCTCTAAATGCTAGAATGCAAACAACTAACGATGATACCTAAGTCTTAGCTCCTGCAGGGGTTAGAGTGACAGAACCTCTGACACTGGAATTTTCAGACAAAACAGATGACTTTTTTCTGTCTGAAGCACTGATGGAGAAAACTTAGAACTTTCAGCTCTTGTTCTAATGACTACTTTTCTTCCCAACCTACATGAAGGTAATCAGACAAGCTCACCCAAGCTAGTAAACTGGATGTCACAGGAAATTAGTTATTTCTTTTTCCTTCCCACTCTCTCCCACTTCTACTCATTAGTCCTAGGTCTGGGGACACTCTTTCATGGACTGGATTCTGAGGCCTAAAAGAGTGGATGGGATGGACTTAGATTTACCTTAGTTGCTTTGCCTGGTACTGGGCTGCCAGGGGAGGCATGAGTGAGCAAGGCCAGGTCTCCATTGGTATCTCTAGGCCATTCCGAAGACTCCAGTGACAGAGAACATGGCCCATGGGCTTCATGCTCTTGAAGCTTTCTGCTGCCTGAGGTCAGGGAAGGAGAAGAGTCAGGGATTGGTAAGATTCTCACTGAGGTACTGAGGTAGGGCACAGCCCCCGCCTGGTCAGTTCATCAATCCCAGGTCCCATTCCAGGGATCTCAGAGCCCTTTGTTCTTTCATATCACATTTATTCCCAAACACTTTTGGGGGATATGTTTCCCTCCCAAACATATTCATTTGAGACAAGATTCTCAGAGTATTTGTCCAGCAAGGGACTTTTAGACATATTTCACCTGACACCACATAAGATAAGTATACACAGTGTCCATCCAAAAAGTATTTATCTTCCAGATGCAAAGATACATACATCAGTGGAGAAAGACTGTCAGTGTTTTAAAATAACATGTATTAGGATGTTGGAGCACAGAAATGCCACACTTTTTGGTACACACCTCTACTACAGACATCAGCAAACATTTTCTATGAAAGGTCAGCTAGTAGATATTTCAGGCTTTGCAGGTCATGTGGTTTCTGTTGCAACTACTCAACTTTGCCTTTGTAACATGAAAGAAGCCATAAACAAATGAGTGTGGCCGAGTTCCAACAAAACTTTATTTACACAAGCAGGCAGAAGGCTGGATTTGGCCCACAGGCTGTAGTTCACCAATCCCTGTTCTACAGGACTCTTCCCAGTATAATAAAAAAAAAGTTTTTCCAAGTTATAATTGTTAAGATACAATTATTTGGGACATTGTTAAGAGGCTGGTTAACATTTTACTCGTTCTTTCCAGTTTATACGTATCTATGATATCTTACAATTTCCATTAACATAAAGATATCAAGAAAGGACATCAGTAATATATGCATGAGACAAAAGTGGGAGTGAATGCTTTCTAAGATCATTTCCTCTCAATACATCAGAATGACCCAGAACCTTCACAGCAAAGTGAATCAGTTATACATATACATATATCCACTCTTCTTTAGATTCTTTTTCTATATAGGTCATTATAGAGTATTGAGTAGAGTTCCCTGTGCTATACAGTAGGTCCTTTTTCGTTTTCTATTTTTTATATAGTAGAGTTACATGTCAATCCCAGTCTCCCAGTTTATCCCTCTCCCCTGCCCTTTCCCCTCTGGTAACCATAAGTTTGTTTTTTACATCTGTGCCAAATCCTTATTGATGACCATTAAAGTTGTTTCCAATCTTTTGATTTTACCAAAGAAAAAAGAAAAAAGTGCTTCGAAGAAAATCTTGTATATATGACATTTTCTAAAGGAGGGATCTTAATCCCAGTTATCCATTTTCATGTACAATTGAGAGAAAGCGATCAGCCCTTTGTGCAAGTAACAGGAACTGGCTTCAAGAAATCAAACAGTTCTAAAAACATAGTCTAACCTCAATAAAGCTGAAAAATAAATTTTAAAAAAAAGGTATAGTCTACGCAAATACCCTAGAAAGAAAGGGGAAGCCTCCACTCTGCTAATCTATTCCATTTCCAGGGGAAAGGAAGGGCTAGAAGTAAAAGTACTCATTTATCTTCTGACATCTCAAATGAGTCAATTCTTGGAAATTTTCCCTTCCCTTCCCCCTTCTGTCTCCCCTCTCCTCTGCTTAGCTCCATACTGTCCCCAGTAATTACTGGGCTTCCTGGAATTTTTATTAACAATTCAAGATGCTCCAAGAGTAATTTCTGTGACCACAGTCTCTGCTAACTCAGTGCTCTCTGGGGACAGTGCTCACTGCCTCTGGCTCATAAAAAGGACAACAAAGTCTGGAGTTACAAAGAATGCAGGTCTGAACCTTCCCTGCAGAATGACCATGGTTATTTGTAAGGCAAGGGAGTGATGAGAGGTCCACCAGACCCACTCTCAGCTCCTGTTTCTACTTGTAGAAACTTTCAGGGGTAAGATGGATGACTTGAGGAATTTTTTTCAGTACCTACATTAATATCATGGCACAGTCCCAACTACTTTGCAAGACTGACTTGAGGGTGGATTCACTGTAGAAACAAATTTATTTCTTAAATGATGGCAAAGAGGTTCAGAGACACTCTTACCTATTGCTTTTCCTGGTCTTGCTTTGGCCATGAAAATTTGCCAGTATATCGTTCAAATCTACTTGTGACAATTTGATTTTGCTTCTCGTTCATCCAGGCTTGAAAAATGACCACAGCTCAGGCAGATTGATGCTTCCCAGCCACTCGTTTCTAACATGTATTAATACATCAGCACCACCTTCGAGTAGTACATCTTTCTAAATTATTCTTTGTTTTTATCCCCAGTGCTTTTTAAGCTTCGTTAAAAAAATAAACCTCTAACCATTTTTCTCAAGATTGTCTCTATAAAACACCCAACCTGCCACTGACTAGGCTATATCTTCATATTTCAATTTTTTAGTTGCTCTTTTTTATTATCTGTTACTATTACTATAGCATTCTCATTGAGGGGAATATTTGGCTACTGAGGAAATAAGGAGAGGTTTTCATCTGTCAAAAACCAAAGTTCGGGCTTCCCTGGTGGCGCAGTGGTTGAGGGTCCGCCTGCCAATGCAGGGGACACGGGTTCGTGCCCCGGTCCGCGAAGATCCCACGTGCCGCGGAGAGGCTGGGCCCGTGAGCCATGGCCACTGAGCCTGCGCGTCTGAAGCCTGTGCTCTGCAACGGGAGGGGCCGCAGCAGTGAGAGGCCCGCGCACCGCAAAAAAAAAAAAAAAAAAAAAAAAAAAATTCAGCTGTGTAAATTTGAAGATCTAAGTGGCTTTCTTCAACAATTCTTGAATCAGCCAGCATCCCATCTAGTAAATAGAAAGGCTCTGAGACGTTGTACAAAAATGGAAGGTTTTTACAGGCAGAATGGGGTGGGACAAAAAGGTAATAGCAAAAGAAAAGATTGTTTCAGTCCAGGCTGACTTCTTTGCGGGGAAGGGAACGGTAGGAGTCTTTGTCACACAGGTTACCTCAGTAGGGCTGATGAGGAAATTTCAGACTGACTGTTCAAAAGGACACATTTCTGGGAGGAGTTGAAACTGCAATTAAGTCTTGCTGTTTCAGGGACAAATGACTTCATTTGGAGACTTTCTTTTTTTTTTTTTTTGCGGTACACGGGCCTCTCACTGTTGTGGCCTCTCCCGTTGCGGAGCACAGGCTCCGGACACGCAGGCTCAGCAGCCATGGCTCATGGGCCCAGCCGCTCCGCTGCACATGGGATCTTCCCGGACCGGGGCACGAACCCGTGTCCCCTGCATCGGCAGGCGGACTCTCAACCACTGCGCCATCAGGGAAGCCCAAGGGGCCTCTTTTTTTTTAACACATCTTTTCTGCTAAAGCCCACCACATAGCTATAGCATTTCCCAGTTATGACTCTTCTGCAATGTCACAGGTTCTGGTGGGTATTATATTTGAAAAAAATGATAAAAGTATCAAAATGCTTATATCTGTTCTAAAATGTAGGTTTTATTATTCAGGTATGGTGAGGACAACAGATCCGGAGATTACCACTGAAAAGATAATTTGTTATTTGCAGTGTTGACTGAAAAGAAATGCACAAGGTTGTGAATTGTTTTATTGGGGGCCAAATGAGGACTCTGGCCTGGGAGACAGCCTCTCAGAGAGCTCTGAGGTACAGCTCCAAAGAGGGCAAGGGGAATATCAATATTATATATGAGTTTAGTGAAGGGAGATATGTGTAGTCAAGCACACATCTAAGCAGAAGGTTGCTGCTAGTTATGAGGAGCAAATGTCTCCATTAATGATTTTAGTGCTTTTCTAGATATGAGAAGATGCAAGAAATTGGGCTCATAAAATCTGAAAATATCTAACTATCTGAATGCCTGTTCTGCCAGTTTTTCCCAGAGCACAGAGTGCCTCATTCCTGAACTCCTTTCAGGGTATGTTGAAACTCAGCAACTGCAGTGGCTTATGACCTAATCCTTGGAAAGGCAGATGGCAGGTGACGATTTTTAGTTGGCAACAGTTACCAAAGGGAGGAGTCATACCAAGCCATTGGGGATGGGGGTGGGGCAATGCTGGGAAGCTCTGGGTCTGTCCAGAGTAGAGGAAGCATGGGGGAAACGTGGGCTAGTCTCTACTTTGATTTCTGTGAGAAGGAGCTGGTGAGGCAGGGTAAATAGGTTTAGGATTGGCTAGTTTGAATGATTTCAGCAGGCTCCTGGGTGTATAAGGGTTGTTCCTAGTTGCCTGGTATCTGGCCCTGGAGTGATGAAGACCTGGGAATAGTGGCCCTGAGGTGGTAGGGGTGTGGGCTGAGGGTTGGTTCATTTGCATGAACTGCAGGTGAGAGGCATGCCTGCAGGTGAGATGCTTACTGTCTCCAGGAATTGGCTAGCCTGGGAGGGACAGTCTCTCCAGGGTTAGTAAGGCCCTAGATGTCAAAGCCTCAGAAATACAGAAAATAGAAGTATATAAGTATCGGTAAGTATCTCAGCAAGAAACAGAAGGCACACTCAATTTATGGCAATTCTATATGGGTTTAGTAAAAAAGACTATTTTCAAAGGTATGGAGAGGGTATAGAAAACCCACAAGGGACAGCAAAGTGGTGCAAATAAAGAATGTCCCTTGCCATCCCGTTCTACAAGGATTAAGTCAGTAGCCACTGCAGTCACTGACCTACAAGGACACCCTGAAAGGAATTCAGGACTCAGGACAGGATGAGGCACTCTGTGCTTTGGGAAAACAGGCAAAACAGGCCCTTAGACAGTTATATTTCAGGAAAAAATTTTATGAACCCGGATTCTTGCATCTTCCCATACTTAGAAAAGCACAAAAATAATTAACTGAGATATCTGTTCCCCATGACTAGCAGCAACCTTCTACTGAGATGTGTGCTGAGCTGTACCTACTCCTTAGCCAAAATCACATATATATTGGCCTCTCCCCTTACCTCTTCAGAGCAGTTCCTCAGAGCTCTCTGAGAGGTTGTCCCCCAGGCTGTAGTCCTCAGTAAGTCCCCAAGTAAAACTGAAACTCACAGTCCTCACGTTGTGCCTTTTATAAGGAGGCGGAGTGGCCACCGGAACCCAGAAGAGAGTTCTGAGGAGAGGGCTGCTCCAGAGGAGTCGTGCACGGTGATCCTGCAGGGAGAGGGCTGGACCTGCTCACTCTTCTCCCTCCCGCTACTCTCTGACTGGGCCTCCCCATTGGCCAAACGCCACTGATCAGTCTCTGCAGCTGAAAACAGGACAGAGAGTGGGTCTGAAGGGGGAAATGGAGATAGCCAGGACCCTGCCTTACATAAAACTTGGAAAACAGAAAATAAAAATAATTATTCATAACTGAGCACCTTAACACACCAACTTTATCACTTTATCTATTTCTTTCCTGTTCTATGTGTATATAGTTTAATACATAGTTGCATTTAAAATTAAATCACTGACTATTTCAAACACAGACAGATACACAGGAAATAATACAGTATTAAAAAACAAAATTCAACTGAGTAGATTTTAAAGATTTAATTGGCTTTATTGCACAATTCATGAATTGGGCAGCACCTCATCTAGCAAGTAGAAAGGAGCTCTGAGGAGCTGTACAAAATGGAAGGTTTTTATAGGCAAAGGGGGAAGGAATGAGAAGAGAGTAGATGACCTCATCTTCCTTTGGGGGATGGAAAAGGGTTATGTGGCAGATTACCTCATTCTTCCTGACCAGAGAATTCCGAACTGACTAGTTAAAACTACATTCTGGGGGGAGATTGAATCTGCAACTAGGTTAGGTATTAAGTTTCAGTTTGATGATGTAGGCTTAGCACAGGTGACTCAATTTGTGGCCTGTTGCCTCTTTTTTTAACAATCATATATAGTATATTTTATATTTTTCATTAAAATTATTTCATAAGGTTTTTGCTCTTGTCTTCATAATCATGATTTTTAATGTCTCTCTAACAAACTAAACAGTAACTGCATCAAATTTCACAAAGCAATTGTTGCACACTGAGGCTGCTTTCTTTTTTGTTTTTGCTAAACAATAATGTTAAGTAATGATGTGATGTACATCTCTGAGATATAAGCTTTTTTCCACGTTTTATGTTATTTCTTTAGGATCTACATCTCCAAGAATGAGAATATTGAGGCAAAGAATATGAACATTTTTGTGTCTCTAAATACATATTCCTAAACTGCATTGCTAAAGAGCTGTGCCAATGTATAGTGCCACCAATAATGCATAAGAGAGCTGGAATCACAAAACCCTTATATACATTGAATATTTTCACTTGCAACTTTTATTTTGCTAATTTAACAGGTAAGCACACTCCTCATTTTTATTTGATCTGTTTTTCTTTGATTACTATTACAGTTTCTATGTTTTACCATACATTTGTTTACTAGTTGTACTTGCTGCCCAATTTCTGGCTTTCTAGTGAATCAGCTACTGGTCCCTAAAACTGCTGCTGAAATTGACCCTTAGGGGAATCCCTACTGAAACAGTTGAGCGTCATGGTGAAAAGACAGCAATATCAAAGGACAGAGGCTAATGAATGTCAAGCTAAGGGTTATTGTCTTAACATCTACCTTTGGGGTAACTCTATCAGATTATAAGATTTATCCACCCCTCCCCTAGTATCCTCCTTGCCCTGTGTTCCACCATTTAAAAGAACTTTTTTTGCAAAACTAAATTCAGCCTGAATGACTGCAGTAATTAATCATGTTACTTTCTGGTTTTATTGGCAATATGATGATCCATCATCTCTCCTGGGAGATATTGGGGGTAGCTGGCCTTGACTGACTGATTCTGAGATACATGTGGGTCTATTATGGTATAGACCATCATCATAATCAATCATCATCATCTTCTCTCTTTCCTTATTTTACAGGCTATTTGAGGAAGTATCTTCCTTGACCCACCAAAATCCAGGGCAGTGAGGGGTTCTTTTTATGTCAGAGATTCTCAAACATTAGAAGAATCACCTATGACAGATCAGTAAAAACACAATCCCTTGCACCTCAATGTTGGAGATTCAGATTCAATAAATATGAGGTGAGCCCAGGAATCTACACTTTTTTAAATGATTGAGATGCAGGGGTGTCTAAGGACCACACTTTGTAAATAAAACACTGGTACAGATCCTTGGGATAGGAAGTGTATCTGTACTGAAAATAGTCAAGATAGAGGCAGAAAAGAGTCTGGAAATGGGGAGGAGGGGGAATGTAGTCCAGTAAGAGGTCCTTCTGGGTCCATTCTCCAAAAGTGTCATTGTGGAGGAAACAGTTCAAATAAGACCAGAATTGGGTGGAGAAGGTAGTCAAAGTGTGGCAACTTTTTTATATTCAAGGGATTCGGTGGTCAACAAAACAACCTGTCCCTATCCTGTTGAAGGTTACCATACAGTGACACTTAATTCATTATTAACATCATTTGGTGATATTTAATTATATTTTCAGTATTACTCCTCCCTACACCCTATTTCCTAACATGCTAAAATGTATCTCTAAGCTTCTGCATCAATCCTACCTATGACCACAAAGTTTCAGATAACCAGTGGTCCTTGGCGTGCGCGCGCGCGCGCACACACACACACACACACACACATTCCCTTTGTGAACAAAGTGTTTCTCTTCCACACAGCATTGACATCAGCATACTGGCCTGAGCAACTTTCAGAATTGCTGGATTGCTTAAGATTTCTTCTAGGTTTTATTCATGAAATGTCTGTGGTGGACAAGGATACCAGCCGACCACACTGTAGAGGTGCAGAGGCAAAGAAACAACCAGATCTGGATTCTTTTTGCAACATCACAGCAACTAACAAGTGCTTTTTTGGGGGGGTGGGGGGGGAACCCTTCTCCTACTACTAAGCCAAGGCTGCCATCTTGTGGCCATCTGAGGAATGGTGACACAAGCTTGCAGATTTTAAGAACTTTTTTTAAGGGAACCATGTGAATATATTGATGGAAGAAAAGTCTTAACACTTTCTTGTCATACCTTCCATCAATTTTTAGCTTAGATAGAACTTACTTTGGATAATTTTGAAAATAGAATAGAAAAAAATTCTACTCAGAGACGCACAGAAATTTAGAAAAGATCTTAGAAATCACCTTATAAAGAAATAGCCACACTTTTTGTAAAACTAGTTCACCAAAATGCCAAAGTCTTGACGTATCTACCACTCAGCCAAAATTGCTAGAAACCAGATTACACATTTTTCACACAGTAACTGTGCACTGTGAAATTCCCCTTTATCCTGAAATGAAACCACTCCTAAAGAAAGATCTCATTTGATACTCATTGCAGAAACCAACCTGCCTGTGTTTGAAGTGCTCTCCCTGACTCATTTTTCTTCAGGGCTTCAACAATACGTGCATATCTGCAGTTCTGATGTCTTCCGTTAAGCAAACAAACGTCCTTCTTTCCAAGCCCTTGTTAAACACCTACAGTACTGTGTCACTTTCTTGTTTCCTCTCTGAAACTAGTTGTAAGGCTTAACTCTCATCATTGAAAAGCACAAAACTTCAACCCAAAAAATATCTACCCTGGTGGCACAGTGGTTAAGAATCTGTCTGCCAATGCAGGGGACGCGGGTTTGATCCCTGGTCCGGGAAGATCCAACATGCCGCGGAGCAACTAAGCCCGTGTGCCACAACTACTGAGCCTGCGCGCCTAGAGCCCGTGCTCCGCAACAAGAGAAGCCACCGCAATGAGAAGCCCGTGCACCGCAACGAAGAGTAGCCCCTGCTCTCTGCAACTAGAGAAAGCCTGCATGTAGCAACAAAGACCCAGCGTAACCAAAAATTTAAAAAAAAAAAAAAATCTACCCTGGGCAAGCACTTTAGTTGTCCTCAGCACAGTTTTGGGCATTGTACCAAATGCACAAGCAATGTCAGAGCTCAGTGAGGTGGAAGCCCCGGTGGGGAGGGAGGCTCTCAGAGACTGACTGCCAAATAGAAAATAGAAGATCAGTCCAGTCCCTAGCAGAACTCAGAGTAAAGAGTTAAAGAGTTACATGCAAACAAATGGCTTTTTCTCTAGTTCTCTGAAAGAGAATTTTTATCAGAGATTTGTATAAGATTATCACAAATACAGTGTCGTTGTACCAAGCTACTTTTGTTGGTCTACTGTGCATGAGGTCAGGGACTCAGTGAGGGGATCCAGTGGTGAACAAGACAGATCCTGTTTCAAGAAGTTCACAATCTTGTAGTAGCGATAGACAGTAACCAATAACAAGCAGGTGATGCACGCTACAGTAGGCACAGATTGGTTCAGATGATGTAGGAGCACCTGAGCCAATGTAGGGCAAGCAAGGAAGGATTCCTGGTGTAACCCAACCCCCTCACTTTACTGAGGAGAAAATAAATCTTTTGTATTGAATGGCTTGCCCAATGTCTCTGAGTTAGAAAATGGCAGATCCAAGACCAAAAGCCACGTCTGTGACCCCAGGAAGGAACTAACAGAGGCCCAGAGGACCTTGGCTTATTCAGGAAATTCTAGGGGTCTTGTGGGGCTGTGTAGTTTTGTGCGGTGGTTTATGCCTTTGTCTAGTTTTCTTCTAATCCCACCTTCCTTACTTCTACCTCAACCTCTCCCTCTTATTTAGATTTTCAGTTCTCTGTCATTGTCCTTATTCAAAGTAACAGAATATCATGTCCAAGATGGACCTATCTGAAGATGTTTAGATTATGATGTGGCAGAAGAGGAAGCAAAGAAGAAAAGAAGAGTTTAAGTTATGTAGTTACTATTTTAACTTTTTATTATGGAGTGCATTAGTTTCCTAGGGCTGCTAAAACAAAGAACTACAAACTGGGTAACTTGACCAACAAACATTTATTGCCCCACAGTTTCGGAGGCCAGAAATCAAGGTCTTGTTAGGATCATGTTCCCTGTGAAGACTCAAGAGGAGAATCCTTCCTCGCCTCTTACTAGTCTGGCGGTAGCCATCAATCCTTGGGTTTCTTGGCATCTAACCACTCTAGTCTCTGCCTCCGCCAGTCACATGGAACTTCCCCAGTGTGTCTCCGTCCAAATTCCCCCCTTCCTGTTTTATTCTACCTTCAGTGATATATAACTGACATATAACACTATGAAAGTTTAAGGTGTACAACATGTTGATTTGATACACTTATCTGCTGCAAAATGATTACCACCACACCATTAGCTAATATTGATACCTCCATTGCCTCACATACTAGCCATTTCTTTTCTGTGGTGAGAACATTTAAGATCTACTTTTGTATACTTTCAAGTATATAATACAGTATTATTAACTATAATCACCACGCTATACCTTGGGTCCTCAGAACTTATTTGTCGTATAGCTGGAAGTTTGTACCCTTTGACCAACATTTCCCTATTTCCCCTATCCTGGTAAACCACTATTCTATTCTCTGTTCTATGATTTTTGGCTTTTGGGGATTCCATGTAAAAGTGATACCATACAGCATTTGTCTTCCTCTGATTTATTTAGCTTAGCATAATGCCCTCAAGATGCATCCATGTTGACACAAATGACAGGACTTCCTTCTTTCTCGTGGCTGAATAGTATTCCACTGTGTATATATACCACATCTACTTTATCCATTCATCTGTTGACAGACACTTAGATTGTTTCCACATCTTGGCTATTATGAATAAATAGGTAATGAACATGGGAGTGCAGATATCTCTTCAAGATCCTGTTTTCGTTTCCTTTGGATATATACCCAGAAGTGAGATTGCTAGATTATATAGCAGTTCTATTTTTAATTTTTTGAGGAACCCCATACTGTTTTCCATAGTGGCTGCACAAATTTGCATTCCATTTACAGTGCACAAGCGTTCCCTTTTCTCTGCATCTTCACCAACACGTGTTATCTCGGGGTTTTGTTTGTTTTCTGATGATACTCATTCTAAGAGGTGTAAGGGTTGGCCATCTTTATGTCTTCTTTGGAAAAATGTCTATTCTGATCATCTGACCATTTTTTAATGGGATTATTTGGTTTTCTGCTGTAGAGTTGTATGAATTTTTTATATATTTTGGATATTAACCCCTTATCAGGTATATTATTTACAAATATTTTTCACCCACTCCATAGGTTGCCTTTTAATCTTGTTGATTGTTTCTTTTGCTGTGCATAAGCTTTTAAGTTTGTTTTTGTCCCACTTACTAATATTTGCTTTTGTTGCTTGTTCTTTTGGTGTCATATTCAAAAAATTATTGCCAAGACCAATGTCAAGGAGCTTACCACCTATGTTTTCTCCTAGGAGTTTTATGGTTTCAGGTCTTATGTTTTAGTCTTTAATCCATTTTAAATTAATCGTTTAAGCAGTATAAAATACAGGTCCAACTGTATTCTGCATGTGGTTAGCTAGTTTTCCCAACACGATTTATTTCAATAGATAAGACTATCCTTTTTCTGTTGAGTATTCTTGGCTCCCTTGTCAAATATTAGTTGACTGTTTAAATTTCCCCCTTCTTATAAAAACACCAGTCATACTGGATTAGGGCCCACCCTAATAACCTCATCTTAACTTGATTACATTTGAAAAGACCCTATTTCCAAATAAGGTCACATTCAGAGGTACCAGGAGTTAGGACTTCAGCATATCTTTTTGAAAGACACAATTCAACAAATAGCATGGAGTATTTTGAATATTATATATATGCAAGCATACAGAGAATTAGAGAGTCTAATATAATGAACCCTTATGTACCTATCACCCAGGTTCAACAATAACCAATTCATAGCCAATCTTGTTTCATCTGTACCTCAATTCCCCTCACTCCTATGTAATTTTGAAGCAAATCCCAGACTTCATATCAATTCATCTATAAATATCCGATGCATCTCTAAAGATGAAGACTTTCATTTTAACATGACCACAATACCATTATTACACCTAAAAATGTCAATCATTAATATCCAGTTAGTGTTCAAATTTCCAATCATCTCATAAATTGTCTCAGGTTGGATAAGCAACAAGGTCCTACTGTACAGCACAGAAAACTATATTCAATATCCTGAGATAAGCCATAATGGAAAAGAATATAAAAAAGAACATATATATATATATGTGTATAATTGAGTCAATTTTCTATACAGCAGAAATTAACTCAACATTGTAAATCAACTATACTTCAAAAAAAATGTCTTAGGTTTCTAACACTTTGTTTAATCAGGATCCAAATAAAAACCTCAGAGTCATTGACATTTAAATGGATTAACAATCTCAGCATCTTTATTCTCCCTCTGGTTGGTTGAGCACCAGATGGTTTTGAATATGTAAAGGGCACTCTGAATTTTAAGTGGATGGAGAAAGATGTTGGCAGGAGGAAGAAGGGAGTAGAAAGACAGCAAGGGAGGGGAAAGGTGGAGGGTGAGGTTCTAGAAGCAGGTTGTAGATTCAGGGGTACAAGGCTGGGGTGAAAGGAGCCTGGGGGGTAGGAGGAAGTGGCTCAAATAGTGGCAGAGAGTGGCTAGCAGACAAACTTTTAAGAACAAGGAGGTCTAGTAAATCACTTTATATATAATACTTTACACATCAGCCACCCAGAAATTTTCTCGCTAAACACACAAAGTACTGTCAAGCCTCCAAGCTGTTTCTTCCACTAAAAATACCCTCTCCCACTTCTATCCCAGCCCTTCAACCTGGAAAACTCCTGCACATCCTTCAACACTCAGCTCAGATATCCCACATGTGTGAAGACCTCTCTGATCCCTCCCACTCAAAGTTGGCTTACTCCATTATTTACCACTCCATAAGGCTTTGGACATACCTCTACTACAACACTCCTCAAATTGCACTCTCATTATCTATGCTCATAGCTGAGTCTCCCACGAAACTGTGGGCTCTTTGAGTGGACTGGCAATGTTGATTCATCTTTGTATCCTGAGTCTCTAACACCATGCCTGGCACAAAGACAGCATTCAATAAATGCTTACTGAATGAAAGAAAAATTAAAGGAGGAGAGAGAAAAGAAAAAAGGGAAGGGAAAGCAAAGAAAAGATCAAAAGAAGAGAAGAAAGAAGAAACAGGCAAGAAAGGAGGACATACACAAGGCAAACAACTGACCTTGCAAGGCAGAACTAGACAGCTTGATTTCAAGGTCACAACATCAAGGCCAAAGGAGGCTTTCATGAATGTTTCCTTGGCTAGCACAGCATTTTTTAAATTTTGACTTAGTAATCAAAAGTTAAGAATCACATAAAAATCCAGATGTCTAGCTTCTTAAACAAAAATAGAACAATCTATCCTAGGCTGGGCTTAGCCTCCTCCATGGTAACATTGGCTGTATCTAAACATGCTTTTCTCAGATTACCACAGTCACCAGCACTCCCAGTTGTCGTCCCAGCATGGACATGGAGTATCACTGGCCACTTACCATTGCCCTCGTGCTTTTGATTCTCTTATAACTGGTCTACTTCACTCACTTACTTCGCCTGCTTGCCTCATTTAAACGTTAGAGTCTATCAACCTTGTCCCAGGTAATCTGCTTCATCTAGATGCTCTGTGGTCACAAAAAAATAATTATAGTAATAATTATTCTAGAGCTGTACTGTCCAATAGAACCTTCTGAGATGGTAGAAATGTTCTGTAATCTGCAGTGTCCAATACTGTAACCACTAGCCACATGTGACTCTTGAGCTCTTGAAATACGGCTAGTGTGACTGAAGAACTGAATTTCTAATGTTACTTCATTTTAACTAATTTAGTTTTAATTTTAATAGCCACACATGGCTAGTGGCTACTAAATTAAAGATGCAGTTCTAGGGCAGTGCTTCTCAAGATTTAACGTACATAGAAATACCTGGGGATCTTGTTAAAACACAGATTACAATTTAGCACATCCAGAGTGAGGCCCAAGATTCTGAATGTCTAACAAATTCCCAGGAGATGCTGATGATTCTGGGGTTTGGACCACACTTTGGGGAGGAAGATTCTAGAACGGTGCTGCTCAAACTTTAGCATGCATAAGAATCCCCTAGAGATTCCAGAAAGATTCCAAAACAGATTCCTGGGCCTTGCCCCGCACAGTTTCTGATTGAGTAGGTTTCGGGTGGGGTCCAATAATTTGTAACAAGAACCTGGGTGATGCTGGAGTACCATTTTAGAGAATGGGATGCTGTTGGAAAAAAATCTTTTTATTCACCCTCTGATTTTCTTTCCCAATCGTTACTATTAATAGTTAATATTTGTGTCCTTTAATAAAGGTAGTTACTATCCCATTTTACTGATGAGGAAACTGAGGCACAGGGAGATTAATGAACTTACCTAAGGTTACCCTGATGGTAATTGCTGTCTCCAGAGCCACCTTCTTAACCACACACTTCACACCATGGAAGATGTCACCATGGATGTCTGCCAGTGTACTGTCCTTGCCTTGATGCAAAGACTCCCTAATTCCTTGAATTTAAACCAGAAGAGAAGAATCAAATCCAGAGCAGTCTGCTTTTCAGTCCCAATTTTCCTGCTTTTGTTTCACATCTCATTTTACAAGGCAGGAAATGGGTTCTGAGAAGTAGAAGTAAAGGACTTGCCTGAGGCCACATAGCTAATCATTTCACTTTAAGTATTATCTGGTAAACGACCTTCACGTGGGCTTCTTCCCCTCCCCCCCCCCCCAGCAAAAAGCTTTATTGTTTCCATTTGGTCGAAGGCTTGGGAGAGGGCTGCAGGGTGTTTGAAAAGCTGTCTAGTGGTTGCAGAGAGGGGCTTCAGAGCGAAGCTCTGACACCAGAGGGACTCCTCAAAGGCCGCTGGGCTTCGGAGGCTCCTAGTGGTGCTTGAGGGTGAGCCTTTGGAAGAGATACTCGCCTAGCCCCGCCTGGAGACCAGCCACCCTGCAGAGGCTGGTCAGGTGGCTGCCATCTTCTTGATGAGTTTCACTTGCCCATCTAAGAGGCGGCTCTCCAAGAAGTCACAGAGGTGGAAGTCTGCGCGGGCAGACCATGAGTATGGTGGCTTCCATAGCGTCCTGGGTTTTACCCCATTCATCTTGAGATGGCTTCTGCACATCCTGGAAGGGCTTGCGGCAGCCGCACTAGTTTTGTATTTTCAAGAGAGGCTTGACACCTCGCGCTTGTCCTCAGCCAATTCCTGGAAAAGGTGTCCCACGCCCTCCAGAGCCCCATGGTGGAGGTGGAAATAGAAGCCCAGAGAGAGGTAGGTGTAGGAGGCACGCAGATGCATGTTGACCAGGCGGTTGACGACAGCCTCTACCTCCGCGGAATAATTCTGAAGAATATGGGCGCTCATGGTTGACAAGTAATAAAGAGTTAAGCTCAAAAAATGGTGTTGGCCAATCCCGGTGGCCGAGGATAGCTGAGGGCTGATTCTGAAGGTTGCAACTGGAAAAAAGTTTAGAGGATGGTTGGGGCCTGGAGCAAGGGGCGTCACCGGGTCGGTTCAGTCCAAACGCTGTTGAAGCAAGCGACACATCCGCGGGACCTCAGAGCCCACTGCTGGGCTTCTATTTCTAAACGTCTCTATACCACATTTCTATTGCTTTAACACAGATGGAATTCCTAAAACTGAACACTTTTAGCTAGTCGCTACTGGTGGAGACACATCACCTCCCTCCACACACTCAATCCCCAGAATCCTGTGCGTCATCAGTCCATGCGTTCCTCCGCAGCCCCGCCCCTCCAACCCGCCCCCAGTTGGCAGAAGAAAGGCGTTGGGGTGAGGCCAAAGTGAGAGAGGAGGTGGACGGGAGGAGAGAGGGAGGTCGGTGCTCCCAGTCAAGCCGGGAAGTCAGGATCTTTGACCACTAGGTTAGGGGGCGAGTCCTAGCCGCTGGGGAACTGTTGAAAACCGTGAGAACCAGCCTCGGAAACAGGACCCGGAAGAGGCCTTTCTTCCCGCCGACAGACGCTCAGCGCCCGTCAGCGGCAGCAGGGGGCGCTCCAAGCGGCCTCGTGGGCTGGAGATGAGAGCCAGAGAGAACGCTGGCGAAGGCAAGGCGGTGGCTGCCACTCATAGACCTGTTTGGGAGCCCAAATGAAGTTCTTCTGGGGCCGTGGGGAGCCCCAGAAATAACTGGTGGCACGGAAGGGAGAGCTCTGGTCTCCTGTATACAGGTAGAGACATCAAGACGTTAACCGTTTCACGTATAACCTATTTGTTTAAGCCACGTGGTCCTCAACCACATGGCACTTTAGTGTTACCTGGAGCTGTGAAAACCCAACGCCCTTGGGATTGACACAGAGGCCAATTAAATCAGAACCTCTGGGTTTGGGACCCAGTATCAGGGGTTTCATGTTCCCCAGGTGGATTCCAAGATTGAGAACACTGGTTTTGAAAAAGTGTTTTTTTTTAAATTAAATTTTAAAATCTGTTTTCCATTCTATTGTGGGTTTTAGGATGTAGCAAAAGGTACAAATTCCTCAAGAAAATGGAGTTAGTTGTGACAACAAGACAACAAGATACATGAGAAAATGCTTTGGACAACAAGATACATGAGAAAATCCTTTGGAAACTGGTAAAGGTAGGAGTTGTTGTTGTTATTATTTATTATCCCTGTTTTAGAGCCTCCCCTGATAGTCTAACAAGCTGGAAAGTATGTAAATATTGTACTATACTCCGAAAACAAATCGCCATTGTCGTCAGAGGCGGGATGCTATCAAGAATGATATCGAACTCAGCTGAATGTAAAAAAGATAATTGAGGTGTTTAAGGCTGTGCATCTAGGTATACATACTTAATTGTAATCTCTCGTTTTCTATCTCAGCCCTTTTACTTAAAAGAACAGTAAGAAAGGAAGAGTTATTAGAAAGAATGATGGGAAAATACATGTCTGCTTTCTCTGCCTTCTCTGTCGTCACTAACCCTTGACTTCTACTTCTGGACTACATACTCCTTATCAGTTTCCATGCTCTCCTGGCTCCCACCCAAGGCCCTAAACAGGCCAACTCTGGACCTGGTCCTGAGCCAAGAGCCTTTGTTCTATGAAGAGAAGATTCTTAATTTCAGCCACAGGTACAAGAAAGGGAATCAGAGAATTCAAGTGATTTGCCCTAAATCCCACCATCAGTTAGAACTGGAAAAAAACCCCAGAAAAAACAGAAAAAGATCTAGTTCTCCATAAACCTAACCTAGATTCCACTGTGAAAACATTTACTCTTGGCTGCTAATTAATAAAAGAAATCATCATAGCAAAAAACATTGGAAGAAATGAAAGAGCCAGGGTGGGAGGAGAAAGGGTGAGGATGATCTTCCTGTTACAAAATGTTCTCCCACCATGAGGGTAAGAAGACACAGGGAGCTGAGAATAATACTAGAGACACAGCCACACTGATGCATATCACAAAACCGGAAATTGAAGGAAATTGAAGCCTTTCTTTGTGAGACATTTCATCATTTTCTCAGTAATTGCATCAGTTTTGTAATTTCTTCCATCACTGACTCCCCAGTAGCCCTGGCATCTTCTCGTCTGTGATATGGACATGGCGGGTGATGGTGTTTGCCTCCAGGAAATTAAAGAACCCTCTCAATAACTGCATTAGTCATTGACACTTGCCACTGTGATTGGTCTTGTAACCACCATCAGAACTGGGCACGGAAAGGATATGAAAATTCACAAGCGGGAAAACAACCTTATCTTCCCCTGATGCAGCCTTCTCTTTACAAGAAATATCTGCAAAGTCTTTTTTGCATTTCTAATTTGCTCGTTAAAGGACATGTTTTTGACAGGCTGGTATATGTCCATGGGAGACTGGAAACTGTTTGGGATCATAGGAAATTGTGAATTCTTCCTGGGTTTTCCAGAGTTTCTCTACTGAGTTGCCCTTAACTTAAAAGAGCAAAAAATGTTTTAGAATTGTGTTTCAACATTTCGGGACACCCAGAAGACAAGAAGCCATAACACTGAAAAAACACCCTGATCTCGTCCTGTCTCTGTGGAAGGTACCAGAAGAAAAGTATACTCTGATTTTATTATTGCTTTATATCTTGGGCACTCCCTGGGATGACGGCAGTGGGGGCCAGCTGGGTAAATTTTTCCATAAGCATAGTGCTTCAAACTGAGCCACTCAACGGAGTCTATCCTAGAGTGAAAAAGACTAAAGACAAGAATCCCAATGAACGCACACTGTTTTCTGGGTTTTCCAATCCAATGCCCCTAAGATCTCTGAAACTTGCCAAATTGCATCTGTTGTGTGCTTAAGAATATGGTAATCAAATTCTAAATGTACATACATGCTCTTTGATTCATTCCAGTAAGAGGTATTTATCTTACAGGTATACTTCATATATAAGAATACTGTGTGTAAAGCTATTCACTACATTGCTATTTGTGTTTGAAAAAAAAATGCCTGTAAATAACCTGGAAAGGCTTCAATAGAAGACAAATTAAGTAAATTATGGTTCATCCACACAATGGAAAGCCATGTAGCAGATAAAAAGAACAAGGTAGCACTTCCATATTAAAAATGGAAAAGTCTCCAGTACATAGTAACTGAATAAATGGGCGATGCGCAGCAGGGTACTGTTCCCATTTGGGTAAAGAAAAGAACAGAAACACATGTACGTGTGTAAAGCACAGGATATCTATGGAAGGATAGGCAAGAAACAGTGCCTCTGAGATGGAGAACTGGAGGAAAGGGATTGAGGAGGGAGGGAGGCCACAATTCTGTTAATTGATTATCACAAAGTTTAACACATAAGAATAGTAACTAGTACACGTAGTGCTTACTATGTGCCCAGCATGTTCTAAGCACATTACGTACTTAAACTAATGCAAAGTGCTCCTTTTAAACTATAAGATATTCAGATACCTGTCTTATTAAACTAAATTATCAACTACTTGAGAGCATAAACTTGACTTAAGCATTTTTTATATCCTACACAAACACTGGTACGATATATATCACATAATAATGTTCTCAAGAAATATATGCTTCATTCATTCATTCAATATCAAATATGAGAGAAACTAATCATCTTTACCATTTAGAGCTGACTCAAGAGCTTAATCACCTTTATATAAAATTGTCTTTTCATAATCAGTTTGCTATGCCATGAAGTCAAGCCATAATCCAAAAATAAATGGCTTTGAAAATGTGCTATTACACATACATACAATTGTGGTTGTGCTGGACACACTGGGGCATTCAAACAAATTACTTAAGAAAAGTCCAGTTTTCTTCTTTCTTTTCATTCAAAGAGAAACACTATTTATCAAAGCACAGTCCCCTCCCTTTTTAAACTTTGAGTTCAGGAGAGTATTTAAGAATGAAAGGTCTACTAAGTTAGACGGGATCAAGCAAATAAAGTGCTTAGCACAAGCCTGACCCATCAGAAACCCCTATTCAAGTGACACTATTTCTCATTTCTTATGTGGAGGCTTCAAACATCATGGGAGAGGAAAGTAAACAAGAGCAAGCGCTCAGTCTTGTCAACAATTGGGAAATATGTCTGCGACAAAAGCAGAGCAGATCATGGGAGTGGGAGTGTTTTTCCCCTTGACAAGTCATTAGAAGTCATCAGTGCTGTAAATCAGACAGACTGGGGAAAAAAAGAGAAAAAAATTAAAACCTTGATTCTTAGATTGAAAAATTCACTTATTCGATCTGGCATTTATTTGAGTGCCCGCTTGGGTCAGGCAGGCCTTATGACAGGCAACTGTAGTCCTAAAGCTCATTTGATTCATTTAATGTGCTATCTCTTTTGCATTTACTTTCTATCTTTGAAATAAAATTTGCAGATATAGTAACAAATCCCATTTTACTGAAGTAGTAAAATGGTGGTAGAAAAATTCTCTAAATGTCTGGCCCTGACTTTTGGATTTGACAAAACAGCAGAACTTCAAATAATATTAAGGGGGCCTTCCCTGGTGGCGCAGTGGTTGAGAGTCCGCCTGCCAATGCAGGGGACACGAGTTTGTGTCCTGGTCTGGGAAGATCCCACATGCCGCGGAGCGGCTAGGCCTGTGAGCCATGGCCGCTGAGCCTGCGCGTCCGGAGCCTGTGCTCCGCAACGGGAGAGGCCACAACAGTGAGAAGCCCGCGTACCGCAAAAATAATAATAATAATAATAATATTAAGGGAACCAATACAGGGTTGTATTTGTTAAAAAAAAAAAAAATGGTTTCATCTATTTTATGGACTGAATTGTGTTCCCCCAAAATTCATTTATTGAAGTCCCAACTCCCAGTACCTCAGAATGTAACCTTATTTGGAGATAAGGTCTTTAAAGAGATGAAGTTAAAGGAGCCTTTTAGGGTGGGGGCCTAATCCAATGTGACTGCTGTCCTTATAAGAAGAAAGGACTTTATGAGGAAAAAGTGGCCATCTGCAAAGCAAGGAGAGAGGCCTCAAAAGAAACCAAATATGCACACACCTTGATCTTGGACTTCTAGCCTCCAGAACTATGAGAAGTATTGTTTAAGGCACCCAGTCTGTGGTATTTTGTTATGGCAGCCCAACAAACCAATACAATCTACTATGATACTCTTTCATAAAAGGAAGCACATTTTGGGGGACTTCCCTGGTGGCGAAGTGGTTAAGAATCTGCCTGCCAGTGCAGGGAACACAGGTTCGAGCCTTGGTCCAGGAAGATCCCACATGCTGTGGGGCAACTAAGCTCGTGCGCCACAACTACTGAGCCCATGTGCCACAACTACTGAAGCCTGCGCACCTAGAGCGTGTGCTCTGCAACAAGAGAAGCCACCGCAATGAGAAGCACATGCACTGCGATGAAGAGTAGCCCCTGCTCGCTGCAACTAGAGAAAGCCCACACGCAGCAATGAAGACCCGACAAAGCCAAAAATAAATAAATAAATAGTTTTTTTTTTTTAAAAAGGGACTTCCCTGGTGGTGCAGAGGTTAAGAATCTGCCTGCTAATGCAGGGGACACGAGTTCGAGCCCTGGTCCGGGAAGATCCCACATGCCGCGGAGCAACTAAGCCCGTGTGCCACAAGTACTGAGCCTATGCTCTAGAGCCCATGAGCCACAACTACTGAGCCCACAAGCCACAACTACTGAAGCCCACGTGCCTAGAGCCCGTGCTCCGCAACAAGAGAGGCCACCGCAATGAGAAGCCTGTGCACCACAACAGAGTAGCCACCGCTCACTGCAACTAAAGAAAGCCCATGCACAGCAACAAAGACCCAACACAGCCAAAAATAAATAAATAAATAATTTTTTTAAAAAAGCACATTTTAAACCACAAAGGTAGGAAGGACATAATTTTTGAATAATTTTGCTTTTTAAAGAAACTTCCTGGGACTTCACTGGTGGCGCAGTGGTTGAGAATCCGCCTGCCAGTTCAGGGGACACGAGTTCGAGCCCTGGTTCGGGAAGATCCCACATGCCGTGGAGCAACTAAGCCCATACGCCACAGCTACTGACGCCTGCACTCCTAAAGCCCGTGCTCTGCAACAAAAGAAGCCACCGCAATGAGAAGCCCGCACACCACAACAGAGTAGCCCACGCTCGCCGCAACTAGAGAAAGCCCACGCACAGCAACGAAGACCCAACGCAGCCAATAAATAAATAAATAAATAGATTTATTTTAAAAAAAAAAACTTCCTATATTTGTATTTTTTTCATTTTGCTATAGGCCAGTGAAAACTCTGTTTTGACCAAGGAACCCCTGCTCTAAAATCATCTTTCTTCTTAATTTTTCATTCACTTGTTTCCAAACAAAAAATAACCATAGACTACACATGGCAAACCTAGTAATTCCAACCTAAAAAGGATGTGTTATGTAACAGGCCCATTTTCATAGTTAGAACATAGTTTGTAAGTTTATCACCTGCTATTTAATAAATCTTGTAAAAACATTTTCTCAAATGAATAATAACCTTTTAAATTTATAATTATTAAGATTGAAGTAGAAATACTTATTCAAATTATTTTCAAAATACAGTTGAATTATAAATTCATTATGAAGTTTGGGAAAATTATTTATTTTATTCAATGGAGTTTAGACAAGTAATTTCACATTTCATTTTAAATCCAGAGTCAGAAAACATTTCTTGTACATCTAGCACTCATAAAGATCATGGTATATCAATGAAATATTTAAATATAGAGATCGATTTTTAATGGATTTCTATAAATAACATTAACAGGAAAACGCACATAATACAATCTACTCTGGATCTAAGAGCCGTAATTTACTCAAATATTGAAAGAAACTAGTCTGAAAATTTTCTTGTTTAGAAAACATATTGAGAGAACAGGATCAAGGGTGGAGGAATTAATTTGTACTCAGCAATTCACAAACATGACATTTTTAAGATTTGAACAAAGGCTGTATGTTGGCAGCGCAGGGAATGATCTCTCTCTCTCTCTCTTTGTCTCTCTCCCTCCCTCCTTCTCCCTCTCCCCCCTGTGGAGCAGGGACATTTCATATTTCATAGTTTCTGAATTTCCTCAGGAGTTCTGAAGGAGCATCCCCAGACCAGCGGAAACGAAGGTGCCAACAGTTCACATCTGAAAAACCTGTAGAAGAGAGAAGAGAATATTTTAAAATCAGAGGTAGGAAAAGTCAAGCTTATTTATAATAGTAAAACAGCTTGTTGATTAGATTTCATTGCAATAAGTGAAATGTAAGGGTAAGTCTTTGGTATGAATTAGTAATATCTTACAGAAATGGATAAGCAGACTATTGAATCCTTATGAACAGGAATTGGTTTATATGGATGAGAGGGCCTTATGTGTTTAAATGCTTATTAATAAAAAGATATTTATAGATACTTCCAGTGGTGGGAATTTTGACAATTCATCTGCAAGCAAATTAGAAACGACTTTCAAACAGCTGTCAAAAGTAGCAGGTCAATGGAAAGGATCCCTGGAAATACAAATAATTTATTCCACAGTAGTAAGATTTTTTTTTTAATTCTAATAAACAACTTTGTGGAAAATTAGAGGAAAGGTCATTTTCATTCTCTACTGGAGGAAGTGTAAACTGGCAAAACTTCTAGCAGGCAATTTGGCAATATTTATCAAACTCATTAAAATATATAAACCTTTAAGCCAATAATTCTACTTCTAGAAATGTATCCTAATGAAATAATCATGATGTGCTCAAGGACTTAACTCTAAGGATGTTTATTATGATACCATTTGTAAATGTTTAAAAAATAAAGAAATAGTCTAAATCTTCAGTAATAGAAAATTGGTTAAAAGGCTTTGATATAATCATTAACAATGTTTTAATATTTATCATCATAGAAAAATGTTCGTAACATATTGCTAAGTAACTGGTAGTTACGAAACAGTTTAGACAGCATGATCTCATTCATAAATTCATATTTACATGGGTATTTATATAAAATTTTTTTAAGTCTCTAAGTAATTACCCCTAAATGTTAACAGTAACTATTCCTGAAGAGTTGGAATAGATATGATTTTCATTTTTTATACTCTTTTTTTGTTTATCTGTATTTTCCTATTTTTCTGCGATGAACAAGTATGCCTTGTATCATTTTTTACTTTTATAATATTGCTGATGTAAAAGCAGGTTACAGAATAATATATTAAATATGCCTCCATCGATATTTGAAATATTATCTAAATATGTAGTAGGAAAAATATACACAGAATAGTTGACAGTGATTATCCCAGGAAAATAGGATCTGCACTTTCTTTAGAACTATCAGAGAAAAAAATCTAAAGAATTGCCATTTGGGGAAAAAGCAAAAAGGGAATTGTTTCTGACAACATGTAATTGAAACACACACACAAAATATGTACGGTAATATCCTTTTCATTTTAGGTATACTAACATATCTTAAAATACACCAAAATAACAGTAATACATATTTCCCTAAGTGGTAAGACTACAAGTTATTGTATTTTCTTCCTTTTGCTTGACCATATTTTCTCACATTTCTACACTAAATACATGTTATTTCTGTAGTTTGAAAAGATGTTTTCGAGTTTGGGTCCACCTAGAAGTAGACCCCAGACAAGAACTTGAATTCAAGTGGCTAACTTGGGGAGTTAGTTGATCCCAGGAGACCCTGGTAGGGAAAGGAACCAAGTTTGTAAAGACCCCTGAGAGTTATTCCACTTGAGGGGTGAAGGCGCTGGGGAATTTAGCCTCCCACTCCCATTCATTATCATCCGATGGCTACACCCAGAGCGTGTTTACTCCCTGGTACTTAACTGCCCGCTCACTGCTGCCAAGCCGGACTCACTGCCGGAGAAAGCACTCTGGTGGGAGTCGTAGGGTTGGCAATGCCCAGAGGATATGTTAGCACATCAACAGCATCTGCTACATTTGTTTTTATTTTACTCCAGGATGTTTGATTCTAGAATTGTATTCATCAGAAGGCACATTTATTGCATATTTAAATGAAAAGAAAGTAAAAGTAAGATTGTCTCGCACATGGGTTTTCAGATGCCATGCTCCTTATTTTCCTGGTTGCAATGAAGAATCAGAAAATCATGGGGACTATGTAATAGAAGCTCATCACAGAAGAGGCATCAAAAGGCAAACTTCAAAGTAAATATCAAGCACTGCTTGAGGAAATTAACAAAAATGCTGAAAAGTTATGTGGGAAGCCACTCAGGGCTTGGTAAAGCTGACATGAATAATATTTCTTAAATGCTGATGTTATAAAAATTTACAGTGCAGTCAAATGAAATTATAAATAATCAAGCAACTGTGCTTTGGCATATGAAACCCTAACTTTAAGGCACTACTCAGAACAGCCAATAATCTCTTAAACAACATTAAGAAAATACTGGTAAATGCAGCTTTCAGCAAAATTGCGTAATTCTTATTCTCCAACGACAGCTTTCAAAACAGTGATCCTCCCTCCTCTCACCCCCTCTGCTTCATTCCTCAACCACAGTAAGAGAATACATTTCACAATGTGAGGGTATCAAAACTGGCATCACAATTTGTTCTGAGTAAATTACAATATATCTACACTGTGGAATATTTGTCAGCTGTTCATTCTAATGAGTTCATTCTAAATATAAGGGTCTAAGGAGGAGTCCCATAGTAATAAAAGCTAACGTTAAAAAAGCAATGGCCAGGCTTCCCTGGTGGCACAGTGGTTGAGAGTCCGCCTGCCGATGCAGGGGACACGGGTTCGTGCCCCGGTCTGAGAAGATCCCACGTGCCACGGAGAGGCTGGGCCCGTGAGCCATGGCTGCTGAGCCTGCGCGTTCGGAGCCTGTGCTCCACAACGGGAGAGGCCACAGCAGTGAAAGGCCTACATACCGCAAAAAAAAAAAAAAAAAAAAAAGCAATGGCCATGTACCAGGTCTAAATATTTTACATATGTTATTTACTTCTCAGAAAGACCTTACAAAAAATAGAAAAAGGCTTCCCTGGTGGCACAGTGGTTAAGAATCCACCTGCCAATGCAGGGCACACGGGTTCAATTCCTGGTCCGGGAAGACCCCACATGCCTCCAAGCAACTAATCCCATGCGCCACAACTACTGAGCCTGCGCTCTAGAGCCCGTGAGCCGCAACTACTGAAGCCCGCACACCACAACTACTGAAGCCAGCATGCCTAGAGGCCGTGCTCTACAACAAGAGAAGACACCGCAATGAGAAGCCCCCGCACCGCAACCAGAGAAAGCCCACACGCAGCAACAAAGATCCAGCGCAGCCAAAAAAAAAAAAAAAGACTTTACAAGGTAGAGGTAGACACAAACATTTTAACTAATATATAGAGATAAGAAAATGCAAATACAGAGAGGTTATCTCACTTGCCCAAGGTCACGCAACTCATCAGTGGGAAAAGCTAGGCTCTGGTTCCAGAGTCTGTGCTCTTAGCTACTGTATAACAGAGAGGAATGTGCACAGTATAACCCCATTCTTTATTTGTAAAGCCCTCACAAACGAACATATGCTTATACATGCCTTTGTTAGCATAGACAAACAAAGGCTATGGAAGGAGACACACCTGGGCATCTGCATTGGTTACTTCAGGAAGTAGAAGCAGAGAAGGATGAGACTAGGGTAGACACTAAATTGTTGTCTATATGTGATTCTTTGAATTTTTAATGATAAGCTCATATTACTTTGGGGTTTTTAAATATCTAAATAACTGTTTTTGAAAAGAAAGAGAATTTTATAGAATCTTATGAAAGGGATTTAAGTGGGGCCTCAGTGTGAGAATCTGACGTGATCAACCCCCTCAACTCTGGTGAACTCAGAATAGGTCTGAATCTGAAACATATAGTCACAGGGAGGCCCGAAGGGTTCCGGAAGCCCAGATCTGAACATTCCAAGGCTAAATGGAGAAACATTCACGTGTTTGCCTGTGAATGCCTGTGGGTGGGTGTTTGTATGTGTATGTTTGCCTAAAACACTGTTTTTAGGACATTCGAGCTTCTGCTTTGATTGGTTTGTTATATTATAACCACTGCCAGTTATGCGGCTGATGCAGTCAACTGCAGGCTCTATGAAAGGATCTCTTGGGTAACCAGCAGAGGCACCTGAAGGAAGCTCTAAGAATCTTTATTCCCAACAAGTAGTGAGCATGTAAAAGTTCTCCCCAGAGAGAGTTTTGAAGTGACTGTCTCTAGAAAGACTATAGTTCACCACAAACTATCGAATTATCTTCTTTTTTGTAAGAAGTGTTCGAGAACATTCAGGAACCTTTTACTTAAAGGCTAAATTCTAGTGGGGTGTTGTATCACAACCATGAGAATCAAGAATTTGGAGGACAGTTAACGTGTGTGTACATAACACACCTGTACAAGATAAATACAGTGGGATGGCCAGATAGACAAAGAAATGATAACAATAGCTAACAATTATCCAGGGCCTGCCGTAGGCAAATCACTGTGCTAAGCATTTTGCATGGATCGTCTCATTTAATCCTCATGGTAACTTTATGAGAAGGTACCATTCTGATCTCTATTTTGTAGATGAGAAAACTGAAGTGTAGAGAAGTTAAGTAACTTTTACCCAGTAATACAGATAATAAATGGTAGAGCTAGGATATGAACCCAGGTAGTATAGCTGGGGAGCCAAGAGTTTAACCTCTGTAATACCCTGCTTCAATGGATATATACATGGGTCAGATGTCTATAAATCTACTTACAGGTAAGGTATCTTCTCAGGATAGTGCAATGCCTTAGAATGCAGACTCTGCAACCAAACTGCCTCAGTTCAGACCTCTCCCCTGCCACATACAAGCTGGATAACCTTGAGAAAATTATTCAACCTGTCTAGGCTTCAGTTTTCTCATCTATACAATGAGAATAATATTGGTACCAACCTGGGCTTCCCTGCTGGTGCAGTGGTTGGGAGTCTGCCTGCCAATGCAGGGGACATGGGTTTGATCCCTGGCCCAGGAAAATCCCACATGCCATGGAGCAACTGGGCCCGTGCGCTATGGCTACTGAGCCTGCGCCCTAGAACCTGCGTGCCACAACTGCTGAGGCCCGCACGCCTGGAGCCCGTGCTCCTCAACAAGAGAGGCCACCGCAGTGAGAGGCCCGCTCACCACAACGAAGAGTGGCCACCACTGGCCGCAACTGGAGCGGGCCCGCGCACAGTAACGAAGACCCAACACAGCCAAAAATAAAAACAAATAAATAAATTTATAATATTGGTACCAACTTCACAAACTTGTAATGAGGATTAAATAAATTAATATATGTAAAATTAATATTAAACAAGATAATAGATGTAAAGTAATATATGTAAAGAACTACACATAGTAAATTCCCAACACATGTTAGCTAGTACTGTTTTAGTAAAGCGATGACGATCCCAGAAATGTCTCAAGTTTTCCCTTGCAAGGAATGTATTAAGGAATATATCTTCTAGTTTCTGTGTCAATGCTAGGTAAGTATCTTTTAAGGTGCTAAACCAGCCCTTATATTTGGCACTACTATGTAGCTGGAAAGGTTGAGAATAAATACAATATAAAATGAGCCTTTTAATTTCACACCTTCTCTGTTCTGCAAAGCTACATGACATGACTTACCTGGAGAATCTGGATTTTGTGAGGAGAATGACTTCTCCATGGATTTGGATTCTTTTTGCTCCATTTTCTCTGTGGTTGGACCGAACTCCTCATTCTTTATCTCTTTTTGCTCATTCAGTTCCTCATTTTCAATTTTATCGGTATGAGTCTGGTCAGATTCTTCCAACATCAGATCTTTTTTACCTCTGGTAGCCCAGTGCATTGACTACATTAATTGAAAGCAGATGTATAATATAAAATCAATATTATATAGTTTCTATATTTAAAGTTCAATATGTGGTAACACCTAACCTACTAGTATAGTGCTGATTAACAAAATGTTAGACTTGACTATTAGCCAGATATTAATTAATTCAGATGTTAATCAATTAATCCTCACTGATTTGGAAAACTAATGATATAAGGAGAAATCCATATCCTGGTAGAAAGCAAAGGGACCAGCATCAGAGAGATTCCAAGAATGAGATGTTTTCTTAGAAAGTTAGGCATAAAATTACCATATGACCCAGTAATTCAATTCCTAGACACAAAAGAATTGAAAACAAGTGTTCAAAGAAAAACTTAAACTCAAGTGTTCATAGCAGCACTAGTCACAAGAGCCAAAAGGTGGAAACAATCCAAATGTCCATCAATTCGTGAATGAATAAACAAAAATGTGGCATATTCATACAATGGAATATTATTTGGCCATAAAAAAGGAGGAAAGTACTACAAAGTGGATGAACCTTGAAAACACTATGCTTAGTAAAAGAAGCCAGAAATAAAATGCACATATTGTATAATTCCAGAATAGACAAATCCATACAGATAGAAAGCAGATTAGTGATTACCAGAAGCTGGAGAGAGGGGAATAGGGAGTGATGCTAACAGGTACAGAGTTTCCTTTTGGGGTGATGAAAAAGTTCTGGAACTAGATAGTGATGATGGGTAAACAACATTGGGAAGGTACTTAATGCCACTGAAATGTACACTTTAAAATGGTTAAAATGGTAAGTTTTCTGTGTATTTTACTATCAAAAAACAGACAATTGGGCTGTGTACCTTGAGCCATGCCAGAGATTAAACCTAACTACTGTTGTAACTACTATCCCCACTCTACTATTGTGACCTTGCATCCAGCCATGATCAATGAAGAGTTGGCAAATATTAGAATTCTGGGTTATACATCTTCTCTTTAAGAAAACTCATGGCACAAAGCAGAAAGTCAATCAATATTTACTGTGAAATATTTGTCCTAATTTTAAGTGGATTCACTTAAAGTCCAGTTATCATCAAAATAATGAGAACTTTCTAAATATCTTTCCATTTTTTAATAATAATATGAATGTGTATGTGTATACTGTATGGAAGGTTTCTGGAAGGAAACACAAGAAGCTGCAATGGTGGCTTTCTGAGAGAGGGGAGTAGAACTGGAGTCTGGAATAAGGATGGACTCACTTTTTATTACATATCCTATTGTACTATTTTGATTTTTTTTAACAAAAGTGTTGTTTTATTATATTTTTTTAATTTACAATTTTAAAAAATCAGGGACCATAAATCAAGTGTTGGGCATTGCCCACTAACTTCTGGTAAAACTTTTATATTTTTAGACAAACACAATATCCAAAACACTTGAAAACACCCCCCAGAAACCTGACATCCTAGAACTGCATCCAATATACTTGGGTGGTGGTCCTTTGTCAAGTAACTTAATGGTGTAATTTTTCCAGCCTAGCTCTGGCTTCTGATGGTAGTGTCAGGAGTGAGGAAAAAATGAAAAATGGATCTTCAAAATGGAACAAAAGCACAAGACAATTACTTTTCCCCATACATCCTTTTGTACCTTTTTCACGTGTGTCCTGTATATGTATTTCCTTTGTCTTTTTTTTTTTTTTTTTTTTGGCTGCACTGTGCGGCTTGCAGAATCTTAGTTCCCTGACCAGGGATTGAACCTGGGCCACAACAGTGAAAGCACCACTCGTAACCACTGGACCGTCAGGAAACTCCCTGTGTTTCCTATTAAAATGTTTAAAATTGGATGGATGGGTAGATAAATGAAAAGACAAATAGATGAATACAGAGTAAGAAAGAGTGAGAGTTTGCTGTGTCAAGAATATTTCAAGTAGAATAATTAGCCCTGACATCAACCAAAATAATAAACATAACTGTTTCTTGAAACCTCATCTGGATATTGTGGGATGCTATTTCTGAAGCACTGCTGAACAGTAGCATACTACCTCTGTTGCTCAGAAACCCAAGAAAAACCCATAAGCCACATATTTGGGCAACTTTAAAACCCAGAATATATTATCCTCCTAATATCCAGGATATTCTTTTCCTGTGCTGCAAAAAAGAAACAGAATAAAAGCAAAGCAAAGAAACCAAACCAAATAAAACATTGATTTTTCTAAAGTCCAAGGCTTAGCGAATAAGCTCAGAAGTTGTGACATTTAAAAACTGTGCCACAAAAAAAAAAAAACTGTGCCACAAACCATGGCAGGGGCCACTGCCTCTGCTACACACGTGCCCCATGTTGCAAGGGGCATCGGGCTTTTCATCTTTAGCGCACTGAGGTCTGAACTATCTCAAAATACTGCGATTGCCAGCTTCTCCCCAGAGCACCACTTTATTTGCTAGTTTAAACAAATCAACGTAGGCAGGCGGTGGCCCATTATGTGTGTATTTGGCCAAGTTCGCTATGTGGGGTGGAGGGAGGTGGGAAGTGGGAGGTGGCGGGGAAGGGGCAGAGATCACTAGCACCTTAAAGAGCTTAGAGAGATACCACAATTTCTTACCACCTGTCTCAGGAGCCTTAACACTGTGCACACAGGCAGGAGCCAGGAGAAGTACCTCACCATGAAGAAAGGGGTACAAAGAAAGTACAAAGGGGTAAAATGCCTTCTTGGACTCTTTTAAACAAATCTGTTCATCATCGTTTTTTAAGAGAATTGGGAAATGTTAATGACATGGTGTTTATAAATAATAGCCAATATGATCACAAATAGCATGATCTCAACTAAATTAAAAGCTGGAAAGATATATTCAAATATAGATTTATAAATATATAGATAGATACATATACATAAAATATACAGACTGGCGGGCAATATAGCCTGTACGCAGCCTAAAACCTTAAGTATATTCAAGCCTTCTGCCCTAATCCAACCTGAAAACTCACTTCTTCCCACATTCAACCTATCTCTCCCCAACTGCAAAGGAGCGTCATCCTGAATCCTCTTCCGCAAAAAAAGACCCCATAAAGCAGTTACTGCCACCATTCAGTGTAACCGGTTCTCACACTAACAAATGAAGGACAGAAAACACTGGAAGGAAATGTACCAAAATACAAATGGGGTTATCTTTGCATGGCAGCATTGTGAAGTTATTTTTTCTTTTCTTTCTTTTTATTTTTTGGTGTGTTCTAAATTTTCTATGACAAGATTATACATATGTACAACTAGAGTTTAAAAATTAGATTGAGTTGTGGTTGCCAAAATATACCAATATAAGGAGGGAGCTTCTCCGTGCCAGTAATATGTGTGTTGGGGTGAGGGGTGGTGTATACAGGGTGTACACTTCACAGCCACTTGCTAAACTGTAAATGCAGGTTTTAAGCATTTTTTTCTGTAGGTTTTATATCAAAATAAAAATGTTAATTTTAAAAAGAGGCAATGGCCTCAGCTAGTGTAAAATATAATCTGCTTGGTTTGGTTTGTTGTTTTGTTTGCTTAGTTTCTTGGGTTTTTTACATGTGAGCGGAATAGAGGAGGCTGGCCAGTGGCTTCGTTTGTGGAGGGGGAAAGATACTGAGAAAGTTAGTGAAAAGAGCTGAAAACGTTAGATGTGTGTATCACAGGTCAGCTAGGTGGCCTGTATACAGTGTATCAAGAGCTGAAAACGTTAGATGTATGTATCACAGGTCAGCTAGGTGGCCTGTATACAATGTATCAACTCTTTTTTTTTTTTTTTTTTTTTTTTTTGCGGTACGCGGGCCTCTCACTGTTGTGGCCTCTCCCGTTGCGGAGCACAGGCTCAGCGGCCATGGCTCACGGGCGCAACCGCTTCGCGGCATGTGGGATCTTCCCGGACCGGGGCACGAACCCGTGTACCCTGCATCGGCAGGCGGACTCTCAACCACCGCACCACCAGGGAAGCCCTCAATTCTTGCCTCAGTACTTTTCTTTTGGAATAAAAGTGCCTACAGCCTGCCTTAGATGGGTGGTGAGGGTTAATGACTGACCTATAGTAAACACTTTGAAAGCATTTGTAGCAATTGGTACAGCGTGGGACATTTTTAACGACTTATGAGAATTTTTTCTCAGAATTTTATTTTGACTGCAACCATTTTCCCACAACCATCCTAAAGCCATATATTTTGGAGCAAGAGGGAGAGCCATTCATACCCTGGATCCCTTGGGGTAAAACCATTTAGCAAGACAATGATGATTTCTCTAAGATTCTTTGAGCTGGAAAGGTGTCTGTTTTCAAGTTATTCCAAGATCCCAAAGGCCACAGTTACTGAAGTCCTCACTTCATAGTCCCTTTTTTTAAACCAACATCACATATCTAGACTTAAATTTCCAGCATATTCACTGACCTGAATGAATTCTTAAAATATTTTTACAAATTAGACTATCAGGAGGAACTTCTAAAATGGAAAAGAAAACTTAATAGCTAGTGAAGTGACAGGGACTTGGTGTGAGGAAAAAAAAATACCAATTAGAGTTTCATCACTCTTGGATGATAGAAATGTGTCCACCCTGAAGCTATGGTTCATTTGAGGAATTCTCCCAAGGAGATTCCTGTATTATGAACCTGTGTGATGCTGCAAAAGTACATTGTGATTTGTCCTGCACTTTTAGGGCAAGAGAACATGCAGATGTGTTTTAGATAAACGTCACCTAAAATTTCACCTATAATCCTAAATTATAACCATTTTATTGTCAGAATGACCTATGTAATATACCTAATCCAAACACCCTAATGGTGATGTTTATCTACAAAAAGATGGTGATCTAATAGGTGATGAGCAATACTAGGTACGGCAATTGTTATTAGTTTCTCTAGAGTAGTGAGTGTGAAAGGATGGACAAATGAAATGCACACACACAAAAACAACAACTAAAATGTTATAGAGAGAGGTGAGGTTTTCACATGCAGAAGTCACTGTGAGGATTAGAACAGAAAGGAATGAAAGGAAGTTTCAGAAAATCTATTGAATGAGGTACAAAACACATGAAATTTGGTATAGGGGTTTCAAAGTTCACTGAGGAATAGAACAAAAGTAAGTCAGAAACGACAAGGTTGAGCCCAAAGAAGACTGCAAGGAAAAATATCACTGCTGATTTAAAATAGGAGGATATGCATCTCATCATTTTTGTACCACTAATAAAAATAAATCCTGAACCAAATGCTAGCCCAGCATAATATTTCAAGTTTGCTGACAAGACTAATGATGCAGCCAGTAAGATCTGATATGTAATTATTGTAAGACCTCAAAGAGTTCATAGTTAAGCTAAATTCTAAGCAGAAACGATGTGTTTGGAGACAGGACATTAGTGTTTAATGGAAAGACGTCTGCAATATAAATTAGAGCAGGGGCTTGGAGAAGAGTTTTTGAAAAATCCACAGCTAACTTGATATTAGCAGTTAAAGTTAAGTAATAGAGTTCAGTGGATCATCAAGCAAAATGAACTATAAATCAAAAGGCATTAAAATAACAAGGGTCACTAATTCAGTAGCAGTTACAGTGTGTAACACTCAAGAGACTAGAAATAGTTATGTAGAGGTGGCAGAACAATGTTTATTTAGTCAGTGTTAACAAGGAATTTTGGATATACACAATGTAAAAGAAAAAAATCTTATTTTTGTGTATGTGAAGCTGTCACTATTTTTTTAGAGATTCTCTCTAGTTATTTTGTGTATATATTCAACCATCTTATGGTTAGTCCTTCATAAATACTTAACCCACCTTAAACCATTTGAATATACACTGCATTCCAAAATGAGATTAAGAAAACAGTTTACATGTTATGTAGAATGGCTTTAACTACATTCTTTGAGAGTTTTTCATTGTTCTTCCCCATTACTTCAAAGACCCTCCCTCATTGTTGCAGGTTTTTTATCAGTTACAAAACAATTTGCTCAAGTCTCCTTAAAATAAAAACTATCCGGAAGGAATCTAAATGTAACCTTGAAGAGCTATAATTCAAGAGATGTGAATCACTTTATACACTAATTCTAATATGTCCCTTAAGACTTCCTTATAAGGTAACTTATGCATTCTAAGTCTCATGTTATTGAAAAATGTCCCTGTAAAAAAAAAAGCCAGAAAATAAATCATATCTAAGAATGTGAAAACTGGGCTTCCCTGGTGGCGCAGAGGTTGAGAGTCCGCCTTCCGATGCAGGGGACGCGGATTCGTGCCCCGGTCCGGGAAGATCCCGCGGAGCGGCTAGGCCCGTGCGCCGTGGCTTCTGAGCCTGCGCGTTCGGAGTCTGTGCTCCGCAGTAGGAGAGGTCACGGCAGTGAGAGGCCCGCGTACCACACACACACACAAAAAAAAGAATGTAAAAACCTTTAAAATTATATTTTCTCTACAATCTACAGAGGTCCATGGAAGAACAAAATAAATACATAACAGTAATTACAGAGATTATTTTGTATTTAGCTTTTCTAATGCCATGAAGGAAAATAACACAATGGTTTAAAAAGTCTCTCTGCATCTATCCAACAATTCTTTCACCAGAATTAATAATGGGAATAATTTACAAATAATTTACAGCTTTCTTTGATTAATTAGGTCCTTTTTTTTTTTTTTTTTCCGGTACGCGGGCCTCTCACTGTCGTGGCCTCTCCTGTTGCGGAGCGCAGGCTCCGGACGCGCAGGCTCAGCGGCCATGGCTCACGGGACCAGCCGCTCCGCGGCATGTAGGATCTTCCCGGACCGGGGCACGAACCCGTGTCCGCTGCATCGGCAGGTGGACTCCCAACCACTGCACCACCAGGGAAGCCCAGGTCCTATTTTTTATTGAATTTATTAAGCCTTGAGAAGAGAACAGGCTCATATGAACTAAAAAGATGGAGAATATGAATTTGCAATGGTTCAAGGTTCGGCAGTATTATATGAGCAACTTGAGAAGCACAGTTATCAGAATGTATAAAACAGTAAATGATAACGGGGAGCATATACATATACTGAATCAAACAGCCAAAGAGACTGACAAATGTAGTCAGAGGCTCTTCTGGCCCTGATGTACTGACTTTCCCTTCACAGGATTTTGTGGACACTGTGTTATATCTAGATACTACCAGCCTCTTGGTCTTCTCTCTCCTCTTGTCTGCTGACTCTTTAAGCTACTATGTGAGTCTAATCCAGGGGCAGCCTGAGCTTCATAAATTCAGTTAATCCCAGAGAGAAACATACCGTTTTCACCGAGTCACTCAAAGCTTCCCACTGCTGGAATGGCATCGATATCTGGCTCCTTCGCCAGTGGTCATAGCGGGCTCGACTTGCTCCATTAGTCAAAATCTCCTTTGCCTTCTGCAGTTTCTGAAAAGTCTCCACTAGAAAACAAATTTTAAAATGAGCACTACTTTCCCGGAAGAGTTATTTTTAAACTCCCATACAATCCAACTGATCTCACTGAAATATGTCTCTGTTATTTACCAGCTGTGTAACCTTGGGCCAGTTCACTTCATCAAGCTTTAGTTTCCTCATTTGTAAAGTGCATCATAAGGACAAGTGAGATTTTGTACGTAATGTACCTGGCTCACTGTTTATCCACTCCCTTTACTGAGCTCCAGTGATGTGCCAGGTGCTCTCCCAGGTGCTGATGACACAGATGTGAACAATAGACATAATCTACCTCACAGGATAGACGTTTATAAACATTGGGAAAATTACAATCTTGTCTACTAGGAAGAAAACTACCTTTTCTAGCGGTAGTGTGATAGAGGGTAATGAGCAGGCTAGAGGAACAGTGTAAATGAAGACTCTAAGGCAAAAAAAAAAAAAAAAGCATGTTTATTTAGAGGAAGTAGAGGATGCCAGTTTGGCAGGAAGACACGGGTCAGGGGAAGAACAATGAGGGGTGGGCCTGTAGAGTAGACAAGGACCCGGTCACCCAGGACCTTAGAGGTTATGCTAAGGATTCTGGTCTGTTTTTTCTTGTAAGGGCAATGGGAAGCTCCTGGGAGGTTTTAAACACAGGAAATAACATGGTAGGTGGTTGATAAATGGTAGCTGTGTCACTGATCTATTTGACCAGATGGCATATAATAGGAACTTTTCAAGACCTGTTGGAAACACTTCCAATATGTCTTCTGCTCCTCAGTGAAGTTAAAACTTTCTGTAGAGCAGGATACAAGACCAATATACAAAACTCAATTGTGTTTCTATATATTAGCAATGAACAATCTGAAAATGAAATTAAGGAAACAATTCCATTTACAATAGCGTCAAAAAAATAAAATACGGGCTTCCCTGGTGGCGCAGTGGTTGAGAATCCGCCTGCCGATGCAGGGGACACGGGTTCGTGCCTCGGTCCGGGAAGATCCCACGTGCCGCGGAGCGGCTGGGCCCATGAGCCGTGGCCGCTGAGCCTGCGCGTCCGGAGCCTGTGCTCCGCAATGGGAGAGGCCACAACAGTGAGCGGCCCGCGTACCGAAAAAAAAAAAAAAAAGATAGTAACAAGTGTCGGTGAGGATGTGGAGAAATTGGAAGCCTCATACAGGTGGGACTGTAAAACAATGTTCCTCCTTTGAACTACAGTTTGGTAGTTCCTCAAAATGTTAAACATAGAATTACCATTTGACCCAAGAATTTCAACCCTAAGTATATACTCAAGAGAACTGAAAACATATGTCCACACATATAAAAACTTGTATATGAATGCCCATAGCAGCTTTATTCATACTAGCTAAAAAGTGGAAACAACTCAAATGTCTGTCAACCAACAGGTGGATAAACAAAATGTGGTATATGCTACAACATGGATGAACCTTGAAAACATTATGCTAAATGAAAGAAGAAAGATAGTCACAAAAGGCCACTTACTGTGTGATGCCATTTATATGAAATAGTCAGAATAGACAAATCTATACAGTAATTAGATTCGTGATTGCCAGGGGCTGGGCAGGGGGAAATGGGAAGTGATTGCTAATGAATATAGAGTTTCTTTTTTGTTCACAACAATTTTATGAGGTGGATATTATTAGTATTATTCACATTTTACATAGTCTAAGGCTGAAGGAGGTTCATATAACTTTCCCCAAGTCCCTAAGCTACAAGTGATGGAGCCACAATTCAAACCCAAGCCTGCCAGGCTCCCCAACTGGGAAGGCTACACTTGACTACCTTCCTGCCCCTTCCATTTTCCTGCAATACATATGACCCTCTAATCTCCACTTTCTCCTTAATCTCCAGGGATAATAAAAATCTTCCTTGTTCATCACTAAGATCCACGTTGTACCCTTGAGAAACTCAGAGTCTAGTAAGGAAGCAGACATATAAGCAAATCATTTCAATACAGTGTGATAAAGAGAAATATAGAAGCAAGACTGGTTCTGCATGGGGAGTCAGGACATACTGTACTAGTTTTCTAAACACTTGGAGTCATTCTTGACTCTTCTCTTTCTCTTACATTTCATTTCTAATTCATTAGCAAATCCTGTTGGCTCTACTTTCAAATGTAGCCAAGACCTGACCTCTTGTCCCCGCCTCCACTGCCATCACTCTGGTCCAAGCCACCATCCTCTCTTGGCTGGATTATTATACTAGCTTCTCAACTGATCTCCCTGCCTTTGCCTCAGTCTGTGTTCTACACCGCAGTCAGAGTGATCTTTTTAAAAATAAGTCACATAGGGAATTCCCTGGCGGTCCAGTGGTTAGGACTCTACTTTCACTGCAGGGGGTGCGGTTCAATCCCTAGTCAGGGAACTAAGATCCCACAAGCTGATCCCACAAGCCTCACAGCCCAAAAAAGAAAAAAAAAAGTCACATAATGTCACTCCTCTGCTCAAAATTACTTCCATTTTGACTTCTAATTTCTCTTAGAATTAAATTGAAAATTCTTACCGTGGCTACTAGGTCTGACATGCTCTGCCTGCCCTCTGCCCCTCTCTTCCTTCTCTGACCTCAGTTTTTTTTATATTTATTTATTTATTTATTTTTGGCTGTGTCAGGTCTTAGTTGCGGCATGCGGGATCTTTCATTGCAGCACACGGGCTCTTCATTGCAGTGCTCAGGCTTCTCTCTAGTTGTGGGACATGGGCTCAGGAGTTGTGGCACTCAGGCTCTCTAGTTGTGGTGCACGGGCTCAGTGGTTGTGGCACGTGGGCTTAGTTGCCCCACAGCATGTGGGATCTTAGTTCCCCAACCAGGGATCTAACCCACGTGCCCTGCATTGGAAGGCAGATTCTTAACCACTGGACCACCAGGAAAGTCCCCTCCTATTTCTCCTATTTTTCCCATCTCCCTTGCTACAGCCATAGTAGGTTCCCTGATGTTCCTTGAGTACACCAGGCACACTCCAGCCCCAGGACTTGGCACTTGCTGTCCTTTCTACCGAGAAGACTTTCACCCCAAGCACTCACATGACTTACTTCCTCCAGATGTCAGGTCAGATGTTGTCTTGTCGATGGAGTTTTCTCTGAGCATGCTACATAAAATAACTGCCCACTCCATCAGCCCCATTCCTTTATCTCCGTTGCCCTGCTTTACTTTTCTTCATAGTACCCCCTGACATTATATATAGTTATTTGTTTATGATCTATCTCCTCCATGAGAATACAAACCCCATGAAGGCAGAGACTTTGTTTTGTTTCTGCTGCATCCCTTGTACTAGAGCAGTGTCGTAGGTGCTCAAAAAGTATTTGTTCAATGAATGAATGAGTGAATGCTTCCAATTTGGATGTGAATATAAAGATATTCATATAATGCTATTCCCTGAGCTCTAAGCACCAAAGAAATGACACATGCCCTTAAAACATTTTGTGAATTAGGCACGTTTTAATAGTATAACTGGGAAAAATAATTAAAATTATCCTGATGGTGCTTAAAAATACCTCACGGGAAGTAGTCAATATCCTCTGGTACAGAAGATGTTAGGGCAAATGTACACTCAATACTGATGGTACCACCATACCAATTGTGAAACTACTGAAATACTTCTGTACCTCAGTTGGTACAGAGCTGCTGTTCCTGAGCTTTAATCCCCCAAACACCACCACTTCAAGTGTTCCTCCAGCAGCCAGAGGAACTGCCAACCATGGCAGGGCACCTCCAGGACCCTGTCCAAAGCTGGGCAGCACAGGTACGTAATAGGTCATTGAATATTTAATATCACTGCTGGAGGTAGTAGCAATTAATAGATTAAAGGGAAGACCCTAAAGATGGGGTTATTAAAAGCTAAGGAAGGGGCTTCCCTGGTGGCGCAGTGGTTGAGAGTCCACGTGCCGATTCAGGGGTCACAGGTTCGTGCCCCGGTCCGGGAAGATCCCACATGCCGCGGAGCGGCCGGAGCCTGTGCTCCGCAACGGGAGAGGCCACAGCAGTGAGAGGCCTGCGTACCGCAAAAAAAACAAAAAAAAAAAAGCTGAGGAAAACAAACACATAAAAAACATCTTGCAATAGCTGCTAGCTCCAGTGAGTAAAATCCTTCCTGTTGCTGACGACAGTGTAAATGTCCCGATGTATAAATGACGTGTCACTTTTTCTAACGGGATAAAAAGCTCATTAAATTATCACCATGGATGCACATGCCAGTTACTACTAGAGCAGAGGCTGTAAAGGTTTACATTTTTATCTATGATTTACCTTCTGTTTGCACATTATTGTTGGCCTCATTTTCCAGAGTTTCCGGAATGAAAGAATTATTCTAATATCAATCCCTCAACAGCAGTTGATAAGCAGAAAGCAAAAGAGACCTTACCTTTCCTGTTAGGTGGCCTTTTCCTTGTTCCATACCCTTCACCACATTTAATAAAAGTGAGTTTGGATTTATATTTGTCCTTTAATATATCCACTAATCAAATGAATCATACAAGATAAACATATACCAGTTCTGGGAAGAGAGATCTCATTTTATAAGCTTATACAAGCAAATGATGATGGAACCTTTAAGAGACATTCTGATTTAACTCCTAGGTCTACTTTGAAAATACGAGATTCTTTTAATTCATATTTCATAGTATAATTTGTATTATTATTATTATAGCCACAATTTAAATGTAGACCACTTACAATTACTTGAGAAATAATAATAATAATATGATATCAGGACATGCTTTGAAAACAATCTGGAGGAAAATACACCAACTGTTAATAGTGGTTCTCTAGCAAAAAGAGATAAGAGCAGACTTTCACTTTCAACATTATTTAACACTGTATGTTATTTTTATTCCAAGGGGGAAAAAGCAATAAAGAGATTTTAAAGTACAAAAACATTGAAATATTTCAGTCAGTAAGAGACAAAGGTTCCCCTTCTTCACATATTCAAATGTCTTTGAAGCCTGCAAATCAATAACAAAAATACCATTTCACGGGTCCTTAATTTAGTTTGAAATCCCTTTCTTCAGGCTCAAAGAGAAGTTAATAAAGCATTGGCCTGAAACCATTACTGTTATGTGCACATAGGACTGGCATGAGTACCAGCCAGAGGCTTTTGATCTCAGTGACACAATTTCTATAGCACAACCAGTCCTGCCTCCATCACCCACAACTGCAGAGCAAAGATCTCTAAAAGCCTTAGATTTAGATTTTTTTTTAATGAGAGTGAGAACGATCTAATGTTTACTTACAAAGAGAAAACTATCCCATTTTGTTAAATTTTTATCTTGGAATGCTGCATAAAAACAAGGAAAGAAAGTCCACTGACTCATAATTGCCAACATTCATTGAGTTCTTCCTACATGCAAGATACATCATTTAATCCTCACAGCAAACACATGAAGTAATCATATGCTATTAGTCTACCCATTCTACCTAGGAGTATGTTGAGGCTCAAAGAGGTTGCCCAAAATCAACTAGCTCATAAGTGGGAGCTAGGAGCAATCCAGACAGACAAACCTGTGTTCATATCTACTACTCCGTCATGCTACCAAATCAGTCATTTCAGTGGCAGCGGTTGAGACTACATTTAGCAAACCAAAAAAGTGTATATACAAGTTTAATTTCTTCTACCTGCAGTTGTTCTAAAGGCTTAGCCTTTCACCTTAATGAAATATGTTTCAAAATCTGTCCAATATATTCTGGATTTCAGTCAAGCTAAAATCAGCATCAGGGTGAATTTTTGTTTCACATTTTAAAATATTTTTATCAGTAACCTTAACCCTTCTCCAAGTGTGTAAAGAACCACTTAAACTTTCAGAAAGCCATATTAATCCAAATTAAGGAAATGGATGCTTAAACAGATTTCAAAGCAATTTCTACCCAAAGGTTGAATCATCTATCTACTGCAAGCCTTACAAGGGAAGATATTGATGTCTGTGTACCTTTTCATTTTAAACAATATTTACACAGTCCAGTGTTTCTCTGAACAAGAAGCCTTGTGGTAGCCCGTACATGAAAACTCCCAACACTATGGCAACTAGAATGGCAATGATTGCACAATGATTCATCATGCACCCTGAATAGAAATTGTTTGCTGGGGACAGAAAAACAACTCAAAGCCATGCTTTACTGGAGAGGAACCCAGTTAAAGAATAATCTGTAGTGGTGGGTTTTTTAAGTGTTTATCAAATTTTTATACTTTTATGCTAGGACATCTATCTTAATATTAACTCTAGTTTAGAGAGGTAATTCATATGTCTCCTACAGAAATGTTCACAAATTCATTCTTTCACTCATTCAAGAAATTATGTGCACAAAGTAGCTGTCCTCCACTGCAGGTGCTGTGCTCGGTGCAAGGCATACCACTTTGAAGGAGATAAGCAGGAAGCCAGGCTCACTGAGCTTCCAGTATGACTAATAAGCAAATTGTCAACAAGAGGACAATATACACAGCTGGCCACCTGACGTATACGCAGGGTGCTCTGGGTAGCTGGGGCACACATAAATCCCAGAGGAAGTGATGGCTAGGCTGAGACCTGACTCAGGAGCATGACCCAACCAATCAAAAGCAGGGCAGGGGGCTTTCCTGGTGGCGCAGTGCTTGAGAGTCCGTCTGCCGATGCAGGGGACACGGGTTCGTGCCCCGGTCCGGGAAGATCCCACGTGCCGCGGAGCGGCTGGGCCCGTGAGCCATGGCCGCTGAGCCTGCGCGTCCGGAGCCCGCAACGGGAGAGGCCACAACAGTGAGAGGCCCGCGTACCACAAAAAAAAAAAAAAAGAAAGAAAGAAAGACGGGGATCCGATATGAGTTAAAAGCATAGTAGGAACATTTAAATAAACCATTCGCCCATTCGTTTCCCTCCATTTAAAAAAGCAGGGCAGGGAGGTGGGCAGGCCTCAGGGATGTTCCAGGCAGAGAAAGCAATAGGTATAAAGGTCTAAAGAGTGGAGAGCAGGGCACATCAAGGAACCAAGGTAGTTGTGAGTGGCTGAAACATGGGGTTGTAAGCATGGTGGTGGAGAGAAAATGAGGATAGAGAGATAAGTGGGGGGAGCACAGCATGAAGGGGCTTGTACCTAAAGGCCCCGCAATGGCAAAGAATGAGCTATCGCTACACGCACAATACGGGTAAATATCACAGACGTAAGGTAAAGCGAAAGAAGCTACATGCAAAAGAATACATACTGTATGATTCCATTTACATGAAATTCAAAACTAGGCAAAACTAATCAATGATGATAAGATCCAAAAATGGGAGAGGGTGCTGACACTGAACAGGATATGACTGAACAGGACATGGACTTTCCCTGGGGTGGTGGAAGTGTTCTACATCTTCATCTGGGCAGTGGTTAAACTGGTTATATGTGGACAAAAATTTATCAGGTTTACACTTATGATTTGTTCACATTGCCTTAATGAAAAAGGGGAGGGACTTCCCTGGTGGCCCAGTGATTAGGATTCTATGCTTCCACTGCAGGGGGCCTGGCTTCAATCCTTGGTCAGGGAACTAATATCCTGAAAGCCATGTGTCGTGGCCAAGAAAAAGGAGGAGGGTCAAATGAGCAGAAATAATAGTTAAGTATCTAACAAAAGATGACTTCATACATTGGAAAATGACTTGTGTATACAAATCAAAGGGATCAGTGATTTCTATAGAAAATTAAGAGATTTACGATAAGGTAAAAAATTTTTTTAATGAAGAGGGGTTGGGTCTTACCATTTGTGAAATATGGAGTTATAGACAGGTCTTAATCATAATATTTTCCTTATAGAAAAATCACATGTATACACATACTATACACATACCTATAGTATACACATATAGTAAACATAGTCATCAAATTTAAGATCGTATTACCTACCCTGAGGGTAAAATCAGGGTAGGAATACACAAGAGATTTCAACTGCACTGGTAAAGTTTTAAGCTGTGTGATACACACATGGGCATTTGTTATAGTATTCTTTGTACTGTTTTATACATATTAAATCTTTCATTTCTTACCATAACTAGAAAGAAAGACCACTATTTGCAGTGTGAAGCAATTAAAGGAGTCCTGTAAGGATTCAGGCATGAAATGATAGTGGCTTACCTACCGCAGTGGCTCTGAGGATGGAGGGAAGAGGACCTATGGGAGAGAGATGCGGAAGGCAAATCACCAGCATTTGGTAGTCAATCAGATGTAGATGTGAGGCAGAGGAAGGAGACAGGTTTTTGCCTGACCAACTGAATGAATGGTGGTGCCATTTATTGAGATGGGGAAACATAGAAAAATGAGCATGATTTTAAGAGGTGAGAGGAGGATGAATAACAAGTCCAGTTTTTCACAGAGTGACTTTGAATTGTCTCCAAAAGGAGATTTCCAAGAAGCAGGTAAAGCTACAGTCTGAAACTGAGGAATGAGAACTGAGTTAAGGATAGATTGGAGAGCCATCAACAAGTAGCTGATGATTGAAACCACAGACTTGGACAAAACTCCAGAGAAAAAATGGGGAGTAAACCCAGAAGAGAGTTTAGAAGGGAACCTTAGGACAGAAGGGAAGGAAGTCACAAAGGAGACAGAAAGAGCAGCCCAAGAAGTAGCAGGAAAAGCATAAGGGCGTACGTATCCTGGTAGCTAAGAAAAAGGAGTGTCAGGAAGGTGAGCATGGGGCTTCCCTAGTGGCGCAGTGGTTGGGAGTCCGCCTGCCGATGCAGGGGACACGGGTTTGTGCCCCGGTCCAGGAAGATCCCACATGCCGCGGAGCAGCTGGGCCCGTGAGCCATGGCCGCTGAGCCTGCACATCCGGAGCCTGTGCTCCGCAACGGGAGAGGCCACAACAGTGAGAGGCCTGCGTACCGCAAAAAAAAGAAGGTGATCATGGTCAATAGTGCCAAATTCTGATGCAAGCTCAGGGAAGGTAAGGACTGCGATGTAGGCCATTGAATTTGGCAGCCAGGAAGTCCTTAGTGACTATTACAAAAACTATTTCCTAGAAAGGTGAGGAGGAAGACTGGGATAAATTGAAAAGGGCAAAAGGGAAGTAGAGATACCAACTGTGGACTTCTTTTTCAGGAAGTTTGGCTCTAAAGGGAAGGCAAGAGATAGGGAAGGAGCAGGAGGGCAACAGGTTAAGGAAGGATTATTGGTTTGCTTGTATTTTTTCAAGCTGAGATACACAAAAGCATTTATGCATAAATTTATGATCATGAAATGTAAAATATGATAAAGAAAAAAGAAATGTGCGAATATATTATTATATAATATATATGGACCTATCCAGGTCTTCAAAATGAAGAAAACACAGCAAGGTTCTCATCAAGACAGCCACCTGGTTACAAACATATTTAAGTCATGTTAACATTTGAGAACTGGTGAAATAAAGCATAAACTGGGCAGATTTGAAACCATGAAGCAGAACATTATAGCAGAAAGATAAATGAATATCAAATGACTACTGTTAGAAAGATAGACCTTACTCAATTCCCTCCTCACCTTCCATCTGATAGTGCAAAAATATTCTTTGGCATTGAATGAAAGAATAATTTTGAGTGTAAATAGATAAAAGAAAATGAAGTTACTATTAAAGCCATTTTAGATCTCTATGCTCTACATTTTCATGAGAAACAGCCATTATTAAATACTTACCAGCTTTGGAGTTTTCAGGATGCTTGTCAGGGTGACATTCCAGGGCCCTGACCTTAAATTCTGCCAGGATTTGTTCAGCCTAAAAGAAAAATCAATGTTTAAAATAAGGAATCCAGGGCTCCCCTGGTGGCACAGTGGTTGAGAGTCCACCTGCCGATGCAGGGGACACGGGTTCGTGCCCCGGTCCGGGAAGATCCCACATGCCGCGGAGCGGCTGGGCCCGTGAGCCATGGCCGCTGAGCCTGCGCTTCCGGAGCCTGTGCTCCGCAACGGGAGAAGCCACAACAGTGAGAGGCCCGCGTCCCGCAAAATAAATAAATAAATAAATAAATAAAATAAGGAATCCAATTTGAATGGAATGAAGGAAGAAGTTGGGTGTCAGTTTTTCCCAAAAAAGCCATGATCACCCAACTTTTTATTTTGATCCCTATATTTGTATTTTGACTTTTTACTCTTAAGAAATTATTTTCTCAATAACAAAATTCAGAAAGTATCCAGTAAAAGTTCCTATTCAAAGAGTAGTCTGTGATGACAATTAAACTTGCTACTGTATTTAGATGATGGCCCAAGACATCTATGAGTTCAAATGTCAAAAATGGTCAGATAGGTTTATCCTAAGAATATATGAAAGGTGAGTTTACACATCCGAGTTCTTCTAAGGATGCTTAGCCACCAACCATTATTCAAGATGACTATCCAGGGACTTCCTTGGCATTCCAGTGATTAAGACTCTGAGCTTCCTTTGCAGGGGGCATGGGTTCAATCCCTGGTCGGGGAACTAAGATCCTGCATGCTATGTGATGTGGCCAAAAAAATTAAATTTAATTAAATTTTAAAAAATCAATTTAAAAAAAAGACTATCCAGTTTATAAATTACCCATTATAAAGTTCTTTCTGTCTGCCTTTTGGCCCTTTTCTTTTTTATTAAGAATTTCACAGTTGGGAATTAGGAGGTTAGATAAATGTAGTCAAAAGGTACAAACTTCCAGTTATAAAATAAGTACTAGAGATGCAATGTACAACATGATAAATATAATTAACACTACTGTATGTTATATATGAAGGGTGTTAAGAAAGTAAATCCTAAGAGTTCTCATCAGAAGGAAAAAAATTTCTATTTCTTTAATTTCATATTTATGTAGATGATGGATGTTCAATAAACTTACTGTGTAATCATTTCATGATGTATGTAAGTCAAATACTATGCTGTACACTTCAAACTTATACAGTGCTATATGTCAATTATATCTCAATAAAATTGGAAGGAAAATTTTTTCACAATTTTTAAAAAAAGGATAAACCTGATAATTTTGTTACCAATAAACAGTTTGGTTAGAGATTTTGATTGGGAAAACAGAAACTTCAACCCAAACTAAAATGAGATTTGAGGGCCATTTATGATTTTATTTGATTTCACTCACCCATCTAATCCTTATTATCATGAATTATCAAGACTTGGCTTCATTAATTATAATTGCAATGTCAACAGCAGGATACAACAGTGGTTATGTGGCTCTTGGATTCTGATTACTTTGTTTTAAATCCCAGTTCTGCCCTGAGATTTTAGGCAAGTTGTGTAATTTCTATGTGCCTAGGTTCCCTCATCTTTACGTTTCATGAATAAGTCGAGCACTTAACACAAAGCCCAATCACAGTAAGAACTCAATAATAGTAGCTATTATTAAATGTCAGTGGTTAAGTAACTTGAACTCATTTAGCTTATTACTATTACTCAGAAGCTGAGTTTTTTGTTAACTAAGCAGATGGAATTCGAATCTAATAATCGTAACCACCGTTTTATGTGGCCGAATTCTTCAGACTTAGGGACCTATTATCAAGTACTATATTTACTATACATGAATTAATGAAAGCAAATTGCCTCTTGTTTGAGAAATGAATTCTCAAGCAGTTCAGCTCAGTATTGTCAGAAGATTCATGGGAAAAACATTTTTATCAGCTCCACGTCATCCTTAATCAATTCTCATAAAAAAATCTTCACTTTTACAATCAAAGACAGGCTGTATTAGATATGAATATGTTTAAAGCCCAGACTGATATCTCTACTCTTTTCCATGTTAAGCATGTACTGGGAAACACTTGGAATAACAGGAAGAGATATATTTCCTAGTAAGAGCTGTAATTAATTATGTTTCCTCTTCCTGGGTGCTCCCTTTACCCCTTAGTCACCATAACCTGCTAATAGAATGAAGAAAATTGAGATTGGGGCTTGTTTTTATATTTTAAAAATTTTAAAGAATCTAGTAGTAAGCTTTTTTTTTTTTTTTTTTTTTTTTGCGGTACGCGGACCTCTCACTGTCGTGGCCTCTCCTGTTGCGGAGCACAGGCTCCGGATGCGCAGGCTCCGCGGCATGTGGGATCTTCCGTGACCAGGGCACGACCCCGTGTCCCCTGCATCAGCAGGCGGACTGTCAACCACTGTGCCACCAGGGAAGCCGTAGTAGTAAGCATTTTTAATTAACAAGTAATTTATGAATACTCACGAACTCTCTTTGAAAAAATTTCTATCAATACAGAATTTTTTTAAAAAAACCTTTACTCCTTTTCCCCTAAGATAACAGAATCCTTCAAGACACATTTTCACACACTTATATACATATTTATGTATATATTTTGGGGGGATTTAATAATACAAATGGATAAAATTATACCTATCTATCAAAGGTAGAAAGTTTGGGGTTTTTGTTTTATTTTTTAATTCCTATCCCATCTTTAAAAATTAAGAATAATCCATATCTGTCTTTCATTGCTTTTCATAGTTTTATTGTCACAAAGTTTATTACAAATCTCCTATGTACGGCTGGTTCTGGGTAAACTAACCAGTAAAGAGGCTTAGTTTGTCTTGGGCATGTTCTATTTATCTCCTGGCATCACCACCCTAAGTGTGGCCCATGGACAAGTGAGGCTCTCCATGTCAAGGTCCTCTGAATCTTGCCTTCCAGACCCAATGTCCAATGGTCTGGAAAGCTGCCTACTCTATTGGCCAATAAATATACAAAAAAGTTTCAACTTTACACATAATTAAATAAATCAACACATCCACGGGATGATCATGACCAGTGTCACTGAGGGTGCAAAGAAATGAACTCTCTCATGCTTTCCTGGTGAGGATGTAAATGGTTCACATTTTCTGGAAATCAATTGCGATATACACATATATAAAAATCCTTGGGAATTCCCTGGCGGTCCAGTGGTTAGGACTCCACGCTTTCACTGCTGAGGGCCCAGGTTCGATGCCTGGTCGGGGAACTAAGAGCCCACAAGACAGGTAGCACGGCCAAGAAAATAAATTTAAAAAAATTTTTTAATCCTGTAATTTTTTTCATACTCTTTAGTTCAACAATTTCAATTCTAGGAATTTGGCTAAGAGGATAATCAGAGGTAGGAAATGGATTTAGTTATAAGAAAGTTCAATGAATTAAAAGTTGTACACTTTAGGGCTTCCCTGGTGATGCAGTGGTTAAGAATCCACCTGACAGGGCTTCCCTGGTGGCACATTGGTTGAGAGTCCGCCTGCCGATGCAGGGGACACGGGCTCGTGCCCCGGTCTGGGAAGATCCCACATGCCGCGGAGCGGCTGGGCCCGTGAGCCACAACTACTGAGCTTGCACTCTAGAGCCGGCGAGCCACAACTACTGAGCCCACGTGCCACAAATACGGAAACCTGTGCACCTAGAACCCATGCTCTGCAACAAGAGAAGCCACCGCAATGAGAAGCCTGCACACCGCAACAAAGAGTAGCCCCCGCTTGCCGCAACTAGAGAAAACCCACACGCAGCAACAAAGACCCAATGCAGCCAAAAATAAATTCATTAAGTAATTAAATTAAAAAGTTATACATTTTAAACAAAAACCTATGTGCCTAGTAATAGGATATTTGTTAACGTTAATTGTAATATAGCTTTAAGATGGGATATTTTGCAGTCATTAAAAAAATCATCTTTTAGTAGAAGACAATAATCTGAGAAATTTTATATAATGCATTCTATGAGAAAAGGTAAGCTACAAAGTATTATGTACGGTATAAAACCTTAATGTTTTCTCAAAAGGAATTACATAACATGTGAATATGTAAAATAAAGATAATGATAATAATAGCTAAGATTTATTGAGACCTACTCTGTGCCAGGCACTGTTCTAAGTACTTTATATATAGCATCTCATTTAATTCCCACAGCAATTCTATGAGGTGGGTACTATTATTATTCCCATTTTTCAGATTAGGAAACCAAGACATAGGAAAGTTAAGTAATTTTCCCAAAGTCACAGAGCTACTAAGTGGCAAAGCCAGGATTTCAACTCAGACAGTCTGACTCCAAACCCATACAAAAATATATATATAGGGCTTCCCTGGTGGCGCAGTGGTTGAGAGTCCGCCTGCCGATGCGGGGGACACAGGTTCGTGCCCCGGTCCGGGAGGATCCCACATGCCACAGAGCGGCTGTGCCCGTGAGCCATGGCCGCTGGGCCTGCGCGTCCGGAGCCTGTTGCTCCACGGCGGGAGGGGCCGCGGCGGTGGCAGGCCCACGTACCGCAAAAAAAAAAAATATATATATATATATATATTTATACATATACACATGTACTTATTACATAATACATAAATACAGCATATATGTACGCATAATTGGCATGCCTATGTCATACTCCCAAACATTAAGCATTTTTCTCTGTGCTCTCTTCATACTCCTCATTTCTTTATTGAACATACATTAATTTTAGAAATTAAATTTTAAAACTTAAAAACTTATCTTTTCCATATCCTAATAGCACAGTATTTTGCTCTGTGCCAGGAAATACTCATGTGCAATAAGGAGTAATTTGATTCCCACTTGAACAGATCTTCTCCAGCTTTTCCCTGGCCACACAAATGCCCTCTGACTCTCCCTCCATGCATTTAAATTTTAACCAAGTAAGATCGTTTCATGCCCCATCTCTTCTCTGAAGTCTTCTCAGATATTCTTTCCTTAATTCCTGTTGCACTTATAAACAGTACCGCACAGCACAGTACTTATTTGTCCTGGAATTGTTTCCTGTGTATGAGCTTTGATTCTTCGACTGGATGCCAATTTCCTTATACACTCGCACCATGTCTCACTTTTTTGTTTTGTTCTCCCCCCATCACGTCTAGTACTGGACCAATGCCAAGTGTTGAATGAATACTTGTTTATAGACTGACAGATATTCTTCAAATAACATGACTGTAGTGTAATAGAAGCATTCTGAAAATGTGATTTATTCTTTAAAAGAATACATTGATTCATGTGCTGGAAATGTATATGCTACAGAATATGTTGCAGAAAAGACAAGACCCATTTTAATAAGTGGGTTAACATCCATCATTTCGATTTACTTAGTTTGAAACTGGATTTTTCCCACAAAACGCCCGATATTAGTAATATCCCTGAAGTAGATTTCATGAGAGATCATCTTACATCATTCTAATGAAATGATAATTAATTAACATGAGCTATAGAAGTGATTTGAGCCATAAAATATACAATGGTAATACTGGGTTAAAATCCATAAAATACAATAACTATCTATTAATCCACAGTGACAAAAATAGTTGAATAAGTAAGTAAATGTGGGAGAAGGGGTAGCTTTTCTTTACAGAAGAATTCCAAGTAATAAATGTAAACGGATGAGGAAAATAGAAAGTCACCATTAGGCAAACACCATAACAGTAACTCTTATAGGCAAGATTCCCTAAAGGATGCTAAAATCAGTGGGTGAACGTTTGAGGAGAAACACTGTGGTCTCAAAGAACTGTCACCAATATATTTGTTAACTACAAAAGGGAAAATAGTAACCCTACACTGCAAAAACCTGGCAGAAGAAAGCTGACAGACACATCTTAACCAAATGATCAAGGTTAATAAGACATATTACATCAGGTACCCCTGAAATGATGCACTGGGAAAGGCACACCATCACTTCTGTGGTGTTCTTTCCAAAAACACATAAACTCACTCTAATCATGGAAAAAGATCAAGCAAAGCAAAATTGAGGGACATTCTACAAAACAACTCACCACTACTCTTCAAAGTGTCCAGGTCTTGAAAGACAAGGAAGATATGAAAAACTGTCATTTTGGAGGAAATTAAGGGAACCAGACAACTAAGTACAATAAAGGATCCTGGCTTGGATCTTGGAAGAGAAAAAGGGCATTAGTAGAAAAATTGATGAAATTGGAAGGAGCCCTATACTTTAGGTCAGGGGTTGACTAACTCTGGCCCACAGCCCACGTCTGGCCTACCACATGTTGTTTTTTCTTTGTTGTTTTTTTTGGGTTTTGTTTTGTTTTTGTTTTTTTGTGTTTGCTGTGCGCGGGCCTCTCACTGTTGTGGCCTCTCCCGTTGCGGAGCACAGGCTCCGGACGCGCAGGCTCAGCGGCCATGGCTCATGGGCCTAGCGGCTCCGTGGCATGTAGGATGTTCCCAGACTGGGGCACGAACCCGTGTCCCCTGCATCGGCAGGCAGACTCTCAACCACTGCGCCACCAGGGAAGCCCCCACCTGTTTTTAAAATAAAGTTTTATTGGAAGACAGCCATGGTCATTCATTTACATGTTATCTATAGCTACTTTCTCACAATGGCCAAATTGAGTGGTTGTGGCAGAGACCATAAATCCTGCAAAATCTAAAATATTTGCTATCTCAGGGTCAGCACCAAGAGGACACACACAGGGACTTCCGTGGCGGTCCAGCAGTTAAGACTCTGCGTTCCCAATGCAGGGGACATGGGTTCGATCCCTGGTCAGGGAACAAAGATCCCGCTTGCCACACACGCAAAAAAAAAAAAAAAAAAAAAAAAAGACAAGCAGGACACCTGGGTTTAAGGAAGTACTCACTCTCTCTCAGGTCTCTGCACTTGCAGAAACCCTGAGAGTTAGTGCCTCCTTAAATTTTGCATCATAAGCACTCTGCTTGCCTCATCCTAGTGCTGACCCTGTCTATCTGGTCCTTTACAAAAAATGCTTGATGACCACTGGTTGAGTTAATACTATTGTACCAATGTTAATTTTCTGATTTTGATAATGGTACTACCATTAAATATGATGTTAACATTAAGGAAGCTGGGTGAAGTGTATACAAGAACTCTATTATGTTTGCAACTTTTCTGTAAGCCAAAAATTATTCCAGTATAGATGGCGCACAGAGGATTTTTGGAGCAGAGAAACTACTCTCTATGATACACTATGATAAGGTGGATAAATGTCATTATACACTTGTCCAAACCCACAGAAAGTACAAACCCAAGAGTGAACCATAATGTAAACTATAGACTTTGGGTGATGATGATGTGTCAATGTAGGTTCATCAGTTGTAACTCTGGTGGGAATGTGGATAATGGGAGAAGCTATGCATCAGTGGAGGGGGCAGGTATATAGGAAATCTCTGTATCTTGCCCTCCATTTTGCTATGAACCTAAAAATTGCTCTTCAAAAACTTCTATTAAAAATCATTTCAAAATAAAATATTTTAAAAATAATGCGAATTATAGAATAGAATGGGGACTTCCCTGGTGGTGCAGTGGTTAAGAATCCGCCTGCCAATGCAGGGGACACAGGTTCGAGCCCTGGAAGATCCCACATGCCTCGGAGCAACTAAGCCCGTGAACCACAACTACTGAGCCTGTGCTCTAGAGCCCGCGAGCTACAACTACTGAAGCCTGCACACCTAGAGCCCGTGCTCTGCAACAAGAGAAGCCACTGCAATGAGAAGCTCGTGCACCACAAGGAAGAGTAGCCCCCTCCTGCAGCAACTAGAGAGAGCCCATGCGCAGCAACGAAGACCCAACGCAGCCAAAAATTAATTAATTGATTTTAAAAAAATAGAATAGAATGAATTTATGAAGTTCCAAGTGTACATTATTACTGTGAGGCCAAAACAACTCCCTCAACCACGACAATTTACTATATGCCAGGCACCATTCTAAGCACCTTATGTATCATGTCTCATTTAATCCCAACAACACCTCCATGAGGTGAGTACTATTATTATCCCCATTTGCAGATTAGGAAACCCAGCCATAGGAAAGTGAAATAATTTTCCCAAGGTCACATAGCCAATAAATGGTTAAGATTTAAACCCAAGTGGTCTGAAGTCAATAAGAAAGAGAACTAGAAAAAAAATAGGTGTTTCTATTTATTGAGTTTATGCTCAGTTTTCAAGTCCATGAAATCTTGAAATGAGAAAGTCTTATTACTACTGAAATGTTGACCAGATATTAAAAAATTAATTAAGATCCACACCCAAGAGGCTGCCTTACACCACTAGTGTGTGGTATATGCATCAATAAGGACTTCAGAAGATTTCATAGCATGCGTCTATGTAAAATCTGATTTAGGGAGAAAAAGCTAACTGATTTGGGCTCAAATTTCAGTAAATGTTTTTGAACAGGGGGTATTTGTTTCCTACTCAGCAGCATGGAAATCCTCCCATGGCCTCATATATGTCATTTAATTAATTTCCAACACACGCTTTAAAATGTAAGAACTGTATACTAAAGCAAAGAATTATGTGTGTATCTAACTCAATTGTTGTAAGTGGAATCGAAATATCAAGCTGCTTTGAAATTATAACTGCTAAATTGCTCTTGGATAGGAACAGTTCTGGTTAATTTTTTTAGAGCATCAGATCAAGGAATATTTGAAGTAAAGAAAATCCATGCAACACAATTTAAGTAAAGGAAATGTCATAGTAATACTCAAAAAAAGGCATTAAAATATTTTTCAGTGAGAAGGATACATATAAAAAGAGGGGAGAGGGGAATTCCCTGGAAGTCCAGTGGTCAGGACTCCGCCCTTCCACTGCAGGAGGCACGGGTTTGATCCCTGGTCAGGGAACTAAGATCCCGCAAGCCGAGCGGTGTGGCCAAAACAAACAAAAAAAAAGGTGGGGCACGGGGGAAGATATATATAAAAAGAATCGACAAAATTGTGACAGGTCATTGCATTTTAAATAAATGACTGTTACCTACACATGCTATGCCATTGACAGGATTAGTAAAATACATCCGGAAGAAGGAATGTCAAGACAATGCTTTTATTCTCCTTTTAATATATGCTACGGTATACACCGTAGTCTATTCAAGACTAATCTTTCTTTGTGGAAAGATTGAAAAGACAATAACATAACTACAAAAGACTGACTAAAGGGTCAAGAGATTTATTAAGGGGCTATTACAACCTTTATAACCTAGCATGACAATATTTTTTATAAATCCAAATCGTGAAACTTTTCAAATTAAATTATGTTCCTTTGATTCAGATAGTTCCTTCAAAAATTATCTGGCAAGAGTATAATCCAAAGTATGAATAACACATAATAAGCTTTCTCAGTTGCTCTAAGTGTGTTTAACTACAAGGAACCTAAGATAACTTCCTCAGGGTGACGAAATTAGAGATAATCCCTTGTGTCCAATATTATTCTATTCTCCAAACAAAATGAAGTACATTTTATTACTTAACTCCAGCCTTATGAAACAGATGAATAGAAAAATAATTTGCTTTAAAATATTTTAATATTAATGGCTATATTTTAGTAATAAAATAAAATAAATATTTTAATACTTGTTATATAAATATAAAATAATATGAACATATTTAATAATATAATTGAAATATATTTCATATTCATCTCAATATTTAAAATATTAAAAAACTGTAAATAAATGAAATGTTTAACAATAAGAGAATAACCAATTGTGGTACAATAGTAAAATGAAATATGCAATCATTAACACATATATGAAGAATCTTTAGTAGCCTGGAGAAATCCTTGTTATAATGTTAACAGATAAAAAGCAAACTTGTCTTCAAAAATATATATATAGGAAAAAGACTGGTGATTAATATACCAGACATTAATAGTGTTACCCTTGGGAGGTAGAATTATAAATGAGCTTTCCATAATTTAAAAAACTTTTACAACCTTTATAATTATCTACGGGGACCTTTAAAAACATTGTTCCATTATAGATCAAGTGAACAATTATAGAGTTTTCACACATTTTGTTTCAGAAGCCAGACTTTAAAGAAGTAATTCCTCTCACACAATTTGAAATATTAACATAAAACGATGTTTCTTGGTTTATATAATTTAACTACTCACATAAAAGTACATATTTTAATAAAAGATTTTAAAATCACTAATTGCTAGAAAATTACATCTCATCTCAATTACAGTGTAAATTGCCATAATAAAGAAATAGCTTATGTATACTATGAAACACGCCAATAGCAATTAGAATTAAATTTCAAATATGTATTTTTAGTATATTTGAAATAGAGTCTATGGCCATGTGACAGAATACACATATTCAATCAGAAGCTTCCATAAAACTGAAAAAGGACATTATTCAAGTAAAGACCCAGCACATATTTAAGTCCTTAACTTTCTCTGAGCCAAAAGTGCTTTAAAATAATACAAGATTAGATTTTTAGGCAACGTAAGTTCCAAATTAAAACCTTAAATAAAAACTTGAAATACTGTTGTGAAAAAGAACGGCATTATTCACTGCCTTACCGAAGACAGTTCATCACATCCCAGTAACGTGTAGTAATCTTCACTGTCTTCCAACCTGTAATTCAGTATCGCGTCCATTTAGATTACTAAATCAGCTTTTCTTCCCTCTGAAACAAGAGGCACAATGAACTGCGAATTAACAGGAAAAGCTCTATGAGGTCTGGTTTACAGCTGCGCGTTCCAAACGACAATAACTAGATTTAAGTCTGGCCACAGTCAACACACCAGATGTCATCCTAGACCTTTGTAAACTCTACCTTTCATTGGCTGTTTATACAAGAGAAAAGAATAGCCCACGAGCAGAACTGTTGCAGTGCTGCCTGGGATCTGTAGTTTGAATTTATGTAAGCGACGTAGATGAACCATTTCTCTCATGAGTCGACAAAGACTGTCCATTTTTACACACTCCCCAAATTGGCCATCTCTTCATCTCCTATATATTTTTATCTTTTTCCATTTTTTTTAAGGGATAGAAAAAAAATTGAAGCATTATGGTAAAATCTTAGGATTTGTTAAACATGAGTAGTAGGCGCTTTTCTGAGTGTTTACAGTATTTCCTAAGTTTTAAAATAGTTTAAGAGTAGAAAGAAATAGACTAAGAAAGCAAGTTTGTATTCATTTGACAATCTATTCATTCAATAAATATTTATTGAGGACCTATTTTATATTCAGCACAATTGTAGAAAAAGGTGTGGTAAACAAGTCTCTGTTTTTAGGGAGCTTACATTCTGACAGAGGGAGGCAGACAAGACACATGCAAACAAAGAGGATTATTTAAAATAGTGATTTGTGTCACAAAGGAAATAAAATGTGCCAGTGGGAAGGAGAACTGTATGATGACTGGGGTCTGATCACTGTGCCATTTCTCCTGGGCTGGCTCTCTCCACACTCAGGAGTGTGTCTGGCCTAGGGTGGGTCCAGGGTGCCTGTATTTCAGCTCACTGTGGCCCTAAGAAATGCAGGATTTAGAGAAGACAGTGAGTGGTCAGGGATACATTTTAACTGCCTTAACCCTTTAAATGCCTCCATAAACTATTGCCTTAAAGAAATACTTTTTCATTGAGCTCACCAATATACATTTTTTAAGGTTTATTTCTAAAGAGAAATCACTGAAGTCCCATTTTTACTAATCCGTCATTATATATCATTTCTTGCTGAAAGTTTGGTGTGGAATTTTAAAACGAAGTACAAATTTTGTTTTGGAAATTTCACAACCCTTGAGGTATTTGGAGGCCCATTTGGGCATCCCAAAATCCTGACCAGAATAACTAACAAATGGCCTTAAAAGGATATGAAGTTACAGCTGTGAAAAACAGTGGTGATTCCTCAACAAATTAAACATAGAATTACCATATGATCCAGCAATTCCACTTCTGGTATACCCAAAAGAATTGAAAAAAGGAACTCAAACAGATATTTGTACACCCATAATCATAGCATCACTATTCACGATAGCCAAGACGTAGAAGCAACCGAAGTGTCCATTAACAGAAGAATAAACAAAATGTGGTATATACATACAATGGGATATTATTCAGCCTTAAAAGGGAAGGAAATTCTGACACATGCTACATGGATGAACCTTGAAGACATGCTAAGTGAAATAAACCAATCACAAAAGACAAATTCTGTATGGTTTCACTTATATGAGATACATAGAGTAGTCAAATTCATAGAAACAGAAAGAAAAAGAGAGGTTACCAGGAGGCTGGGGGGAGGGACAAATGGGGAGTTACTGTTTAATGGGTATGGAGTTTCAGTTTGGGAAGATGAAAAATGTCCTGGAGTTGGATGGGCATGATGGTTGCACAACAGTGTGAATGTTCTTAATGCCATTGAACTGTACGCTTAAAATGGTAAATTTTTTGTTATATATACTTTACCACAATCAAAAAGAAAAGTTATATCCCTCGAACACTAGACAACCTTGCCCAGAAAAAAAAGTTTGCTGCCATTACTCTCTATCCTGAGAACAGGCAGGACAATGCTTTGATGTTGTTCTAAAGAACAAAGAGAAAAGATGATTAAGAAAGGAATTTTGGTAAAGCAGCCACTCATGTTTTATTAAATGCAATGGAAGGCTCTTTTCCTAGACCAATATTGTTCTCACCTTCTGCATATTAAGGTTAGTAAAGAGTCCTAGACACATTCAACATCTGCTGGCAACAGGGGACTTCCCTGGTGGTTCAGTGACTAAGTCTCCGCACTCCCAATGCAGGGAGCCTGGGTCTGATCCCTGGTCAGGGAGCTAGATCCCACATTCCTCAACTAAGATCCCGCATGCCAAAACGAAGATCACACGTGCTGCAACTAAGAACAGGCACAGACAAATAAATAAATGAATATTTAAAAGAAAAATCTACTGGCAGCAGAAGAAACTGGTACATCCTTTCTGAAATGGAAATTCGCTTTCAAAAGTCAGAATTTTACATAATATTGTCTAGGCAATTCCATACCTAGGAATTTATGCAAAGATTATAATCAAGAATGTGTACAAAGATACAGCTGGTTATCTTTACCAAAACACAGTTACAATAATGAAAATTTTTTAGGAAAATTAAATGTCCAACAATCATTTAAATAATGATCCACAGTAGTACACCGTGTAGTCATTTTAAATGATATAGAAAAATATTTAATGCCTGGGAAACGTTCACACATTGTCAGATGAATAAAAAGGTTACAAACAATATGCATTATTGTAAACATTCACTGAGCATTGAGACTTATGCACATGATTGGGTATAATTTAAAAAGGAAGAAAATATAAAAGTTAAGTTTTAGAAGTATGGTATGATTCCTGTTTTGTAAATATACAGATCTTCCTTGACCCCTTACCGTGGGGTTACAACACGATAAACCCATCCTAAGTCAAAAATGCTTTTAACCCACCTAAATTGCTGAACACCATAACTTAGCCTAGCCTACCTTAAATGTGCTCAAAACACTTACATTAGCCTACAGTTGGGAAAAATCACCTAACAGAAGCCTATTTTATAATAAAGTGTTGAATATTTCATGTAACTTATTAAATACTTATTGAGTATCATACCACATGTCGCTAGCCTGGGAAAAGATCCAAATTCAAAGTTCAAAGCACGGTTTCTACTGTACGCGTATCTCTTTTACACCATTGTTAACTTGAAAAATCCTAAACTGAACCATTGTAAGTCAGGGACCATCTGTATATGTTATGTATATTTATAAAATATGCAAAAGCATATACACCAAAATAGACCAATTGTCACTAGGTAACAGGGTCACCTATTTTTATATATTTCATTCTTTTTGCTTATCTACATTTGCTAAGATAAACATATAATATTCGAGTAATAAGAAAAAAGCAATAAAAAGCAAGTCAGTTCATGTATACACTACCAAATGTAAAATGGACGGTTAGTGGGAAGCTGCTGCATAGCACAGGGAGATCAGCTTGATGCTTTGTGACCCCCTAGAGGGGTGGGATAGGGAGGGTGGGAGGGAGGCTCAAGAGGGAGGGGATATGGGGATATATGTATACATAGAGCTGATTCACTTTGTTGTACAGCAGAAACTAACAACACTGTAAAGCAATTATAATCCAATAAAGATATAAAAAAATAAGTCAATAAAAACTACAAAACACCAAACATCACATAGCTATTTACTGACTTAGTAGAGATGACAATTCAGAGGGCGCTATTCAAGAATTTGTTCTTCAGTTGGTTTGGTTTGGTTTGTTGCATGCTCTACTGCATGTAATAAGCCAATTTATTCACCCTTCGAAGCAGCTAACACTGTGCAGTGGGTTGGACATAGAAGAACGAAATGAATCCTGCCATCGCAGAGCTTCCCGTCTCACAGGGGTCTTGGCCACTGGCAGGTCCAATTGTTGTCTCCTCTGAGTGATCCCTTGCTTACAGGAATCACAGTGCAATGGAAACAATGCTGAACCCTGCTCCTTATTCCTTGAATAAGACTATGCTTTAATCACCACACCTCACATACCAGAAAATTAATTTCGTTGAGAACACAAGATTAACTCAAATTAAGCTTTAGCACATTACATAATCAAATGCTAAATTGTGTGGTTTTGAGGGAAAATTTAAAAGAAATTCATAGACGCATTCACAAATTACATGGAAAAAAGGAGGAAGGGGCAAAATGCAAAAGCTGTCGAAGAGAGATGAAAATGTCCATAGCATGTTCAGGGAAAGGTGAGGAAAACAACTTTACAGCAGAATGTGTTGAAAAGCCTTTAAGACTAGTGTTGAAGATGAGCCCTGGGCCAGAATGTTGAGAGCCTTGATGATCAGGCCAAGAACACTGAGCGAGTGTGGAGGTAACAGGGAACTGCTGTAGTTTCTCAAGCATGTGACATGTTAAAAGTGAAATTTTATGAAGATTAAATCTGGTGGCTGTGTGCATTTGAAGGAAGGAATAGCTGGAAAACAATGACAAATGTGGTTTAACCCTGACTTTGAATTTTATTTTAAATTTTATTTTTTAATGGGCACTACATTCACATAGAACAAAAATTTTTTTTTGTTCTCTCTCTCTCTCTCTCTCTCTCTCTCTCTCTCTCTATCTATCTATCTCTGTCTCTATCCACACACAAATCTTATTGGTTCGGTTTCTCTGGAGAACCCTGACTAATACACCTGCAATTCTTTCTTTTTTTTTTTTTTTTATGTCTCATGACTTATTTTTCGCTTTTTTTATTTTTAATTTTTTATCAGAGTAATTTGATTACAATATTGCTTGTTCTAGGAATATACAATCTGATTCATTTGTACATATACATACCTATTCATCTACAGATCCTCTTCCCATTTAGGTTATTACAGAGTGTTGAATAGACTTCCCATGTTATACTGTCGCTTTTTTCTTTTTTGAATTTTATTTTATTTATTTTTTTATATAGCAGGTTCTTATTAGTCTTCCATTTTATACACATCAGTGTATACATGTCAATCCCAATCTCCCAGTTCATCACACCACCATACCCACCACCCCACCGCCTTCCCCCCTTGGTGTCCATACGTTTGTTCTCTACATCTGTGTCTCAATTTCTGCCCTGAAAACTGGTTCATCTGTACCATTTTTCTCAGTTCCACATATATATGCGTTAATATACGATATTTGTTTTTCTCTTTCTAACTTACTTCACTCTGTATGACAGTCTCTAGATCCATTCACGTCTCAACAAATGACCCAATTTTGTTCCTTTTTATGGCTGAGTAATATTCCGTTGTATATATGTACCACTTCTTTATCCATTCATCTGTCAATAGGCATTTAGGTTGCTTCCATGACCTGGCTATTGTAAATAGTGCTGAAATGAAAATTGGGGTGCATGTGTCTTTTTGAATTATGGTTTTCTCTGGGTATATGCCTAGTGGTGGGATTGCTGGATCATATGGTAATTCTATTTTTAGTTTTTTAAGGAACCTCCATACTGTTCTCCATAGTGGATGTATCAATTTACATTCCCACCAACAGTGTAAGACGGTTCCCTTTTCTCCACACCCTCTCCAGCATTTGTTGTTTGGAGATTTTCTGATGATGCCCATTCTTTTTTTTTTTTTTTTTTTGCGGTACGCGGGCCTCTCACTGTTGTGGCCTCTCCCGTTGCGGAGCACAGGCTCCGGACGCGCAGGCTCAGTGGCCATGGCTCACGGGCCTAGCCTCTCCACGGGATGTGGGATCTTCCCAGACCGGGGCACGAACCCATGTCCCCTGCATCGGCAGACGGACTCTCAACCACTACGCCACCAGGGAAGCCCTGATGATGCCCATTCTAACTGGCGTGAGGTAATACCTCATTGTAGTTTTGATTTGCATTTCTCTAATAATTAGTGATGTTGAGCAGCTTTTCATGTGCTTCTTGGCCATCCGTATGTCTTCTTTGGAGAAATCTCTGTTTACATCTTCTGCCCATTTTTGGATTGGGTTGTTTGTTTTTTTAATATTGAGCTGCATGAGCTGTTTATGTATTTTGGAGATTAATCCTTTGTTCATTGATTCGTTTGCAAATATTTTCTCCCATTCTGAGGGTTGTCTTTTCGTCTTGTTTATGGTTTCCTTTGCTGTGCAAAAGATTTGAAGTTTCATTAGGGCCCATTTGTTTATTTTTGTTTTTATTTCCATTACTCTAGGAGGTGGATCAAAAAAGATCTTGCTGTGATTTATGTCAAAGAGTGTTCTTCCTATGTTTTCCTCCAAGAGTTTTATAGTGTCCGGTCTAACATTTAGGTCTCTAATCCATTTTGAGTTTATTTTTGCATACGGTGTTAGGGATTGTTCTAATTTCATTCTTTTACATGTAGCTGTCCAGTTTTCCCACCACCACTTATTGAAGAGACTGTCTTTTCTCCATTGTATATCCCTGCCTCCTTTGTCATAGATTAGTTGACCATAGGTGCATGGGTTTATCTTTGGGCTTTCTATCTTGTGCCATTGATCTATGTTTCTGTTTTTGTGCCAGTACCATATTGTCTTGATTACTGTAGCATTATACTATAGTCTGAAGTCAGGGAGTCTGGTTCCTCCAGCTCCGTTTTTTTCCCTCAAGACTGCTTTGGCTATTCGGGGTCTTTTGTGTCTCCATACAAATTTTAAGATTTTTTGTTCTAGTTCCGTAAAAAATGCCATTGGTAATTTGATAGGGATTGCATTGAATCTGTAGATTGCTTTGGGTAGTATAGTCATTTCCACAATATTGATTCTTCCAATCCAAGAATATGGTATATCTCTCCATCGGTTTGTATCATCTTTCATTTCTTTCATTAGTGTCTTATAGTTTTCTGCATACAGGTCTTATGTCTCCCTAGGTATGTTTATTCCTAGGTATTTTATTCTTTTTGTTGCAGTGGTAAATGGGAGTGTTTCCTTAATTTCTCTTTCAGATTTTTCATCATTAGTGTATAGGAATGCAAGAGATTTCTGTGCATTAATTTTGTATCCTGCAAGTTTACCAAATTCATTGATTAGCTCTAGTAGTTTTCTGGTGGCATCTTTAGGATTCTCTATGTATAGTATCATGTCATCTGCAAAGAGTGACAGTGTTACTTCTTCTTTTCCAATTTGTATTCCTTTTATTTCTTTTGCTTCTCTGATTGCTGTGGCTAGGAGTTCCAAAACTATGTTGAATAATAGTGGCGAGAGTGGACATCCTTGTCTTGTTCCTGATCTTAGAGGAAATGCTTTCAGTTTTTCACCATTGAGAATGATGTTTGCTGTGTGTTTGTCATATATGGCCTTTATTATGTTGAGGTAGGTTCTCTCTATGCCCACTTTCTGGAGAGTTTTTATCATAAATGGGTGTTGAATTTTGTCAAAAGCTTTTTCTGCATCTACTGAGATGATCATATGGTTTTCATTCTTCAATTTGTTAATATGGTGTATCACATTGATTGATTTGCATATATTGAGGAAACCTTGCATCCCTGGGATAAATCCCACTTGATCATGGTGTATGATCCTTTTAATGTGTTGTTGGATTCTGTTTGCTAGTATTTTGTTGAGGATTTTTGCATCTATGTTCATCAGTGATATTGGTCTGCAATTTTTTGTTTTGTAGTATCTTTGTCTGCTTTTGGTATCAGGGCGATGGTGGCCTCATAGAATGAGTTTGGGAGTGTTCCTTCCTCCATAATTTTTTGGAAGAGTTTCAGAAGGCTGAGTGTTAACTCTTCTCTAAATGTTTGATAGAATTCACCTGTGAAGCCATCTGGTCCTGGACTTTTGTTTGTTGGAAGATTTGTAATCACAGTTTCAATTTCATTCCTTGTGATTGGTCTGTTCATATTTTCTGTTTCTTCCTGGTTCAGTCTTGGAAGGTTATACCTTTCTAAGAATTTGTCCATTTCTTCCTGGTTGTCCATTTTATTGGCATAGAGTTGTTTGTAGTAGTCTCTTAGGATGCTTTGTATTTCTGCGGTGTCTGTTGTAACTTCTCTTTTTTCATTTCTAATTTTATTGATTTGAGTTCTCTCCCTCTTTTTCTTGATGAGTCTGGCTTATGGTTTATCAATTCTGTTTATCTTCTCAAAGAACCAGCTTTTAGTTTTATTGATCTTTGCTATTGTTTTCTTTGTTTCTATTTCATTTATTTCTGCTCTGATCTTTATGAATTCTTTCCTTCTGCTACCTTTGGGTTTTGCTTGTTCTTTCTCTAGTTCCTTTAGGTGTAAGGTTAAATTGTTTATTTGAGATTTTTCTTGTTTCTTGAGGTAGGCTTGTATAGCTATAAACTTCTCTCTTAGAACTGCTTTTGCTGCATCCCATAGGTTTTGGATCATTGTGTTTTCATTGTCATTTGTCTCTAGGTATTTTTTGATTTCCTCTTTGATTTCTTCAGTGATCTCTTGGTAATTTAGCAACATATTGTTTAGCCTCCATGTGTTTGTGTTTTTTACGTTTTTTTCCCTGTAATTCATTTCTAATCTCATAGCGTTGTGGTCAGAAAAGATGCTTGATATAATTTCAATTTTGTTAAATTTCCTGAGGCTTGATTTGTGCCCCAAGATGTGATCTATCCTGGAGAGTGTTCCATGTGTACTTGAGAAGAAAGTGTAATCTGCTGGTTTTGGATGGAATGTCCTATAAATATCAATTAAATCTATCTGGTCTATTGTGTCATTTAAAGCTTGTGTTTCCTTATTTATTTTCATTTTGGATGATCTGTTCATTGGTGTAAGTGCGGTGTTAAAGGCCCCCACTCTTACTGTGTTACTGTCGATTTTCTCTTTTATAGCTGTTAGCAGTTGCCTTATGTATTGAGGTGCACCTATGTTGGGTGCATATATATATATATATATATATATAATTGTTATATCTTCTTCTTGGATTGATCCCTTGATCATTACATAGTGTCCTTTCTTGTCTCTTGTAGCATTCTTTATTTTAAAGTCTATTTTATCTGATACAAGGATTGCTACTCCAGCTTTCTTTCTTTTTTTTTTTTTTTTAAACATTTATTTATTTATTTATTTTTGGCTGTGTTGGGTCTTCGTTTCTGTGCGAGGGCTTTCTCTAGTTGCGGCGAGCGGGGGCCATTCTTCATCGCAGTGCGCGGACCTCTCACTATCGCGGCCTCTCTTGTTGCGGAGCACAGGCTCCAGACGCGCAGGCTCAGTAGTTGTGGCTCACGGGCCTAGTTGCTCCGCGGCATGTGAGATCTTCCCAGACCAGGGCTCGAACCCGTGTCCCCTGCATTGGCAGGCAGATTCTCAACCACTGCGCCACCAGGGAAGCCCTCCAGCTTTCTTTTGATTTACATTTGCATGGAATATCTTTTTCCATTCCCTCACTTTCAGTCTGTATGTGTCTCTAGGTCTGAAGTGGGTCTCTTGTAGACAGCATATATATGGGTCTTGTTTTTGTATCCATTCAGCAAACCTGTGTCTTTTGGTTGGAGCATTTAATCCATTCACGTTTAAGGTAATTATCGATATGTATGTTCCTATGACCATTTTCTTAATTGTTTTGGGTTTGTTTTTGTAGGTCCTTTTCCTTTCTTTTTTTTTTTTTTTTTTTTTTTTTTTTGCGGTACGTGGGCCTCTCACTGTTGTGGCCTCTCCTGCTCCAGACGCGCAGGCTCAGCAGCCATGGCTCACGGGCCCAGCCGCTCCACGGCACGCGGGATCCTCCCGGACCGGGGCACAAACCCGTGTCCCCTGCATCGGCAGGTGGACCCTCAACCACTGCACCACCAGGGAAGCCCCCTTTTCCTTTCTTGTGTGTCCCACTTAGAGAAGTTCCTTTAGCATTTGTTGTAAAGCTGGTTTGGCGGTGCTGAATTCTCATCTTTTGCTTGTCTGTAAAGCTTTTGATTTCTCCATCGAATCTGAATGAGATTCTTGCCAGGTAGAGTAATCTTGGTTGTAGGTTCTTTCCTTTCATCACTTTAAGTATATCATGCCACTCCCTTCTGGCTTGTAGAGTTTCTGGTGAGAAATCAGCTGTTAACCTTATAGGAGTTCCCTTGTATGTTATTTGTCGTTTTTCCCTTGCTGCTTTTAATAATTTTTCCTTGTCTTTAATTTTTGCCAATTTGATTATTATGTGTCTCGGCATGTTTCTCTTTGGATTTTTCCTGTATGGGTCTCGCTGTGCTTCCTGGACTTGGGTGGCTCTATCCTTTCCCATGTTAGGGAAATTTTCGACTATAATCTCTTCAAATATTTTCTCTGGTCCTTTCTCTCTTCTCCTCCTGGGACCCCTATAATGCTAATGTTGCGTTTAATGTTGTCCCAGAGGTCTCTTAGGCTGTCTTCATTTCTTTTTATTCTTTTTTCTTTAGTCTGTTCTGCAGCAGTGAATTCCACCATTCTGTCTTCCAGGTCACTTATCCGTTCTTCTGCCTCAGTTTTTCTTCTATTGATTCCTTCTAGTGTAGTTTTCATTTCAGTTATTGTATTGTTCATCTCTGTTTGTTTGTTCTTTAATTCTTCTAGGTCTTTGTTAAATATTTCTTGCATCTTCTCGGTCTTTGCCTCCATTCTTTTTCCGAGGTCCTGGATCATCTTCACTATCATTATTCTGAATTCTTTTTCTGGAAAACTGCCTATCTCCACTTCATTTAGTTGTTTTTCTGAGGTTTTATCTCATTCCTTCACCTGGTACATAGCCCTCTGCCTTTTCATCTTGTCTACATTTCTGTGAATGTGGATTTTTTTCTGCAGGCTTCAGGACTGTAGTCAGAACAAAATTTTAAGGGTACAAAACGGTAGGCATGAAAGGTAAGTGTCCCTCCACCCTTGGTCTTCCAGCCCCCAGTTTTCTTCCCAAGGTAACTGAGGTAACCACTGCTAACAGAGTTTCATTTTTGCAGTCATTGCATTTACAAGTATATTTACATATATATGTGTGTGTGTGTGTGTGTATCTCAGTTCCTTAGTGTCAGACACTTCCAATCTTCGGCTCTTACAGAGAATACTGCACTGAATCCTCTTGTTCTTATGGTCTTTCACTCATGTTGGCACATGTTTTAGAAAAGAAACTTAACATGTGTAAGTCAGTAGGGATTTACTGAGAGCCTATTGAATATATACTCACAAAGTACCTGTAGTTTTTGCTTCTTTAAAAAAATAAAGAATTCTGATAATTTCCTTTGCTCCCCCTACATCTTGTAACTGAGTTTTACCAAAGTTATTATTCCATGTAGGCATAATGTATGTGACAGAATAAAATCAACTAAAGGTTTCATTCCTTTCCTCAAAAATCTGGAATTAGGCAATTCTAGTAATAGACTACACCTGCATCATATTGTATTATCTATCATATTATTTACTAAACTGTGGCTTACATATCTGACACCTTGGCTCTGAATGGCTCCTCCCTCCTTAGTGCCCCCAATTCACAGCACCCCTTGGGATACAGGTAAGGATTAAAGAGAAAGAGCTCACAATTCAATAAGCACCCAGTTGAAGGTGTCCTTTATATTGTGATGTTACAGGTTTACACAGCATTACTGGTTATTTTCCTCATTTTGATATCTCCACATGTATTGTCACTATCAGAATTCAGTAAAACTCTCCTTCTCAACTTGTTTTAAGCCTTTGAGGTTTTGTTATTTTTTAATAATAGTACTGACTGGCTTACTTACAAGATCACATCCCCCAAATAAAAATATAAATTGTAACAACTTTGCATGGTAATGGATGGTAACTGGACTTATTGTGGTGATTATTTTATAATGTATAAAAATATCGAGGGACTTCTCTGGTGGTGCAGTAGGTAGGACTCCGTTCTCCCAATGCAGGGAGCCTAGGTTTGATCCCTGGTCAAGGAACTAGATCCCACATGCATGCCGCAACTAATAGTTTGCCTGCCACAACTAAGGAGCCCCCAAGCCGCAACTAAGGAACACACGTGCTGCAACTAAGACTTGGCGCAACCAAATAAAAATAAATATATAAATATTAAAAAAATAAAATAGTAACACCTGGTGTTTAAAAATATGTATATGTATATCGAATCATGGGAGTTCTCTGGTGGTCTAGTGGTTAGAATTCAGTGTTTTCAGTGCCTTGGCCCAGGTTCAATCCCTGGTTGGGGAACTGAGATGCCGCAAGCCATGCGGTGCAGAAAAAAAAAAAATTGAATCACTATGTTGTACACTTGAAACTAATGTATTATTGTATGTTCCATATAACTTAATTATATATATTTAAATATATATTTATATATATTTACATAAAATGTTGAATTTGATAAGCCCTTGATGAAAATGCTTACAGTGTGATTTTATAATCAGAGAAAAAGAAAATCTTAAAAGGAAGTGCCCAACCAAACATCCTCATGTTTTTCTTATTATAAAAACTAACACAAACTTCACATTCCTGTTTTCAAATTAATTTTTATTTACATCAGTGTTGTACATCCTCATGAGTTTTGGGTTTTTTAAAGGACATAGTATTCCAAGTTTTTAACAAAAAAGTGGAAGACTTGCCTCATACCTCCCTCTGCCTAGAGGCAAATATGGTAAAACATGTAGCTATTTCTTCTTGTATTTTTCACCATTTTTCTAAATGATGTTTCTACTTCAGAACTTCTTTTAAGTTTAATATATTGCACCGCTGTATCCGCACTAAAGCCTTGATCAAACAATAACAAAATGGCAAGAATACATCATCCAGGCCTGAATAAAAGCCAAGTCTAAGTTTCACCAATGAGACAATGCAAAAACAAAAACAAAAAATGAGTTTAGGGCCATATTTGTACATATTACATATGAATATAATATATATATTATATATAAAATAGTCAAATGCCTACATGTAATACTTAAATTTCATTATTTAGTTATATATAAAATGATCAAATGACATGTAATATTCAACTTTTTAAATTTACTTAAACATACATATTTAAAATACTATATTATGAAAAACTGTATTAATTTAAGAATAGTGCTATTCTTCCATTGTATGAGAAACTTTGTAAGGATACAAGTATGAGGCATCTACATGTTTTTCTAAAGGATGATCTGGGGAAAAACTTTGCTTTATATTTGAACATACATAATACTTCCTCAATTTGGGAATTCTTCAATCATTTTAATTTTTTAAATCATTTTCACAATTTATTCTCTTTTTTAAGTTGTATATTGATTAGAAAAGTCTTCATTACTTATTTTAATAAATATTAGCACCTTTTTGGAGTATTATTTAATACAGGTAAGCATGTGTTTTGAGAAAAATAGAATGCACTTATTTATTTCTACTCTTTTCCCCAAAACTAACCTTTAAACTTGCTGCAGGACTTCCCTGGTGATGCAGTGGTTAAGAATACGCCTGGCAATGCAGGGGACACGCGTTCGATCCCTGGTCCGGGAAGATACCACGTGCCTCAGAGTAACTAAGCCCATGCACCACGACTACTGAGCCTGTGCTCTAGAGCCCACGAGCCACAACTACTGAAGCCCGCGTGCTGCAACTACTGAAGCCCACGCACCTAGAGCCCATGCTCTGCAACAAGAGAAGCCCCCGCTCCCCACAACTAGAGAAAGCCCACGTGCAGAAACGAAGGCCCAACGCAGCCAAAAATAAATAATTAATTAATTAATTTAAAAAATTTAAACTTGTTGCAGCACCTTATGATAGGGTGTATTTTTAATGTTCCCTGGGTTTTTCCCTCTAATGGTAAAGGTAATAAAAATCATGTTGGGACCACTGTCTCGTATTTTGAAGAAATGATAAATGATAAAGCTACAGCCATTCCTCCTTATATCAAAATAAATTATACATAACCAAATAACTCAGCAGCCATAGAAAAAAATTAATAAACATGACTATGCAAAAATTAAGCACATGTGGGCCTCTCACCTTCTGAGATGGCCTACACTCTCTCCGTGGAGTGTTTCTCTCTAAATAAATCCACTTCTTACCTTAAAAGAAAGAGAAAAAGGACTTCCCTGGTGATCCAGTGGTTAAGAATCCCCCTTCCAATGCAAGGGACGTGGGTTCGATCCCTGGTTGTATTAATATCCCACATGCCAAGAAGCAACTAAGACCACACACTCTAGAGCCCATGCGCCACAACCAGAGAGACTGTGCGCCGCAACAAAAGATCCCGTGTGCCACAACTAAGACCTGACACAGCCAAATAAATAAATAAATATTTAAAAAAATAATAATAAAGAAAGGATTTTCTCTAAAAAAACATTAAGCACATGTGTGTGGCATAAAAATACAAAAGCAAAATCAGGAGATAAATAATGTACAAGGAATAAAATTTCACAATTCCCGTAACAGACAAAAGGCTGACTTCCCCAGTTTAAAAAAAGTGCAAACAAATCAGTAAGTAAAAGATTAACAGGACTTCCTTGGTGGCACAGTGGTTAAGAATCCACCTGCCAATGCAGGGGCACGGGTTCGAGCCCTGGTCCGGGAAGATCCCACATACCGTGGAGCAACTAAGCCCATGTTCCACAACGACTGAGCCTGCTCTCTAGAGCCCACGTACCACAACTACTGAAGCCTGTGCACCTAGAGCTCGTGCTCTGCAACAATAGAAGCCACCACAATGAGAAGCCACGCACCACAACTAAGAGTAGCCCCCACTCGCCACAGCTAGGGAAAGCCCGACTGCAGCAATGAAGACCCAATGCAGCCAAAAATAAATAAATAAATTTATTAAAAAATAATATTAACAACCCAACAGAAAATTGGGTCAAGAATATGACTACCTTCAGAAACATAAATAACCAATAAACATATAACTATAAGTGCAACCTCAATCATAATTATGAAACTGCTAATCACTCAAAGGAAGATAAATTGTTCACCTCTCAGAGAAGCAAAATGTCTAAAGTTTGATAATACCTGGTGCTAGAACAGAAGTGGGAAAGTAAACACCTTCATACATTGTCGGATATGAGTGTAAATTGGTACAATTTAGCAATTTGGTGGTATTTATCAACTTTTATAAAACTTATATCTTGTTGACTGGACAATTTTTCTCTACAAATTTACCCTGTGATGTACACCAAAATATGTTCAAGGAGGCCATTGCAAAATTCTTTGCAACAGAAAAAAATTGGAAACAACCAAAATGTCCCTCAATGGGATGGAGAAGAAGAGATCAGTGGATGAATAAAGTACGATATTTGTGTTATGAACTACTACTATAAAGCCATTAAAAAAAGAGTAAGATAACTCTTTTTGTGCAGTATGGAGAGATCTCTATGATGGATTATCACATGAAAAAGGAAGGTTGAGAAGAGTATGATAGCATTATCTCTTCTGGGCAGTTTTTCATAATTCATATATTTATTGAAAAAAAAAATCCCTGTAAAAGTGGACCCCTGCATTTCAAATCCGTTTTGTTCAAGGGTCAACTGTATGTACATTTGCACCTGATTTTTTTCTTTAAAAATCATATATGTGGATTCCTTTTCAGAGAGGGAGCTGGGCAGGTACAGAAGAAAGGCTTTTAGCTTAAACTAACATCTTTCTGAACTGTTTGTACGAAGTCAATATAGTGATCTCACCACTTTTGTTTTCTTCTTTATGCTTTTTTGGTATGCTTTTTAAAAGAGCAAATATAATTTAACTTACAAATGCTGGTTTTAAAAAAAAACGCTTTAAAAATACATAGTACAAAATATAGCATAGAAATCTCATAGAACTTTTTAACATCGCTGAAGTTCTTTGCACCACAAGACGCGCAGCGTCAGGGCCCCAACCTCAGGACCAGAAAAACCGCCCAGTCTCCTCGGCCCCTGGCCTACAACTCCCACAAGGCATCGCGAAAACTGCGTATAAAGGAGCGACAGGAGACAGCCCAGTTACTTCCGGTCTCCAGGGAACGTCCCTCCGGAAGTGCTTTTTTTTTTCTTAACGTCACAGGTCGTAGGCTTTAAGTGGGAAGAAAAAAGCTAACTCTGCTGAAAAGAAAAGGAAAAAGGCTGGAAGGTAAGAGTTTACAAGCCCTAGAAGCTCCGAACGAGGACAGAAATTAGGCAGCCCATAGGTGAGCTCTGCGCGGCCAGCTACCAGAGTCGTTCTGAGATGTGCAGCTCTCCTCCTGCTTCTCCCTTTTCCTTCCAGTCTCACGCTAAGTTCTGGTGTGCAGGGCAAAATCGGCACCTTTCCCTTGCGGTTCTTCGGAACCCGAGCTTCCAAGGCGCCAAACCCCAAGTTCCAGAAAGTACCTGCAACCATTCGTTCTGATTTCCCTGCTCCCGGCTCAGGCTGGGATTTTGGACACCAGCTGAGCTCTCTGATAAAAAGGCCTAGTTTCCGATTTAGCTCCTACCTCCCAACGTCTTTTCCTCAGAACCTGCTGCTCTGTTCCAACATAAGATCCAGTGGAAAGAAAACGGAACCTGCCAGGACCTTAGCCTCCCTATGTTTTAGTCCCTGCATTTTATTAGGCTGCCTGATAAAATCCCTCCCGGACTGCCAGAGTAAAACAGCATTCTGAGACAAGAACAGGATATATTTAAAATTTTTTTTAAAAGTCTTTCTGTTAAGTCAGACATAGAATCTGTAAATGATTCGTTAAAGGCTGTCGAAACATTGCTTTGAGGTTTTAATCAAGTGCAAAGTGCAATGACAAATGCTAGTAATTCACTTGTTAATGTGTGCGAATAGCGATAGTGGGGGACGGGAGTAAATGGGAACTCTGCTTAGTTTGGCTGTGAACCTAAAACTGCTCTGAAAAATTCTTTATTTTTTAAAGATAATGGTAATAACAGGAAGTATAATCACCATTATTGAGGTCCTACTCTGTTCCATTGGTAAAGCTAGCATTTGAACCGTGCTGTGTCTGACTCCAAAGCTCATAGTGAATAAAATGCATTAAAACACTGCACCAGATTATCTGGCCAGAATTTAGGCATTTCAGAAAATGCACTTGACAAGGCTGTTAGGAGACCTGATTTGTCGTATCAGCTCTCTACTGGCACCTTGTTGACCCACACTTCCTTGATTTGAGAAGGAGGATGTCAGATCAGAGCAATGATTCTCAAACTTAAAACTGCACACGAATCACCTGGTGATTTGGTGAAGCTAAAACATCTGCTTCAGGATGTCTAGGTGAGGTCTGAGATTCTGCATTTCTGACAAGCCCCCAGGTGAAGTCCCTGTTAATCCAGGAGCCACACTTGGAATAGCAGAGGGCAGGGTGATCTCTGAGATCCTTTCAAGTTCTAACACTCTCACAGTGGATCGTTCTTTCCCCCCTCTAACCTTAGCACCTTTGCTCTTAAGGAAATATTGAAGGATCAGTCAAAAAAAGAGAGTGACAGGGGCTTCCCTGGTGGCGCAGTGGTTGAGAGTCCGCCTGCCGATGCAGGAGACATGGGTTCGTGCCCCGGTCCGGGAAGATCCCACATGCCGCGGAGCAGCTGGGCCCGTGAGCCATGGCCGCTGAGCCTGCGCACCCGGAGCCTGTGCTCCGCAATGGGAGAGGCCACAACAGTGAGAGGCCCGCGTACCGCAAAAAAAAAAACGAGTTACAGAAGTAAAGATTCCTAACTGAAGCCAAAATATGAAAATAAAAAAATAACTTTATAATGTCTCTGGAAAGATACCCAGGAAACCCATAAGAGTAGCTGCCTTCAGGGAGGCAGACTTGATGGCTCAAGGACAGGAATGGCAGGTAAACTTTACGGTGTACTTTTATACCTTTCTCATTTTTACTATGTGTGTGTGTGTTCTCTCCTTTTAAAAAATAATTCATTTTTGTGCTCGCTTCGGCAGCACATGTACTAAAATTGGAATGATACAGAGAAGATTACCATGACCCCTGTGCGAGGATGACACGCAAATTCGTGAAGTGTTCCATATTTTTAGTCATGTACCACAATGTTCATTGCAGCTCTATTTACAATAGCCAGGACATGGAAGCAACCTAAGTGTCCATGGACAGATGAATGGATAAAGAAGATGTAGCACACGTATACACTGGAATATTACTCAGCCGTGAAAAGGAACAAAATTGAGTTATTTGTAGTGAGGTGGATGTACCTAGAGTCTGTCATAGAGAGTGAAGTAAGTCAGAAAGAGAAAAATACCATATGCTAACACATATATATGGAATCTAAAAAAAAAGGTCATGAAGAACCTGGGGCAAGATGGGAATAAAGACACAGACCTACTAGAGAATGGACTTGAGGACACTGGGAGGGGGAAGGGTAAGCTGGGACAAAGTGAGAGAGTGACATGGACATATATACACTACCAAACGTAAAATAGATAGCTAGTGGGAAGCAGTCGCATAGCACAGGGAGATCAGCTGGGTGCTTTGTGCCCAGCTAGAAGGGTGGGATAGGGAGGGTGGGAGGGAGGGAGACGCAAGAGGGAAGAGATGGGGATATATGTATATGTATAACTGATTCACTTTGTTATAAAGCAGAAACTAACACACCATTGTAAAGCAATTATACTCCAATAAAAATGTTAAAAAATAATTCATTTTTAATTATCATGGAAAAGTGGTTAATATGCCACTCGTTAGTGAGGCAGAAGTCACTGAGTTATTAGTTTGGACCTACTATTACTGTAACAGATTTCTTTTAAACAGAAAGAAATTACTTTAACAGTCACTTGATTATGTTTGGGAAACAAGCACTTGAATATCTCCCTGACATTTCAGCTTTCTTCCTCTCTTCTCAAATAGAATTGCAGTGGAGTATATTGGTAATATAGTCGTCAAATCAGATATGATGGTAGTTTTAGGAAAATAGTGACTTAAATGCATGAAACTGGGCCAAATAACTCATGAGATAACTTCTGGCAGTAAGATCTGAGATTATCTGGTCCTATGAGTTCTGATTCCCAGAACCTAGACCAGTGATCCTCTAGTCTGGCTACACATTAAAATCACTTGGTGGGGAATTCCCTGGCAGTCCAGTGGTTAGAACTCCGGGCTTCCACTGCAAGGGGCCCAGGTTTGATCCCACAAGCTGGTGGCCCCGCCAAAAAAAAATCACTTGGTGCGTATACATATACACACACACACATGTACATACACATATATGTATATACATATATACAGACATACCAGTGCCAGGACCCTTCTGTAGGTCAATTAAAATGGAGTTTCTAGGGGCAGGGCATGGATTTTTTTTTTTTAAGCTATGGCCAGTGATTATAATGTGCATCAAAGTATAACCTAGACCAAGGATATTAATCTGATACTCAGGAAATATGAATGGAATAAAAACAAGAAACTTGGCCTTCCCTGGTGGCGCAGTGGTTAAGAATCCGCCTGCCAATGCAGAGGACACGAGTTCAAGCCCTGGTCCAGGAAGATCCCACATGCCACGGAGCAACTAAGCCCGTGTGCCACAACTACTGAGCCTGCGCTCTAGAGCCCGTGTGCCACAACTATTGAAGCCTGTGCATCTAGAGCCCATGCTCCACAACAAGAGAAGCCACCACAATGAGAAGACCGCACACTGCAACGAAGAGTTAGACCCATCTCGCTGCAACTAGAGAAAGCCCGCCTGCAGCAACAAAGACCCAATGCAGCCAGAAAAATTATTATAATAATAAAATAAATAAATTTATTTAAAAAAAACAAACTTTTAATGAATACTTTCTGTGTCGTAGGCCCCATTGTTCTCTTTAGTAAATTCAGAGAATCCATTTGATTCAGCGATAAGTTCACAGATACTGTGATTCTGTAAAAGCCCACACTTGCCAGATAAATGTTTGCCAAAAGGAATTGAAATCTAAATATAGAATAATACTCATGAGCAGCTTCACGGCTGAGCAAAAAATCTCTGAGTACTTGGTTTGTGCCTAGCACTGTGAGAGATGTAAATGAAATCTGTTTTAGCAGTTCCTCACAAGGAACTTGCATTGCAATTAAAGAGACAAGATTGAACTTGTGACCCACTGATCAAATCAAAATTTGGTCCTACCAAACCATGTTCCTAAAATGTTGTGAAATCATTGCCAACATTTTTTTTAGCATCTTTATTGGAGTATAATTGCTTTACATTATTGTGTTAGTTGCTGGTATAACAAAGTGAATCAGCTCTATGTATACATATATCCCCATATCCCCTCCCTCTTGCATCTCCCTCCCACTCTCCCTATCCCACCCCTCTAGGTGGTCACAAAGCACCGAGCTGATCTCCCTGTGCAACATTTTTAAATTGGGAGGTTTTGCATAAAATTCCAGACTTCTACCTTCTCTTGAAAAATTGAAAGATCTGATGATTTGGGATTCAATTACCATTCCCAACGGCAGCATTTGTCTGGAGCTGAGCTGGGAACACCCGCTTTAGATGGGGCCCATGCTGTTGAGTTTGTCACAGTCTCCTAACTCTGTTGCTCTCTGATACTGAGGCCAAGTGTCAGTTGCCAGGCATTATCACAAATCTTTATAAGAGGAAAGTGAAATATTTTTGATCCCTATTTTATCAAATGTAGAACAAAAAATAGAGCACAAAAGCCACATGTTTCAAGAAAAACAAGGGAGGACATATCCCTTTGAGAAAATAAAGACAATTATGGGCCTTCCCTGGTGGCGCAGTGGTTAAGAATCTGCCTGCCAATGCAGGGGACACGGGTTCGAGCCCTGGTCTGGGAAGATCCCACATTACTGCGGAGCAACTAAGCCCATGTGCCACAACTACTGAGCCCGTGTGCCACAACTACTGAAGCCTGTGCACCTAAAGCCTGTGCTCTTCAACAAGAGAAGCCACTGCAATGAGAAGCCCATGCACCACAACGAAGAGTAGCCCCTGCTCGCCGCAACTAGAGAAAGCCCACACGCAGCAACGAAGACCCAATGCAGCCAATAAATAAATAAATAAAATTAATTTATATATATATATATATAAAAGACTTATGTCAGGTTCTCTGTACTCACATCCTTGTCCCTATATACATCTGAATTTATACCCTGTGATCTACACTGATTATATAGTCACTATCTATCCAAATAAAAAACTATATTCGAGTATCGATTGCTGGCTAAATGCCTGTGGTCTAGAGTCAGACAGGGATTCAATTCCAAGCCACCACTTAGCAGCCCTGATCCTACTTTATGCCCCGATGCCTCAGGTCTACCTTCTCCATCTGTATAAGGCAGGTAATAACAGGAACACTTCACAGGATTGATTTGAGGATTGAACAAGGTAACATTAATTAACAGTGTCTGGTACCCAGTGACAGCTCCCTAAATGTCAGCTATTTTTATCCTTGTCAGGAAATGCCAAGGGATGAGTTGAGGGGGAAAGCAAGTTGTCGGGGGAAGCTATGTAGAAGGGGTGAGCTGACCAAGAGGGGTGGGAGACGTAGCTCGTCCAGGTGGAGAGAAGACAGGGCAGTATAGGCCTGAGGAAAGGCTCAGAAGAGATGGTGTGACCAGGGCCTGGATGTTTAAGCCACACAGTTGTGAGACTACTGCACTGGAGCGTTTTCCTCATGTTTTGATTTTAAAATCTGAAGACTTTGCTGGCCCCTGCTTTATGGTATACAGTAGCAATTTTTGGATTTTTCCCACTCACCATGTGGCAAGGATTGCACGATTTCAAGAATTCAAACTTTGGAGTATTTCAGAGTTCATTAACTTTAGCATCTCACCATGGGATGCTTGTGCTTAGACACTGTCACCAGCACTGCCCCAGAGCCGCCACTAGAGGGACTAAGACCAAAGGAATCATCAAGCTTCTAGGTACAAAATTCACTTTCCTAGATTCCTACTTCAACACTATTAACATTTTTTTCCTTTGAAGCATATTTCTTTTATGCACTTTAAAATACTTTTAAAAATCCAAATCCTGCTGGAGTGTAGGAAATTAGAGTACTACTAACCATTATCCCCATAAAATAGCCACTTAATAATGTTAATAAGATTTTGTGTGTCCTTCCAGATATTTTTAATATATATACAAACATACGTATTATTCTTTTATTTAAACCCATGATTTGTCCCCTGACTACCATTCTGACTTCATCTCCTACCACTCTCTGCCTGCTCTACAGACTATATTCTAGATCTTCAAACTTGCCAACTTGTTCCATTCTCAAGACCTTTGCACTCGCTACATTATCTTCCTGGACCACTCTCTTCTCCCAGGTTATCCTCACTCAGGGGTTAGTTCATAGGTTATTTCCTCAGAGAGATCTTCATGACACCCATCAAGTAACTATTCCCCAACCCAAGTCACTCCCCACCACCATGTTTTATTTTCTTCCATCACTGTTTGAAGTTACCTTGTTTATTTATGTGCTTGCCTACCTACTCATTACTAAAATGTAATCTCCATGATAGCAGGAACCTTGGCTGCCTTATTTTCTTCGATATCACTAGTATCTAGAGCATAAATTAAGGACCTAAAAGTATTTGTTAATTGAATAAGTACATGAAAGAGTGCTGTACTTACTATTCTGTAACTTTTTAATTTCACTTAAAGTATCTTGAGATGATAAGGTTTATAGAGAATTCAGAACAAATGGAAGCATGTCCCCAAAAATGAAATAGATGGGAAAAATGAAAACTAGAAAACTAGAGAGGGGATGTAAAAAAAAAAAAAAAAAAAGCATCTTATATAAGTTGTATTTTATTTACTGTAGATAAGCTTATTCTTTTATTTCAGTCATATCCTTAATTTTTAAATTTAATTTATTCTGGTTAGATATTCAAAAGCCTCAAAAATAAAACAATGTAAGATGTATTCAGTGGAAAGTCTGACATCCATTTCTGCCTAATAGCTACTTAGTTCCTACTCAACCAGGTAACCATTTATATTATATTAGTTTTTGTGTATCCTTCTTTATGCAAACACACACATAATATATATTTTTATTTATTTATGTATTATTATTTTTTTTTTTGCGGTACGTGGGCCTCTCACTGTTGTGGCCTCTCCCGTTGCGGAGCACAGGCTCCAGATGCGCAGGCTCAGCGGCCATGGCTCACGGGCCCAGCCGCTCCGTGGCATGTGGGATCTTCCCGGACCGGGGCACGAACCCGTATCCCCTGCATCGGCAGGCGGACTCTCAACCACTGCGCCACCAGGGAAGCCCACATGTATTTTTTTATTCTTATTTTCATCCCTTTTTTGCACAAAACAGTAGCATATTATATATATACTGTTCTGCACCGTCATTTTTTAACAGCTGCATGGTATTCATAATTTATATGGATCTATCATTTATTTTGCTCAATTGATTGACTTTTGGTTGTTTTCAATTTTTGTTATTGTAATCAATGTTTTGGTAATCATTTTTATGCTTGATAACTGTACAGTGGCATAAATTCCTGGGAGTGGAACGACTAAATCAATAAGTGTGTGTATGTGTATATATATACACCTACTGATACAGGTTCATATATATATAGAATCATGAAACGTCTTACCAGATTTCCCTCCAAGAAGGCTGCCTCAGTTTCTACTCCCACCAGCAGTGTACAAGAGCACCAACTTCCCCACACCCTCACCAAGTCCTAAATATTATAGGCTTGAAAATGTTTGCCAATCTGATGGATGAAAAATGGTTGTTATTCTTATTTTCATTTCTCTAAGTATGCATGAAGTTGAATACCTTTTCATATTTTTAAAATAGCTTTATCGATGTAAGTTCACATAACCGTGTAATTCACCCACTTAAAGTATACAGTTGAATGGTTTTCAGTATATTCACAACCATCAACACAGTTGCACAGAGGTGCAACCATCACCACAGTTAATTTTATTTTTTATTAATTTTTATTGGAGTATAGTTGATTTACAATGTTGTGTTAGTTTCTGCTGTACAGCAAAGTGAATCAGTTATACATACACATATATCTACTCTTTTAGATTCTATTCCCATATTCCCATTACAGAGTACTGAGTAGAGTTCCCTGTGCTATACAGTAGGTTCATATTAGTTATCTATTTTACATATGGTAGTGTGTATATGGCAATCCCAACCTCCTAATTTATCCCTACCCCCCCCCCCGCAGTCAATTTTAGAACATTTGTGTCACCTCAAAAAGAAACCCATATCCTATAGATGTCAGTCCCCATCCCTCCATTACCCCCAGACCTAAGAAACCACAAATCTACTTTCTCTATAGATTTGCGTTTTCTGGACATTGCATATAAATGGAATCATATAATGAGTAGGTTTTTGTGAGAGGCTTCTTCCACTTAGTATTAACGATTTTAAGATTCATCCGTGTTGTATCATGCTTTGGTACTTCATTCCCTTTTATGGCCAAATAACATTCCATGGTATGAATAAATATTTTTAAATCCATTTGTCATTTGATGGACATTTGTGTTGTTTCCACCATATATATATATTTTTAACAACATAGAATTTTAGAGTGGGCAAGGGCCCTAGAATTGTGACAATAAGACTACACTTAACAAATAGTCTCCTTAATTACTATAATTGAGAGTCAATTCTGGTGGGTAAAACATTAGCCTAGGAAGCACAACACTAAAAATATCAACCTTACCACAGGAGGGTTCTCTGTGTAATTTTAATGTTTGTCTTCTTTGAGCCTTAGTTTCTGTATTAGCTCAGGCTGCCTTAACAAAATACCATACACTGGGTGGTTTAAACAACAGGAATTTATTTCTCACAGTTCTAGAGGCTGGGAAGTCTAAGATCAATGTGCCAGCCAATTTCGTTCCCTGGTAAGAGACTTCTCTTTTGCAGAGGACCACCTTCTCACTGTCCTCACATGGCAGAAAGTGGGAGCACTGGTCTCTCTTCCTCTAATAGGAAGTCTTCCCATAAGGACATTAATCCCATCATGGGGATTACACCCTCATGACCTCATCTAAACCTAATTACCCCCTAAAGGCCCCACCTCCAAATACCATCACATTGAGTGTTAGGGTTTCATTGTATGATTTTGGGGGGACACAAACATTCAGTCCATAACAGTTTCCCAAATGTAAATTGACATCTACCTACACTTCTACTAAGGAAGAATGAAATAGCATCAAGCTCTTTTAATTTCTTGGAGAAATGCTTACCACTACTGTGCTCTTTAAGAAAAAAAAGGAAGGGGAAGAAACTAATAAATATGATATCTTCTACATAGTTCCAGTGGAATATATACCTCAAATATCAATTATTCCCTGATAGTATGTCTACCGTTAAGGCTTTTTTTTAATAAATTTATTTATTTATTTGTTTTTGGCTGCGTTGGGTCTTCGTTTCTTCTCGAGGGCTTTCTCTAGTTGTGGTGAGCGGGGGCTACTCTTCGTTGCGGTGTGCGGGTTTCTCATTGCAGTGGCTTCTCTTTGCTGTGGAGCATGGGCTCTAGGTGCGCGGGCTTCAGTAGTTGTGGCTCGCAGGCTCTAGAGCACAGGCTCAGTAGTTGTGGCTCGAAGGCTCTAGAGCGCAGGCTCAGTAGTTGCGGCGCACAGGCTTAGTTGCTCCACGGCATGTGGGATCTTCCTGGACCAGGGCTCGAACCCGTGTCCCCTGCATTGACAGGCAGATTCTTAACCACTGTGCCACCAGGGAAGTCCCATACCATTAAGTTTTTATCACAGACTAAAGCAAGCAGTCTGACATAAATAGATAATTTTCTAAGTAAGGTAATTTAAATGCAGTAAGCTTTTACCTGTATGATAGTCTATGAAGTATCACAAAATGAGGAACCACAGGCCATGCCTACTAGATTCATAGAATTGTATTATAGTGTTTCTCAACACATAGTTTGGATAATACAGGGTTGAGACTGTGTCATATAACGCAAGACATTTAACATTCCTGGTGCTCTGAGCTAATAACTGCCGATAGTGGTCTCCAATTACTGTGGAACTGTGGAAAATACGCCCATATATTTCCACGTGCTACGTGGAGGAGAGGCAGTACTGATGAAATGTTGTAGTCCAGATCCTGCATTTTATAAATGAGGAGATGGGTTACAGGTCCAGAGAAGTCAGCAAACTAGGTGATCTGACTTCTTCCCGAGTGTTCTTTCCATTGTTGTATATAACACACTCCTCACTCTCACTGTTCAAGATTAAAGAGGAGCAGTTCTCCTTCGGAATCCCACTCTTACCTGCCCACATCTTTCTTGCCTTTCTTCCCCATCTCTTTTTTTTTTTTTTTATCATTTTGCAACTCAGGTTCAAGAGTCAAATTAAACCATTTTATTCATTTATTTTATCAAATATTTATTGAACACCTAATATGTTTCAGGCTCTGGGCTACGAGCTGGGAATACAGTGGTGAACAAAACAGACATGGCCCCTACCCTTGTGGGTAAAGTGAAGGAGATAGACAGTTTTAAAGTAGAATAAATACATGTAACTAAGATCCAGCATACCATGCAGCACAGACAAAATTTTTTAAAACAAGTATGTGTAAATATATAATTACTAACTGTGATAGTGACAGAAATGAAAACCTAAGGAGAACCTAATTTAGAATTGGGGGACCAGGGAATGCCTCTGAGAGGAGGTAATATTTAAGACAACGCCTGAAAGTGAGTAGGAGTTAACAGGGGAATACAGCTGAGCCAAGTCCCCGTCCCCAGGTAGAAAGGAGCTAGGAAGGGTAACCAGGGTCGCTAGATCACCATCATAGTAAGCACGGGAGAGAGTTGGGAGGGGAGGATTAAGAGGTCTACAGGCCCTTTCTGGACACAAGGAGAAATCTGGATTTTATTCCAAGAGTAGTAGGGAGCCATTAAAGGTTTTCAACAGAGGATTTACATGATCCAATTTTGTGTTTTTAAAAAGATCACCGTGAAAAGAGTACATGATGTGTAATTCCATTCCAATTAAGTTCAAGAACAGACAAAACTGATCTAGGAAGGTGGAAATTGGAAGAGTGGTTGCTATGGGGAGAGGGGTAAAGGGCATAAAGAAATTTCCTGGGGTGATGGAAATTTTCCACATCTTGGAGTGGTGGTTACACAGGTGTTGTTTTCATTTACTAAAACTCATCAAAATGTAAGTTAATATTCGTGCATATCTGTATATACATTTTAACTTCATTGAAAAATAATGATCGAGGGACTTCCCTGGTGGTGCAGTGGTTAAGAATCCGCCTGCCTATGCAGGGGACACGGGTTCGATCCTTGGTCTGGGAAGATCCCACATGTGGTGGAGCAGCTAAGCCCGTGTGCCACAACTACTGAACCTGTGCTCTAGAGCCTTCGAGCCACAACTACTGAGCCCACGTGCCACAACTACTGAAGCCCGTGCCCCTAGAACCTCTGCTCCGCAACTAGAGAAGCCACCGCAATGAGAAGCCCGCATACCACAACAGAGTAGCCTCCACTGTAGCAACTAGAGAAAGCCCACGCAAAGCAACGAAGACCCAACGCAGCCATAAATAAATAAATTTATTTTTTAAAGAAAGAAAGAAAAACAGTGATCTGGAATTCCCTGGCAGTGCAGTGGTTAGGACTAGGCACTTTTGCTGCCAGAGCCAGGTTCACTCCCTGGTCAGGGAGCTAAGATCCTGCGAGCCTCTGGGGTGCAGCCAAAAAAAGAAAGAAAGAAAGAAAGAAAAAGAATGATCACTTCACTCTGACTGCAGTTACTTTGTGAAGCAGTTTCAAGTTCAAACTACATAAAATTGAGGTTATAGAAATTTGTTTAAAACCCTGAAGACCCAGGAACACTAACTTAGAGACTCTCAGGCCTCAGAGTACTATTTAGTTCACTTAAAACTTCTGGGCTCTAAAAGAAAAAAGGAAGGGAGGAAGCCAACTAAGAAATTTGATCCTTCTACAGTAGCTTCTGTGGAATATATGCTCTAATTATCAAGTATGCCCTGATATATCTACCTTTGAGTTCTTCTCACAGACTAAATCAAAGTTTGACTTAGAAATAGCAATGTATTAACTTAAATGCAATGAGCATCTGCCTGGAAGGTTAAGAACTTGGTGTCCCAGCTGTCTCCAAAAGAGTCTTTCAGTGGGACTTCATCGTATTCTGGAATCAGCTGAGCAGCTTTAAAAATTTTGATGCCTGGGTCCAACTCCCAGAGATTCTGATATAATCAGCCTGGGGTGCGGCCTCAGCATCCAGGTTTTTAAGAGCTCCCTAGAGAGAAGCCAAGGCTGAAAATCAGCGCTTGCCCAGTTCCACCTGGATTCCATTCCTCTATTGTTAAAATGACTCCCTTCAAAGATTCACTGAGCAGTTTTTGCATAATAAGGGCCCTAGAAACTGCCATCGCTTTCTATTGGATTATTTAAAGTAAACTTTAAGATGCTACATTAAAAAAAAAATTAAAAAAAAAAAGATGCTACATTAAGATTTAGATTTCGGTACCTTCCCAGTCCCCAGGTCTCACACTGGTCTTAGTGCTGACCTGGAATCTACTGCCCTCCACCTCCCCGCCCCGATTTTGGGACGTCTGCCCTCTGGATATAATCCTCCTATGGTTCAGTATCCGGTTCCCCTTGGCAATGCCCTGGGTTTGCTCTTGGGTGTGTTTTCTGATTGACCTTTTTCCAGCTCAGTGGTTAAACTTTTGTGTCTCCATATCCAGCTCCTTTTGGTCTGAGAGGGAAGGAATGTATGAGGGAAGAACAAACCTCCCCCCTCCCCGCTGTTCGCCCCGCAGGCTTAACAGGAGAGTGGGGAAGTGCAAATCCCAGTTTGATGGGCACTACTGAGTGATTACATTCGAGCTTCAGGCAGAGCAAAACTGCCTCTTTCCGTCCCATTGTTTTTTGTTTTTTCTTTTTTTTTCAGGTATATTGTTTGCCCCTCCCCAACCTCCACCCACAAAAAGTCTTCCAAAAGTTGTTCAGGATTTTGGGGAACTGTCTCATTTCCACTACATGTGTACACTGCACCGTGAGAGTGAGTTCAGTGCATTATTCATTTGTTTTTCCTGTTTATTTTCCTTTCCTTTTTTTTTTTTGGTTTGATTTTTTTTGTTGTTGTTTCAATACACGTTTGTTGCCCACCTACCAAGTGCCAGGTGACACATCTCTGAGTCCCGATGTTTAATTTACAAAATAAAGTGCTCTCCTCAAAACACATTCAATTACGTTACAGTACTTTTCTTCCTCGGACAGAAAAGCAGATGCACTATTTGAGAATGTGAATTATAAAATGGTAAAATCCCGTGGTATAAGAATATTAATACATGTTCTAGTGAATGTGTAAATATGGAGAAAATGAACATTTTCCAAGTTAAAAAATTCACCAAGAATTATACGATTTCAAAGCTGGGGAACTGAGGCCATTGCAGATATTGTTGCTACCTGAGCTGCTAAACAAAAATCATTTCACCACAGACTTTTGTCAAATTAGTCTTGAAAAACATTTGAATTGATGGGAGATCTTCAGGAGGATAAATGTTGTTTAAAACAAAACGATCTTATGTCTGAGTTTTCTAAACGTGAGTCTATTTCCCCATCTGGACTGCCAGTTCCTAAAACTCAGGAACCTTCTTATCTCAACATCCCCTCCCCCAGTGAAACAGAATTTTTGCATGAGGTAGGTGTTCAACAAAACTCTGTTGGGGACTTAAAGGGAATGGTTCATTTCACATGGTAATGTGCCTTTCTGAAATAATGAAGTTAAAAAATGGCTTTCAGGAAATATGTAACGGAGAATTACAAAGCAAGAAACTGACTGTGGTTATCCTGCCTTGTCCAGTTAGGACAGAAGTCTCCTGTCTCGGAGGACATTGGGACGCCATTGTCTACTGTTATATTACCTGCCTCTCCCAGTGAGTGCTAAGGGAGGGGAGGACTGGAAGAAATACAGGGAGGAGCCCGTATTCTAGGGTGAAGGTGTTCAAACTGCAGTACTAGAAGAATGTCCAGGGGTAAGTAGCTGTGTAGAATTTTTAAGAAATTCTGTACCCAGACCCTCAACTGTACCTTTCCATAGCATGATTCAGGCTATCCGTCCCCTTTTCCCCTTCACAACAGTATTTCTCCTACCTTAAAGAAAAAAGACTCCTCATATCCATCCTGAATGTTACTGCAGTATAACGATGTCCCAAGTGTGAGAACTTCTAAGATGCCGTACAAATCGACAATTGGAAATGTCCTCTCTAATGTTTAATCAAGATGCCATAAATCCTCCTTAGCTTCCAGCCTTCCCCAGACTTAAACATATTTCTGTTAAGGGTGCATCACTGATTTATAAATGGGGTGTTTCAGCCTTGGAATGTTCTAAAATAGTGTGGACAATGGGAGTGGTGGTGATTCTTATTTAACGGCCTCTTTTTTTTTAATTCTCCAACTATTGTCCAAGAATGCACTGCTCATAAAAGAAAGTCTGGGGGAAGCAAAGAGCGCTTCAGTAAGAAATAGTGAAAGGCTTAAAATAGCTTTTATTATGAATTTAAGTTTAAAAAATTCTCATCTATTACAGCACTAATCCTCAGGATGTGTCGTTAGCGGGAAAGAAAACACAGTTGGGTAGCTGAAGCAGCATAGGTTAGTAAGGCTAGTTCTTTTAAATGTAACTAGAAGGTTTCCGTGGAGTACCAAATCTTTCAAAAGTTTTTGACACTGGATTAAAACCCATAGATAAACATTTTAAGTAATTTCTTTTAGATTCTGTGTGGAGTATTAAATATAATAATTACAGCATGTTTCATTAAGTCACACCCAAAATATTTATTACCTTACTACAGACCACCTGTTTTCTATATTGCATAAAAAGTTACCACTGGGGCGCCTTCCCTGGTGGCGCAGTGGTTGAGAGTCCGCCTGCCGATGCAGGGGACACGGGTTCGTGTCCGGGTCCGGGAAGATCCCACATGCCGCGGAGCGGCTGGGCCCGTGAGCCATGGCCGCTGAGCCTGCGCGTCCGGAGCCTGTGCTCCGCAATGGGAGAGGCCACAACAGTGAGAGGCCCGCGGACTGGGGGAAAAAAAAAAAAAAAGGTACCACTGTTACCTGAAAACTAGGTTTGCTTCTTGGTGATGTTGAGCCAAAAGACACAACAAAGCCAAAGAGCAGGAGAAGGAAGGATTTATTACTTGCAGTAAGCAAGAACACCGGGGATCTTCCCCAAAGCAGTGTCTCCCTGAACAGGAAAATTGGGGAAGTTTTAAGCTAAGGGTACCTGTTTATTCATGAAGGGGTTTGGGCTGGTGTATGCATATTCATGAAGGGGCTTGAGCAGAAGAGAATTCAGCATAGAATTGGGGCAAAGGTTGTCAGAGTCCAAGGTTTAATTGATTGAAGTCACAAGGGTCAGAAAAGAACATCATCTTTCCTTACATTCAGACCAGTTTGGGGTCTCAGCATCCTCCACCTGGGTGGGGGCCATAGTTCCTGCAGAACTCGAAGTTCTGTATCAGATTGTTATGTATATCCCTTGAGGAGGAACCAGCACTGTATTTATTGCTCATGTATTATTTCTTGACTGCTTTTCCTTTGTTCTTGCACTCCCTCATTTGTCTTAAGATCATTAATTACTGAGACCTGTTAAAGGGCAAGCGTTGTGGCCAGGAGGCAAAAAATGGCTTCTCTTATGTCAAGAAAGCCATGCCTAGTTCTCTTTCTCTAGGGACCTCCTACCCTATCTGCCTATACCAGATAGGTTTAAGCTTACAAGCTCAAAGAACATAATTGACTGCACAGAGGGTCGGTATCCCTAACCCCTGTGTTTATTTATTTATTTTTTTAAAAACATTTATTTCTTGCATTGCTCTATTTAGCCAACCCTTAATATTGCCCTGAAAGCTAGCTAATCTGCAGCTTATTTACTCTTTACGCGGGCCTCTCCCGTTGCGGAGCACAGGCTCCGGACGCGCAGGCTCAGCGGCCATGGCTCACGGGCCCAGCCGCTCCGTGGCATGTGGGATCTTCCCGGACCGGGGCACGAACCCGTGTTTCCTGCATCGGCAGGAGGACTCTCAACCACTGCGCCACCAGGGAAACCTTTCTGCACCAACTTTTCCTCAGAAGGTCTGTGCTATTAGCATGGAACCTCACTTATTAATCTGAAGTTAGCCTGTTATATTTACCACTTAACCACAGAGAAATTTCTGCCACATGAAGTCTAGGAAAAATTGTTAGACTACAGCAGATCATTCTGATTTATACCATTATCTCTCAAGTATGGAGACATATTTCGAAAGAGAAAATACTGTTCAAGGGGCTTCCCATCATTAGGAATTGGAAGCCATTGAAGAAAATATTACTCATCTTAGTTTTCTCCGTTGGGTTTCTGATTCTTCCTTCGAGGCACTAGTACCAAAACTTAATTGGCTATGTGAAGTTATACAGTATTAATGATTACGAACTTTATGATTCATTAAAAAAACATTTATTGGGCTTCCCTGGTGGCACAGTGTTTGGGAGTCCACCTGCTGATGCAGGGCACACGGGTTCGTGCCCCGGTCCGGGAAGATCCCACATGCCTCTTCCCGCGGAGCAGCTGGGCCTGTGAACCATGGCCGCTGAGCCTGCGCGTCCGGAGCCTGTGCTCCGCAACGGGAGAGGCCACAGCAGTGAGAGGCCCGCTTACAGAATAAAACAAACAACAACAACAACAACTAAACATTTATTGAGCTCCAGAGCAATATGCTAGGCATTGGGTGAAAATCTGAATCCAAAAGTGAAAAAAATAGGTGGTCGCTGACCTTACAGAATGGAAAAGAGGTTATATTCATTAAAGTTTTTGTGACATTATCGAATACTTACTTTTAAAATTCTATTAATTATACATTAATATATTATTTACAGAAGTTTTCATAGTATGTAAGTTGATCTTACAAAAATGTGATTAAATATTTTTTCTATTTATTCATTTTAATTTTATTTTTTATTGAGATATAACTGACATGTAACATATTAATTTCAGATGTACAACATAATGATTTGATATACGTATATACAGTTGACACTTGAGCAACACAGGCTTGAATTGCATGGGTCCATTTATGTGTGGATTTTTTTAGTAAATATGTACTACAGTACTATACAATCTGAGGTTGGTTGAATCTGCAGATGCTGAACTGCAGAAATGGAGGGCCAACTGTAAAGTGGATTTTCAATTGCAGGAGGTCAGTGCCCCTAACCCTCAAGTCGTTCAAGGGCTGACTGTATTGCAAAATCATCACCACAATAAGTCTAGTTAACATCCATCACCTCACATAGTTACAATTTTTTTTCCTTGTGATGAAAACTTTTAAGATCTACTCTCTTAGCAATACTTAAATATAGAATACACTATTACTAATGTAGGGGAGCAAAATTTGCCACCCCAAAATGTGTCTCTTTGGCATGAAGATTATATTAGCCTTTTATTTTTAAGGCCCAAAAGCCGCAGGAAGAAACTTTGACCTTCCCCCTAACCTCTTAAAAGAATGTTCCAGGAAGGGAGCTATCACCAGAGATACTACAATACAAACTAGGTGTGGTAGATAGGGAGGAACCTAGCAAAATCCTAGTTAAAATTCCTCTCTGTGTCCCATTGTCTCTGCATGACCCAGCAAACATTTGTTTACCTAATATCTGCTTATGCATCTCCATGTAAATTGCCTTCCTCTCCTTTGAAGTCCCAAACCACTACCCCAATGCCCTCTTTTGTCTTTAGGTGAAGATGGTATTTAAGGTGAGGGTTTAGACCATTACTCAGTTCTCCTGGGTCTTTCCTGTGTACACATGTTCTAAAACTTTTGTTTGATTTTTCTCCTGTTAATCTGTCTCATGTCAATTTAATTGTTAGACCAGCCTGAAGAACTTAGAAGGGTAGAGGAAAACTCTTCCTCCCAGATACTAGCTATAGTCACCATTGCTGTACATTACATCTCCAGAACTTATTTATTTTGTAACTGGAAATTTGCACCTTTTGACCACCTTTAAAATCTTTTTTGGCTGCTTTTAGTAATCTATTTTATATGTTTTTATAGTAGTTTAAAAAGTGTTATGTAGTTTATATAGCTTATATAGTGTTTTGATAACAGTTACATTGCACATTAACATAATTTTTGCTTGAGAAATGAAGACTTTTTCTGACAGAAAGTAAATTTGATTTTGCTGATTAGGTTGATAATGAGGACTAGCTTTACTATTTAGATTATGTGGTGGACATTTTCTAAACCTACACTGCCCAGTAGAGTAACCACTAGCCACATGTGGCTATTGAGCTGTTTAACTGTGTCTAAGGTAACAGAAAATTTTTCATTTTAAATGTGAAAAGTAAAGCAATGTAAATTTTATGATCAAAAGTGTTTTGTTGTATTGAATTTAACAATATTTAATATTCTAGCCTTTATTAGATTAAACAAGGTACCTCTAATAGAAGAAAACTGGGTATAATTGGTAGTTAGTAAGTCTTGCTAACCTTCTCGCAAAATGAAGAAATGAATGACAAATCACTAAGTAACAAATCCTTTTGAAAGTCAGGTAGTTTCCAGTTCTTCCAAAAACCAAAGGAGAAACTAATCAAATTGACAGCTATTAAATCATTAAAAATAACTTTTGAAAATAGAAAATATGTGATTTTTTGGCGTATAACTAGGAAGAAGTTCAAAGCATTGGGTGACAGAGCAATAACAGAATTCTTTCCATTTAAATCTACTTATATAGATGGAGAAGGTTTTTCAGACATTATTGATGCTGGACCTGTCCCATTCTAATAATAACTAATATTCATTCACATATATTAAAATAATTTTTTAAAAATTTAAAACTCCCATTCATGTCATTAGGATAGCTCTTCCAGCAAATTTTTTTCTTAATAATTATTTATCAGAACCATATTAATGTTGTTTTGATAAGTTGCATAATAATAATGGTAATAGTAACTCAATCCAGAAGAAATTTTTTAACACTCAGGGGAATTTCTTAAACTAAATTTCAACTTAAATATATATTTTTATAGTACAGAAGTATGATATGTGATCCATAAAAGAATTTACAAGACTTCTGGTACTGACCTAGATGGAGTAAACCCACTACACCCTATCTTTCCCAATGATTAGAACTAAAAACTCTGGACAAAAATACAAAAGGACTCTTTAAAAGTAAATAGTAGGGACTTCCCAGGTGGTCCCATGAGTGGGACTCCATGCTCCCAAAGCAGGGGATCTGGGTTTGATCCCTGGTCAGGGAACTAGATCCCTCACGCATGCCGCAGCTAAGAGTCCACATGCTGCAACTAAAAACATGCCACAACGAAAATCCCACATGCTACAGCTGAGACCCAGTGCAGCCAAAATAAATGAATAAATAGTTTTAAAAAAGAAAAGAAAATAGCTTTAAAAAGTAAATAAATAAAAGTAAATAGTAGCAGGCAGATTGGGGAGGGGACCCAAAGGTGAAGAAGGACACATACAGGAATGAGTTTTCCATATTTTTAATCTTTTATCTCCTGGCTTTGACCCAAAGATAGCCACAGCACATAACTGCACAGTTGTCACAGGCTTCAGAAACTCCTAGTGAAATGCTATATTTCTGGTCAGAAGACCATGAAAGGGAGTTCCTACAAGCAGGAGAATGTGGAGGAAATATCCTTTTTTTTTTCCTCTTCTGGCCCTACCACAAGCACAGCCCCAGTCACAGAGCTATACTGTGGTGGCAGTAGCATAGGAATTTAAAATCCCAACAAGAAACCTATCTTTTAGGCCAGAAGAACTGAGATAAATGGACCCTGTGATCTGAAAAGTGTCAGGGGAATCCGCATTATTTCTTCTCTCTTTTATTTCACTGCTTTGCCCAAAAGTTGGCCCCAATCATGCAGAACTCTGTGGCGGCCTGGCAACTAAAACTCCAAGAAAAAAACTAATCTTTCTAGTGAGAAAACTGAGAAAAGGGGACTTCTCTGGTGGCCCAGTGGTTAAGATTCTGGGCTTCCACTGCAGGGGGCACAGGTTCAATCTCTGGTCAGGGAACTAAGATCCCACATGCTGCATGGTGTGGCAAAAAAAAAAAAAAAAAAAGAAAACTGAGAAAAGGGGACCCTGGTAGCTAGAGAGTGTGGGGAAAATCTGGAGAGGAGAGAGCTGGAGAAGGAAATTCCCTAATTCTGATCAATGAAAGTAATAAACCTCTGGCCAGAATGACCAAGAAAAAAAGGACAAGACAAATTACCAATATCTGGACTTCCCTGGTGGTCCAGTGGGTAAGACTCTGTGCTCCCAATGCAGGGGGCCTGGGTTCCATGCCTGGTTGGGGAACTAGATCCCACATGCATGCCGAAGCGAAGAGTTCATGTGCTGCAACTAAGAAGTTCACATGCCCCAACTAAGAAGTCCGCATGCCACAGCTAAGACCCAGCACAGCCAAAATAAATGAATAAATAAGTATTTTTAAAAGGAACAAATTACCAATATTAGGAATGAAAGAGGAGGTATTACTGCAGACCCTACAGACATCTAAAAGATAATAATAATACAGTCAGGGACTTCCCTGGTGGCGCAGTTGTTAAGAATCTGCCTGCCAATGCAGGGGACATGGGTTTGAGCCCTGGTCTGGGAAGATCCCACATGCAGCAGAGTAACTAAGCCCGTGCACCACAACTACTGAGCCTGTGTTCTAGAGCCCACGAGCCACAACTACTGAGCCTGTGTGCCACAACTACTGAGTCCGCATGCCACAACTACTGAAGCCCGTGTGCTTAGAGCCCATGCTCCGCAACAAGAGAAGCCACCACAATGAGAAACCCATGCACCACAACAAAGAGTAGCCCCCACTCGCCACAGCTAGAGAAAGCCTATGTGCAGCAATGAAGACCAAATGCAGCCAAAAATTAATAAATAAATATATTAAAATAATAATAATACAGTCATGCCTCATTTTATCACTCTTCAGTTTATTTCACTTCACAGACTTTGCGTTTTTTACAAATTGAAGATCTGTGGCAACCCTGCATTTTCAGAAGACAGTTAACATTTTATTTATTTTAAAATTTTTATTTATTTATTTATTTGGTTGCGCCAGGTCTTAGTTGCAGCTTACGCACGGGCTCCTTAGTTGCAGCTCACTGGCTCCTTAGTTGTGGCTCACCACCTCCTCAGTTGTGGCATGCTAACTCTTAGCTGTGGCATGCATGTGGGATCTTGTTCTCTGGCCAGGGATCAAACCCGGGCCCCCTGCATTGGGAGTACAGAATCTTAACCACTGCACCACCAGAGAAGTCCTGGTTAGCATTTTTTAGCAATAAATATTTCTTAAGTAAGATCTGTACATTTTTTTTCAGACATCACTTACTAGGCTATAGTATAATGTAAACATAACACCTTTTATGTGCACAGGGAAACCAAAAAATTTACGTGACTCACTTTATTGCATTTTTCACTTTATCATGGTGGTCTAGAACCAAAGCTGAAATATATCCGAGGTGTCACTGTACTCCAAATAAGTCTAGTCCCGTTAATTAAATTACTTAGAAGAAAGGGACCAATTCTTTGAAGGATTAAAAAGTACCAAAACTCACACAAGAAGAAATAGATAACCTTCTTAGTTCTAGACCTATTGAAGAAACTGAATTTGTAGTTAAAAGTCCTCCAACAGGGCTTCCCTGGTGGCACAGTGGTTGAGAATCTGCCTGCCAATGCCGAGGACATGGGTTTGATCTCTGGTCTGGGAAGATCCCACATGCCATGGAGCAACTAAGCCCATGCGCCACAACTACTGGCCTGTGCTCTAGAGTCCACAAGCCACAACTACTGAAGCCCGCGTGGGCCTAGAGCCCATGCTCCACAACAAGAGAAGCCACCACAATAAGAAGCCCATACACCACAACGAAGAGTAGCCCCCGCTTGCCGTAACTAAAAAGAAAGCCCGCACGCAGCAATGAAGACCCAACGCAGCCAAAAATAAATAAATAAATAAATATATATGTATATATATATATACATATATATATATGTTAAAAAAAATCCTCCAACAAAGAAAACTCCAGACTACCAACATTTAAGGAAGAAATAATACCAGAAAATAGAAGAGACGAGAACACTTTCCAACTCATTTTGGGAAGTCTGCATTACCCTGAGTCCCAAACCAGAGAAAGCTATTAGAACAAATTAAAACTACAGATGAGTACCACTAACATAGATGCAGCAATCTTTTACAAAATGTTAGCAAAATGAATCCAGTGGAAGTTATCCTGGGAATGCAAGGCTGGCTCAATATTCAAAAATCAATCAGTGTAACTCACTGTTTCAAGAGACTAAGGATGAAAAACCATATGATCATCTCAATAGGTGCAGAAAAAGCATTTAAGAAAATTCAGGGACTTCCCTGGTGGTCCAGTGGGTAAAACTCCACACTCCCAATGCAGGGGGACTGAGTTCGATCCCTGGTCGGGGAACTAGATCCCGCATGCTTGCCGCAACTAACAGTTCACATGCCACAACTAAGAAGTCCGCATGCTGCAACTACAAAGTAACCCGCATACCACAACAAAGATCCCACGTGCTGCACCTGAGACCCGGCACAGCCAAAAATAAATAAATAAATATTTTTTAAAAAGCTTTGGGAACAAAAAAAGAAAGAAAGAAAAGAAAATTCAACATCTGTTTATGATTTAAAAAAAAACCTCTCAGCAAACTGGGGGTAAACAGAACTTTCATCTCCTGAGAAAGAACATCTATAAAAAGTTACAGCTAATATCATACATAATAGGAAAGACTGAATGTTTCCTTCTAATATCTGAAGAAGGCAAGAATATCTACTCTCATTATTCCCATTCAACATCATATTGGAAATTATAACCAGTGCAGTAAGGCAAGAACAAGAAGGCACACACAGATTTGAAAAGAAAGAATAAAACTGTCTCTATTCTCAGACAACATGATTGTTTGTGTAGACAATATCAAAGAATCTACTAAAAAGCTCCTAAAACTAATAAATGAGTTTAACAAAGTCACAGATAAGTAGGATATTTTAAAAATCGATTGTATTTTTATATTCTGGTAATGAACAATTAGAATTCTAAAAAATTTTAAATTACCATTTATAGTAGCCACCCAAAAATGAAATATTTGGGTATAAATCTGATAAAATATATGCAGGATCTATATACCGAAAGCTACAAAATACTGTTGAACTATATCAAAGATCTAAAGAAATAGGGAGGTGTGCTCTGTTGGAATATTTGAACACTTAGTATTGTTATGATGTCGATTCTCTCCAAATTGATTTATTGTTTCAATGTAATCCCAGTCAAAATCCCAGCAAGATTTTTTCGATAGTACTGATAACCTGAATCTAAAATTTTATATGGAAAGTCAAAGGAATTAAAATAGTCCGAACAATTTTGAAAGAGAAGAACAAAGTTGGAGGACATATTACCAGAATTCAAGATTTACTATAAAGCTACACAATTAAGATAGTGTAGTACTGGTGAAAGAGTAGAGATGTACATCCATGGAACAGAATAGAGTCCAGAAAGAGACCCACGCAAATATGATCAATTGATTTTTGACAAAGGTACAAAGGCAATTAAACATGGAAGGGATAGTATTTTCAAGAAATGGTGATAGAACAAGTAGATATCCATAGGCAAAAAAATAACAAAACAAAAACAAAAAGTTCCTTGACCCATACTTAAATACTTTATGCAAAAACTAACCCAAGGGCTTCCCTGGTGGCACAGTGGTTGAGAGTCCGCCTGCCGTTGCTGGGGACACGGGTTCGTGCCCCGGTCTGGGAAGATCCCACATGCCACGGAGCGGCTGGGCCCGTGAGCCATGGCCGCTGAGCCTGCGCGTCCGGAGCCTGTGCTCCACAATGGGAGAGGCCACAACAGTGAGAGGCCCGCGTACCGCGAAACAAACAAACAAACAAACAAACAAAACAACTACCCCAAGATGAAGCATAGCCTTAAATGTAAAGTGTGCAACTATAAAACTTCCAGGGAATTCCCTGGTGGTCCAGTAGTTAGGACTCCACACTTTCACTGCTGAGGGCCTGGATTCAATCCCTGGTCAGGGAACTAAGATCCTGCAAGCTGCACAGGGTGGCCAAAAAGAAAAAATATTTGGGACATTGGGTTAAGCAAAGAGTTTATAGATATGATACCAACAGAAAAATTCATAAAAGGAAAAAGAATAAATTGATCTTTATCAATATTAAAAACCTCTGCTCTGCAAAGGAGCTGGTTAATAGAATAAAAAGGTTGCAGACTGGGAGAAATAATTGCAAATCAAATATCTAAGAAAGGAATTTGATCCAGAATATATAGAGAACTTAAAAAACACAACGAAGGAGCCAAGAATATACAATGGGGAAAGGATAGTGTTCTCAGTAAATGGTGTTGGGAAAACTGGATAGCCATGTGCAGAAGAATGAAACTGGACCACTATCTTACACCAAACACAAAAATCAACTCAAAATGCGTTAGACTTGAATGTAAAACCTGAAAACATAAACTTACTAGAAGAAAACACAGGGGCTAAGCTCCCAGACATTGGTCTTGGCAGTGACTTTTTAGATTTGACACCAAAAGCAAAGGCAGCAAAAGCAAAAATAAACAAGTGGGACTACATCAAACTAAAAAGCTTCTGTAAGGAATTCCCTGGCAGTCCAGTGGTTAGGACTCAGCACTTTCACTGCCAGAGCTCGGGTTTAGTCCCTGGTCAGGGAACTAAGATCCTGCAAGCCGTGCAGTGTGGCCAAAAAAATAAATAAAATTTTAAAAAATAAATAAAAAGCTTCTGTACAACAAAGGAAACCATCAATAAAATGAAAAACCAACCTACCAAATGGGAGAAAATATTTGCAAATCATATATCTGATAAGGGGTTAATATCTATCTATCTATCTATCTATCTAAAACTCCTACAACTCAGTAGAAAATAAAATAATCTGATTAAACAATAGGCAGAGGATCTGATAGACATTTTTCCAAAGAAGATATACAAATCCACAAGAGATAGATGAAAAGGTGCTCAAAATCACCAATGATCAGGAAAAGGCAAATCAAAACCTTACACCTATCAGAATGGCCATCATCAAAAAGATAAGAGGTAAGTGTTGGGGAGGATGTAGAGAAAAGAGAACCTGTGTAATGTTACTGGGAACGCAACCATTATGGAAAATAGTGTAGAAATTCCTCAAAAAATTAAAAATATAACTACTATATCATCCAACAATTCCACTTCTGGGTATTTATCTGAAAAAAACAAAATCACTATCTTGAAAAGATATCTGCACCCCCATGTTCATTGCAGCATTATTTCCAATAGCCAAGACATGGAAAGAGCTTGCGTCCATCAACAGATGAATGTATAAAGAAAAATGTAATATATCTTATATGTTATTCAGCCTTAAAAAAAGAAAGAAATCTTGTGGTTTCTGACAACATGAATGGACCTTTAGTCACTAGCTTTTTTTTTTTTTAATATTCTTTTGACCGCATCATGTGGCATGTGGGATCTTAGCTCCCCAGCCAGGGATGGAACCTGCACCCCTTGCAACCCTCCAAAAAGTGTGGAGTCTTAATCACTGGACCACCAGGGAAGACCTGGATGGACCTTTAGGGCATATGCTAAGTGAAGTTAGAAAGAGAAAGATAAATACTGTATGATATCATTTATATGTGGAATCTAAAAACAAGCAAACAACTCATAGAGAACAGATTGATGGTTGTGGGGGTTGGGGAAGGGGAGGTAGGCGAAATGGGTGAGGTTGGTCAAAAGGCACAAACTTCCAGTTAGAAGATATGTCCTGGGGTATAATGTAGAGCATGGTGACTAGACTATAGTTAACAATACTATATATATATATATTTTTTTAAATAAATTTATTTTTGGCTGTGTTGGGTCTTCATTGCTGCACGCAGGCTTTCTCTAGTTGCAGTGAGCAGGGCCTACTCTTCGTTGCGGTGCACGGGCTTTTCATTGTGGTGGCTTTTCTTCTTGCGGAGCAGGGGCTCTATGTGTGCGGGCTTCAGTAGTTGTGGCACACGGGCTCAGTAGTTGTGGAGCATGGGCTCTAGGTACATGGGCTTCAGTAGTTGTGGTGCGCAGGCTTAGTTGCTCCATGGCATGTGGGATCTTCCTGGACCAGGGCTCAAACCCGTGTCTCCTGCATTTGCAGGAGGATTCTCAACCACTGTGCCACCAGGGAAGCCCAACAATACTGTATTATTTTTTGAAAGTTACTCAGAGAGTTAATCTTAAAAATTCTCATCACACACAAAAAATTATGTGTGATGAAAAATGTTAACTAAAGGTATTTTGGTTAACATATCATTTCACGATATATACATATATTGAATCCTTACGTTGTACACCTGAAACTAATACAATGTTATATGTCAAAATTTTTTAAATGGGGAAAAAAAAAGAAAACAAACAACTGAATATAAAGAACAAGATTGGTAAATTAGTCCACATTAAAATGAATACTTCCATTCATCAAAGAACATCATTAAAGAAGTGGATCCACTAAGTGATAAGCTAATTGGAACCTTTTTATAAAGTTATAATGGGTGGAACCAACGGACACACTAGTTACACAGTTTCACTGCTACCTTTTATTTATTTATTTATTTATTTGGAAGTATAGTTGATTTACAAAATTATATTAGTTTCAGGTGTGCCACATAGTGATTCAATATATTTATAGATTATTTTATACTGGATTTAAAGTTATTATAAATCATGGCTATAATTCCCTGTACTGTACAATATATTCTTCTTGTTTTTTTATTTTATATATAGTAGTTTGTACCTCTTAATCCCCTACCCCTATCTTGCCCCCCCCTTCCCCTCTCCCCACTGGTAACCACTAGTTTGTTCTCTATACCTATGAGTCTGTTTCTGTTTTGTTATATTCATTTGTTTGTTTTATTTTTATTTTTGATTACTTATTTATTTATTTTTATTTATTTATTTTTGGCCATGCTGCATGGCATGCAGGATCTTAATTCCCTGACCAGTGATTGAACCTGTGCCTGCTGCAGTGGAAGCGTGGCATCCTAACCACTGGACTGCCAGGGAATTCCCTGTTTTATTTTTTAGAAACCACATATAAGTGATAACATACAGTATTTGTCTTTCTCTGTCTGATTTATTTCACTAAACATAATACCCTCTAGGTCCATCCATGTTGTTGCGAATGGCAAAATTTCATTCTTTTTTATGACCAAGTTTTATATATATATATATATATATAGGCTACTGTAAATAATGCTGCTATGAACGCTGGGGAGCATGTATCTTTTAAAAGTAGTGTTTTGGTTTTGTTTTTGTTTTTGTATATGTACCCAGGATTGGAATTGCTGGACCCTAAGGTAGTTCTGTTTTTAGTATTTTGAGGAACATCCATACTGTTTTCATACTGGCTGCACCAATTTACATTCTCACCACCAGGGCATGAGGGTACCCTTTTCTCTACGTCCTTGCCAACATTTGTTATTTGTAGACTTTTTTGATGATAGCCATTCTGACAGGTGTGAGGTGATATCTCAATGTGGTTTTTTTTTTTTTTTTTTGCTGTACGCGGGCCTCTCACTGTTGTGGCCTCTCCCGTTGCGGAGCACAGGCTCCGGACGCGCAGGCTCAGCGGCCATGGCTCATGGGCCCAGCCGCTCCACGGCATGTGGGATACTCCCGGACCGGGGCACGAACCCGTGTCCCCTGCATCGGCAGGCGGAGTCTCAACCCCTGCGCCACCAGGGAAGCCCCCTCAATGTGGTTTTGATTTGCATTTCTCTGATGGTTAATGATGTTGAGCATCTTTTCTTGTGCCCATTGACAATCTATATGTCTTCTTTGGAAATATGTTTATTCAGGTCTTCTGTCCACTTTTTAATCTTTTTTTTATATTGAGTTGTATGAGCTGTTTATATATTTTGGATATTAACCTCTTATCTTTCATATCATTTGCAAATATTTTCTCCCATTCAATAAGTTGTTTTTTGTTTTGTCAGTGGTTTCCTTTGTTGTGCAAAAGCTTTTAAGTCTAATTAGGTCCCATTTGTTTATTTTGACACTAAAAGTGATTTTTTAAATGTTTTATAGTCTTTAAAAATTTTTTTATTTTATATTGGAGTATAGTTGATTAACAAATTCAGTTATGCATATACATGTATTTATTCTTTTTAAAATTCTTTTCCCATTTAGGTTGTTACAGAATATTGAGCAGAGTTGCTTGTGCTATACAGTAGGTCCTTGTTAGTTATCTATTTTAAATATAGCAGTATGGTCAATCCCAAACTCCCAATCTATACTCCCCCTACCCTGGTAACCAGAAGTTCGTTCTCTAAGTCTCTGAGTCTGTTTGTGTTTTGTATATAAGTTTTCTTTTTAAAGGGTGGGATTGCTGACAAGATTAGGGTGTGTCGTGCAGGGTCTCAGGTGGTCTCCTAATCTTTTTTTTTTTAATTTTTGGCTGCATTGGGTCTTCATTGCTGCACGCGGGCTTTCTCTAGTTGCGGCGAGCAGTGGCTATTCTTCCATGCAGTGCATGGACTTCTCACTGAGGTGGCTTCTCTTGTTGTGGAGCATGGGCTTTAGGGGCATGGGCTTCAGTAGTTGTGGCACACGGGCTCAGTAGTTGTGGCACATGGGCTCTAGAGCGCAGGCTCGGTAGTTGTGGCACATGGGTTAGTTGCTCCATGGCATGTGGGGTCTTCCTGGACCAGGGCTCGAACCCATGTCCCCTTCATTGGCAGGCAGATTCTAAACCACTGTGCCACCAGGGAAGTCCCTATAAGTTTGTTTGTACCATTTTATTATATTCCACATATAAGCGATATGATAATGATATTTGTCTTTCTGTGTCTGACTTATTTCACTTAGTATGATAATCTCTGGTCCATCCATGTTGCTGCAAATGGCATTATTTCAATCTTTTTTCTTTTTTTTAAATCCTTTTACTTTTTTAAAATTTATTTATTTTATTTTTGGCTGCACGCGGGCTTTTCTCTAGTTGAGGCGAGTGGGGGCTACTCTTCATTGCGGTGCACAGGCTTCTCATTGCAGTGGCTTCTCTTGTTGTGGAGCACAGGCTCTAGGTGTGTGGGCTCACTAGTTGTGGCGCACGGGCTTAATTGCTCTGTGACATGTGGGATCTTCCCAGACCAAGGTTCGAACCTGTGTCCCCTGCATTGGCAGGTGGATTCTTAACCACTGTGCCACCAGAGAAGCCCCTATTTCAGTCTTTTTAATGGCTGAGTGATGTTGCATTGTATATATGTACCACTTCTTCTTTATCCATTCCTCTGTCGATGGACATTTAAATTGCATCCATGTCTTGGCTATTGTAAATAGCACTGTAATGAACATTGGGATGTATGTATCTTTTCAAACGATGATTTTCTCTGGATATATGCCCAGGAGTGGGATCACTGGATCATATGGTAGCTCTATTCTTAGTTTTTTAAGGAACCTCCATATTGTCCTCCATTGCGGCTGTACCAATTTACATTCCCACCAACAGTGTAGGAGGCTTCCCTTTTCTCCACACACTCTCCAGCATTTGCTCTTTGTAGACTTTTTGATGGTGGCCATTCTGACTAGTGTGAGGTGATATCTCGTAGTTTTGATTTGCATTTCTCTACTAATTAGCGATATTGAGCATCTTTTCATGTGCCTCTTGGCCATCTGTATGTCTTCTTTCAAGAAATGTCTATTTAGGTCTTCTGATCATTTTTTTTTAAACATCTTTATTGGAGTATAATTGCTTTACAATGGTGTGTTAGTTTCTGCTTTATAACAATGTGAATCAGTTATACATATACATATGTCCCCATAGCTCTTCCCTCTTGCATCTCCCTCCCTCCCACCCTCCCTATCACATTCTGATCATTTTTTGATTGGGTTCTTTTTTTGATATTGAGCCACATGAGCTGTTTGTAAATTTTGGAGATTTTTTTCATTTCAGTTATTTTATTGTAATTCTCTGTTTTTTCTTTAGTTCTTCTAGTTCTTTGTTAAACATTTCTTTTATCTTCTTGATCTGTGCCTCCATTCTTTTTCCAAGAACTTAGATCATCTTTACTATCATTTCTCTGAATTCTTTTTCTGGTAGATTGCCTATCTCTGCTTCACTTAGTTGTTCATCTGGGGTTTTATCTTGTTCCTTCATCTGGGACATATTCCTCTGCCGTCTCATTTTGTCTAACTTTCTGTGATTGCGGTTTCTATTCCACAGGCTGCAGGGTTGTAGTTCTTCTTGCTTTTGCTGTCTGCCTCCTGGATGAGGCTGTCTAAGAGGCTTGAGCAGGCTTCCTGGTGGGAGGCACTGCTTCCTGCCCACTGGTGGGTGTTGCTGGGTCTTGTCCCTCTGGTGGGAGGGGCCATGTCAAGGGGTGTGTTTAGTGGACAGTTGTGTTCTCAGGAAGACTCTAAGCAGCCCGCCTGCTGAGGGCGGGGCTGTGTTCCTGCCCTATCACCTGATGCATCCCAGCACTGGAGCCCATAGGCTGTTAGGTGGGGCGAGGTCCTGGCAAGAAAAGGGTGGCCTCCAGGAGAGCTCAGGCCAATGAGTACTCCCCAGAACTACAGCTGCCAGTGTCCTTTTTTTTTTAATTTAATTTTTTTTTGTCCTTTTTTTTCGAATTTTATTTTATTTATTTTTTTATACAGCAGGTTCTTATTAGTTATTTATTTTATACATATTAGTGTATAGATGTCAATCCCAATCGCCCAATTCACACACACCCCCACCAACCCTCCCACCACCACTTTCCCCGCTTGGTGTCCATACGTTTGTTCTCTACATCTGTGTCTCTATTTCTGCCTTGCAAACCGGTTCATCTGTACCATTTTTCTAGATTCCACATATATACGTTAATATATGATATTTGTTCTTGTCTTTCTGACTTACTTCACTCTGTATGACAGTCCCTAGGTCCATCCACATCTCTGCAAATGACCCAACTTCTTTCCTTTTTATGGCTGAGTAATATTCCATTGTATATATGTACCACATCTTTATCCATTCGTCTGTCAATGAGCATTTAGGTTGCTTGCATGACCTGGCTATTGTAAAGAGTGCTGCAGTGAACATTGCTGTGCATGTGTCTTTTTGAATTATGGTTTTCTCTGGGTATATGCCCAGTAGTGAGATTGCTGGGTCATATGGTAATTCTATTTTTAGTTTTTTAAGGAACCTCCATACCATTCTCCATAGTGGCTGTATCAATTTACATTCCCACCAATGGTGCAAGAGGGTTCCCTTTTCTCCACACCCTCTCCAGCATTTGTCGTTTGTAGATTTTCTGATGAAGCCCATTCTAACTGGCGTGAGGTGATACCTCTTTGTAGTTTTGTTTGCATTTCTCTAATGATTAGTGATGTTGAGTAGCTTTTCATGTGCCTCTTGGCCATCTGTATGTCTTCTTTGGAGAAATGTCTATTTAGGTCTTCTACCCATTTTTGGATTGGGTTTTTTGTTTTTTTAATATTGAGCTGCATGAGCTGTTTATATATTTTGGAGATTAGTCCTTTGTCCATTGATTTGTTTGCAAATATTTTCTCCCATTCTGAGGGTTGTCTTTTCATCTTGTTTATAGTTTCCTATGCTGTGCAAAAGCTTTTAAGTTTCATTAGGTCCCATTTGTTTATTTTCATTTTTATTTCCATTTCTCTAGGAAGTGAGTCAAAAAAGATCTTGCTGTGATTTAAGTCAAAGAGTGTTCTTCCTATGTTTTCCTCTAAGAGTTTTATAGTGTCCAGGCTTACATTTAGGTCTTTAATCCATTTTGAGTTTATTTTTGTGTATGGTGTCGGGGAATGTTCTAACTTAATTCTTTTTTTTTTTTTTGCGGTACGCGGGCCTCTTCCGTTGCGGAGCACAGGTTCCGGATGTGCAGACTCAGCGGCATGGCTCACAGGCCTAGCCGCTCCGCGGCATGTGGGATCTTCCCAGACCGGGGCACAAACCCACATCCCCTGCATCGGCAGGCGGACTCTCAACAACTGCGCCACCAGGGAAACCCTAATTCTTTTACATGTGGCTGTCCAGTTTTCCCAGCACCACTTATTGAAGAGGCTGTCTTTTCTCCATTGTATATTCTTGCCTCCTTTATCAAAGATAAGTTGATCATATGTGTGTGGGTTTACCTCTGGGCTTTCTATCTTGTGCCATTGATCTATATTTCTGTTTTTGTGCCAGTACCATATTGTCTTGATTACTGTAGCTTTGTAGTATAGTCTGAAGTCAGGGAGTCTGATTCCTTCAGCTCTGCTTTTTTCCCTCAAGATTGCTTTGGCTATTCTGGGTCTTTTGTGTCTCCATACAGATTTTAAGATTTGTTTTTGTTCTAGTTCTGTGAAAAATGCCATTGGTAATTTGATGGGATTGCATTGAATCTATAGATTGCTTTGGGTAGTATAGTCATTTTCATAATATTGATTCTTCCAATCCAAGAACATGGTATATCTCTCCATCTGTTTGTGTCATCTTTGATTTCTTTCATCAGTGTCTTATAGTTTTCTGAGTACAGGTCTTTTATCTCCTTAGGTAGGTTTGTTCCTAGGTATTTTATTCTTTTTGTTGCAGTGGTGAATGGGATTGTTTCCTTAATTTCTCTTTCTGACCTTTTGTTGTTAGTGTATAGGTATGCAAGAGATTTCTGTGCATTAGTTTTGTATCCTGCAACTTTACCAAATTCATTGATTAGCTCTAGAAGTTTTCTGGTGGCATCTTTAGGATTATCTATGTATAGTGTCATGTCATCTGCAAATGGTGCCAGTTTTACTTCTTCTTTTCCAATTTGTATTCCTTTTATTTCTTTTTCTTCTCTGATTGCCCTGGCTAGGACTTCCAAAACTATGTTAAATAATTATGGCGGGAGCGGACATCCTTGTCTTGTTCCTGATCTTAGAGGAAACGCCTTCAGTTTTTCACCATTGAGAATGATGTTTACTGTAGGTTTGTTGTATATGGCCTTTATTATGTTGAGGTAGGTTCCCTCTATGCCCACTTTCTGGAGAGTTTTTATCATAAATGGGTGTTGAATTTTGTCAAAAGCTTTTTCTGCATCTATTGAGATGACCATATGGTTCTTATGCTTCAATTTGTTAATATGGTGTATTACATTGATTGATTTGTTGCCAGTTTCTTTGTCCCCACAGTGAGCTACAGCTGCCCCCAGCCTCCGCAGGAGACCCTCCAATACTAACAGGTAAGTCTGGCCCAGTCTCTTATGAGGTCATTGCTTTTTTCCCTGGGTGCACATGAAACCTTGTGTGCGCCCTTCAAGAGTGGAGTTTCTGTTTCCCCCAGTCCTGTGGAATTCCTGCGATCAAACCTCTTTGGTCTTCAAAGTCAAATTCTCTGGTGGCTCCTCCTCCCTTTGCGAGACCCTCAGGCTGGGGAGCCTGACGTGGGGCTCAGAACTTTCACTCCTATGGGAGAACTTCTGTGGTATAATTATTTTCCAGTTTGTGGGTCATCCACCCAGCAGGTATGGGATTTGATTTGTGATTGCACCCCTCCTACCATCTTGTTGTGGCTTCTTTGTCTTTAGATATAGGGTATCTTTTTTGGTAGGTTCCCGTGTTTTTTTTGTCAATGGTTCAGTGGTTAGTTGTGATTTTGGTATTTTTGTGAGAGAATGTGAGCTCATGTACTTATACTCTGTCATCTTGTTTCTGTCTCCCTTAATGCCTTTATTTATTTATTTATTTTTTGCGGTACACAGGCCTCTCACTGCTGTGGCCTCTCCTGTTGCGGAGCACAGGCTCTGGACACGCAGGCTCAGCTGCCATGGCTCACAGGCCCAGCCGCTCTGCAGCATGTGGGATCCTCCCAGACAGGGGCATGAACCCGCCCTGCATTGGCAGGCGGACTCTCAACCACTGCGCCACCAGGGAAGCCCTCCCTTAATGCCTTTTAAAGTTTACCTGTAGGGACTTCCCTGGTGGTTCAGTGGTTAAGTATCCGCCTGCCAATGCAGGGGACACAGGTTCGATCCCTGGTCTGGGAAGCTCCCACGGGCCACAGAGCAGCTAAGCCCGTGCACCACAACTACTGAGCCTGTGCCCTAGAGCCCATGTGCTGTAACTACTGAAGCCCACATGCCTAGAGCCTGTGCTCCACAAGAGAAGCCACCACAGTGAGAAGCCCACACACCACAACGAAGAGTAGCCCCCACTTGCCGCAACTAGAGAGGGCCCACACACAGCAATGAAGACCCAATGCAGCCAAAAAAATAAAATAAAATTAAATAAAAATAAAATAAAATAAAGTTTACCTGTAATAGATTTTCAGTTGGTAGATGATGATTCAGTTTCCCACATGTTGTTTTGACATGATTCTGTGGTTTAGAATATTTCAGATACATATATCTAGGGTTCCAAAGAGAGATTTGGACCATTGAGAGATTTTTTTGTCAAATCATTAGCATATTCCAGATGGTAATTGGAGCTACTGAAATGGATTCTAAAGTGATTATTGATAGCTATGTATTTATTGCCATTTTGTTTCTTGTTTTCTGGTCGTTTTTATAGCTCTTCTCTGTTCTTTTCTTGTTCTCTTGGTTTTGTTTCCTGTGGTTTGATGATTTTCTTTTTTTTTTTTTTTTTTTTTTTTTGCGGTACGCGGGCCTCTCACTGTTGTGGCCTCTCCCGTTGCGGAGCACAGGCTCCGGACGCGCAGGCTCAGCGGCCATGGCTCACGGGCCCAGCCGCTCCGAGGCACATGGGATCTTCCCGGACCGGGGCACGAACCCGCATCCCCTGCATTGGCAGGCGGACTCTCAACCACTGCGCCACCAGGGAAGCCCTTTCTTTTTTTTTAAATTTATTTATTTTTAATTTTGGCTGCATTGGGTCTTCATTGCTGCACGCATGCTTTCTCTAGCTGTGGCGAGCGGGGGCTACTCTTCATTGCAGTGCACAGGCTTCTCATTGCAGTGGCTTCTCTTGTTGCAGAGCACAGGCTCTAGGCAGGTGGGCTTCAGTAATTGTGGCACGTGGGCTTCAGTAATTGTGTCTCGCGGGCTTTAGAGCGCAGGCTCAGTAGTTGTGGCGCACGGGCTTAGTTGCTCCACAGCATGTGGGATATTCCCCGACCAGGGCTCAAACCCATGTCCCCTGCATTGGCAGGCGGATTGTTAACCACTGCACCACCAGGGAAGCCCTGATGATTTTCTATAGTAGTATGCTTGTGATCCTTTCACTTTAGTTTTTGTGTATCTATTGTAGGTTTTGTTTTGTTTTGTTTTTTGGCCACACCATGTGGCTTGTGGGATCTTAGTTCCCTGACCAGGGATTGAACCCAGGCCCTTGGCATCGAAAGCGCAGAGTCCTAACCATGGACCACCAGGGAAGTCCCCCTATTGCAGATTTTTCATTTGTTGTTACCATGAGGTTCATATATGTTGACCTGTAACCATATCTATTACTTGTTTTAAACTGGTAGTCACTTAAGTTCAAACACATTCTTAAAAAATCTATATTTTTTACTCCCCTGCCCCATGTTTTGTGTTTTTGATGTCATATTTTACATCTTCATGTTTATCCCTTAACTGTTTGTTGTAGTTACAGTTGATTTTACAATTTTTTTTTGTTTTAATCTTGGTATTAGCTTATTTAAGTGGTTGATCCTCCGCCTGTATTATATATTTGCCTTTACTATTGGGATTTTTCCTTTCCAATAGATTCTTACTCCTTGTTGAAGACTTTTCTTTTCCACTTAGAGAAGACTCTTTAACATTTCTTTTAGGGTCGGTTTAGTATTCGTGAACTCTTTTTTTTTTTTGCGGTACGTGGGCCTCTCACTGTTGTGGCCTCTCCCATTGCGGAGCACAGGCTCCGGACGCGCAGGCTCACTGGCCATGGCTCACGGGCCCAGCCGCTCCGCAGCATGCGGGATCTTCCCGGACCGGGGCACAAATCCGTGCCCCCTGCATCGGCAGGTGGACTCTCAACCACTGCGCCACCAGGGAAGCCCTCGTGAACTCTTTTAATTTTTGCTTTTCAGGTAAGTTGTTTATCTCTCCTTCAATTGTAAATGATAATCTTGCTGGATAAGGTTGTAGGTTTTTCCCTTTCAGCACTTTAAATAAAATCATGCCACTCTCTTCTGGCCTGCAAAGTTTCTGCAGAGGAATCAGCTGATAGCCTAATGGGGGTTCCCTTGTACATGACTCTTTGTTCTTCTCTTGCTGCCTTTAGAATTCTCTCTTTCTCCTTCTTTTTTGCCATTTTTAATTATTATATGTTTTGGTGTGGGTCTGTTTGGGTTTATCTTGTTTGGGATCTCTTCTGCCTCCTGTACCTAGATATCTGTTTCCTTCTTTAATTTTGGGAAGTTTTCAGCCATAATTTCATCAAACACATTTTCAACCCCTTTCTCTCTTCTGCTTCTGGGAACCCTATAATGAGAATGTTGATATGTTTGATGTTGTTCTACAGGTCCCTTTAACCAGTCTCATTTTTAAAATTTGTTTTTCTTTTTGCTGTTCTGATTGGGTGATTTCCATCATAAGTTGCCTTGCATTTATGCATTTATGCATTCTTCTTTATCACCTACTCAGCTGTAAATTCCTTCTCTTGTGTTTTTCATTTCAGTTACTGTATTCTTCAGTTCTTTTTTAAAATATTTATTTGTTTGTTTATTTATTTATTTATTTACTTATTTTTGGCTGCATTGGGTCTTAGTTGTGTATAAGGATCTTTCATTGTGGCACATGGGTTTCTCTCTCATTGCGGCGCACAGGCTCCAGAGTGCATGGGCTCAGTAGTTGCGGCACACGGGCTCTCTAGTTGTGGTGTGCAGGCTCAGTAGTTGCAGCGTGTGGGCTAAGTTGCCTCATGGCACATGGGATCTTAGTTCCCCAACCAGGGATTGAACCTGCATCCCCTTGGAAGGCAGATTCTTAACCACTGGGCCACCAGGTAAGTCCCCCTGTATTCTTCAGTTCTGACTGATTTTTTTTTCTAGTTCCTTGTTAAAATTCTCACTGTGTTCATCTACTCTTTTCCCATTGTGTTAGCATTCTTATTACTAATGCTTTGAATGCTTTATCTGGTAAATTATTTACCTCTGTTTCATTAGTTGTTTGTTCAGGGTTTTTCTCTTGTTCTTTCATTTGAAACAAATTCTCCTGTCTTCTCATTTTGCTTGACTTTCTCTGTCCCTATGAAATTAGGTGAAACATTTACTTATCCAGGTCTTAAAGGAGTGTCCTTGTGTGAGAGCATCCCTATACAGCTTGCATGTGCCCAGTGGCCTTGGTGGGAGAGCTGTATCTGACATCAGTGTGAGTCACATCTTCCTCCACGGTGTCCTGGCAGCTATCATCTTGGTGGGAGGTGGGTTTAGAGATGGAGGGGCTAGAGCCAGGGCAAGGTGTGAGCTGGGGCTCCTCCTCTGCTCAGTGGCCAGCACCAGCCTACTGGGGATGGGGGCAGGTCTCAAGTTGTTGGAGCAAAAGCCCTGAGGGTTGGGTCCATGTTTGTTTTTTCCCCTCTAAATGTGTGCTCTCCACCTCCCAGCATTGGTACCCTCACCCCAGAGGGGAGCAGTGCTGGAGCAAGAGGGACTGAGCAGGTGCTTGGTTTGGGTTGTGGCATGAGCTAGAGTGGTCCTGGCACCAGTCAGAGTTCCAGACCACTCCCTAACTGCTGCCACCCCAAGTGCCAGCAATGTCTGTCCTCACCTGGCTCAGTTGCTGTTTGGGCCTGAATCAGCTCTGTCCCCTACCACTGCATACTCTCCTTGCCTGTGACAGTCCTTGTCCTAAAGTGGAGCTGCATCATGGAACCAGTGGGGCTGGAGCTGGTGCTTGACTCAGCCTGGGTCATGCACTGTCGGTCGCAGGGAACAGGCCAGTGTCCCAGGCAGTTCCATTCTGCTTCCTCTGCCTTGTTTCAAGAGTAAAGAAGTGTGTGCACACTGTTCACAAGCAGAGTCTAGGTTTCTTACAGTCCTGCTATAGTCCCACTGGTTTTCTAACCAGCTAAGGGGACTCATCCTTCCAGTGTCGTACCCCAGGGTGGGATGCCCAGTATTTGGTTTGAACTGCTCACTCTCTGGGGAGGATCTCTGAGTATACATAATCCCCCTCCTCTTCTATGTCCCTTCCCAGGCATGCAGGCCCCAACCTGATTGCTTCTTTTTCCCTCCTCTCCAATTCCATGTGGATCTTCCTTACAGCCTTGGTTTTACAGGAATCTTTCTGTCTGTCTCCAGTTTGATTTTAGTGAGAATTGCTCCACATGCAGATTTTTAAAAAATATTTATTTATTTACTTATTTTGGCTGTGCCAGGTCTTAGTTGCTGCATGTGGGATCTTTGTTGTGGCATGCAGGATCTTTAGTTGCGGCATGAGGACTTCTTAGTTGTGGCATGCGGACTCAGTTGTGGCATGCATGCAGGATCCAGTTCCCCCCAGGGAACCAGGGATTGAACCAGGGATCAAACCCGGGCCTCCTGCATTTGGAGCGTGGAGTCTCATGCACTGGACCATCAGGGAAGTCCCTAGATGTATTTTTGATGTATTTGCAGAGGGAGGTGAACTCCGAGTCCTCCTACTCTGCCATGTTTATCTCCTCCTGGACTATATTTCAATGCTGATCATTGTCTGTTTGCCCTCAGTTCCATTCTGTCACCCTGAATGATACAATTTCCCAGGCTTCCTTGTGTATAGCCACATGACTGTAGGCCAGAGTTTCTCAACTGTGCACTTGGCATTTTGGCTGGGTAATTCTTTGTTGTGAGGGGTTGTCCTCTTCACTGTAGAATGTTTAACAGTATCACTGGCCTCTATCTGCTGAATGTCAGTAGTACATCCTCCCTCTGAGCTGTGACAACCAAAAATGTCTCCAGATTGCCAAATATCCCCTGGAGGAAAGGGGGTCAAAAATCACTCCAGTTGAGAACCATTGGTCTCGATCTTTATACTGCTGGTGGAAGGCAGGCTACATTACCAAACTGTCTGTTTGATTTGGTTTGGAAGTCCCACACAGCTTCCCTAATGGTGTTTGATAAGGTACAGAATACTAAATTCTGTAGGGAAGTAAAACACTTATAACCTAATAAAAAAGACAAAAGAACACATGAAGCTGTGAAAGAATAACATCTGCTAAACTTGTGGTTATACGTAGGAAATTTAAAAAGAAGCAATGTAAGACAGGAAAGTCAGCCAATGGCTCAGGCCTCACAGGGTGGGAAGGGCTTTTTGAGGCCACCAGAACCCAGAGCCTAGCCCTCAGGTTGTAGTTTCAAAAAATGATTACTCTTTTGCTTTTAAATTATATTTTTTAAAAGTGTTCATTTTAATACATATTATGGCAAGAAACATTTTTTGAGGTGTCTTCAACCCTGCCAATAATTCCCACCCACTTCATCATGGATGTTTAAACGTTAGCATTTTGATACGTAACTTTCCATACTTTTTCCAAGCCTCTACAGCCATATTTGTATATAGGTTTCTATATAGGTATATAGGGGTTTTAAAATAATAAAAAGGTATATTTATTAAATAATAAAAAAGGATCATAATATACACATTTTTGTGCAACTTACTTTTGTCACTCCCAGTGTATCATATAAACAGTCCTCAAGAACAACAGTTATAGATCTTTTTAATGGTTGCATAATATGCCATAGTATGTATACATCATAATTTGATCAACAGATTTTCTGTTGAAGACATTGGGATTGTTTCTGGACTTTTTTCCCAACAACATTAATGCCATAATAAACATTCTTGTGTTCATAGCCTTACATATTCACACTTTTATTTCTTTAAGCTAAGTGAGATTTTGAATTGAAATGTATAGGTATATGTATGGTATTTATAATTTTAATAAATATTTCCAGATTACTTTCCAACACTATGAGAATAATGTATTATAGTATCAGTTCCCCCATATCCTGGTAAGCAATAGATGGTAAAAATAAAATTTGTTTTGTTTTTGTGTGAGGAGTGAAAAATGGAACCTCATTGTTTTACTTGCATATTACTGTCTACAAATAGATTTGAACATATTTACAATTTTTATATAGTAAAATATATCTATTTTAAATGTTTCCTGTCTCAGTTAAAAAGGTTTTTCTTGATGCAAAGTTATATAATATTCTAAAATGTCTTATAATATTTTTATTGTATTTTTTCCTTTAGATCTTCGGTCCACCTGGAATTTATTTTTGTATCTAGTGTAAGGTAGGAATCTGTATTTGTATTTTTTCACAGTAATAATCATTCTGCCAATATCATTTTAGTACAAAAAGAGTTGATACTAACTCCCCTACTAATTGTAGTCATGTGAGACATATCAAGGGTATAAGGCCAATTTATTTGTTTATTTAAATAGAATTGTGAAGTCAGCCAGAATATTAACGTTGGCTCTTTGAACATTTTCTCCCAAGTGGAAAATTCCATATGGGAAACCAAATTACTGTTGAAGTCTGCTTAGAAAGCTGAGGACTAGGGGAGTTCCCTGGTGGCCTAGTGGTTAGGATTCTGCGCTTTCACTGCCATGGCCTGGGTTCAATCCCTGGTTGGGGAAGTGAGATCCCACAAGCTGTGTGGCTTGGCCAAAAAATTAAAATAAAAAACAAAACAAAAAAAGAGAAAGCTGAGGACTAGAAAACAAGTTAAAAATCTTAGTGACTAGTGTCTGACGTCTATGACAGTCTTTGGTATAATACAAAATATTTTGCTTTTGTCCCCTGTTCCAAACACAGAACTCCTAACACCCTTGTAGTTTCCTGAGTGATAGGAGCATCATTTATTATTCATAAGAAGGCCCTTCCAGCACTCCTGAGTTTATGCTAATTAGGTAGCTTAAGGTAGGCCTTAGGGTGGGACCCCCAAGATAGCTTTGAGATGGGCAGGTCACCAGAAAGACCAAGTGATTAGAGGATGGGAACTTTTCAGCTCTACTCCTGACCTCCAGAGTGAGAGGCAGGGTGTGCTAGAGATTAAGTTCTATAAAAACTCTTGAACAAAGAGATTCAGAGAGCTTCCAAGCTGGTGAACACAATGAAGTGCTGGGAGGGTAGGCACCCCAACTCCACGTGAAAGAAGCCCCTTTGCTCAGGACCTTTGTGGACTTTGCCTTTGTACCTCTTCATCTGGCTGTTCATGTGTATCCTTTGTAAGGATACAAAAGTTACCTTTACTTTGTAATTATAAGTGATGTGTCTTATTGAGTTTATTGAGTTCTGCGAGCCACTGTAGGAAATTATGGAATTTTAGGAGAGTGTCATGGGAACTCCCAATTCATAGCCAGTTGGTCAGAAGTCCAGGAGGTCTAGGACTTGTGACTGGCATCTGAAGTGGGGGCAGTCCTGTGAGACTAAGACCTTGAGCTGTGGGGTGTTCACCAACTCCCAGTATTCAGTGTCAAAAATGAGTTGAAGTGTTGAACACCCAGTTATTGTCTGGAGAATCAGAGATTTGGTTGTTGGTGTTGGAAGACACCTCACAGCCCAATGCACCAATGTTCATCCTGTCAACCAAGGTACCAGAAATCTCATATTGTATGTTTCACTAACTTTCTCATGTGAACTGTGCTGGCTACAAACCAAATGTCCTTGCCTTGCCTTTTTTTTTTTTTAATTTTTTTTAAGCATCCATGCTTCCCATCACGCTTCATTAAATAATTGTTTTCCTATGTGCCAAGATTCCTTTATGTTCTTCATTTATTCTTTCATTCAATAAATATATGTGATAAATATATGTGCCAGTTCTCTACTAGACAGCTGACAATACAGAGGTGAACCAGATGAACAAAATTCCTGCTATAGTTGGGGGAGACAGTCAATAAAACACACAGAGAAAAATAACAAATGAAATAGGGAATGTGCTCTCTAATCATTAGAGTCTAATGTACTGAATAAGGAGTAGAGAGGACTTGTTCTAGGGAAGGAGGCACAGGCAGAAAAGTATGACAGATACGTGGCAGGAACATATGTATTTTAAGTGCTTCCAGAGTTATTTTGCACGTATAGAAGCAAATACATACATTTGGTCTCCTTTCCACACACCCCCTTTTATTTTTTCACAAATAGCACTATACTGTACACACTGTTCTACATTTTGCACTATGCAACTTGGAGATCATTCCATATGAGAACTTGAAGAGCTTCCTCATTTTAAAAAAGTGGCTTTGTAATATGAAAAGCTCAATTTAGAGAATAGTAATGCTAAAAATATTTACAAGAAGGTCAACACCAGATTAATGGGAGTTTGAAAAACTGAATGTGAATTTGCCAGGGTTAGGGGCTAAGAATGACCTGAATTTCACGCAAGTAGTTTTCAACTACTGGTAAGGCCATAACTCTAGTTAGGAGGGTTCATTTTGTTTTGGAATACAATTTCTGTCTCTCATTTATCCTACCGGCCATGTGTGCCCCATCTGACCTTTCAGTACAGGAGTAATCACAGTGATCACACAGCATTTAATAAACACCATCAAGTGTCTTTTATACACAACATATATAAATGAATGAATGAAATAATAGGATGTCCATAAGCTTACAAATGTCTTTTTCAAAAAATCTGGGACTTCTCTTTCTATTTTGATAGGATACTGACTCTCATTTTATATATTACATCCTACCAACATAGCTGAGAATCAATTTATGAAATATTTTGTGAGATAAGATAGATGAAGTAGGGAGGAAACAGGGCCAAGTATGTCAGCCAGGAAGGGTGAGGTGCCTATGTAGTTAGGAACTGGAAAGAGTGTAGGAGCGAAGAAAAGACAACAGGATTTGCTGACTGATTCAGTAGAGGGCATCAATCTGAAGGAACACTTCAATGATTTCAAGGCTTCTAGGATGAAGGAGATCATCACTTTCAGAAATGAAGCAACCAGTTGTAAGGAGAGATTCTCAGTTTAATTTGAGGTACAAAGACTTTTGGCTTTAGATGGGACCCCAGAGTTACATTTTCAAAATTAGAACTTTTTTTTTTTAAGTAAGAAACACCGTAAGTTGGTTTCTTAAGTTCAAACAGTAATTGCCATGGTATAGGCAGAACCCACTTTAAGCTTAAGGACTGATATACTATAAACTCACAGAGGTCCCTTAAGTGGATAGAAGTGCCATGTCCAGAGGCAGAGATGCCTGCCAAGTTTGGCTCTGGATCTGCCATGTATTATATGAGTCCTTACTTAAGGCTAGATGTGGAGTGACAGAGTCCTGGAAATTTCAGGAAAAGTGTAAAGTAGAGGGCCTTCAAGTAGGAAAGTAATATTTTTTAGCTATTATGTACCCCTCACTTTACATCTGGCTATCTTATTTCTCATCACAACCCTACAAAATAGGTATTAGCATTTTAGAGATGAGGACATTGGGTTTAGAAAAGCTAAATAAAGTGCTCACGCTAGAAGGGAAGGACCTCAAATTCTAACCCAAATCCAGATGTTTATAGGGGCCAAGTCATGCTCAGTCCAGTTCTCCTCATAACGCCCCACTTTACCCTGTATACTAATTCCATGAAGCCCAGAGAAGGTAAATCCCACATTTGGAGCCAAGCTGGGGCCAGAAAGCAAATAGGCTGATCACCCTCCCACCCCCGTCAAAGGTCCTTCCAGAGCTGACACACGCCTTTCAGGATATGACAACCTACACCACCCTACAAGGGATGGAGAGAGGGAGAAAAAGCAACCGGCTCAGGAGAGAAGCAAAGAGAAAAAAGGAGGCAAAGAGGAGTTGTCAGAATGGGGTGAGGAGGTTGAAGAGTTAACTGTGTCCTTTTGCGTCTACTGATAACCGTAACAAAGAGACCGACTACCTAGCGTATTTCAGGAAGCTGAGCCTTGGCCAGCTTCATTCCTGATCGCCTTTCAGGAACTAAGTTTTAACCCTTAGCGTAAATCCAGAAAATACAAAGTAAGGCGAGCAAGGTGTGCACTTCAGGCAAAAGCGGAAACTCGCAGTACGAACCAAAACTTGACCCAACCAGGCAGCAGTGATTTGACGACAGTTTGAAAGACAAGTTTGGCTGCAAGACTCGCCTGCCGCCGAGGGGTGGGGCCGCAGCAGCCCCGGCCGCGTTTCCTCCAGGCCCACACCGCCTCCGCCTGCCACGTGACCCGCCGTGTTGTGGTCCGGCCCGCGTGGGTGGCGGGAGCGGCGGGAGGGCGGGGGCGAAAAGGGGCGGGTCACGTGACGGGGTTTAAATCTCCCGCAGCCGGAGCCGCGGGGGCGCCAGTGCCGCGAGTCGAGCGGGAGGAGAGGAGGCGAGGGAGGAGGGCCAGAGAGGCAGTTGAAAGATGGCGGACGAGGCGGCGCTCGCCTTTCAGCCCGGCGGCTCCCCCTCGGCAGTGACGGCTGAGAGGGAGGCCCCGTCGCCTCCTACCGGGGAGCCGCTCCGCAAGAGGCCGCGGAGAGACGGCCCCGGCGTCGGGCGGAGCCCGGGCGAGCCCGGCGGGGCGGCCCCCGAGCGTGAGCTGCCGGCGGCGGCTGGCGGCTGCCCGGCGGCGGCGCTGCGGCGGGAGGCCCAGGCGGCGGCGGCCGGAGACGGAGACAATGGGCCGGGCTTACAGGGCCTATCCCGGGAGGCGCCGCCGGCCGACGACTTCTACGACGACGACGACGACGAGGGCGAGGAGGAGGAAGAGGCGGCGGCGGCTATTGGGTACCGAGGTGCGCAGGGCGCGGGCGGGCCGGGACTGCGCATCCCCCCCCCCTCCTCCCGGGGCCCCTCCTGGGGTGGGGGAGTGTCGGGCGGGCTGGGGGCTCGGGGCTGGCTCTGCGGCGTCCCCCTCTCCACTAGGGCCCTTCTTAGCTGCGCGCCTCCGGGGCTGCGGGCCCGGCTGACGGAGCGGCCCGGGGACTCACTCCCTCCCTCGCTCTCTCCCCTCCCTCCTCCCTCGGCCGGCGGCCCGCCCCAGTGGCCTCGCGCTTTGCGCAGCCGCGGGGCGAGCTAGCCTCGCAGCTGGTTTAAAAAAAAGTTTCTCTCCCCTCCTACTCTTTTAACGTATTGCTTTTGTTAAATGTCTTGCTTTTCCGCCCACCCCCCACCCCCGCACACTTAAACATGAAACTTTTTGACTGTCCCTTGCACCAACCTTTTGCAGTTGCCTTTGCAAACTGACACCTGTGCAATTTGTGTGTGTGTGTTTTTTTTTTTTTTTTGGAGGGCCTTTATTTTTAAACTTGTTTTAAATTTTAAAGAGTGTAGTTGCTTCTAAAGACGTTACCCCTCTGTGGTGCAACTAATAGTGGGCATAGGAGAGTAATAGTAGTTTTAGAGTACTTTGAGTAGTATTTTTTCTCTAATCGTGTTCTTAGATTAAATATCTTCTTGTGTGTGTATATGTAACCCTGAAACACGAATTGACATTTTTCTGGCATAGTAAAGCAGATGTGATAGTTGTATATGTCTTGTCATCCTTGAGTGTTTCAGAGTTTCTATCCGGATAGATGTGCGTCTTTATTAATATTTGTATCAAGAAATCCAGTCAGTGGGCCATTTGATCATATCAAAAGGCAACAACGTGTGCATTAGGGATTGGATTAGAGAAACAACCCCTGTTTTCAAGATACATAGTTTAATAAGGGAAACGAATAATGCAAAGGTATTTTTGTATGTTTAGTGTTATATGAGAGAAGTGCAAGTTGCCATGGTAATATTAGCACGACTTTTTTGGGTAAATTTTTATTTGATAAGTTTTATGAACTATTATTTGTGATCGATAGATTCAGTCTAGGTTACTACTTTTTGTGTTTTGATTAAGTAGACATAATTTTTTTCTAGATTTTGATGAACTGAAACTTAGATTCCGAGCAGAATCCCTAAAGATGAGGCTATACTGTTCCTGTGAATGGTGCAGATTGATACAGTAGGCATTCTTTACACAGGCACTATGAATGTTAAGTGTTTTATCATTGAAAATTGTTGCATCATAATTATAGATCTTCATAATTTTAGATGCAGATTGTTTCAGAAACCTTGAGTTACTTTTGGTTTCTTTTGCAGATAACCTTCTGTTTGGTGATGAAATCATCACCAACGGTTTCCATTCGTGTGAAAGTGATGAGGATGATAGAGCCTCACATGCGAGTTCTAGTGACTGGACTCCAAGACCACGGATAGGTATGGTTTCACAGTTTAAGAGCTATCTTTTTCAGTATTCTCTTTTTATGTCAACAAAAAATATATTTCTCTGTCCCCTTGTAGCCTGGTGATGAGGTTCTTAGGTGTTTGATGAGATTTAATATCATCCTGGTTTTAGGGAAAGTCTAGTGCTTTGTGCTGTTTTTGTTTTAAAATAATCTCTGTATGTAACTTTTTTATTGCTGGTTTCCTGTACTTGAATATAAGTCCCATGGGGGCAGGGATTTCTGACTGATTTGTAGACTGTTTTGTCAGTGCCTAGAAAAGTGCCTGGCACATAGTTTGTCCTCAGTAAATATTTATTAAGTATTTTGATGAAATGAGAAATATTTTGAAGTAGAGCACAGTATCAGATTTTTATACCAAGTAGTAACATGACCATCTCAAAATGTTCTTTCTCTTAATATGCTGGGTTTTTTCAAAAATGCCTTGACTGCTTAAACATAGTAATGATTAGTTCATTTTTAGTGTTTATATTTACTGTATTTTTGGTTTTCTCAAGCTAGGAACTGATCTAAGAAATTTCAGGGTAAAGAATTAAAGCTCAGAACATCAGCATTGTATGTATCATTTTGGGAGACTGGTTAAGATTAACTTGAAGATTGTTACTGGAAAAATTTTAAAGATAGTAAAGTGTATAAGATTTCCTTTTCTTTTTTCTTTATGTCTTTAATGGTAAATAGTGTGGGCTTTCGGGACTGGTAAGATCTTTCCTGTGTTGATTTGTAGAACCCTTTTGTACATACTTCTGTCATGTTTATGTTGTATTTTTCTAGATTTTAACCATAGAAATTTAGTTCTAGTAGTTAATTAGTTTGACTCTTAAAATACATACTTGGTATTTTATAGCTCTAGGGGCAGGCTCAACTCCTGATCTCTCCCTAATAATCTCTTTGGGATATAGCGTTAGATCTGAAGATGCTGTGAATGAAACACCTTTATAGTGCATATTTTTACTCTGCAAAACAGTGTTAAGCATTGCTAATTTCTTACTTCAAAAAATAAATGAGATTTTCAATTACTTGGAAGTGGATCTGATCTAGTTCTTTTCCCTCTTGATATAGGTCCATATACTTTTGTTCAGCAACATCTCATGATTGGCACAGATCCTCGAACGATTCTTAAAGATTTACTACCAGAAACAATTCCTCCACCTGAATTGGATGATATGACACTGTGGCAGATTGTTATTAATATCCTTTCAGAACCACCAAAAAGGAAAAAAAGAAAAGATATTAATACAATTGAAGATGCTGTGAAATTACTGCAAGAGTGCAAAAAAATAATAGTTCTAACTGGAGCTGGGGTATGTAAGATGTATAAAACACTAGTATGGGAGGTGGTGTATGTTTTTTCTTAAGCCTTGCCCAATTCAGAAACATTTTTCTGGTGTAGAATTTATCCTTATATGATGATGGGCATTTGTGTTTGAAACTGCTAAAAAGTGAGTGCAGGAGCAATTACTAAATTGGTTCAGTTTTTTAAAAACCTCTCGATAACCTTAAAAAAGATTCACGTCTGTTTACTGGCACAGTAGGTAAGTGGAATTAAGGCAAGATTTTTACCTACATTATACCACAACTTCTAAGGAGATGCAGGGAATTCTGCTTGCATTAAAGTGTGTCAGGGTCTGATAGAAATTGGTTATTTGTTTGACCTTCATGGGGAAACCGGGAGCCTAATATGTGTTGGCAAGTAATGCAGTGTTGGAAAGGTAACAGATTCCTGCCTCTCCTCCATTTTAAATTAAGGTGATGTGATTGTGGTGGGTTGAGATTTTTCATTTGTTCCACTTTAGGTCTCAAATAACTAGTTACTTAGGCTATTTCATATTGTGTGTTGAATGCAGAATATGTTACATGGTAGCGACCAGGACAGCTGTTGGAGAAAAATCAGTCCTGCTTTCTAACCTTTTGGTTAAGGGAGGGTGTTATTTAATCTTAAATGATCATGAAGAATAGTTGCACTTTGCTCCCCGATGTGATTTAGGCAAGTTTGTTTTGCTCTGAGGCTAAAGTGGAGTAAATGCTGACAAAATTGTGAAACAAAAGGATAACTTCTGAAGTCCCTATTTGTAATGTCAAGGTTTATTTGTAGAAAAAGCATAGTGTTTAAATCTATTCTTAAAAATTGAAATATTGTACAACATAGTTTTTTAAGGAAAATAAAGAAATTTAGCGTTCTTGAAGTAGTAGCACTCTAACCCAGAAGAAGGATTTCTTTGGAAATAGTTCACTGTGATAGAAATTCTTGCCTGCTTTCTAGTTATAATAATTTGGAATGGTTTACTTCGTTCTCAATCAAGTTGGTATTGTTTTAATTTGTTGGTTAAATGCTTATAAAGGTTTAAAGTTAGCCTGACTTAAAATTCTTTACCCCATTATGAATGGAATATGTGATGGATTTAATTATACTGGTTTTCTGAGTGTTTTATTTCTATTAGAAGTTAAAGTAGGGCATTATCTCCATTCCCCAAAAGAAGTTTCAAACTAAAAATATTTTTCAGCTCTTCCCTAATTGTGTGATAAGAGGACTAATAATTATTAAGGTAGCAGTAGAAGATTTAATTGTACAAATTATGCCATGCGTATTTCAGGTTTCTGTTTCTTGTGGAATACCTGACTTCAGGTCAAGAGATGGTATTTATGCTCGCCTTGCAGTAGACTTTCCAGACCTTCCAGATCCTCAAGCAATGTTTGACATTGAATATTTCAGAAAAGATCCAAGACCATTCTTCAAGTTTGCAAAGGTACTACAAACTCTTCTAGTTGTTTCTTTGACCTTCTCTCATGAAAAATTGTTTTAAATGGCAGTCTAGTAAATTGACTATTAGTACTGTGGTGGAGTAAAATCATTGAAATAAAGTCATTTTAGTCAGAATTCCCTTCTTCCCAGAAGGGACTGTCATTTGCTTTTCTTCATTTTAGGATTGAGCTTATTTTCAAAGAAGAGGCTATTGCATATTTTTCAAATTTGCACTTCAGTAATGGCCTTTACATTGTCCAGGCTTTTTTAGAGGTTAGTAGATCATATAAAAGTAACATCAGTGTTTTGATTTTGAATATTTTTTATGAATCATAAAGATTATAACATCTGCCTTTGGTATGTTTTTTTTTTGCGGTACGCGGGCCTCTCACTGTTGTGGCCTCTCCCATTGCGGAGCACAGGCTCCGGACGCACAGGCTCAGTGGCCATGGCTCACTGGGCCCAGCTGCTCCGCGGCATGTGGGATCTTTCTGGACCGGGGCACGAGTCCGTGTCCCGAACCCGTGTCCCCTGCATCGGCAGGTGGACTCTCAACCACTGCGCCACCAGGGAAGCCCTGGTATGTTTTATAGTAGCTAGGTTTTAACACACGAGGGTGCGCCTGAGAAATTTGTGATTAGAGGTGGAGAAGAATCTTAGATTGCATTTGAGTCAAGGTTGATCTGTTATGCTCTAGCGTCTTTAGTGCTCCTCTGTTCAGTTCAGAAGCCATTTGCCACGTGGGGCTGTTGAGTGCATAAGTGTTCTGAGATGTTATGTAAGTGTGGAAGACATACCAGATTTTGGAAACCTAGTATAGAAAACATGCAAAATATAAATTCTATTCTGTTATATATATATAAATAATGATTATGTGTGTAAATAATAATACTTTGATATTGGGTTATAAATGAGGAAGATTTCACATTGTTAATGTGGTTACTAGAAAATTTGAATTGTGTATATGATTCATACTATGTTTTTATTTGGCAGCTCTGCTCTGGAGTTTAAAGTTTGATGTTACAGTCTTCCCTTGGTATCTGAGGGGGATTAGTTCCAGGATCCCTCAGATACCAAAATCTGAGGATGCTCAAGTCCCTTATATAAAATGGCATAGTATTTGCATATAATCTGTGCACATCCTCCCTGTATACTTTTTTTTTTAATTGAATTTTATTTTTGGCTGCATCTGGTCTTAGTTGCTGGATCTTCGTTGAGGTGTGAGGGGCTTCTCTAATTGAGGAGCGCGGCTCAGTTGCCCTGCGGCATGTGGAATCTTAGTTCCCTGACCAGGGATTGAATGTCCCCTGCATTGGAAAGTGGATTCTTAACCACTGGACCACCAGGGAAGTTCCCTCCCTGTATACTTTAAATCACCTCTAGATTACTTATAATACCTAGTATAGGCATACCTTGTTTTATTTTGCTTCACTTTATTGCCCTTCACATATTCTGTGGGCCTTTTTTGTTTTTACAAATTTGAGGGATTGTGATCAAGTGAGTCTGTAGGCGCCATTTTTCCAACAGCATTTGCTCACTTTGTGTCTCTGTGCCACATTTTGGTCATTCACAGTATTTCAGACTTTTTCATTATTTGTTACTGTGATCTGGGATCAGTGATCTTCGTTACTGCTGAGGACTTAGATGATGATTAGCATTTTTTAGCAATAAAGTATTTTTAATTAAGGTATGTACTTTTTTTGGAGACATACTGCTATTGCATACTTAATAGATTACCATATAGTATAAAAATAACTTTATATGTACAGGGAAACCAAAAAATTCGTTTCACTGACTTTACTGGGATAATTCACTTTATTGCTTTGGTCTGGAACCAAACTCATGATGTCTCAGAGGTATGCTTATATGATGTTAATAGTCGCTGGTGCAGCAAATACAAGTTTTGGCTTTTGGAACTTTCTGGAATTCTTTTTCTCTGAATATTTTCAGTCTACAGTTGGTTGAATCCAAGGATGTGGAACCTGCAAATATGGAGGGATAACTATGCATTATACCATACCCAAGAAATTTTATCTTTTTTATTTTTTTAAAAAAAAGATTTATTTATTTATTTGGGTGTGCCGGGTCTGTAGTTGCTGCGCGCGGGATCTTGTAGTTGCGGCACGCGGTATCTTATAGTTGCGGCGTGCAGGATCTGGTTTCCTGACCAGGGATCGAACCCAGGTCCCCTGCATTGGGAGCGTGGAGTCTTTAGCCTTTGGACCACCTGGGAAGTCCCAAGAAATTTTACTTTAGATGTCTTTTTTCTATAGTTTAGCTTTATGGAAAGAAACTGTAAAATTGTTGTTGCTAAACTTTAGTATATTTGAAAGGGTCTTTTGTATTAGTGATTATTTTTTAATGAGCATAGAAGTGAAGTGGACCTGAATTTCCATTAAGGGATAACCTCAGCTACTTTCAAATCATGTGGTCTATTTATATACCTATAAGAAGAACTCTGCCAATTCAGAATACATGGTACTAGCTTAGATTGATGGACTGTCTAAAGAAATAATTTTGTTTTGTGCAAGTGTGCTTATAAATGGGAATTAGAGTAAAATGGGGAAATTACATTAGATTTTTTTGGATATGATTTACTTGCTAGAACTGAAAACTAAATTTGAAAATTTTGTAGGCTACTAAGAAATTTGAATCTTTCCAGTAATCAACTTGAAACTTATAAAAAATTTGGAACTTCATGTATCAGCGGTGATGATGGCCATCTATATCTAGCCTTTAGAACAGACAGCTGGTTCACACTAAATTGAACAAATAATGTAGAGTATCTCTTTTCCTTTGTTACAAGAATATGAATTCATGAAGATTCACTGTTTTTAACATACTGGTGCTAGGGGTTCTACTGCATGACTTTGAACACCAATGAAATATCACTTAGTTACTGGTTTCTTGAATTGGACCTAGGACACTGGCTCTGGTTATCAGAAATTAACAATTTTTTTTTTCTGACCACGCTGCATGACATGTGGGATCTTAGTTCCCAGACCAGGGATTGAACCTGTTCCTCCTGCAGTCTGCAGTGGGAGTGCGGAGTCCTAACCACTGGACTCCCAGGGAATTCCCCAGAAATTAGCACTTTAAGAAAGGCATCAAGTAACTAGAATTTACTTTGATCTTGCATCTGATTATAAGAGCTTGATTCACTAGTGCATTTATGTAATGCTCACAAGGTTTTTGTTGTAAATTCTTTGTTCTGAGAGGAAACAAAAAACATGCTCAAACTAACTTTTCAGCTTTTTCCCCATCACTTCAGTGTATACTAAATTGCCTGACACTTGGGGAAAATGCGGTAACTGAGAATACAAATAGCAAGGTGAGAAAGATTGTAACCTTAGTTGTCTAAGGCATATAATGGGTATTCAGTTTTAGCTTAAACTGGTTTTGACATGTAAGAATCTATAGAAGCAATTAAGAATTATTCTTACAAAGACAAATTATAAAAATACACATAATAGAAATCTAGACAGTGCTTAAGAGAAAATAAAATATCTGAATTGGAGTAAAAATGGCACAGTGTTAATGTGTTACAGTGTACAGATTTCATAGTACCTAGGAGAAGAAAAAGTTGGAGGGGCAGCATGTTTCGCTTCTCTATGAAAGTTTAAGTTATGGTAGGAGCTAAATAAATAATCTTTATAACTACCACTCATATAGGATTGTTGTACTTCAATTCTTACATTAGGAACTGCCAAAAGGAAAGTACCTAGTTGGTGAAATAGCACTTAAAATACATCGTAATAGGTAAGAGAGACTGAGTTAATTTGGGTCTAAAAATGAACAGGAAAAAGCTGAAGGACAAATAAGTAAGGACAAAGAATAAAGGATAGTATTTAAAAATGAAGGATGGGGAGAGTATGTAAATATTGTAATATTTTACTGGATTCCAAAAAGAATACATGAGTAAAATAGTCATAATCTAAAGTTTGCTTCCAGTGTCTGTACTAAGGAGAAAGTTAATTAAAAGATGGTTACTTTGCTAGTTATGAGAGAAAATGAATTTTTTTAAATTGAAGTGTAGTTGATTTACAATGTTGTGTTAGTTTCAGGTATACAGCACAGTGATTCAGTTACACATATATATGTATCCATTCTTTGAATTCTTCCCCTTATAGGTTATTATAAAATATTGAGTATAGTTTCCTGTGCTATACGGTAGGTCCTCATTGGTTATCTATTTTATACATAGGAGTGTGTATATGTTAATCCCAAACTCCTGATTTATCCCCCCTCCCCTTTCCCCTTTGGTAACCATAAGTTTTTTTCTATGTCTGTGGGTCTATTTCTGTTTTGTAAATAAGTTCATTTGTATCTCTTTTTTTTTAATATAAGTGATATATTTGTCATTGTCTGGCTTACTTCACTTAGTATGATAATCTCTAGGTCCATCTATGTTGCCGCAAATGGCATTATTTCATTCTTTTTTATGGCTGAGTAATATTCCACTGTACATATTTACCACATCTTTATCCAGTCATCTGTTGATGGACATTTAGGTTGCTTCCATGTTTTGGCTGTTGTAAGTAGTGCTGCAATGAACATTGGGGTTGCATGTGTCTTTTTGAAGTATAGGTTTCTCTGGATAAATGCCCAGTAGTGGGATTGCAGGATCATATGGTAGCTCTATTTTTAGTTTTTTAAGGAACCTCCATACTGTTCTCCATAGTGGCTGTACCAATTTACATTCCCACCAATAGTGTAGGAGGGTTCCTTTTGAGAGAAAATAAATTTAATAGAAAGCCATGAAAACAGGAAATATTGTGAATTTAGGCATTTTGGAAGGAAAGTTTCTACAGATGTATCAAGCCATTGATTGTATATAACTGAGAAGAAGCAGATTTCATCTAGACTGGAAACTCAAAAGTAACGGAGAGGCGTGTGAAAGAGGTAACTGGTTCATTAGAGCAGTTTCTCAACCTGTTGACTCTGGGATGGATAATTCTTTGCTGTGAGTAGCGGTTCTGTGCACTGTAGGATATTTAGCAGCAACCAATGGCCTCCTCCCTTTAAATGCCATGAGCCCCCCACCCCAGTCTTGACAATCAAAAATGTGTCAAGATGTTGCCAAATGTCTCCTACAAAATTGCTCCCTGTTTGAGCACCAGCATGTTAAGTGCGCCTAGCTTTAGTACCACTTTGAATTCTTCTACACAAGAACAATTAAGGCCAACATTAAAGCTATATATATTCTTGTTCTGAACTGTTGTCCTCTTGCATAATAAGGGTTTAAATTGATAATGAGGTTGTGGTCATGGTCCTGAGGAGTCTAAATTCACTGGTGCTGATAAAAATGAGTGGTTTAAGAGTCAGTGAAGGTGAAACTGAGGTTGTATGAAATAACTTTTTTTTTTTAAAGGACTGTGTTCAGAGAGTGTAGTTGCTCGCCCATATTGAATACAGTGAATGTTCTTTCCCTTAAAGTGATAAAATTCAAGAAAAAGTAGAGGGAGAAATATGAACTTCCAAAAACATATATTTATTCAGTAAATTGTCACTTTATTGATAATGTGCAGATACACCAGATTATGTAGTTATAAAGCTAAGAAATCTCAAAACCAGCTCATTACTTAAAAATCAAAAAAAGCACACACCCCCACCCCCAAAAAAGGCCACAGTCCCATTCACTTGAAGACAGTATGTTAATACTGACTTGTGTAGGTGGATTACATATAAGTGTAGAGTATTATATTTGGGTGCATATTATAAAGATGGGGTCTTTTACCTACTGCTTTGGATTTGTAGTATTTCTGTTTAATAAACTTTCAGATGCTTGAATACTTGATAACGGTCATAGTGTTCATCAAGTGGTCTACTGTAACTAATCCTGCAAGTGTTCCTTTTGGATGTTTCCTGCTTTCTGTTATTAAAAAGGTATTGCTCTGATTGTCCTTTCTGGTATGTTTATAATGTTCTTAGGATAAATTTCTGAAAGCAAAACTGCTAAGGGTCCTGATTTGTTTTACCTTATTGCTGCCTGGAAAGCAGGCAGCAATGTATACTCCCATCAGAAGTATAATATATACTCCCATCAGAAGTGTAGAAGTGTACGAGAAAACTGATTTAGCATGCCCAACCCCTCTCCCCCACAAAAAAAGCCTCCCGTGATACGTTATTAGTATTAAAGTATTTTTTAGAAAGTGTGTGTGTGTGTCTGTGTTGGTGTGTATGTTGTGTATGTGGTTTTTAAAAGGAATTCAAACAGTACACAACAAACGATAGTTGGCCTCTCCCTTCAGTCTTCCCTACCTCTAATCTCTTTCTCAAAGGTTACCATGGTAAAATGTTTCATTGGGTTTCCTTCTAGGGAAAAAAAAAAAAATGAGTAAACCTGTTTGTGTGTGTACGGGGGAGAGGTATTGTAAGTTTCTAATAATACTTTAAAAATGATTACCAACAGAATCACATACCCTTTTCTCTACAGTGCTTTTTTCCCATTTAATATCCGCGGAAGTAGTTTCATGGCGGCACTTAGATATACCTCATTTTAAAGAAAAGGCTGCATAGTACTGTTTGATAGTTGTACCCCAATATATATAATCAGTCTCCTATTAGTGGATATCTAGAGTTGTTTTTAAGGCAGTTAAAACTATCAGTGTAATAAATAAAAAATTAGCATGCTCTCATTAGTATTCAGTTTTTGTTTACTAGTGTAGATGACTGCTTCTTACTACTTGCCATGTGTATATCTTTGAGTTGCCTGTCTGTTCTTAGCTTTTTTTTTTTTCTTTTCCACTGAGATGCTTTTCTTTCTCATACTGATTTGTGAGAACATGCGTTTTTTTGGCCGCAACCTGCAGCTTGTGGATCTTAGTTCCCTGACCAGGGATTGATCCCAGGGCATGGCAGTGAAAGCACCAAGTCCTTAACCACAGGACTGCCAGGGAATTCCCGAGAACATGTGTGGGTTTTTTTGGTTTTTGTTTTTTTATTTATTTGGTTGCGCCTGGTCTTAGTTGCCGCAGGTGGGCTCCTCAGTTGTGGCTCACCAGCTCCTTAGTTGTGGCATGTGAACTCTTAGCTGCAGCATGCATGTGGGATCTAGTTCCCTGACCAGGGATCAAACTAGGGCCCCCTGCATTGGGAGCACGGAGTCTTAACCACCAGCCAGCCACCAGGGAAGTCCCCAAGAACATGTATTCTTGAAGAGTGTTTTTACATTAGAGGGTGATTGGAATTCCAGGCTCCACTAATCCCATGAAGTATGTGCAATGTGAAATATACTTACTAGATTCGTTTTAGTGGACTGATTTGCAGTACCTAATAGAAATGGTATTTAGCCTAAAAGAAAAATAGGAAACATGAGGTTGAGGGATCAGAAATTGCATAGTGGTTAAGAGCTGCACTTTGGCATCAAAACTGGGTTTGAATGACAGTTCTGCTACTTGCTAGCTCTTGTGACTTTTGGCGTTACTTCTGTGATTTGGTTTTTTCATCTGCAAGATGGGGGATACATGTCTACAGGAGGGTCAGCAGACCTTTTCCTGTAAAGGGCCAGGTAGCAAATGTAACCTGCTTTGTGGACCACATGGGAACTCTGTCATACTGTGTTCTTTTCCTTTACAGTCCTTGAAAATGTAAAAACCCAGTCTACAGCATTATTATAAAGTGCTCCTGTTATGCCTGTTACTTACATTAAGTAGTAATGAATGCTTGACTAATTGAAATTCTCTTGTGTTAGATTAGTACAGGGGCCGGCAAATTACAGCCTCAGTCCAAATGTGGCCCACTGCCTTTTTTTTGTACAGCTTCGAACTAAAATTTTTAAATGGATGGGGGAAAAAAATCAAAAGAATAATACTTCACATCATATGAACATTATATGAAATTCTAATATCAGTGATTGTAAGTAAAGTTCCACTGGAACACAGCTATGCTCATTCATTGGCCTATTGCCTGTGGCTGCAGATATACTACAATAGAAGACTTGAGTGGCTGCCACATAGACCGTAAGGACAGAGACTGAATGGCCCACAAAGTCTTAAATACTTGCCAACTGGTGTCCCAGTGTGGAAAAAGTTTGCTGAAGCTTGAGTTCCTTGGGGAAGTCACATGTTTAACAGGAAAAAAAGTAGTTAAATTTGTCAGGTGACTTAACTTTAATTTGCAAGTATTGAATAGGTAAGATTTTTCGTAGTCTATGGTTTAGTGGAATGAATGAAACAAGACCAGGGATTATGAGGATTTTCCTTACCAGGATCAATTAGTTTCACTTATTTTTTGACAGCATGGAGAATGTAAATTCTAGTTTCTTAACAGCTCTACCTACTTACTACCTAGCAAATAGTGGCATCTCAAACTTTGATGAGTCCTTTTAGTTTTGAGGGGCTGCAGTTAACACCCCTGCTTTTGACTGGAATCTCATTCATATTGCTAGAAATTTTAAGAAGCAAGCAAGCAGAGAGCATCTCTGGAGAAAAACCATTATTTCTACATGAAAGCTTACTGGGGCAGATAGTTCTAAGCTTTAGTTTTGGTCACATTGGTTGCCTATGGCCAATTACTGGATTGTTCGCATGTTTCTGGACACTGCTGTGAAAGCAGCCTGTCATTTTAATAGTATTTGAGCCTTTGGTCCCAGCTGTGCTTCCACTCTATTCTAAATGGATCCCTGTGGCAATAATAATGGTCCAGCCCACATGATTGGTTCCTTAATGGGCCTTAAGGAGGTTTAGATTTGGGATGGCCTGTCTTGCTTAGAACTAAAGTGTCACAGTTTCAACTTGAAGAATTAATCTATATTTTATCTGAAAGTTGTATCTCCAGTCAATTAGTTTTTAGCAAACTTTCCTTGTTAAGTAAGAGCCTGATTTAGGAGTAATTCTATTAAAAAACAGTCATTTCAGAGTAAATTTTTTCCCATTATTTCAGATTATATCCCTTAGTTGGAACACAGTATTAAATCTAATGATTCAGACATGGTCCACTACATATTTGAAAGAAAAGAGACAAAGTTAAGTTTCAAATCATCATAAAATGTAGGCTTATAAGATGAAACAAACCCTTCATAAATTATTCCCAACTACAGGAATTGATTGGTAAATTTAAGGACTAAATTTCCCTGAACTGATACATGAAGGGAAACTAGAGTGTAGAGCTGAATCTAGTGTCCCACAGGTTTTTGTTCTTACCCTTTTTTTTTTTTTTTTTTTGCTGTACGCGGGCCTCTCACTGTTTTGGCCTCTCCCGCTGCGGAGCACAGGCTCCAGACGCGCAGGCTCAGCGGCCATGGCTCACGGGCCCAGCCGCTCCGCGGCACGTGGGATCCTCCCGGACCGAGGCACGAACCCGTGTCTCCTGCATCAGCAGGCGGACTCAACCACTGCGCCACCAGGGAAGCCCACCCTCCCCTTTTGAAAAGGGTGGGGATAAGGCACACAAAAGTTCATTCCGGGAGGATGGAGTCCTGGTACTCTGCCCAGCCTTGTTCTGGAGGTAGTCAGCCATTTGTTCTTGCGCTGCTTTTGGCATGCTATTAGCACTTTCCTTACTACTTTAGATCCTATTTTATCTGTTGCCTAGAATATTATAATATTTGTTAAAATACTCTTTAACAGCTGTTTCCAGAGGGGAGGTTTGCAAGGTGCTGGTGTTTAATCCTCTAAATGTATTAGAACAGAGCAACCTGGGAAGAAAACAGTGATTAATAGAGAGCACAACCTAATGGTCCAAAACGTAATGTGGCTTTCAGTTTTCTATAAACATTAGCTTTAATAAACTCTTCACTTGTTACTTCTTTCTATATGCATTCTCTTTCTTAAATTGCAAAGTTCATGAACTTTATGATGAAAATTTGAGAGGCAAAATTTTTGGGTTTTATATAACATTTTCAGCAGCATATGGACATGGATGTGATAGTCTTATATAATGAGATTTGCATATTATTTTTACTTAAAAGGTATCCCAGTAGTTTTTTCTAAACTTGAAATATTAAGTAGTTTAGAAGTAGTCATCTAGAATCTTAACTGTCAGACTTTTTTGTATAATGTCAGAAGTGAAGTCCCCTACCCCCCCATCCCCATTTTATAGATTGTTTGTATCCTTCCTGACTTGATGTTTAAATTAATGTATCTGTATACTTTGCATATACTTCCCATTTTTGCTTAATAACAAAACAAAAACAAAGCTATACACAGTGGTGACTAGCTTGATTTTTTTTCACATATGTCATGGGCCATCTTCCAGGTCAGTGTATCGAGACCTCCTTCATTCATTTTAATGGCTGCATACTCCACTATTACTGATGTTCCCTATTTCTCTGACCAGTCCTCTGTTGATGGACATACGGTTGTATCTTGTTTTTTTGCTAGCATTGTAATAGGTTAGAGGCTGTAATGAATGGTAAGGAAGTAGGCAGAACTGCTACTTCAAAGAAAAAAGAGAAGAAACTTCCTTTGCCATAGTCACTTACTAAATGAAGTTTAATGAAAACACTGTCAAAAGTTGAGAGGACCAAAATTGATACTTTTTCTCTGATCTTTTTGCCATGTGTATATCTGAATTCTTTGTTTTTAAAGAAGAAACAGCATTGAAGCATTATTTGGGGGGAAAAACACACACACAAAATCCAGCAACTCAGCATTCATGAGCAACTCTATACTATACCAGTATGTGCCTGTGCAGTGGAAGGAAAACAATTTTGGTAAGGAATTAAAACTTCAGCTTTAAACTTCCAACAGGTTGATATTTATAATAAATGATGAATCAAGAAATTTTTTAATATTATGTTGACAGTGCCTTTTTTAGTTTTAAAAAAGAAGTCACCATATCTTTGATACCTTTAATTTCAATTTAAACTTTTTCCCTTTTTCCTTACAAAAAAAAAATCATTTGCAGCCAACAAAAATTAGATATATATTAAGGTATGTATTTCTTCTGACTTTTATTAAAATATCAATTAGCATTTATAAGAGATGTTTGTGGGTCGACTTTATCCTTTTCAAGAGGCCATGTTCACTAATTGCTGAGTTTTACACATATGACAGCAACAATCCTTTCATAAGTGTGTGTGGCATCCATCTAGATGCTTTGAGATGCTCATGTATTGTTTTTTAATTATCATTGGTAGTTTTTTTTGTTGTTGTTAAACCTGTGATATTTGTTAACACTTACATAATCTTTTTTCTGCTTTTTGCGTTATCTAGGAAATATATCCTGGACAATTCCAACCATCTCTTTGTCACAAATTCATAGCCTTGTCAGATAAGGAAGGAAAACTACTTCGCAACTATACTCAGAACATAGATACACTGGAACAGGTTGCAGGAATCCAAAGGATAATTCAGTGTCATGGTTAGTAAACTTCAGGATTGCTTTTTCTGTTACATATTAGTTAGTTTTGTAGGAAAAGTTAGGATTAGAAAAAATGCTGCCATCCAGGAACGGAGATTAAGCCTTATTGTTGAATCATGTTATCTGATCAGTTGTAGATAAATGAAGGAAAGTAGATTGCAAAAATATGAAACCAGAAATATTGGCCTTGACACTTAATTGTACAAAATGTCAGATATTAATGTGCTTTTGGATTTCAAAAGATGCAGCAATTATGTAACATTAAATTCTTTTAAATAACCTTTTTTGATTACAAAAGTAGTATTAGCTATGGATGAAAAAAATATGGCATCTTTAGGAAACCAAAGGAACTGCTGAGTATTCAGATGTAGGCTTCAGAAATTTGAAGACTAAATCTAAAACAAGTGTGAACAGACCATTTTCTTATGTATCTAAACTGTTTTTGAAACACAGCTGTTAAGCTAAGGTAATACAGTTGTAAACTTCCAAGTCTGCAGTTTTAGTCCTGGAGGAGTTGGTATATTTTATTAAAAGAGTAGCTTTAGGAAGCATCATTATATCAGCATCTCTCTCCTGGAGTCTCTTAAAAATTTTAAAGTCGCTAGCTTTTTTGTTGTCAAGCTTACATTATAACTGTTATTTAAGAAATGGAAAAATTTCTTTAATAAAGCATATATTTGTTGGTTGTTTTTAGGTTCCTTTGCAACAGCATCTTGCCTGATTTGTAAATACAAAGTTGACTGTGAAGCTGTACGAGGAGATATTTTTAATCAGGTAATTTATCACCCATATCTTAGGAACTGTGCATGTCTCTGATCTGTTTCTTTTACCTCAGTCCTTTTTTTCTGGAAGTATTTATGTGGTACAGAAACATCCAGGAAAACAAATGTTAGTTACCATTGGGAATTCCAGAGAAATACACAAAAACCTTTCAAAACCTTAAGTTAAAAACATTGCTACATAATCTCTTGATTGATGAAGTTGACTACCTAATATATAAGCCTAAAATAAAAACCCAGATCATTAAGTGTGGTGTTACTTAACATTAGTTTTTCTCCTTACTCTCCCTTTTTAAAAGTGCCTGTCAGATTCATTTTGTAAAAAATATTTTATGTACGCTCATTGACCAAAAAATACAGGAAAATATGGCAGAGAATAAAAACCATCCAGAAATAAATTCTGTATGCTTAGTTGCGTATATAGTTAATCATATAATTATGAGAAGATAGCATATTAAAATGGAATCTTATTTTACAAACTTTTTTTAAAAGTTAAGTCTCACCTGTGTACATATATACACATGCTGCTTTTTCCTCTTAATATATAATGGACTCTGGAATATCAAATGTAGGTCTATACAGATATAATAGCAGCATACACAGATAATAGCGTAATTGTATTTCATTGTATGTTAATAAACTTAACGGGTCATTGATAGTTGATGTTTAGGTTTTATCCAGTTTTCCCTGCTATTTATCCACAGCTTTTCTGTTTTCTTTGATAATTTTGAAATGATTTCTTGGGAAGTGTGGAAATGTTGACTCTAACTCGGGCTTGCCCTTCTCTTTCCCACCTCAACTAAAATCTGGAACATGCAGGTGGTTCCTCGATGTCCTAGGTGCCCAGCTGATGAACCACTTGCTATCATGAAACCAGAGATTGTCTTTTTTGGTGAAAATTTACCAGAACAGTTTCATAGAGCCATGAAGTATGACAAAGATGAAGTTGATCTTCTCATTGTTATTGGGTCTTCCCTGAAAGTAAGACCAGTAGCACTAATTCCGAGTAAGTGGGTGATGATTTTTTTTAGAGAACCATTTCTATATATTTTGCCATGGGTTGTGGGTCTGTAGAGTAGACCTCAATGATATTATTCTGTTTTTTGTTCAAGAGTGGTGAAGAGCTGGACTTTTTTTTTTTTTTTTGGCTGCGTTGGGTCTTCGTTGCTGCACGTGGGCTTTCTCTAGTTGCGGTGAGCGGGGGCTACTCTTCATTGCTGTGCGCAGGCTTCTCATTGTGGTGGCTTCTCTTGTTGCGGAGCATTGGCTCTAGGAGCACAGGCTCAGTAGTTGTGGCACACGGGCTTAGTTGCTCCGCGGCAGGTGGGATCTTCCCAGACCAGGGCTCGAACCCATGTCCCCTGCATTGGCAGGTGGATTCTTAACACTGTGCCACCAGGGAAGCCCCCAAACTTTAATTTTTTTAGGTGACAATATTCTTGCTCAGGAAGATTGGTTGGTTAATCTGACATTTCAGTGGGGCAAGAGGGCTTTCAAAACAGAAGTAATAACAAGGGGAAACAGTTCAACTTAAACTTTTCAGTGGAATGTGCTTTAATGTGGCAGGAGTTAGCATGAGCTAATTTTACATATACTGAGGAAACATGTTAAAAATAATCTGTATTTTTAGTCTTAATTTGAGTAGTTAATCTTTGAAATGTAATTGATTTTTGGTCCAGTAAGTTCAGATGTATAGCTTGATAGATGTGTAACGTACTCATGTAAGATAGAATTTGGGGGCTCACAATGATTGGTTTGTTTTTGTAAGAATAACAATCATGCCTTGTCAATCATTGTATGTGGATCAGCTCTACCCACAAGGGTGTTCATGTGTATAAAAATGCTCAAAAAACAATTTAAGTCCCTATTATTCTCAGGAATATTTCTTTAATCCATGCTCCCATACTACCTTTTTTCTCCCTCTAATGAGCAAGCAAGGGGGACTAATTTAGTAGCATCATTTGTGCCATAAAAGTGAGGGAAGGAGGAGAGGAGAGTATATCAAACCCTTAACTGGAGAATTAAAATTGGACCCCCATACCAGCAAACAGAGCAAAGTGCTGGAAGAAACAGAGTTAAACTCTCCAATTCTGCATCTTTTTCCTAGCCCACATGTAGTGGCTTTAGCAGTTTAACTCAGCCTTCCTCAAGTAGCTGTGAAATTCTGTTAAAGTAGATTATAGGACAACTTGTAACTAAAAAAAGAGAAAATTTAATGTATAATTTGCGTGTTATTTTTTTCTATTTAAATGTGAGGCAGAGAACTTCTTCCAAGTTTCCTGTGGGGTACTAAAACGTGTTGGTGATAGGCAAAGGTACTTTTTAAAAAATGTAAGACATTGGTACATATAGTGGAGAACAGACTGGTATGAATTTTCACATATCAGAAGCCATTTTAGTAGAATAACTATTACCTATACTGTGCCAAGAACTCTTCTCTGCATATTAACTCAGTGCTCACTGCAGGCTTGTGGAGAAGTACTGTTATTACCCCATTATACAGACAAGGAAATTGAATACAGAATAAAAAGTGAGGCGATTACCCAGAGGTAACCAGGTGACAGGAGCAGAACCTGAAATTTTGCTGCCCATCTGTTTACTTGATAGTTTGATGGTATGTAATAGCTTCGTTGAATACTAGAGTTGGGTGTCTTCTTTGGTATTGGGAACATGTTAGATTTTTTTTTTTTTGGCCATGCCTCACGTCTTACAGGATCTTGGTTCCCTGACCAGGGATAGAACCCTGGCCGAGGCAATGAAAGCGCAGAGTCCTAACCACTGGACTGCCAGGGAATTGTTAGATTTTTACATAGTGCATTTCTTTTGGTTTTATTAGTGTACCTCCCTTCCTTTCTCTAATTCTTACTTTTTTCACCCTATTCTTAGGTTCCATACCCCATGAAGTGCCTCAGATATTAATTAATAGGGAACCTTTGCCTCACCTGCATTTTGATGTAGAGCTTCTTGGAGACTGTGATGTCATTATTAATGAATTGTGTCACAGGTTAGGTGGTGAATACGCCAAACTTTGCTGCAACCCTGTAAAGCTTTCAGAAATTACTGAAAAACCTCCACGAACACAAAAAGAATTGGCTCACTTGTCAGAGTTGCCACCCACACCCCTCAATATTTCAGAAGGCTCAAGTTCACCAGAAGGAACCTCACCAGCAGATTCTTCAGTGATTGTCACTCTTTTAGACCAAGAAACAAAGAGTAATGTTGATGATCCAGATGCGTCTGAATCAAAAAACTGTGTCGAAGAAAAATTACAGGAAGTACAGACTTCTGCTAGGAGCATTGAAAGTGTTAATGAACAGTTGGAGAGTCCGGATTTGAAGAATGTTGCCTCCAATACTGGGGAGAAAAATGAAAGAACTTCAGTTGCTGAAACAGTGAGAAAATGCTGGCCAGCTAGACTCGCAAAGGAGCAGATTAGTAAACGGCTTGATGGTAAGAAAGGCTGTTGAAACATTTTGAAGGTTATAATTATTCTAAAGAAATATTTGTAAGAAGTGAGTATTTGTAAGAAGTGAGCAATTTTGGCAGGCTAGTTAGGGTAATTTTATGCGGCTAAATGTAATAGTTGAATTGTGTTTAGAGAAACTGTAAAGTTGAGATTTTAAGCCAGAAAAAGAACGGTATCTTCCGTAATATGGGGGAAAAGTGGTGTGAAAGCATGCTCTGTACCTTGTGTTTCTCTAGGGAATGAGAAGGTAAGCATTTAATTGGGAAATACTGAGTGCTCTGCCATTTTTCTGGTGAGAGCTTTAGCTAGTAGAAATGATTGAGATTTGGGTACTTACTGTGGGGCAGTGACTTCACATTTTCTGATTTTAGTATCCTGAGGCAGGAACTATTACTACTCTGGTACAGGTGGGAAACCGAGGACCATAGAGGTTAAGTACCCCAGGCAAGGTAACGACTAGGGTGTGGAAGAACCAGGTGGATTCTGGGTTCTCTTAACCATTAGGTCGTGTTGTTTCAGATCTAGAAAACAGCTGGTTCTTCACCACTGAGTATCAGAAATACCATCTACCCTGTTTTGACACATGGGAAGTCTTTTTATCAATTAGTTTTTTAAAAAAATAATTAATTTTGGCTGCATTGGGTCTTTGTTGCTGTGCACAGGCTTTCTCTAGTTGCGGCGAGCGGGCTTCTCATTGCGGTGGCTCCTCTTGTGGAGCACGGGCTCTAGGTGCATGGGCTTCAGTAGTTGCAGCACTAGGGCTCAGTAGTTGGGGCGCACGGGCTTAGTTGCTCTGCAGCATGTGGGATCTTCACGGACCAGGGCTCGAACCCGTGTCCCCTGCATTGGCAGGCGGATTCTTAACCTCTGCGACACCAGGGAAGTCCCTATCCATAAGTATTAACATAAGTGAAATCACTTTTTACTTTTTGAAACCACTTGTGACCAAGTATTAATCAAACAGAAACTTGTGCTCTTAGATGCAACAACTTTGTACAGCTTAAAACATTAAGTCCCATTCCACTTATTTATACATGGTGAAAACTGACAAATTTGAGACAAATGTATTAAGTGTTGTAATCATTTGCTCTAAATAAATTTTAGTTCAGTTGAATAAGCCTTTGGGCATTTTCCATACAGCAAGTTCTGGAGGCACTGATCAAGCTACTGATATTTGTGTATATAATTACAAAAACAGGTGATATTTTAAAAGGTTTATGCTACTTGGAGGGCACTAGGTTATTGAAGGCTTTCTAAAAAACCTAAGTTCTGACTTTGGTCTTGAACTGTAATTAGGGAAAGTCTACGGGGGGAAAACTAGAAAGAGCATAGAAGAATACTTACGCTTTCAAATGTGGCAAGTGTCAGAAGTAGAGATTGATTTAGTCAGGTAAGATAAGTCTCTATCATACACAAAGTCCCCCTAGGCACTGGCAGCATTCTGTGGCTGTCTTTTTGACAGATGGGTCAAACATACAAAACTCTGCCCCAGAAAATTGGTATTATACCTTGGTTTTATTCTACCAATTTAGATCTTTTAAGGTACAGGCTTTGGAATTAGACTGAGTTGTCAGATCTACTTCTCTCTCATAGCATTGTGAGCATTTGAAAAGATAACAGATGTAAAGAGTGTAAAACTTAACATTTTTAGCGGTTAAAACCAAACAACAGCTGGACTTTACTCATTTTAGTTTGCCACTGCTTGTTGTGAGGTCGAGGCAGAAAGGGGAGGAAGTTGGAGCATATAGGAAGTCGAGGCTGAAAGGAGGAAGTTGGAGCATATAGGAAGTAAAATGTAAATGTCTTGAGGGTTGCCAAGAGGGCAGAAACAGACAGGTATAGGGTATGTCCACTGAGAAATAGATGATTCAGTTCTTCAGGGGAGGCCAGAGCAGAAAGAATTTGTTTTTTAATATATTTATTTTTTTGGCTGCTCTGCACGGCATGCAGGATCTTAGTTCCCCCAGCAGGGATAGAACCCAGGCCCCCTGCATTGAGAGCAGAGTCTTAATTTAACCACTGGACTGCCAGGGAAGTCCCTGAAGTGTTCTTTTTGTAAACATGGCCTAACCTATAGAAAGAAAGGGCAGGGGAGCCATGTGCTGGGACCCTTTAACAGACTGTGAGGGGATGTGATTCAAAGGACATGGCCCTAATTAGAAGCACCAGGTGGGGTTTTCTTTCTCCAGTCACTGAAACACAATGAAATAAGTGGTTTCCATGCTACAACACATAATAGGTGAGAACTGGGTCACGATGGGGTATAAAAAGCTTGAAAGTCATTTTGAAGAGAAACTCACGTACGTTTGGTAGATGTTATGTCACTCCAGATAAACTATGCAGTTAGGCTTTTGTGAATCAGTCTGGGATATGGTTCAATAAATATAACACGGTGTGATAACAGACTTAAGTCAGAAGGTACTTGGTGCTTGTGAACATAAGGGCATAAAATATTTCATCATTAATGTTTAAGGTTCCTACCCATTCACTTACATCAAAATGTAAACAAAAGCAGGGAATACTTCTTACCATCGGAGGTCAAATCTTATACTGCGAATGCTAATTTGGGAGGGCGTTGGGAAAGAAAGCTTAAAAGGCCAGCACTAGATCAGTGCTTCTCACACTTTAACGTGATAGGACTCTTGTAAAAATAGATTCAGAGGGTGGGTGGTGGGCTGGATACTTCATTTCATCTCATCAAATCTGTTCAAAGGGAGTTTCATTGAACGTGGCTGTCTACATTTTTTTCATACTTGCCTCATAGGGTTGTGAAAATTATTTCATATCCAGATGAGGAAATTGAGGCACAGAGATAACTCTCCCAATTTACAAAGTTGATGAGTGGCAGAACTAAGATTTTCATGCAGGACTGAGTCGATAGCTTGTGTTTGAGAAACTACAGTAATAGCCTCTAGTAATGATACTCAGGTAAAAGGCTAGAAGCTACACTTTATTCCAGACAGCCCACTCAGACCAAGTCTTAGAAAAGTGCAAATAACCCACTTCTCTCTTATTACTGTATTTCAGGTAATCAATATCTGTTTTTACCACCAAACCGTTACATTTTCCATGGTGCTGAGGTATATTCAGACTCTGAAGATGATGTCTTATCCTCTAGTTCTTGTGGCAGTAACAGTGATAGTGGAACATGCCAGAGTCCAAGTTTAGAAGAACCTATGGAGGATGAAAGTGAGATTGAAGAATTTTACAATGGTTTGGAAGATGATGCTGATGTTAATGAGAGAGCCGGAGGAACTGGATTTGGAGCTGATGGAGGTGATCAAGAGGCAGTTAATGAAGCTACATCTATGAAACAGGAAGCAACATGCATTAACTATCCATCGAACAAATCATAATGTAATATTTGTCCAGGTACAGGAATTGTTCCACCAGCATTAGGATCTTGAGCATGTCAAATTGAATGTTTACTTGTGAACTCAGTAGAGCAAGGACACCAGAAAGGTATATTATTTATAGACTGGTAAAACAGTTTTTTTTCCCCATGGGTAATTTTTAACTTACTTATTTCTGTGCTTATACACTCAAACACTAACTCTTTTTTTAAAACAGAAAGGTACCTAAGTATCTTTAATCAGCTGTTGGACAAGACTTTCTTTTAAAGGTTCATTTGTATGATACATCCATATGTATATATAATTTTGTTTTTGCCTAGTGAGGTTCAACATTTTAAAATTTTCAAAAAGCCATTGGAATGTTAAATTAATGTAAAGGGAACAGCTAATCTAGACCAAAGAATGGTATTTTCACACTTTTCTTTGTAACACTGAATGGTTTGAAATCCTCATTCTCTGTTCCGCTAAACTTTTGATTCTTTATTAGCACAATTACCTATTTTCAAACACTGGCATTTTCCAGAACTTGTGGCAGCTAACTTTTAAAAATATCTCATGACATGCAATCTGAGTAGAAGGAAGTCAACAATATGTGGGAGAGCACTCAGTTGTCTTTGCTTTTTAAAGTGAGACTTGGTGCTAACAGTTTCAGGAATATTGTATTTGTTCAAATGAAGATGGCTTTTGTACTTCCTGTGGACATATAGTAATGTCTATATTGGCTTATAAAACTAACCTAAAAAACAAATAAATGCTTTGGAAATGTTTCAATTGCTTTAGAAACAATAGTGCCTGCCTGGGTCCCCTTAGTTTTGAGAATATTTGCCATTGTTGTTTAAATATACCTATCAATCAATCACAGTGGTAGAGCTTGCATTGATCCTTTCCATAAGTATTAAACTGCCAAGATGTGAATTTTGCAAAGCCTTTATGAATCAATAATAATGGTACTTCAACTGGGGGGAGAGTGTAGTATTTTGGACTGTTACCTCTCCCCCCGCCCCCCATTAATGAGAGCAGCAGACCCCCTGATTACAGTTTCAAAGCCAGTAAGTACATGTTTCCTGTTGGGAGGATTTGGTGTGTAATAAACACCAAACAAACAACTAGCCTAGTATTATGGAGATGAGCGTGGTGTAACTTGTAATAGCAGAATAGTTAATTAAACTAGTTCTTATAACGTATTTAAAAGCTTAGCCTGCCTTAAAACTAGAGATCAACTTTTTCAGCTGCAGAAGCTTCTAGCCTTTCAAAACAGTTCATACTTTATAAAATTGCACAGTAAGAATTTATTTTGCAGACCTTTCCCCCAACATTGCTTTCAAATAAAGTATTCCTGTGTTGCTTTAGTATTTATTACAGCTTAACAAAAAGGGTTTGAAATATAGCTGTTCTTTAAGCATAAAATACCCAGCTAGGACCGTTACTGCCAGAGAAAAGAATTTTATTGAATGGCCATTTCCCTACCTGAAAGATGTCTCAATCTGAATTTGACTACACTAAAGAATGCAGTATATTTAGTTTGCCATTTGCATGATCTGTGTTTGTGCTATAGATAATATTTTAAATTGAAAAATTTGTTTTAACTTATTTTTACAGTGAAGACTGTTTTCAGCTCTTTTTATATTGTACATAGTCTTTTATGTAATCTACTGGCATATGTTTTGTAGACTGTTTAATGACTGGATATCTTCCTTCAACTTTTGAAATACAAAACCAGTGTTTTATACTTGTACACTGTTTTAAAGTCTATTAAAATTGTCATTTGACTTTTTTCTGTTTAAGGTATAAAATTTTAAAGTTTTGCAGCTTTTGTACAGCTTTGAGGGCTATATTAGATGCTTTCTTCTCATACTACATTTCTTCATTTAATTTTATCTATCAGTCTCACCAGAACAGTACTTTGGCAATGAAAGTTCTGGTTGTAGCAACTGGTGCATCACCAAACGTTTCAAAACTAATATTTCAACCATTCTAGGCCAGGAGCCTCAGGCCCTGCCTTTTCCCCTCCTTTAACCCTGCCTAAGAATAACTAACCTGACGTATGAAGATTTGACAAAGGACCAGCACTTTGAACTCATGTGCTGTAATCCTGTGTCCAAACACAAGGAGTGGACAAAAAATGACTCTAGATCATATTTGGTATGGACTTTCCTACTATTCAAGAGGGCAGGAACACGCCCCTTACAAAGAGGTAATGAATAAATCTTGACTGGCAGGTTCCTGCTCTCAGGTCGCTTGCCTTCTCCCCAGCAGACTTTTGAAGTGAATCTAAAAACAAGAAAACCCCTCTGCCCCTGTGTATCTTGTTTGCACTAGAAAAATTACCTGTAAAACCCCATCCATAGATGTTATAAAAATAAGAAACAGCGACATCATTCCATATATGCACAAAATGGAAAAAGAAGTCAGGTAGTTCACACCTTAAAAAGGAGGGTAAGTGGTCGTTTTAAGTAATCAAGTACCTGGCAAGACCTGATTTAATTAAAGCCATGTATTCAATGCTGTTTCCACTTCCCTTGGTTAATGCATCATATATTCCACTGGTACAATACCCTAATTAATGGCACATGGTTTAATTAGCATCTGCCTTACAGCATTATTTGATAAATTTTATTTGAAACAAGTCTCAACTCCTAGACATAATCAAAAAGCTCTTCCGACTCCTTAAAAATGAACAGAGCTAGCAGAAATGGGGAGAAATGGCCTAATGACTCCTCTTTTTAAGTGCTTCCCAACTGGGATTAAAGATCACTGGGAAATTTCTGAAAGTAACCTGAGCATTTAACAGGCCTAAGGTGGGGCTTGCACATAGTATTAAGAAGTAGCCCCAGGTGATTCAAAAGTATAGTAAGGGTTGAGAAGGGAAAGGAGTTGGGGAGTTCCCTTCTGCATTTAACACTCCATTCCCGGGGGCTGGCCTAACAGGGAAGGTAAGGCAGACTTATATAAAACAAACAATTCCCAATTTATCTCTAGAAGTGTTAGCGGTGTAAGAGTGGGCAGCTACTGAACTATTCAGAAGGGAGAACAAAACTCTATAATAAGGAGTTTGGATGTGGCCCAAGTGCAAAACAGGCTGGGGATTGGGAAGAGGCTGGGAGCAAGGCCACTCGCCCGTGCTTTCAGAGAGCTCACCATATGCGGAGGAAGACTGCCTTCTACATGTTACACTTCATCAAAAGACTTGCTTAAACTAAATGCAGTGAAGATCATCTACAGTGCAAAAAAAAAAAACCAAACCTGTTAGAAATAACCCTAATGAATGGTCCTTATGAGTGGGCCCTATGTGAAGGCTGGAGCTCTTAATTTAGGTCTCTGTTTTGAAAACTACATTCTGGTTTTATTTCATGCCAACTTAAAGGCGTGTCTTGGTTCTACTGCCTTCTCAATCAGTCTGAACAATGGCTATTGGTTAAAATTACTACTGACTTAAAACAGGGGAGCTAAAAACATACAGTTGCTCTTACAAATAGGTCTGTGTGGAGGCCAAGTATTTTCAAAAGTTTAGCCAACTCACTAATCATGGTCCTTATAATTTAATGAACTCAGCATTTGCCTACTTTCTAATCTATAAAGCTCAGTATTTTTGTTGCTTTTTAATAAGCAAATGGCAATTTGAAAAATCTTCAGTGGTATTTTAATTTTCTACCATGAATCTCCCTGCTGTTAATTCTACTGTAGGTCTGCAGCAACAGAAACAGGAAAATATCAGACTTACCCAAATTATGCCTTGTACTGTTGTGTTCCCAGGTAAGATGTCAGGCCCTTGTTAAAATATTTGTTAAACGAACTCCACCTGTATTAATCCAAAGTGGCTGCTATTTCACAGGTGAGCTTCATAGCAAACAGGTTACTAAAAAAAAGCATCTGATACGTAACGTTTAGTTTTCGATGTGACTAATATTCTCAAGGAATGGATGTGCAGAGAAATAGTATAATAACAGATACATGGAAGAATTTTCATTGGGAAAAATGTACTTTAAGGAAAATTATTAGGGCTTGTATCTATAGAAAGACACCTATGGTCCACCAAAGTTTGTTAAGTTAAACTACTGAAAAGTACAGGCATCCATTGGACTTCCCTGATGGCACAGTGGTTAAGAATCCGCCTGCCACGGGTTCAGTCCCTGGTCTGGGAAGATCCCACATGCTGTGGAGCAACTAAGCCCGTGCGCCCCAACTACTGAGCCCCCGTGCTGCAACTACTGGAGCCCGGACACCTACAGCCTGTGCTCCACGACAAGAGAAGCCACCGCAGTGAGAAGCCTGTGCACCGCAACGAAGAGTAGCCCCCACTTGCTGCAGAGAAAGACAGTGCGCAGCAACAAAGATCCAACGCAGACAAAATATAAATAAATAAATGAAGTTAATAAAAGTACAGGTCCACAATCCCTTCTCCAAAACCCTTGGGCTCATTTGCAGCATTTTGGAATTATGAATGTTAAAGAATTTTTTAAAGCACACATAATGTAGCAACCCATAGAGGTCTGAGGCAGCACCTAGATCAAACACAGAAAGTAATCAAACATTAAACATTGCCACAGTAAAACGTACAAATAGTCCCATTTAATACCATAAATAGCCTCAACAGTTCAGATCAGGTTTTGCTGTAAAATTATATACACAATTTTTTTCCAGAGTTGTTCTAGATTTTAGAATTACAGATAAGAGACTTGGGGACCTCTATAAAATGGATGAATTTGTATGGGAATGGGAACTATCCAAAATTTTAAGAGACATTCCCTGAGACATTACTCTTTTTGAAGAATTTGGAATCTTATGTGAGAACCAATGAAAGTTTAAATATTAAACCAATGAATAATATTTAAACAGTTTTCATGGCATTTAAAAAATAAATTAAAAAAAACAGTTGCATTATAGCAGAAAGTCACATGTGTTGCATCACTCAGTGTTACAATTTAATGACAGGAGATAACTAAGCATCAGCACCATAAAACTGTTAAGATGTTTCTTAAAATTCAAGTAAACAGTTCTAAAGCACTGAAAATTCCGTTTAAATACCAACCTGCAGCAGCAATAGTTTTAAAAGCTATAACCCAGTGACTGGTTCTCACAGTAGTCAGTGACTGTATTCTGGCAACTGTAGGACAAAGTTCTTCCATTACTAAATATTAAGCTTTCTGATAACCTCCCATTTATCATTAGTATCTCAAGAGTCACAAAAGGAAAGAACTATAAGTTATTTAGAGAACTCTATTTGTAATTTAGATTTGCACAAGGACATGTATTCTAGCAAAAAAGCAAAGACTATTTTCACCATACTAATTTTTTGCTTTCATAGATTCTCAGAATAAGGTTTAAATAATAATTTTTAACCCTTAAAAGTCAGCTCAGTTCAATTACAACCATAGAAACTGTACTGGTATCAGAACATAACTATTTTATTACAAAACTTAACAGTATTTACAAAATGAAAAAATAATCAAATGACTATTGCAGGCCAAAGTTAAAGGTTTTTGAGCCGTGATTGAAGAAAAATTAAGCAACATTTTCATGCACTCTCACACCAGATCATTTGTGAAATATGCAAACTCTTAAAATTCATGTTAGTAAAACTTCCATGTATTCACAATACTTGTATGTTTATTGGAAGATGGCAAAAAAAAATCCATGGGTCTGTACAGTAAGTTTAATATTAACACAGTTTGTTCATTTCCTTTAATGTTTTTTGGCTTTCATGAATACTCATTGCATTGAACATTTTGCAAGTAAGAATTATAATAGTACCTCTGTCACCTTGCTGGATTCATCACCACAAAAAAACACACTAATAGTTAGTTTAATGCTTTTGCAGTAAACTGAATAGTTATAACTCCAAAGTTATATTAAACTGAAACCTTCATTGTGGTCAATAGCTTGGATCAGTTTAGAGCGTAGAGTTTCTTTGTCCGTGTATTTTGGAAGATCCAGAAGATTAAAACAGGTATGGGAAACTGGGAGATATTCCTCACCACCTCCTGTTGACTGGATGACTAGTATTAGACTCTTCATACCAAGAATAGGAATGCGATCACTACCTGTCAAAAATACTGCCAAGAAAAAACCATTGAGCCAACTACTTTTTATCAAAACAACAATATGGAGTATCAAGTTATTAAGACAATCACCACAGCAAAGCTTTATAGTAACATTTGCTCTAATGGAAATGTTACTTCTACTGGAAGCCTATCTCCAGAATTTGTGGAAGCATGATTTTGAGACACATCCAAACAGTATTTTTTCTTTAAAAGTGTAATCTTAATATTAGCACACAGGAGATGCTTAATAAATGTTTGGTACATGAATTACTATTGTCCCTGAAACACTCTAAGAAAACTTCTTTTTGAAAAGAATAGCCATTTAGAACTAGTTTATAAACAAAATGCAGTTTTGATTATGATCCCTTTTTCTACTTGTCTTGTTTCTGTCATTTTTAAACAGAAATTTATAATTGGCAGCCAAATCTCAAATCACTGAAGAATGACCTGTCATCCTATGATATGCAAAATAGACACAGATTAGGCTATAAATAAGAGAAGTCCTGGAATAGAAGAGTTCTATTTTCTGCACCAATTCCCAAAGTTTTCATGCAGAAGCAAGGAGAAAAAGAAAATGAAGACTGAACACAGAAAAGAGCTATACTGCAGAGATCTTTTTAGAAATTCTAAAAGGAATTACATCCCTAGTTTATTGTAATCAGTGTTATAAATTGTTTTCTTTCATCTGAAAGAAACAATTCTATTTTGGAAGCTAACTGAATTTAGCTTTCAAAATATGAAAACACATGTAATGATGTAGATTAGAAAAATTAAAAACAGGACCTTGGTATAATAAGGAAAAAACCTTACCCACTAAAGTGAATCAATTAATCTCCTGTGAGAATAAGTTTATTAGATTCCATTCTCATAAAACACAAAATTAGAAATACTTACACAAAAATTGCTTTTTCTTTTCCAATGGTAATTCGTGAAATACTTCCCAAAACATTTTTATTGTAGGATGTTCTGCCCAATATTCTCCTTTGTATTCTGTATTCTAAAAACAACACAACCTTTTATTAATATTAAGAGATATGTTTTATCTCAAATCTGACAAACTGGCTTCCTTAGCACATAAAGCTAACATTGTCCAGGTGTTTGAAACTCATGTGATTCAGTTAACTACTTACTACTTCTTGGGCATTTTGCAACTGTTAGTTCCAGGGGAAAGGGAAGAAAATATGTATGAATCAGCAGAAATGTCTCCCCCCTCCCAATTCAAAGAACATGATAGGATTGTAATATCATCTTCCAAAGTAAATATTTAAAGGATAAACCAGAATCACTAAAATATTAATGGATTATTAAAGTTCAACATGGAATTAAGTATCTGTAATAATTATAAGATTTTCTTTCCCTATATTGATGAACAGAAGTCATACTAATTATTTTGTATTATTCTATCTTCTCTTTAAAAAATAAATGGTTCTAAGAGCAACACCGGTAATTTTCTGTGGTAGTTTCCAAGATGGCCCTCAAAGATCTCTGCCTCCTGCTATTCATGCCCTTGTGTAGTCCCTTCCCACACTGAACAGACCTGACCTCTAATGATTAGGATATTGTAGATATGAGAATGCATGACTTCTGAGGCTAGATGACAAAAACTTCTGTGGCTTTAGCTTCTTTTTGATCACTCACTCTAAGGGGGGGCCAGCTGCCATTTCATGAGGACATTCAAACAGCCCCATGGAGAGGTCCTCATGGTGAGATTCTGAGGCCTTTGGTCAACAGCCATGTGAGTGAGCCATCTTGGAAGGGAAATTCTATCCTTAAATCTCAGATGACTAACAGCAACAGTCAGTATTATGACTGCAACCACGTGAGAGACCTCTGAGCTAAAATCACTGGACTAAATACACCTCTGAATTCCAGACCCTCAGAAACTATGGGAGACAATAAATGTCACTGTCGTCTTTCAGCCACTATGTTTTGCGGTAATTTGCAACAAAACAGCTAATACACTTCCCCTTTAACACACACTCCTTTCTTTGTTCATCAGGCTAATTTCTATTTATCCTTTAGGGTTCAGATTAAATGTCACCTAATTCATTCATTGACTCATTCAACACATATATAATGAGCTTTAGTCAAAGTTTGGGGCCGTGGGGAAACTTCAGTGAACAAAGTTCTTACTTACCTGGTGGAGTGCACCATCTATGAGACGCTTTCCCAGTTTCTGTAACCTAGGTCAGGCTTCTCCTTATATACCATTCACTAAACTCCCTTCCTTTATATTCATCACAGTTCAATTACTTAATGTCCAGCTTCCTTACTAGAGGACAAAGACCATGTCTCAATCTTATTTACTGCTCTCTTCCTAATCTGTTGCATAGTATCAGGCAACCAGTAGGGGCTCAATGAATATCTGCTTGTGGGCTTCTTGAATTTGGGGCTCTTTTTGTAGCCATGATTATCTCAATGACTGAACGCCTGAGAAATCCACAACATATTTGCTATTAAATTTTTTTTTTTTTGCGGTACGCGGGCCTCTCACTGTTGTGGCCTCTCCCGTTGCGGAGCACAGGCTCTGGACGTGCAGGCTCAGCGGCCATGGCTCACGGGCCCAGCCGCTCCGCGGCATGTGGGATCTTCCCGGACCGGGGCACGAACCCGTGTCCCCTGCATCGGCAGGCGGGCTCTCAACCACTGTGCTACCAGGGAAGCCCTTGCTATTAATTTATAAAGGTTTGGAGAAAATGGTTTGAATTTTAGAAATCAGCTGATGTATTAACTTGTTTGAATTAGTCTGTGACCATGTTAGTGGGGAAATGAAAGAAGGATGCCTAGTTTTTTCTATTTCCCTTTTTTTTTAAACCTCAAGATGGTTCTGGGGAAATGTGTACACAGTCCTGATGAAGAAGAGCATCTAAAGTCATAAATCATAATCAATGAAATTATAATGAATCAGATACACAGTGGAAAAAACTAAGTATACTAAGTACACTAAAATATACTTAAAAAAATGTCCTGTCTTACTGAATGAACACTTCTATCAGTTATATCTTCAGGCAAGGTTTTAACTACTTGCTGAGTACCCTTCTAAGGCTCTGGAAATAAAGCAGTGAACACAGAGAAAAAAATCCTGCCTTTACGGTGCCTACATTTGTAGTGGGGGGTAAGGAGCAGCAGACAGTAAAGACAATTAAAGTTTTATTTAGTCAAATTCAAAGAAGAAAAATAAAAGCACAGAAGGGAGATAGGGATGTATATGTGCCCATGTGCAATTTTTAGTAAGTTACCGAGTGAAGGTCTCTGAATAGATATAAAGACATAAAGGAAGTGAGAGCAAGAAACATTTGGAATTACCAAGGTGAAGGGAATTCCAGGCACAGGAAATAGAAAGGCCACAAGACTGGAGGGTTCTAGGCTCAGCAAAGAAGCCAATAAGGCTGAAGCAGAGTGAGAGGAGGAATGAAAGAAGATGAGGCAAGAAGGATAAACTGTGTATGATCTAAAGTGTGATGAGAGGTCATTACATTGTTTTCATTGTAGAGTGACTGGAGGTGGGGTCCATTTCCACTGGGGTATCCTTAAAGTCAATACAGCTTTCTTCTCTTCAGCAGATCAATTTACCCCCCAAAAGAAATCTTCACTCTCCTTCCTAGAGGATTTAAGCCTGGCTACCAGCTTTCTGAGTGCCAGCTTCAGTTCTACCTGTTTTCCCAGATTCTAAAGCCTCTCTCCAGAGTTGTATTTTGCTGGGTAGGAAAGGGGATGTGAGAGGTCTAATAATTCCTTAAGTTAGCTCTGAAGTAATCCTATTGCTCTTAGCCCTGCCCTGCATCCCTGCCATTACAGTAGCATGATGTGCCAATTCCTGAGCCTTTCAGAGATTCTACATTGTGACACGGGTTGCCTCTTGACAACCCTGTCCCTCTGGAGGCTTCAAATTCAATTTTCTTTGTTCTAAGTCACTCAACTCATCCACCTATTCTCTCTCTTTTTAAAAATATTTATTTTATTTATTTTCCTTATTTTTTTTGGCTGCATCGCGTCTTACTTAGCTGCAGCACACGGGATCTTTGTTGAGGCATGCAGAATCTTCTCGTTATGGTGCCACTGTCTGTTCGGGTCTCTCTCTAGTTGTGGCATGCACGTTTTCTCTCTCTAGTTGTGGCATGGGGGCTCCAGAGCATGTGGGCTCTGTAGTTTGCGGTGTGCAGGCTCTCTTGCTGAGGCGTGCGAGCTCAGTAGTTGTGGCGGGCGGGCTTAGTTGTCCCGCGGCATGTGGGATCTTAGTTCCCTGACCAGGGATCAAACGCACCTCCCCTGCGTTGGAAGGTGGATTCCTTACCATTGGACCACCAGGGAAGTCCCCATCCACCTACTTTCTATCTTCTAAAACTATTTTTTCTCTTGCTCACTGTATTTTTTTGGGGGGGGTGGGGGTGGTTATTCCTATTTTTATTCCTTTATTGTCATTCTAGTGAGATTTTGGGAGGGAGCAGAGAAAAATGTGTTTATTCCAATATGTCTAACCAGAAGTCCTAACTTTTTTTTAATTTAAAACTTTTATTCCCTAGATTATTACACAGTAAAATTGACTTTTTCTGATATGTGTATAGTTCCATGAGTTTGAAACACATGTAGAGATAAACCACCACCACAATCAGGATACTGAACAATTCCATCAACCCAAAGAACTCTATTGTGTTACCCCTCTGCAGTCACACTCTCTCCATCCCTAGCCCCTGTTCACCATAGTTTTGGCTTTTCAAGAATGTCATATAAGTGGAATCATATGGTATGTAATTCTCTGAGACTGACTTCTTTCACTCAGCATAAGGACTCTGAGAGTTATCTCAGGCATTGCATGTGTCAATAGTGCCTTCCGTTTTAACACACAGTAGTATTCTACTGTATGGATGCAGCACAGTTGGTTTATCCATTCACCCACTGAAGGATATCTGTGTTGTTTGACTTGTTTGCAGATTTTTAAAAACATAATTAAAAAAAAAACTTGTAGTAAAATACACATAACCTGAAGCTGATCATCTTAACCTTTTTAAAGTGTACAGTTTGGTAGCATTAAATACATTGGCATTACATGCAACCATCACCACTTTCCATCTCCAGAAGCTTTTCATCTTCCAAAACTGAAACTCTGTACCCATTAAACAATAATGCTTCTTTCCTCCCTTGTTTACAGATTTTTGTGTGAACATAATATCTAGGAATGGAACTGCTAGAGAATGTAACAAATATATGTTTAATTTTATAAGAAAATGTCAAACTGTTTCCAAAGTGGCTGTATCATTTGTATTCTCAACAGCAATGTATGAAAGTTCCCAATGCTTTGTATCCTTGTTAGACTTAATAACATATTTTTTAATGTTAGCTAACTTAACAGGTATACAGTATGGAACTACTAATGCAAAAGCTGTATCAGAGGTTGCTAGATTACAAAGATGGAAAAATGTACAGATCAACCCTGCATACATCTTTCTTAAAGTTGACCTAACGTAGCACTTTTCACTAAATGTTTAGCTGAAGAAATATCTGAGAATTACTTGTATAGAAAAGAAGGAAAAGAAAAAAGTTGTTTAAAAATTCCCCATCTTCTCCCTAAAGTTTCCTGTATTCGTTAAGGCATCAGTAATGAAAATCATGAGTATTATTTATTCTCTGATAAAAAACTTAACATTGAGACTAATCAGAAAAAAAGGAAACAAAGATCGTAATCACTGTGAGTGCTTTTCATAATGGTTTTCCTAGGATTGAGGCAGAATGAAAGCCCATTCAGTTTTAGCTGGGGCTTCTATTCAGCCTCTGTCATAGATAATATTTTTCTATATGAATACCACCAATACCAGAGATATAAAAATGCTATCTAATTCATATAATTAAAATTCATTCATTGTGGAGTAAGAAGGGTACAGTGTTTTCCTATAAAAACGATAGTACTAAATAGTGTAAAATGGAAAATAATAAATGAAAGAGCAAGATTTCCATCAACAAGCCATGTTTTCCTTTTGCCTTTCCATTTAAACAATATCAGAGATTTGTTTTCCCCTACCTTTTCCAGTTCCTTCCAGTCATAATTTGTATTTCCAATAACCATTGCTTGTAGTTCATTAGGCTGGAAGAGCTGAAGGACTTTTCCTCCACAGACCTTATGAAAGCCCGCATGAAAAGCATCAAATAAGGAAGCCACTGATTTATTGAATATGTAATCCACATAAGCATCAACAAACTCCTGCCTAGAAATGAAAAAGCACACATGCACAGAATATAAAAATCATTTTTTATAGAGAATACATATTGAAGTCTTATTAAAACTTTGAATGCAGCTGTACTTTTTGCTACTTATGTATAAAACTGAGAAAGTATGAGTAAGGTTCAAAGGGACAAAGTCTTTATGAAGAAGTCTATTATTCTTTCTATACAAAAATCTGGTATATCTATGAGGCATGTACAATCTCTCATTTACAGCCATTCTTAGGCTATTTCTAAGTGAAAGATTTCATTTCCTAATGGGGAGAATGATGATACAAATGGCTATAAAAAAATTTTTAAATTCACAAATTATTCAGAATTTATACATACCATTCCACATACATCCCTAAAAAGAATAACCTCTTAAAAATACTAGGTGACCAAAAAAAATGAGAGCTTTGGGATTCAGACTATTTGACAGACTACAGTCTGTTTTTCCTTGGGTTTCAAGGAATCTGATAACACAATTTATTTAAAAAACTAAAAACCCAACAGGGACACTAAGTATTCTTTAAGGATAATCATTAAAGATTACAAGTGCAGTTTCTTTTCAAATGTATGTGCACATACATATAAATACACACATACACATGAACACTTTGGATGCTTTTCTTCCTGTTATGATACAAAAGGAAACCCCTTTACCCAGTAATTAGAACTGCTATTTTATTCAATTTGTTCTGTTAGCCACAAACACTTTATGAACTATCTGGTCAAACCAATAATGAGAATGGGTACTAGAGGATTTCGATATTTCATACTCTTGTTTTCCAAATTAAAAAGGATGATTCTATAAATGGGAATACTGGTAAATTTAGTCATCTACAGATAATCATTTTAGCAAAGTTTAAAATAATACCAAACTAAATTTACAAAGAGGGAAAAAAAAAAAGGTTAAAGGAGGATATTATAAAACTGGGTGGCCCTAAGGAAAAATTAATAATAGCATATGCTTATCAGCATAAGGTTCTGATGAGAAGAAACAGATAATTTTGTAATGCATAATTTTATAATTAATCTAATGAGAAAGTCAAATTTATACTAGTTAAGTCTCTTAAGTACAAAAGGTTAAATTGTTTTATGGGCTAACATTTTTGCCTTCAACACTTTCATTATGTAACTAGGACTGGCAGTACAAAGATCAAAATTCTTTAAATTACTTCTAAATAACCTATGGGAAACAATATTTGTTAGAAACTTAAAGAATTAGTCCAACAATAGAAACTTTAAAAGCTGAAAAAAACAATCTTTCTAAATCATAGTCAAAGTTTTTCAAAACCAAGCTTTTTTTTAAAGGGTAAGTAGAAAGACCTAAATTATTTTCACATTATTTTTAAAACAGCTTTATTTTTTATCAAAGTAGAAGTATATACATTTTAAAATGTTGAACAGTAATAATCCTAACAGCCAACATTTACTGAGCACATACATGTGCTAGGTACTACTCTAAGCATTTTAAAATTATCGCCTCATTTAATCCTCAAAATAACCCCATGAAGTATGTATAATTTATCATCCCATTTTATGGAAAAAGAGACTATGAGGCACGGAGACATAAACTAATTTACCTAAACTTAGTTATACAGCTTCTAAGTAGTAGAATCAGGATTATAATCATTTGGATCAAGTCCCTGGCAATTTGAAGAAAACTATTTGTTAACTATTTTTGCTATTCCTTCTGATATTTACCTTCAAACTTCAACAACACAGTTCTATTGTTATTCCTTGGTTTACAATTATAAATATTATCTGATGCAGTGAATAATGAATATTGGTTCAATATTTATTGTTAACATTTTTATGATTATAAATATTCAGCTAGGGAGTATTCTATGATTATTTTTCTTAAAAAGAACTTTTGTTTCCCTTAGGTTGCTACCTCATCTCCAACTTCAACAGAAATGTCAATCTCCTCTAGATTCATTCAAATATTTTAGGTTGCATTTTTCTCCTGAAGACATTCCTCCTGGAGCCCTCCATCTTCTTGATCTACCACAGACTGACTGCTCTTTCTAAATCATGTACACACTGCTGTTCCTCTTTGTCTCTCCTATTTGTTTTTTTTTGGATCCCCTGTCTTCCTCCTTCTTGGTTCAATTCCTTGTTTTGGTAGGACACATCCTCCACACATTCTTAAGAAAAATGCGCTGGAAGTAAATTCTCTGAGACTCTGCATGTATAAAAATGTTTTTATACACCACATACTTGATAGTTTCAATATAGAATTCTATGTTAAAAATAATTTTTTTCCCAGAATTTTGATCTCCTAGCTTCAGTGTCATTCTTTAGAAGCCTGATGTTATTTTGATTCTTAATTCTTTGCGTATGGTCTGCTTTTTTTTTTTCTGAAAGGTTTTAGGGTCCCTTTTTCTTTGGGTTTTGAAATTTCATGTATTTTTGCTTTGGCATATGTTTTTTCAGTTCACATGCTTTCCATCTTAAAAGGCATGTCATTCAGTTCTGGGAAGTTTTTTTTCGTACCATTTCTTTGACAAATTTCATTCATTCCATTTCCTTCAGTGAATTTTTTTCAGTTTTTAATAGTATCCTTATGGATGCTACTCTTACCATCTTGAGGATACTGATTTCAATTTTCATTGAAGTTTTGTTTTTCATCCTACACTGTTTGTGTTTCCTTGGCATTCTTTTTCACTGTTTTGGTCCTTTCTTAAATGTCTACTGATCTTTGGTTATTCACTTACATTTAAAAGTTAGGCAGTTTTCCCAGAGAAGAATCCTCCAATATAGAGTGTCAAGGAGGAGGGAGCTGTAGACTGTCACTTAATCTCCCTGTTTTCATTTCAGCGCTTTGTCCCTGGCTGTACCTAACTGCCCTCAAATCCACAGTTCCTTTAGTTCAATCTCCCCAGAATGTAAGTTTCCAATCTGCCTAGGCTGGAGAGGGGAAGTTGCCAGCTACTTGTGTACTAAGGGAAATGGGTTTCTAACTGCTTCTTATAACAGCCAATCTTTCTGTTTCCAGCTTCCCCTTAAACTCCACAGACATACACATTTTAACCTGTTTTTTATTCTCAGTGCCTGAGGCCTCTGTTCTGCAATATGAACTGTCTGCCTTCTTGGTTCCCAGTCCATCTTATGTTGCAGCTTTTTCTGGCTGGCTGAAGTTAGGCACCACTGGCTTCTAGCTTCCAAAAATGAGTTTGCTGTTGTCTCCTCTCCCTTCTCTTTGTTCTTGTTGTTAATGATCTTTTAATCCCTTTATTAATGTCTTAAAAGGAGCAAAAGGAAGATTAATTACGTCCTTACCATTCAAAATAAGTTTTATCTGAGTAAAAACTTAAGGTTGTGACATATTTCTAAATACAGAAGAAAATGCCTACTGAATCTTTTTACTACCACTGATGCTGCTTATAATTCACTTACCGATTTTGTTTGTTAACAGCTGTGTCTGCACCATTTAGAACCAGTTCTTTCACTTCTGTTGCACCAAAGTTTTCAACTGTGATCTATTAATTTAAATTTTTAAAAAAAGTCAATGTCAGACTCAAAACTTATTAGATTATTTTAATAACCTATTATTATAATCTACCTTGCTCTCATTAAATATAAGAAGTAATAAATTTGCAGTAAAATTCTGCTACCATAAGCTTATTTGTGAATTCTGCATAAAGCCACAACTAGAAATCTTCATCTTCTCTGGCAGTTTGAAATCCTACCTTGACTAACTAATTACAAATCAACAAGTGTTTGGTTTGTTAAAAACAGGAAACTGAGTATTTATCATGTGTAAAACTTCAGAAGGGTCACTACAGGAGTAAAATATTAGAAAGCATGTTTTCCACGGACAAGTGAAAGACTCGAAGTCAGAATGCATTCAGTTTAGACTAGCTATGCATTCTTCCCACATGATAGCTGCTACTCTTGAATTCTTCCTTGCTGCATTCTTAATTACAAGTTGTTCTTCCAGTTTGCCATTAATTTGGTCTATAAAGAGTCGGTTATTTTGAAACTTTTAATTTCCCTTAGTAGTGTACTCATTTTCCTAATGTTACCATTCCCACCTTTGAATCTTTCTTCTTCCTATTCCCTTTTTTTTGGAATATTATCCTCTTCTTTTAAAACATTTTTTTTAGTATCTGTTGTCTATAAAACACTATGGTGGGAGTGGGATGATAAGAGATGAATAAATCCCTGCTCTGGAGTTTACTATTTAATGAAAGAGGAGAAATGTGATATGTAAACAACTCATTATAATAAAATCAATGCTATAATACAGACAGGAACAAAATACTACCAGACCACAGAAGAAAGAAAACTTACTTCTAACTAGAGGAAGTATTAAAAACCTTTAGGAAGAAATGTCATTTGAAAAGCACCTGGAAGCGTAAGTAGGGCTCTGAAAGATTAGGAGAGGGTGGAAATTTCTGACTGAGTACAGAGATTGAACAAAAGAATAGATATAAGAGCAAATATCAAAAAAAAGTATGCCCCTAAAAAGCAGGGATGGTAAGGTATATAAAAGAATATTGTGAGACATGACAAAATGCAGTATGAATGGAAGGATACAATGAAAGTTAGAAAGAAAGCCAGATTACAAAGGTCTTTTAAGTCCATTATAAAGCTATTATTCTACAAGTAATAAAGAGCCACTGAACGTCTGGGAAAGAAATGGTAGTAGGAAGGAATGTTTCAATTACCACAGTTCTTAGATATACTAAGCATTCACAAACTTGGTGATTGATAAATCAGAAATTAAACTGCTTGGAACCCAATGTTTCAGTCAATTGAGATGAACAGTAAAGATTCAATGATAACTGACATGGTTATAAGTGAATCAACTGAAAAGGAGAACTAAAATTTCATAGTAAACAGAAGTCCAAGGAGAATGTTTTTTCTTGAAAACTATTAAACATTACTAAAATAAATTAACTTATTTCCCCTAAATCTATCAAATTTTCTTACAACTAAACTATGTGCCAATTCTTAAAATGATCAAAGAATGGATAAACTTTATTGAGGGGGCACATAATTTTTTGGCAAGTTGTGTGATAGTGGAATATGGTAGCTTTTGTCAGCTTTGACCATAAAAACATAAAGAGAACTGTTTAGGGGTGGGGGACAAACAAAGTTTTTGAAAAGACATAAAAAAAGAAAAACTGAAGGTTTTACCATTTTCCCAAGAGTCTAATTTATAATACTGAAATTGTTACTTCTGAAGTGACTTATAATCCTTCCTGATTTTCTCTTCTTTAGTTGTCAACTAGTCTACTTCTGCCAGATTCTCATTTGCCAATGGCTTTGCATGTAACTGGATGATTTACTGAACACCCCTCTCAGAGAATTAAGTTCTGCATCTTTTACAAGATTTGCAATTTCATCTTCCAAATAATATTCCAATGTATTTGTATTTGTATTGCATCCAACCGTAAGACTAAATAGGCAAGGATGAATGTTAGTGTGAAAGGGATATCTGAGTGGGAATTAATCTTTTAGGTGGCAAATTCATTAGTGAATATTTTCATGTTACAATAACCTATGCTTCTCTAAACATTCTTGTAACTGCAGACTCAAAAAATGAACACTTTAATAAAGAGGACCCCTTGTATTTGTAAAGATCTTTAGTATAATGTTAAACAACATAGGCTTTGAAGTCACAGAGCTGGATACAAATACTATCTCTGAAGTGTGATGATTGTTTTCAGTTTTCTTTATATGTAAAATAAGGATAATAATACCCATCTCTTGGGATTATGAGGATTAAATGAAATAATGCATGTACTGTGACTAGCATATAGTTAATGCTCAATAAATGTTAGCTAAAGGGTTCTTTAAGAATACCATCCATTAAAATAAAGAAAAACCATAAGGCACAGCTGATAAATAAAAAGGGATGATGAACACTCAGGCTACTCTATGTCTTTTCATCTTACCGTAAAATTAAGACAAAATGTTTCCTCAACATCATCTTCTGGATAATCCAGTAACTGTTGCATGCTTCTGAAAAACAATATATATGTTTCTTTGAAGTAAAATATTATTGAGTATTTTGACTATTTTGCTTATGACTAAGTATATATTTTCATTCATTCTTGATCAAATCCTTTTGTTAATTTGTACTTTTATATTTGTTTCAGAATGGTGGATGTACAATGGAAAACTTATAAACAATGCTGAAGAAAAAAAAACCTACTCTAAGGCTTTCATCTCCTGCTTTGAATACAAAAACATGTATCCACCTATTTTCAACGCTTGTTCTTATTTATATACAATTTTTATTCCATTTTATGTAATAAATAAAAAGAAACTTTACATATTACATGTAGGAATGAAGGTGATTAGAAGTAAAAGTCCAAATAAATCATTTAACTACATTCAGGAAACATTACCTTCCTAAATTTATTATCAGATATTCACAAAGTATTGTTAAACTAAAAATTCAGTACATGGTTTTATACACATAACGCTTTCAGCAGAAAATTCTCAGTCTGAGTAACACAATGGGTTTTCCTTTATTAGAAGGGCTATTAGTTTATTTTGGAAATTCAACAAGAACAACAGAAACATAATTATTCCTAAAAGGAAAGCTTCTGGACATTCCCCATTTCCTATTTTCTAAACCCCACTCTTGCCACTTTTTAGAACTAACCTCCCAACATCAGGCATTAGTTCTTTCAAATCATCCAGAGATGGCTTCTTTTTTAGCAGTTTCTTATACAAAGCCAAAGGAAAATGGAGGTCCACAATAGTAAAATTATAAATTGCTAATCCACAGATAACACCAATCAAGTGGAACAAATCACTGTCTTCAAATGTCTAAAATTATAAGGGAAAAATAAGTAAAGACTTGTTCTCCAAGTTAAAACATTAAACTTTCTCTGATTACAAAAACACATACTTGTGGTAGAAAATTTTGGAGACACAGAAAAAAGTAATGAATAATATGAAAAAAGTTCATTCTCATTCCCATCTCCCTGGGACAATACCACTGTTAGTATTTTTGCACATTTGCATTCAACGTATTTTCTGGGACAAACAAAATTAAAATTTAGTTGAGATGATACTAAATATATAATTTCACAACTGGCTTTTCCCCCAGAAATAGAATCGTTTTCACATCTTTAAGCATTACATTAATAAATGAAATGATTACTAGAACATTTTTTCTGATTTAAAAAATTATACACATTCAAAATTTGGAAAATAAAAAACCTAAAGAAGAAAATGAATTAAACACCTGTAATCCAATCACTTAGAAACACCCAAAAACAACGACTTAAAATTTTTTTTAATGTATTTCCATCTACTATAAGTTCAGAAAAATAATTTAAAACATTATACTTAAGGCTTTCTCATTTTTCTAATTACAACACAAGTATTTTCTTATGTCATTAAATATTCTTCCAGGACCTCCCTGGTGGCGCAGTGGTTAAGAATCCACCTGCTAATGCAGGGGACAGGGGTTCGAGCCCTGGTCCGGGAAGATCCCACATGCCGCAGAGCAACTAAGCCCATGCGCCACAACTACTGAGCCTGCGCTCTAGAGCCCACGTGCCTAGAGCCTATGCTCCACAATAAAAGAAGTCACTGCAGTGAGAAGCCCACGCACCACAATGAAGAGTAGCCCCTGCTCATTGCAACTAGAGAAAGCCTGAGCGCAGCAACAAAGACCCAAAGCAGCCAAAAATAAATTAATTAATTAAAAAAAAAATTCTTCCAGAACACAATTTTTAATGGTTGCATATTATATCATATAAAAGTTCCATGGCTTACTAAGTTAGCTATTTTAACTATAGTTGGACATTTAGATTATTAAAATATTAAAAACAATGCTTATTCCCCTCACCTCTCCCACCCCAGTAATCTTTAGAGAATTAACATATGGTCACAGGAAATTCAGTAAGCATGACAATTAAGAGCAAACAATTTTTAAACTAGATCTGGGGCTCCAGACCTGGTTCATTCATTATCTAGCCTCACTGTTTTCAAGATAAAAGTAGTATTAATTTCATGTGGTTGTTGTGAGGATTAAGTGGAATAATGTATGTAAAATACTTTTAGCACAGTTCCTGAAGCACACAGTGAAGGCTCAATAAATATTATTCGAATTAGCTAGTAATTTTCAAAAGAAGATGGGCATCTTTTTTGCATATATTTTGGTCCGTAGCTTGGAATACCTCCTTAGAAGAAATTCTGCTTTGCAAGGAAGAATTTCAAAGTCAAAGGAAAGTTAAGCATACTATCAAACTCTTTTCCTCCACAACTGTTCTAGTTTGTACCGCCATTTGTAGTCCAGGAAAATGACTATCTTTCCACATTTTCATCTGCATACACATACCACAGACACATAAAACATATTTCTGAGTTAAAAAAAATGACAACTTGTTTTACTATATATTTTTTACTATTAGTGATACTGAAAATTAGGGATTTGTGTGTTTGTGAAATGCCTCTTTGTATACTTGGCCCATTTATTTTTTGGGGGCTAGTGTTTACTTATATATTTGTATCTGAATTCATCATATGTCAGGGTTATTACCCTGTGTCATCTTTGTTACATATATGCTTTTTATGTTTTGTTATATCATATTTTTCATTGGTCAAATTAAACTTTTTCTTCTGTGATGTCCTACATTATGTTGAAGTTTAGAAAGTCCTTCTTAAGTAGGGCAGACTGAATATGTGTTAATCTCTCTTCTTCCAGAAATCCCTCTAAGTGAGAATAAAGAATTAAAAATGGCATAAACCCACAAGAAAAAAAGAATAGGGGAGGGTTTTAATAGCACTAAAGAGATTTCAATATTTCAAAATATGAGAAGTAAATGGATAGCTTGTCTGTTTCGGTAAAGCAGAAAAAACTGAAACAGTAGCTTTTAGAGGAAAGCCAGTAAAAAACAAGTTCATCTGTCCTGTAGGCTCAGGAACTGGAAGTGCCAATTAATACCTGTAAAGTCAGAGGTAGTCCAGGTAGCTCAGTTAGTAAAACATAAGAATCTGAAAGAGGTATCAGAGTGGGGTTGAAAATAGGATGCTTGGTGGAAAGGCTGTTGCCTTTTTGGAAAGGATGAACTAAAGAGGCTCTGAAATCTGAGGTAGCTGATGGTCAGGGTGCTGCATTAAACAAAGGGATCGGGCTTCCCTGGTGGCGCAGTGGTTGAGAGTCCGCCTGCCGATGCAGGGGACGCAGGTTCGTGCCCCGGTCCAGGAGGATCCCACGTGCCGCGGAGCGGCTGGGTCCGTGAGCCATGGCCGCTGAGCCTGTGCGTCCGGAGCCTGTGCTCCGCAACGGGAGAGGCCACAGTGGTGGGAGGCCCGCGTACCGCAAAAAAAAAAAAAGAAAAAAAAGAAAAACAAAGGGATCAAATGAAGGTCTGTACAGTGAACAGTGAGAATCCTAGCTTCCTTTTGCAGTGTTTGGAACACTACTAGAACACTGACAGCCAGGGCTACAACCTTTCCTGTAAACACAAAGAATAAAAAACTTATATATGCTGACATTTGAGGGTTCACCCTTGAGAGGCCCCCACCTAATCACTCTATGAATAGGGCCAGTACACAGTGCCCATACACATAAAGTATCTAGGTAGCATTTCAGTGTCACACTCTAAAATAATAAACAGCCAAGAACCACAAGAAAAAGACAAAAGAAACAAACACAAGAAAACTGGATGAATAAGAGGTATTATGGGAAACAAAGAAAAACAATAAATTTTAGAAGACTACATTTAAGAAGCTTAAAATCATAAAATATATCTTTTCAGAACATAATGGAATGAAACTAGAAATCAATATCAGAAGGAAATATGGAAAAGTCACAAAGATGTGGAAATTAAACAACACACTCTTAAAAAAACCAATGGGTCAAAGAAGGTATCACAAGGGAAATCAGAAAATACTTAAGAGACTCCTGAAAATGAAAATACACACACAAAAACTTATGGAATGCAGGGACAGCAGTGTTCAAAAAGAAGTTTTTATATTTGTAAACATCTATTAAAAACGAGGGGACTTCCCTGGTGGCCCAGTGGTTAAGGATCTGCCTTCCAATGCAGGGGACGTAGGTTAGATCCCTGGTAAGGGAATGAGGATCTCACATGCCACAGGGCAACTAAGCCCATGTGCCGTAACTAGAGAGCCCGCGTGCCACAACTACTGAGCCCACGTGATCTGGAGCCCGTGTGCCACAACTACTGGGCCCGTGCACTGCAACTACTGAGCCCACACACCACAGCTAGAGAGAGGCCCGCGCACCGCAACGAAGATCCTGTGTGCCACAACTAAGACCCGATGCAGCCAAATAAAAAAATTAATTAATTAATTAAAAAGAAACAATTTCTCAAATAAATAACCTAACTTTATATCCTAAGGAGCTACAAAAAGAAGAGCAAACCAAACCCAAACCTAGCAGAGGGGGGAAATAATAAAGATTAAAGTGGAGATAAATGAAATGAGAATGGAAAAGCAATACACAAAGCAACAAAACCTAATGGTGATTCTTTTTTTTTTTTTTTTTTTTTTTTGGCGGTACACGGGCCTCACACTGTTGTGGCCTCTCCTGTTGCGGAGCACAGGCTCCGGACACGCAGGCTCAGCAGCCATGGCTCACGGGCCCAGCTGCTCCGCGGCATGTGGGATCTTCCCGTACCGGGACATGAACCCATGTCCCCTGCATCGGCAGGCGGACTCTCAATCACTGCGCCACCAAGGAAGCCCCAAGGTGATTCTTTTAGAAGATTAACAGAATTAACAAACCTTTAGCTAGAATGACCAAGAAAAAAAGAGAGAAGACTTACTAAAATCAGGACCGAAAGTGTGGACATTACTATCAACCTCAGAGAAATAAAAAGGATTATAAGAGAATACTATGAATAACTGCATGCCATCAAAATAGATAATCCAGATGAAATGGACAAATTCCTAGAAACACACAAACTACTAACTGACACTAGAAGAATTAGAAAACCTAAAGAAACTTATAACAAGAGATTGAATCATCAATCAAAAACCTTCCAACCAACAAAAACCTGAGACCATATTCTACCAAACATTTAGAAGAATTAACACCAATCATTCTCAAACTCTTCCAAGAAATGGAAGAGAAGGAAACAGTTCTTAACTCATTCTATGAGGTCAGGTATACCATGACACCAAAGCCAGACAACGACATCACACACACACACAAAAGAAAACTATACAGCAGTATTCCTTACAAATAAGAACAGAAAAATCATCAACAGAATACTAGGAAACTGAATCCAGCAGCACATTAAAAGGATTACACACCATGACCAAGTGGGCTTTATCCCAGGACTGCAATGTCGTTCAACATAAGAAAATCAACCAATGTAATATATCACATAATGGAATGAAGGAAGGAAACCACATGATCATCTCAAATGATGCAGAAAAAAACATATGAATAAAATCCAACACCCCTTCATGATAAAAAACTCAGTGAACTAGGCATAGAAGGGAATTTCCTTAACATGATTCAAGGTATTTATGAAAAACCCACAGCTGACATTCCACTCAGATCAGGAAAAATTGAGAAGCATGTCCACTGTCACCACTTGCATTTGAAAGCATACTGGAAGTTCAAGGTGGGGCAATCAGACAAGAGAAAAAAATAAAGGTATACAAATTGGAAAGAAAGAAGTAAAATTAAATCTATTGAATTTATAGATGACATGATTTTGTATACAGAAATCCTAAAGAATGCACAAAACAAACTATTAGTGCTAATAAATGAATTCAGCACATGATCAACACAAAAAATCAGCTCTATTTCTACACAGTAGCAATGAACTAAAAATAAAATAATTCCATTTACGATAGCATCAAAAAGAATAAAATACTGAGAAATAAATTTAACCAAGGAAGTGTAAGACTTGTACACTGAAAACTATAAAACATTGCTGAAAGAAATTAAAAGACCTAAATAACTGGAAAGACATCTAATGTTCATAGACTAGAAGATAATATTGTTAAGGTGGCCATACTTCCCAAACTGATTCAATGCATTCTCTATCAAAACCTCAATGGCCTTTTTTGCAGAAATGGAAAAGCTAACTGTAAAATTCATACAGAATTGTAAGGGACCGCTAATAGTCAAAAGAATCTTGAATGAGAAGAACGAAGTGGGAGAACTCACACATTCCAATTTTAAAATCTACAAAACTATAGTAAACAAGACAGTGTAGTACTGGCATAAGAATAGACATATACACCACTGGAATAAAATTGAGAGTCCAGAAATAAATCCATATAGCTACAGTCAATTAATTTTCAACAGGGTGCCAAGACTTAACAAACAATGGTGGGACAACCAGGTATTCACATGCAAAGAATGAAGTTGAACTCTTACCTCACACCATGGACAAAAATGAACTCAAAATAGATGAAAGACCTAAATATAACAGCTAAAACTATAAAACTCTTAGAAGAAAACTCAGGGGTAAATCTTCATGACCCTGAATTTGTCCATGGTTTCTTAGTTGTAACACCAAAAAGCACAAGCAATAACATAATCGACAAAAAAAAAAAAAAAAAGACTTCACCAAAATTTAAAACTTTTGTTATCAAAGGACACTAGCAAGAAAGTAAAAAGATAATTCATACACTGGGAGAGAATATTTGCAAATCATATATTTGACAAGGGTCTAGTATCCAGAATACATAAAAGAACTCCTAAAACTCAGCAACAAAAAGAAAAACAAGCCAATTAAAAAAGTGTGTAAGACTTAAAAAGACATTTTGCTAAAGAAGGCATACAAATGGCCAAACAAGCACATCATTAGCCAGTAGGGGATGCAAATCAAATCACAATGAGAGGGACTTCCCTGGTAGTCCGGTGGGTAAGACTACACGCTCCCAATGCAGGGGGCCCCAGGTTCAATCCCTGGTCAGGGAACTAGATTCCACATGCATGCCGCAACTAAGAAGCCTGCATGCCACAAGTAAACATGCCGCAGCAAATATCCCACGTGCCACAACTAAGACACGGTGCAGCCAAAATAAACAAATTAATTAATTTTAAAAAAACCACAGTGAGATACCACTTCATACCCACTATCATAATAAGAAAAATACAGAAATACATATATAAAATATATTTAAATATATATATATACACACATATATATATTTAAAGGAAAGTGGCAAATGTTGACCAGGATTGTAGAGAAATTGTAATCCTCATGTATTGCTGATGGGAATGTAAAATGGTATAGCCATTGTGGGAAACAATTCGGTGGTTCCTCAAAAAGTCAAACAGAATTATCACATAACCTAACAATTCCATTCATAGGTATATACCCAAAATAACTGCAAACAATAACATGTACACAAGTTTTCACAGCAGTACTATTCATAATATTTAGCCAAAAGAGGTAAACAACCCAAATGTCCATCAACTGATGAATGAATATACAAATGTGGTATATCTATATAATGGAACATTATTCAACTATAAAAAGGAATTAAGTACTGACACATGATACAACATGGATGAGCCTCGGAAACATTATCCTAAGTGAAAGAAGCCAGACACCAAAGGCCATACACTATATGGTTTCCATTAACAGCAAATATCAAGAATAGACAAAGCCACAGAGATAGATAGTAAAGCAGTGATTGTCTGAAGCTGAAGAAAGAAGGAAATGGGGAGAAACTGCTTAATGTCCACAGGTTTCCTTTTGAGGTAAAGAAATGTTCTGGAACTGGAGAATGGTGATGGTTGCACAACACTGTGAATGTACTAAATGCCACTGAATTGTACATTTTAAAATTCTTAAAATGATGAATTTTATGTTATGTGAATTTTACCTCATTAAAAATAATATTAAATTAAAAAGAACATATAGCCCTCTGCCTTCCTCCTTCCTTCCTACACCTTCTCTGAGGAGGTGGTCCAGTATGTCTGGGGCTAAGCTTTTGGCCAATGTAACCAGAAGACTAGCTACTTACTGAGTAAATACCTGGAAGATGATAGCTGTTAAGTTTCTCACTAGTGATTTAAGTCACATAAAATGGAAAGGGAGAAGGCTAAAGTAAACTCTGTGGTGTTTGTATAGAATTAGAGGTGTCAGTATCATCTCATGGTTTTTAACATGTGTGTATGTATATATATACACACACAAATATGTGTGTGTACATGTATACATATATATAAATATCCATACATGTTGAAATCCAGGAGATGTATGCCATGTGTGTATACATACATATAGTTCCTAGTTCTGTCTGCTGTGAGACTCTGAAAGCAATGACTCCTTGGTAGCAATGAATACACGTAGCATCCAGAGCTTGACTTCTAAATACCATTTTATACTTAAAGAAGTCAGGGCTCTTAGGAGAAATGGCTAATGCCAGGACTGGGGTAGAGAAAACACAAAATGAGCCTGGAACATTTTCTGTACCAAATGTAATGAATAATTAAAGAATAATGGGGACATGTCAAAAGTACACAGAAGAGCAGCTCTATGGGGCTCCGATTGCCCAAATCAAGATATAACTGAAAAGGTATAAGAGATCCACAAGGAATTCCCTGCTGGTCCAGTGGTTAGGACTCCGCACTTCCACTGCAGGGGGCATGGGTTTGAGCCCTGGTTAGGGAAATAAGATCCCGCATGCCGCAAGGGCACGGCCAAAAAAACCCACAAAGCTATACAATAAAGCTTGTTACGACTGCCCCTCCCCTGGTCTCAAAACATTACCTTTCTGCAGAACTGAATAGAGGCCCATAGAACTCTTTGTGTTCCTGGCAGACAGGCCTCCACCCCACGGACACTCTTCAAATTCTATCTGCTACACCACTACAAACTGCCCTAAGAGATCAGCGCCAAGAAAGAGACCATAATTTGAACAGATTGTCCACCTACCTCAGAGGCCATCAGGACTATTCAACCATGTCTTACATGCCTAACTGTCAACAAAGGAGGCCTAAAAACTCACAAGTTGTCCCTAATCTCACTTCCATGTGGCAGTGTACAGGCCCTAAAATCTGACACAATGTTACTAACTGTCCCTGCTCCACCAGACCCCTTCTCTCTTCTGGAACTCACAATCTATCATTTGGAAAACTGCCTATATCCTAAACTTCTCCAAATTCTCCTTGCCCCTTTTCTAAATGAACAAGGCTGTCTCCTGAAGATGCTGTTTCCCCTGCAGCTCATAATAAATGGTGTTTGTTTAACCTTCCAACCCCTCATACAACCAGGCCTAGAGAGAGGTCTCCTGGCTCTTCACTCCTTCTAGACCTCCTTCCATTTGCCTTCTTAAAATCCCAGCTTCTGTCAAACACATGCCAACTGACCATTTTCCCTGCTACTGTTCCTTGTGCTGACATCTAAAGACATTCACAGTGCACTCATTCACAGATTCTGGCACTATCTTTTGCTTTCTTTTTCTACCACTATTCCTGCCATCGTTTTTGACGATTTCAATACCCGGGCCAAAAAAGGCATCCAACACACTAGCCTCTCCGTTCCTTGAACTGCAATTTTCCAACAAAAAATTTCCAACCGTCTTGTCCTCCCATCACATCTCAGACACCCATTCCCATGGTCATATTTTATATTTAAATGCAACCACCCAAATTTTAAGCATTCCCTATCTGACCATCATTTCTTACTTTGTAACTCACCCCCCCCATACTTTGACTCACACTACAACTCAACTCCACCAGCAACTACAAGCCATTAACCACACTACTTTTGAAAAAATCATCACCTCCCAACCAAGTCCTTACATTTTCCTCCTTACAAAGCTTAAATTCTATAATCCATCAAGACAATCAATCATTCCCCTGCTCTTTCTTCCCTTCTGTTTATACTCACTTGCTAAAACCACAACCTAGTTAAATCAACTGTCTGTTTCATTTTTACCTCTACCTAAGCAGCTAAATGTGACTAAAGAAAATAAACACAACCATGTTGATTGGTCTCCTTTTAAAATTCATGAACGTAAGTTTCAAATGGGCCTCCAATGCCGCCAGTCTAACCCTGTATTTATTTACATGGTCATCTTATTTTCCCACTCCCCTAAGTGATTATTTCACTCTTTCTCCTTTCTTCTTCAAACCTCCAACAACCTTCCCCCTATTCGAACTTTCTAACAAACTTGCGTCTTATTTCACTGTAAAGTAGAAATAATTCTAAGAGAACTTGCACAACCTCCCACCATCAAATCTACCAGAAGATTTGTATTTACATATATACTTGGCTTTCTCTCATGATATTATGGATCTATGTGTCTGATTAGAGTCAATCCTCTACTAGCATACTCATCTGCATCTTTTCTTCACAATTTAAGGCCTGTGCTCCTGCAGCTGATATCCCCTCCTGTATAGCTGATTTTCTACTTTCTGAGTAATTCATCACAACAACATGCAAACATGCTTTAATTTCTCATGTAAAATAAAATACCCTTTCTTGATGAAGAAAAAAACATGTATAGTATAGCACTTCTTTTTAAAAATACTTATTTTCAAATACTTTAACACTCACAAGAAATTACACAAATAGTACAGAATTCCTCTGTACTCTTTACTCAGTTTTCCCCAATAATAACAGCTTAAATAACCATACTTAAAACCAGGAAACTGACATTGGTATGTGGTATACTACTACATACGTACTTATATTTATTTTTTCAAAAACGGTTAAACTGTAACATTCCTTTTGAAAAGAATAACTTTAAGAGGAGGGAGGAAGTACAGTGGAGGGGGTAGAGACAAAAGTTATACTTTTTTAGATACGTTATTTTGTAGACTTGACTTTGGAACTATTGTAACTATTTCATATAACTATAAAACTAAATTGAAATTAAACAAGCAATCCCTAAAAATTAAAAATTCTACAAGTTAACCTACGTGTGTATCTACTTGGTATAATGATACAGAGTGTACCAATTTCAAGTGATATCAAAACACAGTTATTATAAAGATGTTAAAACAAACAAACAAAAAACACAGTTATTTGCCTGTGTATCTCACCTGGGGTATACTCAAAGGGCAAAAAAACCCTGCAAAATACTTAAAAATGAAACAAAACAAAACTACAGTTGACCCTTGAACAGCTCAGGGGTTGGGGCGCTGATCCCCTGTGCTGTCGAAAATCTGAGTACAATCTTATAGTCGGTCCTCCATCCTTAGATTCAACCAACTGAGGACCGTATAGTATCACAGTATGTATTTATTGAAAAAAATCGGCGTATAAGTGAACCTACACAGGTCAAATCCATGTTGTTCAAGGGTCAACTATATTTTCAGTTATCATAATACTGGTTGAAAGGTTGGTATTGTTAGGCAATAAATGTATAAGTCTGGAACATTTTATCACACCAAGTACACCAGGTAGCAAGGAAGCTACTAAACAGTATTAAGATTGTGTCAAAAGGACTCAGGTGCCAAGTTGAAGAGCTCTCCCTGGACAAAAGTGGGATAATATTAATAAAGATAATAACTGCAACAGACTGAAAAACATCAACTATGTTTAAGTCCACGAATATATAATAATATTCGAAAACAAAATCAAAAAATGAATTGTCACCACTGGAGCATGCTAATTCTTTTGAAAAATAACTACAGAGAGAATTCTTTCCCATATGAACTGTACTAATAAGGATTAAATAGCAGATATGAGAAAATTTCTTTACATATAAGTATCCAAGCTACAAAAATGAAAAAGAAATGTTAGAGTAAGAGTAGTACCATTTTGCCACCCCTAATAAATTAACTAGCCTAGGCACTGATCATCATGACTGCTAACATCACAAAGGACAGCCAGTCTCCTGGAAGAATGAATAAATAATACATCAAGGTTTTTAGAACAAACAGTAAATAATTCAAATTTCTTTCAACTCAGAGTTCTACAAACTGAACCATCCATTTCACTGACAGTTTCTAAATCAGGGGCCGGCAAACTTTTCCTGTAAAGGGGCAGACGGTAAATATTTTAGGCTTTGTTGGCCATAGGGGCTCGTTGTAACTCCCCACTCTGCCTCTGCCAGTTTTAGCTAGAAAGTAGCAATGGACGATAGATAAATGAGTAGGCACTGACTTTATGTGCTGGGAAGAACTTTCAGGGACTGTAGTTTGCTGAGTAGTTACCTCTGCCCTAAATTATAAGGTAGAGAAATCAATGATCCCTAATGATAAATTAATTCTCCCCAGAAGAAAAGTTCATCTGGTACTTATTCAATCCTCAAATCTAACTCAGCAGAACAGTCAACATCATTTTCAGGATGACCATTCCGTAATTTATTTTGCTAATTTGAAATGTGTGGTAAGCATTAATGTGTTCTGATGACTCTGAATCCAAACGTTTATAATTTTTAAAATTGTAATAAAGAAGATCTGTAAATAAAATGTTAGGTAACCAGTAATAACTCCTATTTATTACTGAGCTAGGTTGAAACATATAGGTATATATACATAGGTGTATACAGACAGACAGACAGATAGATAGACAGAGAAGTAATTTAGACGGTTGGACTTTTTACCTTATCAGAAAACCAAATGAGCCTGGAATCTTCATAATACCTAAACATGCCATATTTAGGATCCAATAATTCCCTCATGATGAGCAAGAAAAATTCTTTGCGTACCCCTCCTGCATCAACAGCATCTTCTCCAACAAATATAACCTAAAACAGGTTAATGCAAACACTGAATGTAAAGAAATGAACGTATATTCTGGAAACCCTACAACACGTTATTTATTATGAATAAAAGCGTGGCAATTAATAGCTAAAAAATTTTTAAGTATATAATTTTATTAAGATTCAAAGATACACTAAAAATGAACAGGAAAACTTTAAACATATTTTCTAAATAAAAGTTCCAATTATACAACAGAAAATGTTAAATTACCTTGAGTGGCTTTTTGTAGTCTATATTCTTTGTTTTCCTAAGGACTTCCATTGCATCTCCTACTATATTTTCTCTACGTACCACTAGAATTAAGCAAGGATTCACAGATTCAATCACTGGGAGAAAAAGAGAGGAGACATTCTGTCTGTGGGCCTGGTCAATAGCCATCTAGAAAACAAAAGATTAAAAATTTAATAGCAATGCTATAAAGAAGCTGCTGTGACTGAATAAGCTAACCTCTACCTACTAATTATAGATATTCTATAATTCCTATACTACTGAATTCACACAGCACCTAACACAGTATTCAGCACAGCATCAGAGCTTAATAAACTGAGCATAAAGAGTATCCTTTTGAATTTTTTTATAGTAATGTATAACTGATGATACCATTAAGCTAAGTAAGCATGGAACTGTAATAATTATGATAAATCTGAACACTGTTGTTTCTCAAAAAATAACTAGGATGGAGAGTGAGGATAAAAAGAAAACAGCATTAAAACAAACCTTTAAAAGAGAAAAAGAAACAGCCTGGCCAACTAAAAGGTTTATAGAAATTCATTTAGTAGAGTTACCACCATATATGCTCACAAACCAAGCATTTGTCTTTTACCATTTAAAGCTTTTATTTTTTTCCTATGATTTTCCTTGTGTTCTTAATTCTAAAATGGAATATCCTACATTGAAAGCACCAAGTGATTAACTTTCTTTCTCTCTCTTTTTTTTAATATTTATTCATTTATTTGGCTGCACCAAGTCTTAGTTGCAGCACACAGGATCTTTGTTGCCGCATGTGGGATCTAGCTCCCTAACCAGGGATCGAACACCGGCCCCCTGCATTGGGAGCATAGAGACTTAACCACTGGACCACCAAGGAAGTCCTGATTAACTTAGTGTTCAACAAAGATTGCTAAAAAACTAGCAATCTAGCTGTTAGTATAGAATCCTACAAAAATATTTATTTCTTCTGTTGATGAAAATGGAAATAAGCACATCTCTAAAATTCCTCCTACTATTATTTATTGTTTAAATATATGGAAGAATTTAGAATAGTAAACACATTTATTTTAAAGGAATAAAAATTGCCATCAAAATTGGGGGAGGGGTAATTTTAAAAAGCATTTTTAGACTATTAAGTGTTCAAGGTCTCATCTCATCCTTAGTCCTCAGCCTCTATAGTCTGATATTCTATACCAGAGGAAGAAACTCAAAAACTTTTAAATTTACAAGTCCAAATGATAAAGCAAACTTACTGTAGTCCTTCACGGTCATAATGTAAACTAGTTTTAAAATTTCTCATTATAAAGGAAAGAATGTTCAGCTTAAAGTGGGGGGGCGGAGGGGAAGGACAGTGGGGAGGAGGAAGAGGAGATGACCAACCTCAGGAAAGTACCTTATTTATTACTAAAATGTTCTTCACGGACATTTCATACCCTCCTCCTAACAACTGATCAAATGCCTCCTACTTTTTAACATCACCTCACCTCTACTGATTTTCATCTCTTACCAAGTATATAAATAGGGAAGATATAATAAAGCATTTGAAACAAACCATTTTATCAAGTAAACTAGTCAAACTGTTTATAAAGACTGTATATTTCTATAATGAAAGAAGATTATACCATTTTTTAGATATAAAATGATAAAAATCTAAATTATTCTATGTCCTTTTAAATATATATAAGTATCCCTCATAAGAATACACATTTCACATGCAACAGTCTTCTTCATAGGTACCAAAGGTGCTTTGGTAAAAGTAGCTTTTTTTTTTTTTTTTTTTGGTATGTGGGCCTCTCACTGCTGTGGCCTCTCCCATTGCGGAGCACAGGCTCCGGACGCACAAGGCTCAGCGGTCATGGCTCACGGGCCCAGCCGATCTGCGGCATGTGGGATCTTCCCGGAACGGGGCACGAACCCGTGTCCCCTGCATTGGCAGGCGGACTCTCAACCACTGCACCACCAGGGAAGCCCGTAAAAGTAGCTTTGCAAAAGACAGACCACAAAGGCACAAAATATCCCCAAAGACATTTCAAATACTTTAAAAAAACACCAGAGAAACAATTCAAAAACTACTCTCAAATTAAATTAGTACTATACAATATTTTACCTGCATCTGTAAGACTGCATCTGTTTGTAACAGAGTAGTTTTTGCTTGGGCATCAAATACAAATGGATATGTGCAGATTGTAACAGGGATATCTGCCAACTAGAAATAAAAAATTAGCTTATTAGTACAAATTGGTTTGTAACTTCTTGTAGGTACTGTCATTTCTTGTGTAAAGTTGATCATATTCTTGGTTTATTCACTTTTGTGTCATTCAGGAATTATAAATAAAATGTGGCTTATTTCTTTATTTAATTTTATTTTATTTTTTATACAGCAGGTTCTTATTAGTTATCCATTTTATACATATTAGTGTATACATGTCAATCCAAATCTCCCACTTCATCACACCACCGCCCCCCCCCCGCCACTTTCCCCCTTTGGTGTCCATACGTAAAACGTGGCTTATTTCTGAATATAGAATTTTTACTGATAATTAGATGAGGCATTGGAATAACCCTAATTCCTAATTTTAGGAGATAACTGTATACTTGAGAATCCATAAAATTGTAAATTACAGGTATCTTTTGCTTAACATCTTAACTCCAAGTTTCAGTGAATTAGGCTGCAAATTTATTCTAAATGTGGGGCTCCTATGTTAAATACAGTTCCCAGTTCTTATATGTTAGGGCTACTCTAGCAAGTGAGGCCAATGATAAGCAATCTACTTATTCATTCAACAGATATTTACTGCCAGGTCATTAGGGGGACAACACTATTATAAGCCCAACAATCTGTTCATTCATTTAACTTACAAAATAAGCACGATTAGTATTATTATTTTCTGTCAATCTTCAAAGTTGATCAGTAATAGCTGATCTATTATTACCATTATCAGACATTAGTCACCTTATCAACAATTATTTATCCTAGCAGGTAAAACATAGTGATTGATTGCTAAGTTTTTAACAGGGCAGAAAAATACAAAGAGCTATGAATTGCCAGTCACAGATCTTGCAGTTGGAGGATGTTATACTACCATATACCCAACAAAGCAAAATTTTTGTGCCAGCCTTGACACAGAGCCCCTTCTTATTATAAGGCTTCCAGTGAAGACTTAATACACCATGAAACAATCCTCTTCTTTTTAAGTTCTTAGAAAGTTCTTTATATTAAGTCTGAATCTGCATTTCTATACATCACTTCGTTTTCTATTTCAGTCTTCATTCTGCCCCTGCAGAGAAGTTTATATGGTTTAGATACTTCGTGCTGCCATGCTCTCCCTAGGATGTCTTTTTCTCACACTAAACATGCCGTTTTTCCAACCATCCTGAAAATAATATGGTTTCCAGCTCTACTCCATCCTAACCGCCTTCTTTTATTTTATTTATTTATTTATTAGGCTGCACCGGGTCTTAGTTGTGGCATGTGGGATCTAGTTCCCTGACCAGGGATCGAACCTGGGCCCCCTGCATTGGGAGCATGGAGTCTTAACCACTGGACCACCACGAAGTCCCCAATAACCTTTTTTTAAATGTATTTCAATTTGTCTAAGCCTCTTTCAACTATGGCCATCAAAAACAATGAAATAATTCAATAGTGCCCAATCAGTATAGAACACAAGACTATCAACTTGTTGTTCTCAACATGAAAGACAATATGCTGAGCGACATTAACCCTTAAGTAAGTTATCATTCTTGGCTATTTCTCATATGACAAGTTTACCCTCCACCCTGTATTTGTGTCACTAACTAGCTATGGATGATAGAAAGTCTTTTTACTACTCTGAAACTCTAAAAGACTGAGATGATTTCTAAAGTCCCCTTTGGCTCCAAAACTCTTTGATTTCATAATTTTATGTGCTACTTCTATTTGAGGATGAGGAAGCAAACAATGTCAGGCCCATAGTTTAAAGCTACTTCTAAATGCTTCATTGGTTCAAGTGCTGTGAAAAAAGCAAAGCAAACAACAAAACCTGAAGTCTATAACAGAAGTATAATACAACATTCCCAGGTATTAAAACGGTGGCTCAGGATTGTTGATTATGTAAGCCAAAGTGCCAGAACTTTATATATTAAGATAGTACATTAAACAAAGTGAGGGAGATGACCATACTGAAAGTTTATTCTATTTTATGGCCATTTTGAGTGTCAATTATTAGTTTAAAAATTGAAAATCATTCTACTTCTCCAACATAAAACATTTTCTGCCTTCTGGGTAGGCATCTGTGAAATTTTATAAGTTTGCTTTTTTGTATTCTGAGGACACCGTAAATTTTATACTGGAAGGCTTTAGGAGGATAGGAACTATTTTAAGACAAACATTGTTAAAAGGCATCATATATAGGTGTAATGCTAACTAAAGCAGAGGGTCTAATTTTCTTCAGAAAATTCCTCTGAAATGTTATACAGGGCAAGTTCTATACACTCATTAAAATATATATGTATATATACATATATATATGTTTTAAAGTCACAAAAAAGAGGAACTTTGGGGTCTTCAATCACTTAAGACAAAACAGAGTATATCTTACTCTGAACATGAGACTTTATTACACCAAACTTACCTCAGTTAATCCATGGTTGACATCCTAAGACAGCAGTGCAGAACGTAACAGTAATGAGGAAAGAGCATTGTTAGTGTCCAAATTTAACTATTTCTATTCAAAGCAGCATTTCATTTATTTTGCTATAGCAGAATACTGAATTAATGAAGTAGACCAAAATACATCTACAACAGAACTTACCCTTTCCACATATACCTGATATATCTATAAATGTAATAAGACCTTCGTTTCAGGTATCTTGTGATCATAAAATCATTGAGGCTTGAACATAATGAAATTTGGTTTCAGCAACTAAGTTACGCCATTTGCAGAATTTAGGTAGAACAGGGAAACTAATCCTAAGCCTAACTTGGTCTTGAAGAAATAATTTTATGGCCCAATCTCTCCACCTGGAAAATGGAGAAAATATCCCCCAGATTTTAAGACTTGGTTAATCTTGACAGAATATTTGAAAAGTGTTTAGTGGATTAAAATGCTATGTGGAAAGTGAGAAAATAAGCCATAATTGTTTTTATTCATCAGAAATAAACAGTGAAACACAGGTATCTTATATTAAGCGTTCTTTAACACTGAATTAGCTAAAACAGAAAGTACAAGACAGGGCATAGGGGTTGGTAAGTAGAAAGAAGAAATGAAGAGAGAAAGAGGTATTTATGAAGGATATAATAAAGAAAATTATAATGAAAGCTTACCACTGCATTGAACAGAAATGCACAACATTTTCTTGAAGAAAGCTTTCATATATTCTCAGGGTATAGCCTCAAATAAAGTGCTAGAATCTCCAAAAGTACGTTACTAAATTTGCAGATGGCACCTCGTATACTGAGGAATTACTCTTACCCAAAGAGAGGTCTGATTTTGCCCTCAGCTACTGGGAGATGATCCACAGGACTTTGGAACGTCATACCTGGACAGGAGTATCTTTGTTTGCCTGGAGGCTCTGGGACATGTGGTTATCAGTTCTGCCTCCAGAAGGTCTGGAAAGTAAAGGTCAGCCACATGGGCAGTATGTGATGGAACCTCAATAAAAACTCTGGGCACCAAGGCTCCAGTGAGCTTCCTTGCTTGGGAATACCCTGAGAGTATTGACACAGATGGATGCTGGGAAAATAACTTGTCCATGACTCCTCAGGGAGAGGAAAACAGAAGCTCAGCCTTTGGTACCTTTCCCAGACTCTACCCTTATGCACTTTTTCCCTTGGCATTTTAATCTGTACTCTTTCCCTATAATAAACTATAGACGTCACTATAACAGTTTCCAGTTAGTTCTGTGAAGTCTTGTAGCAAATTACTGAACCTGAGAATGGTTCTAGGAATCCTCTAAGCTTGCAATTGGTATCAGAAGTGAAGGCAGTCTTGTGTGGACGATTCCCTCTAACTTTGTAATTGGCTAAATTCTTGCACGCCACAAGGGGTATCACTGGAAGTTTTAAGGTATTAGCAAACACTTAGGGTTTGTTCACTATATTGTGCTAAATAAAGCCAAAGCAGTGTAAGCATAAGTAAAATATGACTCTAACTTCCTGTTCTGAGAAAGGTAATTATTGATAATAGCTTCTTTCAAAAAATTCAGAGTACCAAGTTATCACTATATACGTGCCCCATTGGGCACGTTAACAGAAGAATATATTTACAAGCTGTTTGCAGAAAAACCCTTTTAGATTGCACTCAGTTTAATTTAAAGCAATTTAACAGGAACAACTGAATACTTTTATAGTATATCTTGTGGGATGTTTTTTAAAGTGCTGTTACAGCTAAGAAGGTGTGAATAAGCAAAGAAACACCTTTCAGTATT